>NW_024498352.1:214072-896685 GCF_017590055.1 Onychostruthus taczanowskii | reverse complement strand
TCCTAACAATAGCATTAATATAATTTGCCAAGGTGCCTCTCATCTTCCCCAACTTTTTATATTTGCCTGTTAGATATTTCTTCAATTTTAGGGATATGCATTTTACAGGAGTACTAACGTTTAACAGATTTCCTCTTATGGGAGCAAGGTGATGAAACCTTGAGAGGTTACTGAGGGATATGGCTCCTCTGAAATATTGGTGCTGCAGCTGCTACTTCCAGATAAAGGGCAAGTTTGCCTGTAGGTTTCTGCCAGCAGTAGTTAACACAAATTCTGGCAAAGGCCCCAGTTTCTCTTCAAAGAAAAAGACAGAAGGGAGTTGGCACTGCTCAAAAAATGTTGCTACAAAGAGTACCTTTTCAAAAATATTTCATCAAATTTTGATTATATTTAATATATATACATACATCTGCCAAGGTTTTAAGTTTATACCATCAGCCTAACAGACAGACTCTATGCAGAATAATATGGCAGAATAATATGGTGTGAGTCATCTATTTTCAGCCATTCTACTGTTTGGCTGCTTGAAACAAATATTTATGGGAAGGACAGAGAAGAATATTCCAGATATGAAAAGAAGATATCATTACCTGAATGATGTTATTAATTTATAAATTTATCATAAAGATTTCTTACAAATTTTCTCTGTAAGTGATTATTCAAGTATCCATTTTAATGGAAAGGTAGCATGGACTATTTACTTCCTATCTTAGAGGCTATCAAGACAGAATCCTCTAACTTTTCCCACCTTTTTTTTTTTAAACCCCAGAGAATGTTACATTGGAAGGTGTTGTTCTCAGAGTTTTATCATCTACTTCTATATTTAAACCTCTCTATACCTAGAGAGATTGTATTCTCTGTCTGTGCCTGCCTGCAATCTAATTTTCCTACAATGTAATTTTCCTGCTCCTCTTCCTTAGAAGTATATGGCAGAAACAGCAATGGCTGTGATGTGGTTGGTTTGTTTGTTTGCTTGTTCTTAAAAGTATGTGTATGAATCCTGCTTCGTAGCCATCCCCTGAAAAAACGTCACAGTTTTTAAAAATTCGTCCCATCTTTTCCAGTGCTTTTAGTTTACTTCAATAACCTCTAAATTACTGTTCCAGTGCCCAAACACCCTCTGGGTGAAAAACCTTTTTCTTGTGTCTATTGTAAATTTCCCCCGGCACAACTTCAGGCCATTCTCTTGGGTGCTGTCACTGGGCACCTGAGAGGAGAGATCAGTGTCTGCCCCTTCTCTACCCCTTTGTGAGCATGTTGAAAGCCCCTGTGAGGTCTCCTCGCAGTTTCCTCCAGGATGAACAGAGCAAGTGACCTCAGCTTCTCCTCCTATGCCTTCCCCTCTAGACCATTATCTTCATGACTCTTTGGACGACACTCTTTAATAGCTTTATAATCTTTGCACATCAATACACCCAAAACTGCCCTCAGGACTCGAGGGGAGGCCACCCCATCCCAGAGCACAGCAGGACAATCCCCTCCCTTTCCCATCTGGTGATGCGGTGCCTGATGCCCCTAGGACACACTTGGCCCTCCTGGTTGCCAGGGCACTGCTGGCTCACATCCAGTTTGCCATTGACCAGGACACCCAAGTCCCTCTCCTCAGTGCTGCTCTCCAGCCTCTCATTCTTCAGTCTGTCTGTACAGCCAGGGTTGCCCCATCCCAGGTCTAGAACCCAGTACTTGTCGTTGTTAAATTTCACAAAATTGGTGATTGTTCATCTCTCCAATTTGTTGAGGTCTATCCGCAGGGCCTCACCACCTCTGAGGGAGTCAGAAGTTCCTCCCTATTTTGTATCACCTGCAAACTTAGTGTACCTTCAAATCCTTTGTCCAAGATATTTATGAAGATGTTGAAGAACACAGAACTTAAGATGGAGCCCTGTGGACCCCCCCTAGTTACCATTCTTCTGATCTTGCAATACTCAAACTCCAGCTTGACAATCACAATTTCTACTTTGGAAGCAACTATCATAAATAGTAAAAGGTTATCATATTACCAGAAACTGATTTCTCAAGTATGTTAGCAGCCAGGAGCATTGTAGTTATTATGTCCACTTACAAGTTGTACTGACCTTGGGAGTATTGTGCAGTCTTTAATCAAAGCAACAAAAAATACATTCTTACACTCATGTGACCCTTGTAAATTAATTATTTGGAATGGTGAAAAAAGCATACATGCATAATAAAGACAGGATTTCCATAAATATATTGAAAATAAGACTAGCCCAAGATTTCTGTTTAAGATAACTTCTATTTTGATTTGTGCTGGTTTGTTTATTTACATATGATTTTTCACATAATGTTGCTGTAAAGAAATTTTCTACAAGACAACTGTAATTATTCTGTGAATTAATGAAAGAAATCTAGAGAGAATAATGAGTAAGTTATCTCCTTTTTTTTTTTTTTTTCTCCTAAGATTGCAGTCCTTTTTAGCTGCATAAAATTTTAACTTAAATGTGGTGGTTCCTAGCTAACCTTGAAATACCTGGATACAAAATGTTTTTAAGTACTGTAAATTCAGTGTATGCTCAAAAAGAAAAACTCTGAAATGGAAACATTATAGTGCTGATATTTTTATCTTCATCACTTCATGGAAGGGCAAATCTTAATTGGCAATTTATTAAAAAGAAAAAAATGAAAGAAATTAGGAATTTCCTATGTAAGGATTTCTGGAGGCTTGAATGCAAGTGTTGTAATGCCTGAAAATAGATTATTACTACACACTTACTAGAGAATCTTCATGCTGAAAGAGAAGGAAAAACTATGGCAGGTCAGAAGACTGTGAAACATGTGTCCTCTCTTCTCCTACCCTCCCTTTAATTATTGACAGCCTGTCACTTAGGTGCCATGGTATGATGAATAATAAAACAGGATCCAAGCTGCATTTCTCTCCAGGATTTATTCTTCCAAACCTAATACTGCCATCTTCAGGCAGACCATATTTCATGTTTACAAGTCTGAGGGTTTATTTGCTACTGAGGGGGTCATCACCTCAAATAAACAAAAAACTGGTTATTTTGAAGGTCTTTCAGATTGATACATTATAGGAAATAGGGAAGGGAATCTCCAAATTTTGCCTTCTACCTTTGGTTACCACTACTTAAACACAGCTAGATGTTATTTTGGGCAAAACATGAATGAAAATATTCAATTATTTCCCTTGTAATGAGAGATAGGCAGTTAAGATTACAGCCATGCAAAGCCCCTGACTGCTAAAAACTTCCAAGTATACATACTGTGCATTGTCAATACACAGGCAGGTCATTGTGGAAGAAGAATCTAAACTGTTGCAATTCAATGGATTGAAATTATGTGTCATATTTATACTTTTTTCCTTCCTGCAAAGTAGAACTTTAAGGTGACATTTGAGCATCAGATGATTATATCTGCAGAACAAATAAGAAGAGGTAAACTACCCCTGCAAACAGATAATTCAGAGTATATACTACCCAAATATTGATCAGAGTAGTGACATTAATCTTCCTTTTCCTCTTGATGTGCCCTGAAATTGAGATTTAGTCATGAGAATCACAGCCACCATTCAACCATGAGAATCACATGAAGAATTAAATAATACAGTGGTTGCAATGAGGCCTATGACTTGCAAGATATCAATAAATAAGTAATAAGTTAAGTTGCATTTAAACACTGCTGATTTTGGCCAAGATAGAGTAAATTTTCTTCACAGTGGCCGGTATGGGACTGTTTTTGGGATTTGTGCTCAATACAGAGTTGATATTACAAAGATGTTTTAGTTATTGCTGAGCAGGGATTGCACAGTCAGGGCCCTTTCTGCTTTTCACACTGCCATGCTGGCAAAGTGCCTGGGGGTGTGAGGATGGGTGGGAGGGAACATAGCCAGGACAGGTGACCCCAGACTGACCAAAGGAATATTCCAGACCATGTGACATCAGGCTCGGTATATAAAGTGGGGAAAGGAGATGATGTTTGTCTCCCAAGTCACCATTAGTGTGATGGGCTGTGCTCTACTGGAAATGGCTGCACACCTGCTCAACAACTGGAAGCAGGAAATTCATTCCTTGGTTTGCTTTGCTTGGGTGCGTGGCTTTTGCTTTCCCTATTAAACTGTCTGCATCTCAACCCATGAGCTTTGTAGCTCTGATCCTTTTCGATTCTCTCCCTGATCCTGTTGGTGGGGCAGTTAAGAACTGTGTCCATGGGGCTGGGTTGCTTGTGGGGTTAAACCATGACAAACACTGAAACATATTTTTTGAAATTTCTTATTAGAGTACAAAATCAGGTACTTCTATTAATTTATTTTTTTTCATAATGGGAACTGCTGTTGCTATCTTACTGTACTGGCAGGATACGGTGTTTGATAATACATAAATACTGTACTTAGTGCAAACACAATAGAACACCAGCCAAAAAAAAAAAAAAATCAAGAACAGCCAGCTCCTGATGCCATTTTCAAATAAATATGCAAGTGAGTTAAAATTAGATAGACTTTTTATATTCCTTACTATCCTATAAAGGAAAAGGATACTAAATCAGAATTTGACTAGACTCAAATTCTAGATTATATCCTTACAGATTCCATGATGTTTCACTTTTTGCTTGTGCTGTGTCTAAAATTGTAATCTGTGACTAGGTTTGAGCTCTGACTTCAGAGAACTCCTTACCTCATCTCTATGCTGGATAATTCTTCTTTCTTTTCATATGCAGCCTTGGTATTGAGGGAACTTATCCTTTAAAGTATTCCTCAAGTCCTCCAAAGAATCAGTTTTTTCCAGAACAGTATCTTTAGCTTTATTATGTAATTCATCAAATATATAATGACTTCAGAAATCTTGCCAACTTTTCCACCAAATCCTCAAAAATAGAAACCTCCAATACTGCACAGACTAAGAGCCTCTATTATGTTTTCCCGATAATGGCCGTAAGGCATCAGTCCCCTTAAACTGTTTTATTTCTGGGCTTACTGCAAGAGGTAGCCTGTCTTACTGTTTTTCAAATGCATATTTAAAGCAGAGGCTGAAGGAAGTTAACTGCTCTCTCCTTTTTTATCTTTCCTCCCTTCCCCTTTTCCTTAATCCTATGCCTGAAGTTCCTTATCACTGCTCATCCAGTGCAGCACGGTGGACACTCTCTCTCTCTTTATTGTTGTGAGCAACCACATTTTCTTCTCTGTGCCAAATTCAGCCAGGAGGAAGGCTATCTTCTCCATCTCCAACACTCCACCTGTGCAGAAGTGAGAGTAATCCAGGGACTGGGTTAACCTAATCCAGTATTTTAGCTGACAAGATCTACTCTACACTAACAATACCTTACTGTTCCATATTGGTGCCACTTTTGAGCTTGCTAAAAATTGTAGGCCTTCAGGAATGGAGAACTGAGGAACCTCCATTCATACCCACACAGACCAAGGGCCACCCCAGCCAGCAGCTGAACCCCACACAGCCCCTCACTCACTGCTCCCTGTGGGATGGGGGAGAGAATCAGATGGATAATGCTGAGAAAACTCTTGAGTACAGATAAAAACAGTTTAATAGGTAAATGTACAAGCAAAGCAAAACAAGGAATTTATTCCCTTCCCATGGGCAAGCCATTCCCAGGAAAGCAAGGCTCCATCACATAATGGTGACTTGGGAGGAAAATGCCACCCCTCGGAATGTTCCTCTTGTCTCCCTTCATCTTCCCCCCACTTCACTGCTGAATGTGACGTCATCTGGTCTGGAGTATCCTGCCCCTGCTGAGTCCCATCCCAATTCCTTCCTTGTTCACTGGTAGGATGGAGAGAGAAGAAGAAAAAGCCTTTGGATCTCTGCAAGCCCTTCTCAGCAAAAACCAAAATATCGATGTACTGTTTCAGTCACCAATCAAAACACAGCCCCTTACAAACTACTGTGAAGAAATTTAAGTATATTTCAGCTAAAACAAGCACAAATCGTGAAACAACTAGGATTTTACAAAAGAACTTGAAATCTGTTTCTATACTCAACATGGAAACTCTGCTATTTCCTTCCATCTATTTCATAATGACATTCCTAACACACCACTTCAAAGCTACTGATGCTAAGCAAGCAAAGCTATGCAAAGGGAATAAACTAAATCACATAGTGTTACAACTTTATAACTCAATGAAACTAATTCTATGTTAAACTTACTTTTTAAGTTAACTAAGTACTATCTCTCAACATCGGCAATATGGCCAAAGATTACAGACTCAGTTTTCTAAAGGCCAGTCCTGAAATACAGATGAACTTGCACTTAAGGGATATCAGGACTAGATACAACACGGTAACTTAAAAATTTCTTGTGGTCCCTTGCAGCTCAAACTTAAATATCATACCTACCTTGGGTCACCAGTCTTTGTGGCCTATTTAAATATGCACAGAGATAACAATGAAAAGTGTCATAATCTATTGCTATGTGTGTAATAAACCCTTACTATCATAAATAGAGGGGATTTTACTGGTTAATTCCAAGACTAAATTGTAGTAGCTTTCAGGCATCTCAGATTACTGGTTTTTGACTTCTAATTTCATGAAATATAAGTAGTGCTAATGAAGAAATGAACTGTTAGTTACATCTGTCTTCTGACATTATGTAGTGAAGATTTCACAGCTGATATTTGGTCATGTAATATTTCATTCTGCTTTTACTCTACAATAGGTGGTTACTATTCTTGCCTTTCATGAAGCAACAGTGACACTCAGTGTTAAAATGCTTGCATAGACTGGAAGCACCCTCTGCTTCTCTGTATTTCTCATCATTCATTTAAATCTCATTTAAATTACCATAGTAATTTAAAATTTGTTTAGCTCTTGCAGGTTGTTAGAAAAAAACCCACAGTCTACCATCTTGAAAAATAAGCTAAATTCTCCCTCTATGTTTGTATCTAAAAAGTTATGCCTAGATTATTAAAAAAAACAAACAAACAAAACAAAACCCAAAGCTTTGTTATGGTACTTACAAAATTCTGTTTTTGAATGAGATCTTGATTAGACTGGATTGCAAGGTTCAGAAATTGAAGCAGGTGGTGTTTTGGGAGAAGTATGTTTCGACTTCAGATGGAAGACTGAAAACAATAATTTCTCCTTCTGCCTACAGATATTGCAACACTTGCGGGAACTTTGAAGATCTACTTGAAGCAGCTAGACATAAATGTGTAGGTTTAGGTAATAAAGACATTTGTGAACAACTGGGATGTGGTAAAGTTTGTCTCTGGTCACAGCTGGTGAAGCCCTGTCCTGCCCTGCCTGCTGCCCTGACCCCCATGGCACTCTGACAGCATAATTGCCTTGGAACTTGTCTACTACAGTGATAAAAATTTTATACATGCAGTAACTTCAGAAATTCTGTAACTTCTGATACACATTATGTCTGCTATTGATGACCCAGTTGTACAAAGCAGTTCTTAAGATACCAGCGGTGTAAAAATCTCCTGTTATAACCAGGTGACCACCAGGGGGCGGAGAGAAAGGCTGTGGTCTGCCTGGGCTTCAGCAAAGCCTTTGATCTCCCCAGAAAAGCTGCAGCCCCGTGCTTGGACAGCAGCACTCGTTGCTGGGTTAAAAACTGTTTTGATGGCCAGGCCCAGAGAATGGTGGTGAATGGTGCTGGATCTGGCTGGCCTCTTGTCACTGGTGCTATTCCCCAGGATCAGTGCTTGGCCCAGTTCTGTTTAGTATCTTCACTGATGATCTGGATGAGGGGATTGAATCTACCATTAGCAAATTCATGGACAACACCAATTTGGGCGGGTGTGTTGGTCTGCTACAAGGCAGGAAGTCTCTGCAGAGGGATCTGAAAAGCTGGATTGATGGGTTGAGGCCAGTGGTCTGAGGTTCAACAAGATCACAAAAACCCCTGCATTGCTGCAGGCTGGGTCAGAGCTGCCTGTTTGTAAAGTGTCTGGGGGTGATTGTTGACAGCAGCTGAACATGACCCAGCTGTGCCCATGTGGCCAAGAAGGCCCAAGGACATCTTGGCCTGTGTCAGCAACAGTGCGGCAGCAGAACAGGGCAGTGACCATCCTCCTGTGCTGGGCACTGGTGAGACCACACCTCGAGCACTGTGTCCAGCTCTGGGTTCCTCCATTCTAGGAAGGACATTGAGGGGCTGGAGCATGTCCAGAGAAGGGAAAAAAAGCTGGCAAAGGGTCTTGAGCACAAGTCTGATTACAAGCAGGTGAAGAATATAGGTGCATTTAGCCTGGAAAAAAGGAGGCCTGGGGGGTACCTAATCTGTCCCTGCAACTCCCTGACCCGAGGCTGTAGCAGGAGGGGTCTCTTTTCCAAGGGAACCAGTTACAGGACAAGAGGACATAGTCTTAAGCTGCTTCAGGGGAGATTTAGACTGGACACTAGGAAGAATTCCTTCACAGAAAGGGGGATTAGACCTTGGAATGCGCTGTCCAGACAGGTGGTGGAATCACTATTCCTGGAGGTTTTTAAGGGAAAGCTGGATGTGGCACTTAGTGCCATGGTCTAGTTGATATAGTGGCGTTTGGTAAAAAGTTGGATTTGATGATCTCACAGGTCTTTTCCAAACTAATGGATTCTGTGATTGTGTAATCTACTTGAAGGGAAAATTCTATAATCATACCAAATATACTTAAACACACTTGTTGTGGTTTAACCTTAGCTGGCAACTAAGAAAAACACAGCTGCTTAGTTCCTCTCACTCCCCCATCCTAGTGGGTAGGGAAAGAAATGGAAGTGTAAAACTGAGAAACAAACTCATGGGCTGAGGTAACTAACAGCAGTTTAATAAGTTATAGTAGTAGCAATAATGAATTGCAAGTAAAATACAAAAATGAAGACAAAACAAGGAAATAAGAAATAAAACTCAAGAAAAGCAAGTGATTAAAATGAAAAAAAGAACAACTGCAGTTATACCACGTCAGTTGTTTTGGCACCCAGTGTACTGCATGAAGGGTTGAAATAATGGCAGATTTGATTGAATGTGCTGCAATGAATTTGTAGCTGTTACTGCTGTTTAGCTACTAATTGGCAGGCTACTGTGCTTGCCATGGGGCTTGTTTTCCTGTCTGTCTGTTGGAACCCAGCGCTTGTTAGTGGCTGCTCTGACTTTGCTGCTGGCTGCTTTGCTGGTCACCTCAGCATGTAGTACCTGGAACATTTTGGTGACAGCCATGGCAAAGTGCCTGGGCTGGAGGGTGCCCAGGGCAATCTGTGCTCCTGTGCTGCCATACTGGGCAGGCTGGAACTCCAATGTGAACTTGAGTGTAAGAGACTGTGACCTGTGGAGGAGTCCGCAGTAGAGCACAGAACCACTGACAGCCCATGGAGGATCCCGTGCCGGGGCAGGTGGATGTCCAAAGGCACAGGTGATCCCTTCAGAATTCTATTCTGGAGCAGGCTCCTAGCATGAACTCTGGACTCATGGAAGGGCTCCACTCTGGAGGGGTTCTTGAAGTACTGCAGACTGTGTGGGAAGGGAACACATTGGAGAAGTTGAAGGCAGCCAGCATTTATTCTGAGTTCAGATTGGTTTGAAGATTTGACTTGGACTTTCATCTTCTTTTAATGCTGTTTTTGTTTTTCCTTACTGAAATAAAATTTTGAGTCAGTGGGAGGAGGGAGTGCCTGAGCCACCATTGGCAGGCAGCTGGGACAGGCACAAACCAATGGCTAAGGCACAAAGAGTGAATTTATGTCCGTTATGCTAACTGGAGGAGTTCTGAAGCAACACCTGGGCTACACAAGTGCAGAGAAGGCACTGTTAAACTCAGTCCATATACGAGGATGACTGGCCTGCTGTTCACACAGTCTTACCAAGACTTACTCCCAGCTGTCTTCTGCTTTTCAACCCATTCTCCCAATGGAAAGAAGATTCTCCCAAAAGAGCAGAAAAGGCCTTGCCTTATTTTGCTAAGATTTGCTGTGTTTTATATTGATTAAGCTCATTGAAGTATAAATCCAAACAAAATATTCTATTGCTCTGCTTTTATCCAAAGGCATATTTAGTACTTTTCTCATAGGAAACATTTTTACAGAGCTGCTGAAGACTAATAATAGAGGTAGCAAACAAAAATAATAGCAGCATGGGTATTTTAATCCTAACACAACTCGTCCCTGGGCAAAAGGCCAAAACACGTGCTACACAATATAAAATACTGTGCATTTCTTTTCCTGCCCTTTGTTGTTTAATATTAGTACTGAGTCATATATACTCTAGCTATAACTTGCCTTCTCCTTCCCCAGACACCTTTTACTAAAGACAAAATTGCACATATATTTAAACTACATATCTAAGACTATATAGCTAAGTCAACTGTTTAGAACTGAATGCTGAAATAAATTGCTTTTGCTAGGCACTAAGCAGAGTCTTAATTAAAGCAGTGCAGCCTCCAGCAAGGATTTACAAACCAGGGCACCCCTACTGAGGTTCAACACACTGCAGTTAGAGATGAGTGTCTGCAGGAGGGCATAGGGGGTCAGAGGTCCCATATGAGCCCTGTTTTGAGATGTACAATGAATTAAAACAGCATAAAACAAGTATTTTCTGGAAAGTGCTGGTGGGAAGATGATGTTGACAGAAGAGACTTGGAAGACTGCTCTTGGTGGTCTCTAAGCTTGTGTTGCTTTGCCACTGCAAAACCTCAGCCACTGTCCTACGTATAATCTGAGACCAATAGGAAGGGGTCTTCTCACATTTGCCTACAAATGGTGTTGGTTACTCTGGGTCTGGATTGAAAGTACTTGAGACAGTAGTTCATGTTTGGACTAAGGTGTTTATTATTTCTTACCAGTAAAACACTCACTACTGTGAGTTCAGCAGCTTTTCATTACAAGGCACAAGATGGCTAACAATCTCTTGTTACATAAGGTCTTTTAAGACTAAACTATCCAATTAAAAACAGACACCTAGATGATTTTCCCTTTTAACCCAATCACTGATCCCAAAGAGCCTGTAATGTGGACTTTTCTGCCCAATTACAAAATGCCACCCAAAGCCATAAAGAGGAAGGAAGAAGCATGAAGAAGAAACCCAGGATGACACCCTGTGCCCTTCATCTTGCTTCCATCCACAACATACTAAAAATCCCAAAACCTAAATTTCTCACCAAGTGATACACCTACACTGCTCTCTATAATCTATGTCACACTTTTGTGGATTCTAGTCTGTCTTGAACTCTAGGAATCTTTCTCCATGAATGAGGGTTAAAGTCAGTGCTCCCTTGGGGGTCAGGGCACCCCACAGCAGAGAGAGAAATATTCTTGGTGCTCTGGGTTTCCACAAAAGTGTAGCACAAAAAAATTGTTTATCAGTTCCTAAAAAATATGCACATATTTTATATGTCTTATGTGTATATATATGTAAGGCAATGACCTAAGGGTCCAGCAGATGCCAAAAAGATGATGGTGGGTCTGGAGCATCTCTCTTGTAAGGAGAGACTGCAGGAGCTGGGCCCGTTTAGTTCGGAGAAAAGTGAAAGGGCTTTCAGCAACGTGTATAAATATTTTCAAGGCCGGTGCCAACAGGATGGTCCAGACTCTTTTCAGTGCTGCCCAATGACATGACAAGGCGTAGTATAATTAAACTAAACTATAACTAGTATAAATAAAACACAGTAAGTTCCACCTCAAAAAGAACGCCACGTTGAGTGTGGCAGAGCACTAGAACAGGTGAGCCGTGGCGTCTCCCTTTCTGAGGACATTCCAAACCCACCTGGACGCCTTCCTGTGTTACCTGATCCAGGTGACCCTGTCTTGACAGGAGGGTAGGTCGAGATGATCTCCAGAGGTGCCTTCCAACCCCTAACGATTCTGTGGTAATGCATACACGCACATATTACAGGCGTATGTGCCGTAGGCGGTCTGTAGACCCGCGTTCACACAGCGAGCGCACCGATGTGACACACGGCGGGCACACGGCGGGCACACACCCGCATGACCCTCCCCGGGCCCAGCACGGCCGCTGGCGGCAGCGGCGCCGGCCCACGGAGCGCCGCCCCTGCTCCCTGGGGGAGGTCAGGCCGGCGGTAGCGGAAGCTTCTCCCTCCCTCCCGGCGTCCCGGAACAAGCCCCGCCGTCGCCACCGCCTCCTGCCCCGGCCCGCCGGCAGCATGTCAGCTCCCGGCGCCGCCTCCCGCAGGTGACACCCGCCCTTCCGCTGCCGCTGCTTCCCCTTCTATATGGGCCACCTGCTCTCGAAGGAGGCAAGGAGCCTAAGCCGAGATCGCCGCCGCCCACGGGGGAAAGTGCCACCGCCGCGCAGCAGGAGCTGCTTACTGCGCGGGCCCTGCATGCTCTGCTTCATCGTGCACGGCACCAGCCCACCCGCCCCGGAGCAGCCGCTGCCCGCCGGGGACCCGCTGCTTCCGCCGCCGCCGCCCTACGTGTCGCTGACCGCCGCGGAGCAGCGCGTCGCCCGCCGCCTCCTGCGCCTGGCGCCCGCCGTCTGGGAACCTCCGGGCCGCTGCCAGCGCCTCTTCGTCTCCGGCCTGCTGCCCTCGCCGGTGCGGGGCCTCCTGGGGCCGCCCGGCGAGGTCTCCTCCGAGATGGTGTGCAAGCGCAAGGGGGCCGGGCTGTCCGCCTGCCCGCCCTGCAAGCAGCCGCGCTGCGCCGCCGCTGAGCCCGAGCCCGGCGCCTGCCAGTGCCCGGCGGAGCCGCAGCTGCTCGCCCTGTTATGCAACGCCGGGGAGAGCGGCGGGGGCACCGCCGGGCTGAGTGGTGGGGGACAGCCCGCCTCGCCACCGCCTCCCGCGGCCCAGGACGAGAAGGAGCAGGGCCGGGAGGAGGAGAAGGAGCGAGGCGGCGAGGCGGGCTGCGAGGAGCCGCTGGAGTACCCGGGCGACAGCTGCCGGGAGTTGCAGCCGCCACCCACCCCGGATATAAACCAGCTGCCGCCTTCCATCCTCCTCAAGGTGGGTCGGGATGGGGGATTGGGCGGGCCAGCCCTCTCCTTGAGGATCTGGGAAGGGGCTGTGCCAGCCCCCGCGGCGCCGGTGTCGCCGGGCGGACTCAGTGCAGGGCGAAGCCGGAGGAGGCCGGGCCAGTTCAGAGCTGGCTTAGCGCCTGGCTTTTGGAGACGGATAGGGTTCTGGGATGTTGTTTGTGTCCCGTTCCGCGACTTCCTTTGTTTGTGGTTGGAAACGACGTTGTGAGGCATTACCTGGAGATGCAGACACACAGCTCCAGAAGCTGTCTCGTAAATGTTTTGACTGTACCCGTTAACTTCGTAAGGTGGCCTTTTTTACAAGTCGACTTTTACTTGCATCACTGGTGTAGTACTGGACAAGGGGGCATGTCGCTGTATTTAGTGCTTCCCTCGGTGTTGGAGCTACATGTCAGTAGTTTTCAGTGTTGATTATTGAACAGTTTGTATTGATGTATTGATGTGTATTGTGGATCAATTTTGGCCTTAGTAGTTCCACAGTGTTTGCAGCCTTCTTGAATTACATGCTTTCATAACCTCTTACGCTGTATACCCAAGGAACAGTCTCACTTCTGTCCCTTTTGCTCTCTTTCTGTTCCTTTAATACTGTTCTCCTTTGGAACCACTTTCCATTTTTAAGCTACTCTTTTGACCCCTGTATGACTTCCTTCAACTAAACATTAGCTAAAAAGAGGAGTCTAGGTGGAACTGAGGCGGTGATGTTTTCCATAGTCTGATGTGAGTGTGCCTTTAAATTTTGGGAATAAGTTTTCAGGATTGCAGGAGTTTCTGAGAGGTCAGATGGCTGAACTTAAAGCATGTTATAGTAATGGAGGAGTGAGAGGCATTACTCTTGCTGTTCATATTTTGCTAGTTGTACATCCAGTGTAGAAAGTACTTCCTTTACTCTTTTGTTGTCAAACAGTAATAACCTACTTACCTGTCTGTCTTGCACTAAACACTAGTTCTGTGGGAGGTTTAGTTGGTTTGAGGGTTTTTTATTGTTGTTGTTTGCTTTGTCTGTTTTTTTTTAAATACTCATAAGTGTGTTAGTAATGATAAGCATGTTTTATAGTTGTGCAATGCAAATGAATTCTAGGTAAATAAAAATTCATGAGCTATCATCTGAATTAATTTCATATGTGATTACAAAATTGAAACTTTGTCTTGTAGTTCTTCTAGAAGGGAATCCATTTGTTTGCCACTGTTTTTGGAAGATAACTCTTTTCTTTGATATTTGGTTTTAGGATTTGAAACTGGACTCATCTGATTGGTGTAGCTGAAGTATTTTTTTGATCAATGGCATGAATACTTTTCTGTTGTTACTTTTAGTACTCAGTTTCACATAACTGTGCCATAACTTTAATAGTGAAAGATGTTATGTCCATCTTACCTGTGGACTAGTTTAAATGTTGTTTATTGTCTATTTCATTCTTACCCTTGTGGGGGTTTTGTGTTTGGTTGCTTTTTTTGTTTACAAACAAGGGATTTTGTTTTAACCCCAGGCGGCCACTCACACACCACATCCACAGACTGGTTGAGTGGAGAATTCAGGGGAAAAAACTGTACTTTGTGAGTTGTGATAGGAACAGTTTAATAACTGATGAAAAATAAATTATGCTATTAACAATGTTTGTATAAAAAGGGGAGAGCAAGAAATAGAGATCCAGGTGATGCACAAAACATTTGTTTTGTACCAGCTACAAAGCACTGTTACCAGCATCTGGGAAGAATTTTATCCTAGCTGAAATCAGGGCAGGCATCTACCTTCCTTAGTGATTTTGTCTCTACAGTTGTCCTGTAGTCAGTTCCTTCTGCAGTGTCTGAAAAAATAGGCCATTGTTTACAGCATTGTGGTAGGAGCCAACCTACTCACCCCCAAATTTGCCCTTCAGTCCATAGTTGTACTAATGAGTTGGGTTTGTGGTTTTGGGTTTTTTGAGATTATATATATATGTGTACGCAAGATATGTGTATCGTTATCTATATATCTGTCTCTTAACTATTCCATTGTTTTGGGTTTTTTTGGTTGCTTCCAAAATATACTACTCTGTTATGGTACTTTTATCTTCACATGTCCAACCAGGTGTCCTGTCAACTGGATTTACATTTGCCTTCTTATGATGGATTTTGATACAGATAGAATATCCTAAATATAATCCTTTTTCCAAAGGTGTCATTTATTATGAGAAGGTGGAAGACAAATATACCCAAAATCTTTACTGAGCTTTTTACAGTAGGTGTAGGACACACAAACCTTAATACAAAGACAAGAGATTTCATCCTGGGAAACATCAGGAGACAGATCCTATGGGTTTTTTTCTTGATTTCCATGTCTGTGACTTTCTGATAGAGTGGTGCTGGTGCAGGAATGGCTGTCACCAGTGTCTGTAGGTGGCCTCAAGACAAGCCCAAGGAAATATGTCAGAAACTCTTTTATGAGGAGCTTGCCACTTTGTCTGCTCAGGTGCTGTTTAGCTGTTACAGTGATTCAGTCTCCTCTAAGCCAAGGGTTTGGGATGGGTGGAAGGATTTGTCAGACTGAAGCTGGCCAGCAGATCATTAGATAGGCCCTGCTGGATTGGGAGGTTCATGGTGCAGTGTGCCAGTTGATCCTGTTTCCCTGGCTGGTGAAGAGGTATTCTGGTCAATATGAAGTGATAAAAGAATGGTGCTTCCACAGTCAAGGTTTTGTGTTTTGCTTTTCATTTTGCTGCTGAAACATGTATGAGAAAGGAATGTAATACAGTGGGCAAAATGTCATCTTTAGTCTTGGTAGGGTGATTATCTTTGACTAAAGGATAATTTAAAGCCATTCTCTTTAAAACTCGAGGAGAATTAAGGAATTATAGATCAGTCAGCTATAGATAGCTTGACTGTGTCCTAGATATGTGTGAATGAAAAAAAAAAAAGCTGTTTCTAAGCACTTCAGAAAATTACAAAATCTGCTGCATACTAAGTTTTGAAAACTTTGAGCTGTATGTCACAAATTTGTGCCTATTGAAGAGTCACTGCTGCTTATTCCTGGAAAATAAAAGAGAAAAATAAATCTTCCTGTTGTGTCTTACCTCTTTGCAGTGCTGCTGTTTAATCAAAAAAGGTGTAAAATGGTCTGCAGGCTGAGCCATGAACTTATGAGAGAATGCCAGTTCAAATACTTCAGATTTCCTTTTGAGGTATATTAACAGGAGTTCTGCATGTAAAACACAGAAAGGAAATTATCTTCTGTGCTTGGTGCTTTTAAAGCCTCTGTTAGAGTACTGCAGTAGGTTGTGGGCACTGGGATCTCTTTGGGAAATACACACACAAGTGTGAGAGGCATCAGAGATGAGCTAGAGGTCATGAAAAATATGGCCTATTGCAGTTGTTGGAAGATTCTGGACAAACTGAATGACAGTTGTTCAGAAAGAAGACTGAGATGCAATCTTTAGTTAAGAGAAAATTGATAGAAAGTTCAACTGTGTTCCTGTCCCTTGTTGAATAGAAGGAAATAATAAGCTTAATTTGGGTGAGATACTTTAATGTTCTTTCACTGTATTATTTTGCAGGCCTTGGCAACAGTGGTTTCCTGTCTATGGTTATGTGACTGATGCCTAGAAAGGCTAATCAGGAGCAGAGACTAAACAGAGCTAAATGGACAAAATAGGTATTTATTGAAAGGCCTTAAAAGAATACCCCTTGGGCAGCACAAGAGGCTGGCCAGGGCTATACCCAAGTTGAATCCAAGATGGATGCCGGTCACAAGTTTTTACACTTTTATAAGTTTGGATTCATTACATACTGGGTTCAATTGTCCAGTTACAGCTCCAGGTCATGAAGTCTCAACCCCCTGGCTTGCCCCCTTCTCTCCGCTGTCGTTTATGCTTTTTGGGTAATGGTTGTCCTTGATTCTGTAGCTGGGAAGGGATTGTTTTGGCTGACTACCCTGTGAAGAGAACTTACTAACACCTAATAGGAAGTTTCAGAGTTACATACCAGGCAGCAGAGAATCTGAAAAATGTAAAAGCTAAAACCCAAGGTATCATGACAAATTAGGATTTCTATTTATTGATTCTTTTTTTTAACATCAAGGGGAATGCCCTTATCAGGAATGTTTGGGGTATGCTTGAAATTGCTTCAAAACAAGAGGGTCTAGAATAGATGATGTATTCTTTTGGAAGTCCTCTTTCTCAGCTTGTTCATCTTATTTTTATAAAGCATGAACAAGTGCTTATACCACTGACCCTGTCAGTTTTGGCTTAGAGCTAGTGCACTATAAAGGGAAGATAAGTGTGTGTGTGAGCGTATATGTGGGTATATATTTAATGTAGGGTTTTCATAAGTGTATTGTTACTGTTATTTGAAGCACTATTGACTCCTTTTCTCTTTACTCAATGCTTTTTACTTATTTTTCTCATTCTTCCCTTGTTGAAATAAGTTACAGGTTTTCTTTTGTTGCAATGATAACATGTTTTTTTATAATAATGTTGATTGAAACAAAATGCATTGCTGCTGTCATTAAACTGCTAGCACTGAATTTAAAATAATCTGAGTGATGTCAGGTGGGTTTGATAGACTGGAGATAGACCTTTAATTTTGTCTTCTGATTTTATGAATTTATACCTGAAAAGACTGCATGTGCATTTTATAGTTGCACTGTGATTTTCTTTTTTTAATTTTTTTTAAATTCCTTTTGGCTAGTCAGGAGGAAGAGGTGTTAAAATACATCATTTGTATTGGACTTTATCTGCGAGGTCATTGAGTCACTTTTGTAATACTAGCTTTCTTTCCTATTTATGCTGGTGTTCCAGCATATTATCCTGTCTCAAGTTCATGTTGAATCTTACTTTTAAGCGTAGCACTAAGAGACACGGAATGGGCTTTAAACCTTTGTGACTGATGCCGGGAGGTAAAATGTCCATTAATTTCCCTATTAATTTGCCTGAACTCATTTTTCTTTAGCAATGCTCAGCACAGCCGTGTGGTTCGTTATGGATTTGTTTTGGTTTTTTGGCTTCTTGACTGTTTTTTGTTTTTCCCAGGAAGCTTACTGTTACCCTGTGATTCCAGTGGGGAAATGAACTTGTCTGAGGTTCACTGTGGTATTACTGAGCTTCTGGAATGCAGTTGAGGGGAGCAATTGTGAAGGGAAGGGTGCCAGTAGACTAGTAACTAAATGCTCATTATCTCAATCATAAATTTCTGAAAGATGCTGTGAATTTTATAATTCATTGCAGAATTACAAAAACAATTGTTTTCCTTTGCAGAGGTGTGTTTGAAAAGGTGTTTTTTATTCAAGCATGTAGGTTTTAACATCACAGAATGAGCTATGCGATGAAGGAGAAATGCTGTGGAACGAAATTTCTGGTGTCTTTGACAGGGATAGGTGCCTTAACACTCATGGTC
The DNA here is from genome assembly GCF_017590055.1 of Onychostruthus taczanowskii. Taxonomy (NCBI): domain Eukaryota; kingdom Metazoa; phylum Chordata; class Aves; order Passeriformes; family Passeridae; genus Onychostruthus; species Onychostruthus taczanowskii. The sequence continues at coordinate 878,427 of NW_024498352.1, read as the reverse complement.
AGTAAAAGTTTCCCTAATGTTGTTTAGGTGTTGTCTTGGCTTGTTCAGCATCTCCAAACCAACATATTATTGCATGGAGAAAATGAAGAGATTACAAATTGTGCAGTGTTGGAATGTAAAGTAAATTAAATGTAACATGTGCTTTCATTCCCAAATAATTTATTTGTTTATTTTGTTTAGTTTACCTAACCCATGTTTGATCTTTCACAGATTTTGCTTTGTTTTAAAGTCTTTGTTTTTAAACTGACATGATCATTCAGAAGTACTACCTGGTGTCTTTTAGCGAGGACAGTTGGGTTTCTGAGAGTAAAAACATGGTGAGCTTCTGCAAGTAAAGCTACTCTGCTTATTGGTCAGGACTCTTCCTTTCCATTAGGAGGACAGGCATTTCTTACAGACAGAAGCTAATATTGTGGTTTACCTTGAAGCTAAGGCAATCTGTGAGTAAGTGGCTGGAAAGGTCAGTGTCTGTCTCCTTTTGTAACTTCTGGCTGTGTGTTCCTGCCACTGGCTTTGTGCTCTGTAGAGTGATTGTGCAATTGCTGGGGGAGTAAATTCATCTGGCTAATCTGACACCAATCTAATATTGCAAAACTTTTCCTTAGAATCAGCTGCCTGAAAGGACTTTCTCTAAGCACAGTCACTAAATCCAGTGCTAAAATTCAAATGACTTGAAGTAGGGGACTGGTAAACGGTTGGTATGAATGGCAACTTTCCAAGAGAATCCTGGCTGTGATGTGAACTCACATCATCACTTTCCCTGGCTGGCACATTTTTCTTAATCACAAGGACGGTTTGAACTTGATTTCCTTCCTGGGTGTACTGAGGCTCCTTTCAGATGTGTGTGAGTTCAATGCTCACATCTCTTTCATAAACTCAGAATTATTTGTATTTCCCTTGTTCTTTTCAAGTTATGCGTGAGCAAAGTGAAGAAATATCTTGAAAACAAAGGACATACTTCTTCTTCCTTCCTATTCTCTTACATATGATTCTTGAGTTTTCTGAAACAGAATGAAGCAGACTTTAATAAACATAAATCTTAATCGGGTAGTTTAACTGCTCTATGCTTGCAATTAGCAAATATTGTGTTTTACTGTTCATAGTAAAATGTCATGTGTTAAGCTTGTTTTTTTTGTCAAATGGTACTTGAGAAATATTTTTGTTAAAGAAGTTGTAGTTAGTTGCTGAAAAAATTGATGAAACAAATGAGCTGTTTTCCAAGAATGAATGTTTCAAGTTACTTAGGCACCATGAAATGTTTGAGTGTACATTTTATTGTTCCTTTGTTGTTAATTTCTTAAGATTTTTGGTTTCAAACAAATCTACTTGATGCAGTGTAATGAAAACAATTTTATAGGTACCTATTCTTGAATACAAAAGTTTCTTGTTGATAGAGGAGAGCTTCATTCAAAGAAATGAAATTATTTCTTTCATATGAAAATGCTGGACAGAAATAGGGGGTGTAGATTCACCTTTTACAGTCCCTTCTGCTGTGGGGCCTATATTTCGTTCATGTCCATAGAAGTATACCTGTTTTTTAACATTAGCAGTATCTTTTAAAGAATAGTATTAGTAATCAGCTGAATTCTCTTGCATCTTTTCCTGTGGCAAAAGTTTCTTTAGAATATGCAATCAATAATTCTAACTCCTTGATTATGGTTTTTAATTTTTTTTAGATTGAGATTGTCTTTTGATAAGTTAAAATTATTTCTTGAATTATGGTCATGTTTATATTTGATCTTGGTGATGTGAATTACTTCTTAGAAAACTTCATGCTGAGGATATTGTGTTAGCAACCACATAAACAATTTTCTACTACCAAACTTCCATTCATAGTAACTTTAATGGATATGGTTGACTTTTCATGATATCCTTTGATTAAAAGTGTAGGTTTTTTCTTCACTTGATTCACTTTGTGGAACTTTATTTAAGGCCAAAACTACCAAATATTTAAAGACACACTAAATAAATTTAGTACATGGATTCCTGATGTTTTAAAACTGATCTTTATTATTTTTTAAAAATATATTTATAAGATGCTTTGTGGTGTTTTTTGTTTTCCTGCTTTTTTTTTTTCTCCTCTGTTTCTGCTGAAATACTTTTAACATTTGACACAAATGTTCAAAATAGTCTTTTTTAAATGTACAGGTTGAACTCTCTAGCATACATTTAATATAGAAACAGTGGGGAACTGTTGAGGGTGTAGTGTCTGAGGTCCATTATGTAAGGACTTAGTGGTAATTAGAAAATGACCCACAATAACTTTATTCTAGTTTTTCTGGTTGGACCCTTCACTAATATTAATCAGCATCTGCTTTCTCCCTTTCTCATCCATTGTCTTGCAAAATATTCTAAAAAGTTGAAGAAAACGCGAAAACTTCATCAGGCACTTTTTTGGTGGTCTGAATTGTGCTGTGCAAGGACTTGGTTTAGCTGATTTAAAATCAATTGGCTATCACTGATTCAGAATGGTGGATTGATTCAAGTGGGGTATGGTGGAATTAGCTGTGTTTTGTTGTTTAAAGGTAAAACATTGTGGCTTTTCTCTTGTAAAGGATTTATGTGGGTGTATCTATCAATATAAAATTAGACTGTATGAATTGAGTGAAGCAGATTGAATGTGATTTGGCTGAAAACTTCCTGTATCTGTTAGTTGATTTTTGCTGTCATGGGCATTACATTTTTGTATTTTCTTTTAATGTAGGATCACTTAGGTTGGAAAACATCTCTAAGATCATTAAATCCAACCATTAACCTGGTACTGTCAAGTCCACCAATAACCCACGCCCCTAAGTGCCACATCTACATGTCTTTTAAATACCTTCAGGGATGGTGCCTCCACCACTGCCTTGGGCAGCCTGTTCCAGTGCTGGATAATCCTTTCAGTGAATAAATTTTTCCATTATTCAGTGAATAAATTTTTTTTAGTTTCTAAACTAAACCTCCCCTGCCTCAGCTTGTGGCCATTTCTTGTTGTCCTGTCAGTTTTTGCCTGGGAGAAGACCCTGCAACACCCTCCTTAGAGGCAGTTGTAGAGAGCAATAAGGTTCCCCCTGAGCCTTCTGTTCTCATGGTTGAAAACTCTCAGCTGCTCCCCATCTGACTTGTGCTCCAGACCCTTCACCAGCTCCAGTGCCCTCTGGACACACACCAGCATTTCAGGGTTTTTCTTGTAATGAGGGATCCAAAACTGACCACAGGATTGAGGTGTGGCTTCACCAGTGCCCAGCATAGGGGAATGGTCACTGCCCTGGAGTACCATGATGCAAGCCATGAGCAGACAGTTTCTCCAGAAGAGTGCTGTGTCAAAGCAAACTGTGGCAGACAAAATTCACAGCCTTTCACTCATTCCACCATACAGGTTGCCTGGTCATGGGAGGAGACCAGGTTGATCAAGCAGGACCTGCCTTTCCCAAACCTGTGCTGGCTGGGCCTTACTCCTGGTTGTCCTATATGTAACAACACTTCAGAGGATCTGCTCCATACCCTTATCCAGGAGCAAGGTCTGATGACAGGATTGTAGTTCCCTGGATATTCCTTCAAGCCTTTTGTGTAGATCAACATCACATGTTGTGGCATTCAGTCAACTGGAAATGCCCGTTAGCAGCTAGGACTGCTTTTAAATGATGGAAGGTGGCTTGGTGAGCACTTCCACGAGCTCCCTCAGGGTCCATGGATCTCATTTTGCCCTGTAGGCTTGTGTGGGTCTTAAGTGGTGTGGTGGGTCACTGACTCTTCCCCAGTAGATTATGGAGGACTTCATTCTTCTCCCTGTCCCTGTCTTCCAGTTCAGTGGTGCCTGGAGAGCAGCCAGTCTTGCTGTTGAAGATTGAGGCAAGGAAGGCATTTACTGGTCTTTAATGAGACTGTGTGAACAGTTTTATTTCAAAGCAGGAGCTTGTGGTTGAAGAATTTACTCTGTCTGGAAGGTATGATAAGGCTGTCAGTGGGGAAGATCAGGTATCCTTAAATGGGATGTAGCCTGAAGGCTCAGAGAGTCTCTTGCAGCCATTGAAGGGAAAGATAAAACCACTAATCTGAACAATGACATGAAAGGGTGAACCAGGAGAAACTGACATCTGCATTAGGAATTTGAGCTGAAAGAGGGTGAGATGAGAGAGAGGGAGCTCCTTTTCCAGAACTCTGCTTCCTCTACCCCTGCCTTTTGCCAATGGGGAAAATAATGTAAAATTATTCTATAAAAAGCTATTAAATTTTTTTTTTCCTTTACTGTGCTGAAGGATATTCTGGTGTTTGGAAGAGGGATTAGACAGTTGAGGGGGGAGCAAACTGAATGGTCGATATGAAAGATGTTTGAGTACAATCCTCAGGAATTAAATGTGCTAAGTAGTAGAACCATTGCCGTCCAAATTATCTGTCATAAGCGGGAGTTAAATGAACAGGCCTGTGGGTAGGAATGGTTTTAGCTTTCAGCTGTATTTATACATCCTTGGGAATTAGAAAATTTAAGCCACAATATCAGTGTGTCTCTAGGGAGCAATACTGAATTAAAGGGTGGTGAAGTCATCAAAGTGAGTAGAACTGTTTTGTGTACCAGTGTAGTATTTTAATCAGTAGCTCAGCTAATCACTTAATATAAAGGTGATGTGCCACCACCTGGGATGTGTATAGTCCTTGTTTGTAAATTCAATTTAGTGTAATTCAATATGTCATCTATTGTAATTCAATATATCATCTTTTAGCAGTTGCAAGCTCTGAAGATAAGCTGTTGTTTTACATGGTATTATTCAGAATCCTTTTATAGCTGGAACTTTTAGAGCTACTGCATATAACAAAATGGGCAAGGCCTTGTTTTTGAACACATACCTCTTACGTAACTTACATGGCTACTCCTATGCAGGCTGGGACTTCTTCAACGATTTGGGTCTCTTTTCTCATCCTGGTGGCCTCACTGTTTTCTGAGAAGTCAGTTTGCAGTACCTGCACTCCTTAATTGTCTCTGCTTCTAGACTTAATTACAGCATGAAGTAAAGCATTACTACAAATGCTTTTGGATATTTTAAAGAATATTTTCTATGCAGCAGTACTGTTTGTGTCAAGTACTTAATCAAACTTCTTTTTTGTTTTGTTGTTGCTACAGCTGCTTCATGCAGCAGATGCAGCTTAGCAGTAGGTCTGTGATTTGTATGGGCTTTCAACTTTTAGTGGGATGGTAGCGTGGTGGGTTGATCCTGGCTGGACACTGGGTTCCCCTCCAAAGCCCTGGCACTCTCCTCCTTGACTGGTTAGAGAAAACATAAGGAAAGGGTAATGAATTAAGGACAGGGAGGGATCACTCAGTGATTGCTTTCATGGGCAAAACAGACTGAACTTGGGGAAATATTGGATTATGAAGGGTCCCCTGACGCAGGGAAGAATGATGCATCTGACTTAATGATATCAGAAGGCGAATTAATTACTTTATTATGCTATGTTATTCTATACTATATTACACTACATCTGAACCAAAACTGCGCAAGCAACCAACTCCACTGAATTTTGTGACTGTCTCCTGATCAACAGTCTGGACATGTGCTTGGCCCTGATAGGCCAAGGAAACAAAACACCATCACTTTAGGTAAACAGTTTCCATATTGCATTCTACTTTGGCACAACAAAGGAGCAGCAAATGAGATAAGAATTGATCATTCTTTTCTCTGCTTCTCTCACTGCTTCTCTCAGGTTCAGAGAATGTGAATCCCACAGGGAAATTGGTTGGATTTATTACCAATCAAATCAGAGTAGGATAATGAGAAGTAAAACCTACATATTTCCTAACTGTTTTGTCTTTCCTTGGCTTAACTGCACTCACAGTTTTCTCCCTCCTTCCCCCAGCTGTACTGGTGGACCAGAGTAGGAATTACAGTCAGTTCATCATACCTCGTTTCTGCTCCTACTTCTTCATCACTCTGTCTCTACTCGCAACTTACTTCTTCTCAATGACATTTTTTTTCTCCTTCTTATGTTATTCCAGAGGTGCTACTGCCATCACTGACCGTCTTAGCCTCAGCCACTTTGGGTCCATCTTGGGTGCTAGCTGACACTGGAGGGAAGGTTCTAGCAGCTTCTCAGAGGCGCTGCCTTTGTAGCCCCCCAAATTTCAAAACCTAGCCATGCAAACCCAGGATAAGCAAAATAAAATACAGAAATTATTTATGTGCTTTCATTTTAACAGTGGCAGCTGTATTAGCAATGGTCTTTACGAGGTTTACTATGTTCTTCAGTACTGCAAGCTTTGGTTTCTCAAAGGTGGTATTTCCACAAATAAATATATTTATTTCTCACTTGAGTAAAGATTAGTTGAAGTATTTTATAATGCCAACCTTGATATCTTTTGTTAATATTAATTGGAGTCAGTCAAATGTTTGTCTAAACATAATGTGGATCATGTTGCTTTGTTCTATTCTAAGGTTTTTTTAACTGTTAAAAGATCAGTCTTCTGTTTCATGCTGGTAGCAGGAATTCAAGTTTCCTGCTGCTCTTACTAACTTAGAATTACTGAGCATCATCAGACTGTCACCTTTTCTCATGTTTGGAATTATACTTTTGCTGGAAATGTCAGATGCCAAATTACCACTTACTATTCAGTGCTTTCTTTCTGCTTGACTGAGGGTGATGGTATTTTTTTTAGTGCTGATTGCAGCCACCTCCTGGTCCTGCGCATGGTTTCACGAATAGAGACAAGGACTGCAGGGAGAAAGGAGGCAGTGATTGTTTGCTCTTCTGTCTGCTGTGTTTAACTGGCTGCCTAATGAGAAGCAGACACTGACTCTGATAATAGCCAGGCAAAGGCCTGCAGGGAAATGGGGTTCACGCACAATTCTTCAACTCTGAGGAGTATTGCGTAAGAGATTGCAAGCTTCTCATAGCTAGAAAAAGAGAATGTTAAATCTTGCAAACATGTACAGAGCATCATAAATGACTCCCTTCTCTCTTATTACAGCTCTGCTTCATCAAGGTGTCTTGTTGGGATATACATATTTAAAACTCGGGGGATAAGCCATCCCCTTGAACAAGGGGTACAGTTTATGGTTGTTCTTGACAGTTCAAAGACCACTCAATGAACAAAGTTCTTTAAGTTACCATTATAGTTCAATGCTTCATTATTCCTTCTTTCTTTCCCCCTCTCTTTGCCATCCGTTTTCCTTGGCTAAACAGTACTAGTAGTTTCCTTGAATGTTTTCATGTTTGCTAGATTTCAGCGCTTTCCTATGGACACTCTTCAGTGTTCTCATATTTTCTTGAGAAAATTGACTGAGATGGGCAGTAGTACTTTTATTTAGTACTTGATGTCCTCAGATCAGTGGGACGACTTTTTAATGTTTTGCAGTCTATACTCCCATGTAGGCATAATGCCACTACTGCCTTTTCTCATTATAGGATCACATGTAGATTTAGGCTCATTTGTGCTGACAGGGTACCTTCATGTGAACTCTTGACAGGCCCTCTTTTTCTATTTATTAATAAACAACAGTGTTTTTAAGAAAGGGATGAATGTAATACATGCTATGGCAATGTATGGTCTCGCTATAAAGTTACAGTTTATTCTTTTTTTGCCAGCTGCTATAGTGCTCAAAACCTTGGGGTATAAAAAGATAATTTTGTGCTTCAGTTCTCTTCTATGATGCCGATTGACTTTGCTAATGGGATGCTCTACCATCCCATGCCCCCTTCCCACAAGACCTGATATTTTAATACCTTTAAGACTCTTCTTACCAGTTCAGTTAAAAAATAGAAAATAAAAAGAAAGGTTTCCCATCCCTTCCAGGATGGGAATGAAAGCACATTTTAAATGGCTTGCAAATAATACTGGGCTAATTTGTAATTCTTTAGGTGTGCCATCTCAGAAGCACTTCTGAAACTTAGCCTATGAGATGAGTACTTAGGATATATTCTATTGTTCGTTATGCTAATATGATTTACTGATATTGTCAATTCTTCTGGGATGTAGGTTTTGTTGTTATTGTTTCTGACTAATCAAGGAGGGGGCAAGTTGTAAATTGTGTATTATAATGCATGCTAATACTTTTCTGTCTTTTACAAGATGTATTGATAATAAAATATTTCTGTCTCTAAAATATGATTATATGTGACAAATTTATTTTTTCTTTCTTTACAGATATTTTCCAACTTATCTCTGAATGAACGTTGCCTTTCAGTGTCATTAGTCTGTAAATATTGGCGTGATCTCTGTTTAGATTTTCAATTTTGGAAGCAACTGGATCTCAGTAGTCGTCAGCAGGTATGAAAATATCATTGTGGAATAATTGTCTTCATGACTCAGAATTTGTTCTTGGAACTTGTACTTTTGACCAGGGGTAAACAAAAGAAATACATAAAATGGTGATATGTATAGTTACACAGATTTTTCTGTTATTCGCTGAAAATGTCTGGATGGGATGGATTCCTTTAAATATAGTATATTTTGTCTGAGATCAGTTATGAAACAGTGTGAGCACAAGTGCTATTTGAAATGGGTTGTGGGTTATCTGTCTCAATTCTGCATCAGGTAGTCTGGAGCTGTGAGATGAGATGTCTTATTATTCAAAGACAAACGTGAGCATTTCTGGGAATGCTCTAGTTGGAAGAGTGGTCACATATGTAGTGCTTGCTCCGTTTGTTTTAACAAATTTTATTTTATTCTTCAGCTGGTATGGCTCCTACTCATTAGAAATGAGACTGTGTTTGTTTTTTTGTTTTCAGTATTTTGGGTTTTTTTGGTTTTTAGCTGATCCTACAATTAAATATTTGTGGGTTTAATTTAGTGAGATCTCTGGGAGCATAGCCTTAAGTTGTACAGGGTAACTTCCCTCATTGGAAAGCTTTAGGGATGCCAGTACTCTTTGGCCAGTGCCCTTGGGTTTCTTGTTGAATACTGACTTGTGGGGTTTATAAACTGCACCTTGAGCGTTTAATGAAACTACAAAGTGCAGAGAAATAACAACTGGACGGTTGCATTTGAAGAAGGATTTTTTTTTTCTTTGCAATTTGTCTTTGTTGTGGTTTAAATCCCAGACAGCAGTCAAGGCCCAGGCAGCCCCTTCCTCACTCCCCCACCAGTAGGGTTGAGGAGAGAACTGGAAGAATAAAAGCTACATAATTAATGAGTTCAAAGAGTTTAATAATGAAAGCAAAATTACACACACATAATAATAAAATAAGAATTAAGAACAAGGCAAAGAATTAATTCACTGCTTCCTATCAGCTGGCAGGCATCCCCAGCAGAGCAAGGCCCCATCACACTTGAGAAGACACTTCTCAATGACTTGAGAAGACAGACCCTATCAATGGAAATGTCCCCCCGGCTCCTTCCTCCTTCTTCCCCTCACTGACTGACTGACTTATACACTGACTGTGATGCCACATGGTCTGGAATATCCCTTTGATCAGATGGGGGTCACCTGTCCTGGCTGTGTTCCCTCCCAACCTCCCAGCCTCTTTGCTAGTGTGCCGAGTGAAAAGCAGAAAAAGCCTGGGCTCTGTGCAATCCCTGTTCAGCAATAAGAAAGCCAGTACAAATCCAAAACATAGTTGCATACTAGTCACTATGGAGAAAATTCTACCCCAGGCAAAACCAGCCCAGTTCTTTTCAATTTTAACACCTACCTGATGAAAGAGCAAGAAAAGAGATCTGACTTGCTACAAATGAAAACCATATTGAATGCAACAAAGTCTGCTCCTCAGCTGTATAAGGTAAAAATCTAAAGGGATTAGTGTAGCTCGCTTACCCTCTGTGGGTAAAGCTAAATCTTGTCTATGCCAAGTCATGGGTAAATATTTCTGAATGGTCCTTTGTAGGATTGTCTTCTTTTAAGATTATTCGTTTTGCTGACTACAATGTGTATAGATACAAAATGGATGGAATGTTTCTTTACAAAGGTGATAAGGAAACTTTGCTGTCAGCCACACTGGCACATCTACTTGGGACCGAAGCCCCTCTGTGGCGGTGGCCCCAGGGAGGTGATGGATGCCCTGCTTGGCTCCCTGCACACCCCACACAGTCAGACCACTTTCCTTACTGCCTTCAGATTTCCCAGAGCAGAGTCTCAGGGTCCTTAAAACAATGTAATCATTGTGCAACAATAGAATAACACCTCAGGCTGGAGGAGGAGGGACCCCGACAAAGGGTCCCTGTGCTTTTATACCCTCACAGTCTGTGCATGGGTACATCTGGGGCCTCTTGGCTCCTGCTGTATTTCCGAGTGTCCCTCACCTGGCTGTGCCACAGGTCTCTTGTGGCCTTTGTTGTACAAAGGGCTGGCACCAGTTCATGGCCTTTTGCTGCTGGCTGTGCCACCTAGAGCTCAGCTACACCCTGAGCTATTTGCGCTGAGTGTATTCCTCAGCAGTTCTCCCTTTGATTAAATGGAGCATACCTGCTAGTATATTAAAATGAAAAAAAAGAAAAGTTTTAAGGCATTGAAACACTGCCCTTTCATACAGCATTACTACAAGGAAGAAATATAATAGAATGAAGGCTAACACAATTGCCATAGGGCACAAATGATTATCAGTATGAAATCACATACATTTCAATAAACAAAGGCAGTAATGTTTGGTGGCTGCAAATTACATAGTTCTGTTATTAGTTGGTATTCTACCTTCTGTTGGTTAAATGATTCCTGCACTTCTTATGCTAATTAGTCCACATACTCAGTCTTTCTGGCTTTTTGAGTTGGTGGGTTTTTTGGGTTGGTGGTCTGTGGTGTTTGCCATATCTCCTTGCCAGAATTGCCTTTTACTCCAACAACGCAGTTGGAGTTGATTCAACCCAGTTGCTGAGTTTGCTTTGTTAGTTTCTTCCTTATCTAAGAAGTTCTGCCATATGTCATTGTGGTCTATGAATTCTGCATTCTTTGTGTCCACGGTCAGTAGTACATTACTCTCTCCAAGCTTTAACCTTTTCTAGGAGCTGAGGTCACTGAGGCACATCAAGCCCTAAACTTTAATAAGGCAAATCTACCAACAAGTAATTTATCTTTCTAAATACCTGGACATCACAGATAGTCTGTTCATGGCTAGAAAGAGAAGTAGGTCTGTGGTTACCCTTCTAACTCTGGAGCTCAGTCTGGTACTTGAGAACTTTTGTCAAGCTGGGCAGCCATTTGGGATTCTTTTTGTGGTGACATAAATTCCTGCAGCTGCCCATATTTTCTGTACTTGTCTTGCTGTTGCCTCTCCCTCTGTGAGCTTTATCATGAAGCCATCTACCTAGAGCCTACATAGTATGTCAGAACTGGCTTTCCCCCAATTGATCATATTCTATCAAAACCATCAGCCCGCCCCACCCCTCTGAAACAAACCAGTTGCGGTAAAATATTCAGCCATACGTAATATTTGTAAAGGAGGTTTAGTTTCATTTTTCCTATAGCTCATGGAGATGCATCTTACAAACAGCCATTTTTGTCCTAGTGACATTAAAGATTTTTATGGAAAAAGTTATATGTGAGTATTTGTTTTTTCTTTGCAGGTCACTGATGAGCTGTTGGAAAAAATAGCATCAAGAAGCCAGAATATTACTGAAATCAATATTTCTGATTGCCGCAATGTATCTGATACAGGAGTATGCATATTAGCAATTAAATGTCCTGGGCTCTTAAGATATACCGCCTACAGGTGTAAACAGCTTTCTGACACCTCTATTATTGCAGTTGCCTCTCAGTGTCCTCTTCTTCAGAAAGTGCATGTGGGCAATCAAGACAGACTCACTGATGAAGGCCTGAAGCAGGTAACCACCCATTCCACAGACTCCTTCTGAAAACTTAGCATATTTCAGTTTAGCGAGAAGAAGAAGGTACCCTTTCATAGGATTTAATAAAAATGATGAAAAATCTTCTATTTTAAAAGTTGGTGTATGGAGACTTTTTTTTGGTACAATAAATGCTGTTTTCTAGAGACTGCATCTACTTTTTTATTCTTTTTAATACCCAGGGATTGAATGATCACTTTTGTAGTTAAATGTGCGGTTTGACATCCTGTACTTCACTTCTGTTGGATTCAATTTTCCTGAGCTTGGTTGCTATTCAAAACCTGTGTTTAAGTAACTTGTTTTTGCTTCATGAATGTTGAAGGTGACTAAGATCTTTATTTGTTGGATGTGCAAGGAGCTTTCATCAACTCTCAGAGAGTGTTAAAGGAGCATTTAGGAGTTAGAGCAAATCAAATAAGCTGTTGAGATAAAGGCATTGTTAACTGCCTGTACACACAGTAAATAACTTAGTTCTTATGTGGTGCTGATAGCTCCATTAGGTTGACTGTAGTTAGCAACTTTATTTTGTTATGTGTGTAATTAGAGTCTTTCTAGTTTGCATACAGTGTTTCAAAGCCTGAAAAGAAAGATAATTTTTAATGGGGGGGTGGAGAAGCAGAAAAAAATCTTTACTCCCATCTCTTCATTTCAGTCAAATTCTGTTGTTGTTTTTTTCACTTTGATTTCATTAATTGCAGCTCGGCTCAAAGTGCAGGGAATTGAAAGACATACATTTTGGGCAATGTTACAAGATCTCAGATGAAGGAATGATCATTATAGCTAAAGGCTGTTTGAAGCTGCAAAGAATATATATGCAAGAAAACAAATTAGTAAGTACATATCATGATTTTGTTCTTCCCAAGGCGTTTTTTGATTGTCAAAGCTTTCTCTTGCTCTTCATCTTTTAAAAGTTTTCTTTAGAATGGCTGTTTTTTGTAAGTGGATTGCTTAAAAATGTTTCTGGCTGTGAAAATTGCAGTTTTGCAGAGATGGCACAGAAGATGATGCAAAATATAAGTTAAGCTAAATGTATTACCTTCTTGTTTTTAACGTGATATTTAATGAGTAATTGTTTGGGAGGTGTGTGGTTTGTATAGGAAAACAGTTCATATGGAATGTTTATTTTGTTTCTACAAGTGCAGTAAAAAATGCAAACAGCTAGAAGATTTTTGGAGCTTGGGTTCTTCATTACAAGTGATACACTCTGATAATATTTTGTTGAAATATGTCACTTTCTCATCAGGATGGAGTAGTGTGCCTATGCTAGTAGAGGGAGTAACAAAGCAATGTTGTGTCCTAATTCTAAGCAGTCTCTGAAATGATGGTTTCTAATGTAGATAGAGTGGCTTGCAAATGGTATAGCAGAACACTGACTTAAGGTTTTTCTAAGTTTCATTTTATTTTGAAACATTTATTTCTTGCAAGAAAGTAAAACTTGCTTGCAGTTGAATTTTCAACTGTTAGCTAACATTGTGGTTATAACCTTTGTTTCAAAAGGGCTGAATTGGAAAAAATAAATTGTGTTTGTAAGAAAACAGCATACCTTGTATTAAAGAATCATTTTATATTTAGCTTCAAAAATACAAAGAAATTGTAATGCTCAAGATTTTTTTTTAATATAAACCATTCTCAAATCAACAAAGAAGGAAAAAGGTAGCCAGTTATTGGTTTTGATCAGAACTATAGAAAGTTGAAAAATAGGAGATAGAGACCTAAACTAATTTGTCTGTAGTTTAAATGCAGAAAAAGGGCATGCCCCTCCTCTTGTATTGAAACACAATCTTGAATATGGTCAAAGTTAGTCCTTCTTACCTTAATACATAAAAACCTTTAAATATTAAAAGAAAAAATAAATGATCTGAGAAGTCTGGAAGGAAAAACATCTTCCTTCCTTCCTTCTCTGGAAAGAGAAAGGTGGGTTAATTAAAATTAATTAACCCACCTTTTTTAATTAATTAACCCTGTCTTTGAAAGGAAGAGGAAAACCTTCAAGATTTACATAGTTGCATGTAACAGATGGCTTAATTGTAATTAAGAAAGTAGTGTGTTTAAATGTCTGCATAAGTACTTGATCACTGAAAAATTTGGAGGCAAGCTATTAACTTAGCTTTCCTTGTCAATGCATCTTAGAGTTCTCATCACTGAAGTTTTTATTATCTTTATCATGTGAAAGGTAACCTAAGAAGTTGTTATTGCAGTTATTAGCACTTAAAGACTTTGTGGTTTTAGTATCTGAAATACCATCGAAGTTCCTAGTTGAAATGGAATATAGGAAGTATTTTAATCCTTTTTGAGGCAGTCGTGAAATGTGCTTTTAACTTGCACTCTACTTGGTTGCTTCATTGTTGAAAACATTACACTGATTTTTAATTGCGAATAAGACAAAAATATTTGCTGTCAAATAAATAGGAGATTTCTCTTAATTTTGCCCCTTCTGGTAATTTGTCTAGTGACTTACCAAAAATGAATTTTTGCCTAGTGTTTCAAGAATTTACTTTCTTTTTTTAGTATCTAATTGTACTTAAATTCCTGCCCATCTTTAATTTTTCAGGGGGAAGAAAAAGTCATGGGGTAAACTTGGTATAGCTCTGTAAAATTAAAATTCAGATTCATAGATCTTCATATGTATAAATGAAATAAGTTTTGAAGCTGTTATGAACTCCAGGGTGTTGAATCCTTAGAATAAAATAACTCTTGAACAATGCCATTAGATGACGAAGCTGAAGAAGCTGCTGTGCTTTTCCTTTGCTAGGGACAGGAGACTTTAAGGTCTTGCTGGCAGTGTAGTTTTATATGATGAACCAAGACAACTTTTAAGAAGTTCTTCTGCAATTGTAAAATAGAAACTTTTACATGCCAAAATAAAAAATAAAGGGATTGTTTAGTTGTGGAATTGCCTTTAAAGGGAGTCATGGTTGGCAAATGGTTTGTCAAGTTCTGTGTGTTACTTTTCTCCCTTCTAAAAAATCTCATTAATATTTGGTGTGGCACATATTACTTCCTGCTCCACTGGTGAAGAAGGTGGTTTGGGAAGATATGTGTTGGTGTGTGTGTGTATTTTCAGAATGAATAAGTATTCATTCTCTGAAATCAAAATATTTTGTGGCAAGAAAAGTGTACTTGACGTACAAGGGCTTGGTCTGTGTATTTAAAGTTCGTACATTGTCAGTATGCTGAGGACTGAGGACTCCTATCCTCCCCTTCTAAGCAACTGCTGTAGCATCCATGTAAATAAAATAAATAGTCTTCTAGTTTGCATTTTCTTGTTTATTCCTTTCTCAGAGTACTTAAAATCATATGTGTGACTCTTACAGGCAATTTCTGTTAATTTCAAAATGTGTAGTGCATTACAGATAGTACATGATGGTTGAGTTTTCATATAGGCTTGTCTCACACTAATGGATTTTACACTTCAAAAACACATCTAGGCAGAGGCAACCATCAGCTAAATAATGCCTTTGTGAGTGTTACTTTGCAGTAAAATGTGTATGGATCAGGCAGCACAGTTCAATTGCTTCGTCTGTTGCTAAGTAACTCTGTTATCAGACTGCTGGGCAGAAGCAGAGAAAGGAGAATTTATGTTCTGATTGTTGAATATGCTAGACATTTCACAGAAAAATAGACCCTTTCCTGTCTTGGGAGTGCTGATTGTGTCATGGTAATAAGCAAAAGCTGCAATTAATAAATGGGACAAAGGACGTAGGAGGAAAAAGTTAATGTTGCATGGCTAACTTAACAACAGAAGGCTGTTGTTATTTGCATAACTTCTCAGGATTTGTATCTCTCCAAAACATGTTTATTTATCCTCTGTCCTTTGAATGACAGAAAATTATATGCTGAGCCTCTTCTCTGAAACATACTGGCTGAATTGGGAACCTAGTGAAAAAAAAACCAAACAAAAAACCCCAACTTTGTAGGACTAAAGATGTGTGCCACTGTGTTGTCTCTCTTGATCTGCCCCCAAGCAGTCTGATGAACTGAACAATTGAATAATCTCACAGAATTTCAGTGTAAATGGAAAAGAACAGATTATAGCTCTGTCCAGACAAAACTAGAAAACTTCTTAATTCCTTGTCTGAATTTAGTTGAACTTCTTATTTTATGGTTGTGACTGGTATGGTGTGCTGTAACTTCTGTGTTTGCATCATGTGAGTGTTCAATGTGAATGAAGCTGGTGGAAGATGGATGGGTTAATTTAATTATTATCTTTGTACCAGTTGCTCTTTTGAACTTTTCCACCTGACACAAAGAGTACCTAGCTTTGGTGCAAAGCCAGTGCACTGTTGCACACTAACGTGTAGTATTCTAACTGAGACACAGATTGGGTGGTATTTCACCTGAATGGCTTTTATTGCAATAGAAGGGTGAAGTCCTAAAATATTTTAAAGGTTTTGTGAGATGCAGAACTCAGTTACTGCAATGCACCCAAATGAAAGGGTTATCTCCAGAAGCTTTTGTACAAGCTGTCTCTTTTCCTTTTTTCAAATAGAGGAGATCTAGATTTAGGAGCTCAATGTAGAGCTGGAGAAAACCCTTCTCCACTTAACTAAATTGATTTTGTACACCGATTTATTTTTTAATTACTTTTCCTTAGCTGGGTAACTTAATGGCTATAATTATGATACAGTTGTTGATGAAACTTAACCAGGTGGTTGTTACAAGTTAATTCCTTCCTATTCCACCTAGTGTCTGTGGATTTTTTGTGGTGAACTAGATATGGGTAATGAGAGAGACCTTTTAAAGATAAAGCAAGGTCGAGTTTTAGATACTGTAAGAAGAGAATGTCAATATTCCTAGTTCTATAATTTGTTCCCTTGCTGTCTTTTCTCTTTTACAAGCTCATTTAAGAGTGGATGAGCTAGTATAGTAGCTGCTATGGCAGCATTTCTCCTTTCCAATAAAATGAGGTTGTGAAGTGGATCCTTAAAGGCAAATAATATGTTTGATGGTTCCCAAATATGTCCATTAAGACAGTTAGAATATAACTTGACTGTGTTTCTATTTCTTTGTTAGACTCTTGAGTCTTCAAGTACAAGATGACCAAGTTTTGGCCCAGTTTGCAATATAGTTGATATGTGATGACACTGTTTAGGTACATATTTTACAGGTGACTATTTAGCAGTTTTTTAAGGTGGGTATTCTGTAAGTGTTCTGCTTACCTTTGCAGTTTGCAGCAGACAAGTGTTTAAATTCAAGTTAACTGTGGTGCTATGTTTGATAGAAACTACAATGCCTAAGATAGGTGAAAAATATGCTTTAGTTTCAGTAAATAATTAAGGTAGACTAAACAGAATATTACAGTTTTGTCACACAATTAAACAGTTAACATATACTTTTACAGCATTGACTAGAATCAACTTAGTATAAAATGCATGATAAAAAATAAATGTAATTATCATATTTTCTGAATAAAAAGTATTGTGTAAGCTGATAAATTTATTTTTGTCTTTTAATGATATTCCCCTCCCCAGTTCTGTTTTTACTTTGGGAACCATTTCCCTTCGTGCTTCGTACTTCTCATCTACAAAACACTTACTTCCTCATTGTACCTTGTGTCACAAACATTGAGAGGAAAGAGTATTTTGCTTTGAGTTTAGCCCAAGCAAATTGCTTTAGGAAGAAAGTATTATAAGGCATATAACCTGTCAAATGAAAGAAATGTTTTGGGAAAAATATTCCAAAAAAATGTAATTTCCCTGTCCTTTTTGCATCCCCCACAATATATTCCATATGCTATTTCTCTTCTTACATGCAGTTGCTTAAAACTGTTCTTCTACTTGAAGAAATTTCAGAAAAAAACGTTGATTTCCTATGTTTCTACAGGCATACTTTCCCAAAATACTTTTGAACCACTTTATATCATTATCTGAGGTTTTGAAAGTTACTATAGTTGTTCCAGACTTTCCCCTTCAATTAGTATTTTTACAATTAAACCCCCATATTCAGAAGGACCCCATTTCTGGTTTTCTTTGCAGACACAGGCACCTCCTTCTCCTTCAGACGTGACTTAGGTTTTCCTGCAGCAGAATCTCAGACACTGGATTATAAAAATAACAGGTTTAATAGAGATACAGCATCAGGTCAGTGAAGGCTGAGTACTTTCAAAGAGACCCAGAACAAAAAAAACCCCAGGCAATTATACCCTTATGACTTATGCCTCCACCTCTCACACACTCTTCTCATGCCTTGATCTAATGGTGATTTTTGGTTTGTGGTCTTCTAGCACTTTCCTGGTTTCTTTCTCCATGTCCACCACACAGGCAGGCCCTTGATTTCTTGTCTCATTGAGTTACAGTTTCTGCTGACAACTGTAGCCTCCTTATTTTCTGGTTTTTTTCAGGTGCACCTGCACACTGGCAGAGGATGGAAAGCTAAAAAACCACTAGTCTTAATATAATAAACATTGCCTAGCAACAACCAAAACATCACTATGTTATCAATATTCTTGTCATACTAAAACTAAAACACAGCACTGTACCAGTTCCTAGGAAGATGACTAAGCAAATTAGTTTATCTGGCTGAAAGCATCTCTAGGTCTAAGTTCACAGCTTCTGGCCTAAGGCTTCACCAAATCCAGCTACTGATGCTAAGCAAGCAACACACTGAATCTCACAGCTTTGTAACTTCATGTAGCTCATCCTACTCAGGACTTGTTTATGCTGAATAACTAGCATCTCTCAATAACTAGTTACTTGCTAAAAGTTTATATGCATATTCAGGAAGACTATGGAGTCATGCAATGGTTTGGGTTGGAAGGGACCTTAAAGAGGTCTGGTCCCTACCCCACTACTACTACACCAGTAGGCCAGGTAGCTCAAAGCCCCATGCAACCTGTCACCTTCCAGGCATGGGGCAGCATTTCTGGATAACCTGTGAGGTCCAGTGCCTCACACCCCCACACTAAAGGACTCTGTACATACTGAGATGGATTTCTTTCTTATGTACACTGTATATCATAGCTTCGGATAATGATGTTTCATCTTCTGTCAAATACTAGAGATTTCTGAAGCAAAACCTTGTGCAGATGGCATGCTGGTAGTACGCACTAGTAATGATGAATTTCCTCTTGTATTTTAGTTTCTCAAACAGTTTACATACACACCAGAACCACCTAATGGACCATAAAAATAAGGTTCAGCATTTTAAGAAAGTATTTAACAGCTATACTGATACTAAGATGAGGTGTAGGAAGTCATGCTTTCATAAGAACTACTTGAGACATCTGGTAGTAAAAATGCTGTGGAAAAGTTTGTCTTTTGACAAGCTCTTCTGAAACATTTACTTTATTAATTTTTTTAGCAACATAAAATGATTCAGTCAGTTTCTTAGAAACCTAACTTACAGAACCTTATTCCTTAGAGTTCAGGTTTTTTTTTTGTCTTTTGTCTTTTTTTGATCCATCTGTTGCATTTTGTCCTGGGCAGTTTCTCTAATACTATTCCTGCAGGTGAAATGTTTATGCCAAGTTTCACGTTAACAGAAGGGAAAAAGACAAAACTTGTGTACATGTGCATAAATCAGCTACATGTGTCTTCTGTAAAGGCATTATAACCACAGTGCAGACTTCAATTTTCAATATAACTTTCTGTAAATACTGTCAGTAAACACAGTGAGGTGTTGTCACCCTTAGGTGGCGGCATTGGCTTTGTAGTGGTGACGAGCTCCCGGCCCGAGCCATGGGGAATTGCCACTGCATGGCAGATAATTTCTGAGTATTGTGCTAGTTCCACAGACCCTGTGTTCCCCTCAGCTGCCAGGATTGCTATCAGAGTAATTCTTAAGTGTCTCAATAAGGTCAGCTGTATGGTTTCACCACTTTCTGCTTCTTTTCTATTGTTTCTTTTTAGACCGGTACTGCATTTTGATGTTGTGAGTTTGCTTGGCATGTACAATGTGTGTGTACACATTTAAAAGCCACAAACAGCTGGAGTTGTAATCTGTATTGCTGAATTAATTATACTTCTTGACTACTTTCAGATCACCTGTGGTTGATTTATGACTGTACCTACTCTACTGTTTAAAAAACTTCCGGTTTTGTTATTGGTATAAAATTAGGCATTATGCCACTTGAAGCATTTCTTTGGGCTGTAATTTACTATTTTTAATAAACATTTTATGTATAAAAGTGTGTAGTACATACGCTGTAGATTAATACAAAGACAAAGAAGGGAGTGATGGAATGAAAGTGTGGAAAAGTGGCTGGTACAAGACTTTATTCTACTGTTTGGTCAGCATTATAAGGTGATTTTTCATTTGATACTTGCAGATGATGTATTTAGCATATAATTTTAATAAAGGTTAAATGCATTTATTTATACATTCAAATGACATCTTTTTATGCCTGTGCATTAATGGCTTGCATGCTAGTGTTGTACATTAAACTTAGGAAAAATTGTAACAAATAATGTTCTCAGTGTTGAAGCTTATGATATTGAAAGTCCACATGGATGGAAATAATGCAAAAATCCTAAATGGAATATACAAGAAAATTTCAGGAAGTTGTGACTTTTAAATTTTGAGTTGGAATATAGGCACTTCTGCTTTTTTGTTTCTTTTGTGTGTTTTTTTTGGCTGTTTTTGTTGTTGAATAAGTTATTTGAGCTTTTAAGTAAAAACTTGATGACCAGGAATTGGTTGCGGGATATGGAGCCTTTTCAGTTGTTTGAAATATCCATATTTAGTTGTCCTTTGGGATCACTGCTATTACAATACTTTAGTCACAAACCAAAATCCATGATATTAGAGTGAAAAATTCTTCCACTGAAATTTAGGCTGCTAGATATTAAACTTACCTAAATGGACCTGAAATTTCTGTAGTTTGTTTGTTTTCTTGTTGGGGTTTTTGTTCATTTGTTTTAATCTGGTGGTATCTTGTGCCAAAGAGAGCACTGGCAAACTCCAGATTAATCACTTGTAGGTTCTTCATCTGTTAAGTTGGTATCTTGACTCATGTTGTACTTTGTAAGATTCTTCAGCTATTCACTAAGGATAGCAATAAATCAAAACTGATAATATTTCTCCCGGTGAGCTCTGATACTTACTGAAAGAGATCATAAGTATGATGCTGTGAAGCAAATCCCTTAAAACTGTCAGTATCATTATTTTAAAATAGTAGTAATTTGCATCAATCAAAGATAATACAAATACATTTTTATTTGTATATGACAAAGACAAGATTATGTAAAAGTAATGAATGACAGGCAAGCATCTTTGTTTATATAATTTATTTCCAGCAAATTCCAGTTGAACTTTTTTATCTTTATGAAGCTAGAGGAATGAACTGGTCAAATTGCTGAAGCTGTGGGAAAACAAACACTTTTGTTACCCAGAGAACTCCACTGTAACTTACATAAGTTAGAGTTTTCAGTATGAGAGGTCAGATCATTAGGGTACAAGTTCTACAAATGTCTGCATTCCCTCTTCTCATCTTTCTGTAGTGACCAGTACCTGGGAGCACATGTATAAATGTGTGTTCTCTGTGGGTATCTGGAGGTGCTTTTCCAGGTAGTTGTATTGTCCAAAATGCTACATTGTTGGTAAACAGTGTTACTGGGCAAATTGAATAGTAACAGAAATTGAACTGCTGAAATCATCCTAAATACTGTCTTTTCTGAGTCAAGGTTAAATTCTTTAGAGTTTTAAACTGCAATATCAGTACCCCTGGTGGGTCAATTTTTACATTTATACTTGGATTTACACTTAAATTGCAGTTTTATCACTCATACTCACTTTATGCACTTTCATCGTAGGAATTACAACATTATTTATTTTAGAATTTGCTATGGCCTTTCAACTGTCATTGTTTTTTTAATCCAGAATGATAATGTTTAAAAAACTGTGTTTGTCTGAACTTTAGGCATAGGTACTGTTGTAGTTATTGTAGCAAATTTTGAACATCCTAGTCTGCTTTTTAGAATTGTGTGTAGCTTTGCCCCAGTATTTTTAAGAGTCCTTAGCTTAGTGTTCCTCTTTTATCTTATTTTGTATAGTTTGGTTTTTAAAATTAATTTTTTAAATTAATATTTTTCAGTAATAACTATTAAAAGTTCTGTTGTATTTGAGGCTTTCCCTAAAAAGTGTCTTGCTGGGGTGATCCTCAGACACCAACTTGTGTTGGTATGATTGTCTCCATTTGATCTTCTTGTTCTGTTGCATCCAAATGTGGTTTGTTCAGGGTTTGTTTTTTTTTTTTTTTGGTGTATGTCTCTCTGGGAATTGTACATATTCTGTTGTTATGCAATTGAATTACAGTTTTCTAAAACAGCAAAATTATTTTTAAGTCTTTCAAGTTTTTGTGAGATATATACATATATATATATATATATATATACACACATATATATGTGTGTGTGTGTATCTGTGTGTTCTCACTGTTACCCTACTGATTCCCCTCCCCATCCCACCGTGGGTAATGAGCTGCTGCCTGAGGGCCTGAGGTTAAACCACAGCAATGGAGAAGATTGTGCTGGTGTTCCCTCTCCTACCACCTTGGTAAAATTACAAGTATGCTTTAAGAATATTTTCTATCTGAAACATTAAAATGTAAATTAGAAAAAGAAATCTAGATTACAAAATCATGAAAAAGATCAAATATGATTGGGAAGTAGTTATTTTTAAATATTGTTCTTCTTGAACATAGAGAAAAACAAACAAAATACCTCCAAGGGTAAAGTTTTCATAAAGTATTTTTATTTTCCTCACTCCCAAAAGAAAAAACTACTGGATTTGGAAATGGGTCAATGGGCCCACTTTGTTGTGGGTGAGTGTGCATTGCCAGCAGAAGTTTTCCAGAAGACTTGCTGGAACTGCTTCCAAGGGCTGCCTTTTTTCAGTAGTGATCAGATGGGGTGCTGCTGTTGGAGGCATAGCTGTGCCTCTGCCATGGTCTCCCTCATTAACACATGAGCTGCATGCCCAGAGGATTTGTTGCTAGACCTTGTGTGTCTGGTGATGTCACCCTGCTAATGCTGTGTGTGGTTTTGTGCCAGAGGTACATCCGTACAGTTCACCACTGTCGGGCTTTGCAGCAAGGTGTAGGTGTGACAAAAGAGGTGTTTGCTTTGCATAAAATGTCAGCTTTGCAAGACTCTTCATCTGCACAATTCTCTTTTATTGTATTTCCCATTCTGTTCACGTTCGGAGACTTTAGAGTTTTTAAAAGATGCTTTTATAAATGCAATTTTATAGTTTTCTTTAAAGTAGTCGTGATGTTTTTTAGTATCTTTTTTGATTTGCTCTTTTAAACATGTGGAAATGAAAGTTGTTGGTCGCACTGAAGTTATTGGATTGTTTTGGTGGGAGATTGAGTGTTTGCTGTTATTCTTGTGCAGTTTCTTGAAAATACAGGGAATTACTCAGTTATGTAGAGAATATTTATATTGTATAACATGAGTGAGAGATTTGTGATTGCATTCTTGAAATTGGATGATTTCAGCTACTACATAAGGCTGTTTAAATGTATTTGTTATTTCAGAAAGATGGGAATTTCTAGAATGAAATAGTAGTTGAGAATTTCTGTGGTTTTAGGCATTTCTGAAAATGCCTTAATGGTGCACAATTCAAAAATTTGTACTTTATAGGTTTCAGAACAGCTCTATCTTGTACTGTTTTTCTTTGTTTTTAGTACATCTCTTACATCTCAGACTATCTTAGAAAATTTATTCTTCCTATAAAGCTCATTCTTGAGCTAATGTGCTGGGGTTTTTTAAAATGTCTCTTAGCACTGTACAGTGTAAAACACTGTGCTGTTACTGTTGCTCCTAGACTATACTTTCTCCAGGTTTTGAAGTATTTGCAACAAAATTTCAGGAAGTTTTGGAGTGCTTTTAATGAGATTGAAGTAGTGTCGGTGTTTGCTGTATGTACATTTTGTAGATGTTCTGTGCTTTTTTGCTTTTCTTTTTTAGTCTTGCTTGGGAACAGTGTTGCAAATAAACTGTTATAGAAGGATTGCTACAGCTGACCTTCTGTTTTTTTCGATTGTGATACTAGTCCTCTGTGAAATGATGTGAAACTGCAGTGCCTGTAGAGATAAGTGGTTGATGTTATTTTTTTTTGTTAGGAGAAAAGCTATGTGGACAGTGAATTTTAAACTTGAATGGCATTACTTTCTTACTAGTTCTATTATACAAATGGAAAATTGGGAGGACAATCATCCTTTGGCAGAAGTAGTTTTTTGTAAATTCTAGTGATTTTGTAAATTCAAGCAAAATTCTTGTGATTCTGTCTGGTAGGACTGTCACATCCTGTGAAGGCCACTACCTGCCTCCTCTATATGCTTCATTCTGTGGTGGCAGAAGTTACCTGGAAATTCGAAACTCCTCTGAAGGTATTCCTGCCATTTCAGATACTTTGGTAGTGGCCTAGTTGTTGTTTTCATGCAGGTTGTGCTGCATTACAACATAAACTCAGGTAGATCACTGTTTTCCTGTCCTATAAAGCACTCTGTCTGGGACTGAAAAGTATTATAGAAATGGGATATCCTGGATTTTCATGGTGAGATACTGGTGGTTTAGTTCATTGGCTTGTGCTTTTACACGGCAATAGTGATTCTTGGCCTGTAGAAAGAGACATATTTGTGAAGTGACACCCTCCCAAAATAAAATTTGGGTGAGGTAATGCAAAAAGCTGCTATGCTAAGTTCTTTGTTTTTATTCCTAACTTTGGCTTAGCTAGAATTTCCTCTAGTCTTGTGAAAATGATGATAGTGCAGTTTCTACGTTAAAGTAGGCACAAGTCGAATATTAAAACAAATACTTTAAGCTCCTGCTCTCAAGCTACAATTAGTTGTAAGGAAAATTTCAAGTATGTTTTAATTAAGAAGTATATCCAGATGCCTATTTTTGATTATTTTTGTAAATTGAAAGCTATTTACTTAATGCATAGAAATGTGGTGACACTAATTCAATCATTTGTAAGATTTAGGTATTTTTGTGTCTGCAGAACAATGTCTACTTGCCATTTAGCAACAGATTTTAAGTTTGAAGATGGACAAGGTAATAGAAGGTGATTAAAGATACTAAATGTGCATTAAAGACAGTTGAAAACTGGGTGGTTTTTGTGGTATAAGCACTTTTGATCTGAAGAATATCTCTCTAAATGCAAACTTATTTAGATGCTGCTAGCTGTGCAGAAATTTTGCAGTGCAATATGTATATAAATGCTCCACCATTTTTAGTATGCTATTTGAAGAAAAAGAATTTAAATCTTTTATTCTATAATATTATCTGGCTTATATTTTCAAACAATATTTGCAAGTAAAAATGTAATATTTTTGTCCAGCAGTTTAAAAAAATTAATACATTCATCTTGAATTAAACATGTTTCATGTCTTTCTGTGTCTGGTCTTTTTAGGAAATGCTGCTTTGAAAGAAGTCAAACTTCAATGCATAATAAAAGGCAGCAGGTAGATAAAATATTTAGGTACTGTGGATTATGAATGTGTGCCTCAATAAATTGTTCTTTTAATCTGGTAATTCTGTTAAAGATGTCATTCTATATGTATCAAATCTGCCATGTATGAAGTGGTGTGCTAGGGCTGTGTTTACT
Organism: Onychostruthus taczanowskii; assembly: GCF_017590055.1. Classification (NCBI taxonomy): domain Eukaryota; kingdom Metazoa; phylum Chordata; class Aves; order Passeriformes; family Passeridae; genus Onychostruthus; species Onychostruthus taczanowskii. The sequence goes on along the minus strand of NW_024498352.1, from coordinate 853,130 downwards.
AGGACAGGCACCTTCTACAACAGTTAGTCTCTATCACAGGAGACTGCGCCCCTCTTTCACCTATATAATTCTCTAGGCATATTTGTTCCGGGCAGACTTGGCTATCTTAAAAGTAGTGTTCAATTTTTTTTCAGGTAACACTGCAAATTATTTTCTTTGCTTAACATAGTAGGTGGAATTATTACTGTTTTTACTGGTTAACCTGTTTGTATTCAGAAGGCATATGATTATGGTTTTCTTGATTTTTTCTGACTTGTTTTCTTGTCTTGCAGAGAAGACAGGCCCTGAATGTAAGGAGTAATTACTAATGTTGTACACCACAAAGTCAACATTTTTGTAAAAGCAGCTGTTGATACCAAAAACAAATATTATTGGAGAATTGCCAATTAATTTCATATTGCAGTCACTGCAGTTTGTAGTACTTGCATAAGTGTAGCATTACAATTTCCATTTTCCTCATATTTTCAGTTGCATATAGCTTTCCCTTGCTTTTTACTTTAGACAGAAATTCTCCTTCTAGCTAGGGAGAATATGTATGTGCCAATCTTTCATTTAGAGAAATTGTCATTTTTCATAAAAAATTAAGAGATCTCTATGAATATCTCCTTATGAATCGTTAAAATTCAGTTTTTTTCTACACTAGTTAACAGAGGAACCCACAGCAGTATGACAGATGTGCTTTCACTGTTTTATGATCCTTTAAAAAATACAGCTTGCCTATGTTCAAACTCAGGTTTGAAGAGAAACATTTTTATTTCCTGTATATACATGTCATCTATGATAAAGACAATTTATTTTATAATTTATGGATTACTTAGACGGATGTAGAGCAGTGTGATGTGACTTGGCACAGGATGAACATTTTCTGTTCAGAAACAGAAAGTACCAGGGCTACCTGGTACTTCTTTCACTACATGCTGTGGTCTGCTCTAGGTGTAGGATCAAATAAAAGTAGACAATGGTGGTTTTTGTGTTGTCTTGTCGTGGTTTACTTTTGCTCATCTATGCTTTATTTCTTGGTGATTTTGAGAGGAACATCGGAAAATAAGGAAAGCTCTTGACTCTCTTCCGTCTTGTCTGAGAAGCTTTCCATCCCTCTGGTAAAATCAGTGGGTGGCATTGATATTTTTTTGGCAGCTTTAACTAATATATCTAGATTTTGTCTTGGAAAAACAAAAATTAAGTTCCATGGTGATAGGTTTTGGGTGGAATTTTTTGCTTGAGTTTTTTTGAAATTTTCTTTTGAGTATTGGGGGTTTTTATGATCATTTGGAGAATATGGCTTGGGGATTAAAGAAAGTGAGAATTTGGGAAAAGCCTTGCTGCTGAAACCTGCAAGATGATTAAAAAAACTTGCTTTCCCAGAAATCACATGTTCTCCGATACTGAGAACAATGGGTGCTGTAAGCTTCACTCCTACTTTTTCCATGGTTCTCCCCTAAAGTTGAAGCTTGGCCTAATCAAATGACAGATCAGTTGTAAGTGATGCTACTCTCCAACTACATCCAGTCTTAGAGCCCATTCTGGCTTTTTTTCTGCTAGAAAAGAGTGGGGATTGGCAGTCAGATTTTCCCTAAACTCATGTTTCTTTGCCTTCCCCCCCGCCCATTTCTGGGGGAAAGTTTAAGTCATTGGTGTTACTAGTACTGTTTCTGAGAGTGAATGTAAGCCATTTTTATCATAGGGGATTGCTAATTTGTGCTCCACATGATCTTGTCTTTAAAATGAAAGATTATTAAACTAATAAATGAGTGTGGAATAAAAGGAATAGATTATCAGAGCATCAGACTAACTTAGAAAATTAATTCTTGAACATGTTCCCTGGTGTATAGGTTCCTCAAAACAAAAGGAGGAAGGGGAAACCACATCTTAAGACATTGAGTCTGAGGATAGGAATTATGAAAGGTGGTTTTGGATTCATCCTTAGCAGTGAAATCCCACACAGCTGTACAGCACAATGTGAAAAAATATTTCGCTGCTGAGCTGGAATACTTTTGCCATAGGTAGACTTTGGCCATATAGATTGCAAGTCTAAATTCTCACTGATATTTTCATGTTTTATTCTATGCTACCATTTTATAAACACTTACTGATGGATTTTCTGTGGTAGAAAAATGTCTTTAAAAAGACAGACATGTTTAGCAGAGTACCGATGAACAAATTACCAGTGGACAGGTGGTCATTCAGTGATGGTGCACCATTTATAAATTTGTGAACTTATCACTGAATTGACATGTATTCCAGTGCCTTGATGAAATCCAGTCTTTTGTATTTACACTATGATTTTTATCAACTGAACCAAAAGTCTTTATCAGTCAGTTTTAAAATTATTTCTGTGTGAATTTGTGAGCCTAAATCAGTACTGTTTAGAGGTGAATTACACAGATGGAGAAGTTTTAAATTACTCACTATTGCGTAGCTGCTCTTTGTACAGTTCTTGAATTACTATTGTGATTAAAGGTATTTTGGTATCCCATGTGCATTTTGTTGTTTGTTTTCCTCCTAAATACTGACTTAATGTTATGTAAATAGTTTAAATATCAATTTATAAAATACTCCAATTTAAAGTTAATTGGGGTAAATTATATGCATCTGTGTAAGGTGAAGACTTCCCTTATGTCGTTTTTTTTTTAAAGGAACAACAGACCATATTATTTGTGAGTTGCATAACTCACAAATCACAACTCATTGCCAATGTGTGAGGAGTTCTGATGGATGGAGGCTGACAATTCAACCTTAATATTCTATTCCTGTTATTAAGAATGTGTTTTTTCTGACCACTGTGGGTTGCTTCAGGGGATGGTGTGGTGTGAGGGAGGAAAGGTGCAATTTTCTTCTACTTAATTATGGTATATTTCACGGGAACTGTTTACTTGTTGCTGTAATCAAAGTTGGTCTATGGAATGGTTTTAGAATCTCTTATCTTTTTGAAAACTGTGCCTGCTCTCCAATCAAGCAAAGGAAAATAGAATTCCAAAGATTCAGTTAACAAAAAAATTAGACTCTTCTGTTGATTGAGAATTTTGGGTATAACAGTAGCAGTATTAAATGCTGACCTTAATTAAAAATTAAAAAAACTCTCTAATATATTGAAGATGTTATTTTTTTGATTCCTCATAAAGCTGTATTTTTGTGTAGCCATGTTTTTTTCTGTACCATTTCTCCCATGGAATCAAAATTATTTTTGCAAAGGTTTTGTCCTTGTTTTTGAGTCTAATCTAGTTGTTACACAAATACCATGTCATTTAGTAGCTAATACATTTTTTTCTATCTAGTGCAAGTGGTATTGAAAATGTTTACTGAAACTTATTATTTGTCTCACAAAGATTTTAGACTTTTTTTCTTTTTATTCTCTCTTGCAAACTGTTTGAAGGAGGCAAAGGGCTTCTGTCTTTGCAGACCATAATTCCTTTTCAAATTCAGGTAGTAGATTACAATTATGATGCAACCCCATAATTTTCACCTTGTTGTTATTCAGTGTTATTGCAATCCTTTTAAGTTGACTGAAGCAATTTTTTCCCCTCCAGCATTCCTTCTGTTGAACACTTTTGTCTTTGCCTTATGTACTTTCACAGTTTATTTTCAGTTTTCACTTGCTGACACTGAGTTTGTTCAAGGTCAGTTTGTTTAGCTTTATCTGTCTGATACCATTAACACTGGCATCCTCACCCAGTAACAGTAAACAAGGTTTCAGAAAGATTGTTGTTTTGCATCAGAATGGGTGTTAAGACCATGAGCAGGGATGAGAAATTACAAGCATCAATCCCTGAGGTAGGGGGTATCACCCGAGTTTGTAGTAAGATCTGCTCTGCTCTGCACAAAGCAGTTACTCAGTAGGATGTGACTTGCAGATCAGTCATACCTAATTTCAATTGACTTTTAATCTGTTTCTGGAAAAGTGTGTAGCTCTAAATATCTGCTGTCTTTCTAATTATTACTTTAATTTCAAGAATGCTGAACTTAGTTTTGTTATTTTTTCCTTTGTCTGAGTTTTGTTTTTTTCAATTCCAGAACAGTTGAAGTGTTTGTTGTTTAGGCTATATTTAAAACTTCACATAGGCTGCCATATGCAAAGATATCACTTCAAATGCACATGTGCATTTTGTTTTATTCTGTTCAGATAAGCCAAAAAATATTTAAGATACTTTTTGTCTTATTTTTCTCAGGTATTTCCAGTGGTTTTCTCATCCTTATGATTTTCTTCTAAATTCTGCAGCTTTGTATTTAAATTCAATTTAGAGAGAGATCTGTTCCAGTTTAATTCTCACAATTTTGTATACTTGTCTTCCCTGTATTATTTTGTTTTGAAGACCTATTTTTTTACCCATTAAATTCATCTAGTAACCCACTTGTAGGTTAAATAAAAACCCATTTAGAACAAAGATGATGTAGGGATAAACACTGACATGTAAGACTGAATTGTCAGACAAAATGTGATTGTTTTATTTGAAAAAGCTGAATTTTGTCAAGAAACCATAGTTACATTAAAACCTATGAAAATAATTGTTTGTCTTAAGGTAGACAGCTTCTTTAAATACAGTGCAGTATTTCTTAAGGAGAAATTATAGTGCCTTGATGTTCCCAATTAGTGCCTTGCGCAAATTCTGACAAATCCATCTGTTGTCATGACTTGCTGTAACAGTTGTTATGTGACCTTGCAAGGATGGACTTGAGTAAATCTGTCTGATACTAATGTAGTGACCTGGAGTTTCTTGATGGAAAAGGGTTGAAAATAAGAGAGCTTATAAGAGAGCTTATTTTCTATGTATTCTTTCTGTTAATTTGAGGATTATTCCAGGATGCATGTGGGAATGTCAGCAAGTTACGGTGCCCTGTTATTGTACATAATTATCTTGCCATGAGGAGTTCAGCAAGCTTCCAAAGAGTCCAGCTAGCTTCTGGAGTTTGAGTGATACTTTTGAGAGACAATAATTGGAAAAATTAGTTGAATTTTCATCAGAACTTAGTTAAAAATTAATACTGACTGGAAGTACTTACTTCTGAATTGTCTAAGAGATAATTAGATCTACAGCTCTTCAGAATATCTGATTTTAGTTTTGGAAGTTAAGCAATTGACATAATTTAGTTTCTATACACACATACTTAGGACTTCCAAAAAGTTATTTCAAAATGCTTTTAACATGCTTCAAATACTTTTAATATGCTCAGTTTCTATTAATTTTGAAGAATGACCATGCAACACTCTGGAAGTCAGGAACTTCTTATTTAGGGTATTAAATGTGTGATCTTTAATATTAGGCTCTGACCCATGTCATGCAAATCTTATAGAGGTGTGGAGGAGTGTGATTGTGTCCTTTGTGATATGTGTTTCAATTCTTTCACTGGACTTCCAGACTCAAAAAGATTGCATGTCTTTCAAATACTTACTGCACTGAAATTTAAACAACAATAGCACTTGTAATTACAAAGCTAAACCAAAATTTATGTTATTATTGTGTAGCATGTGAAAACCTGTATACTTTTTTATTTTCTCCAAGTAACATAATCTGATTTAAAGTCCTCCTCTACTTTTCTTTACCTTCTGTTAAAAAACCCAGTTGCAAGGAAAGAGTGGATATAAAGAACTTGTTCATTTAACTCTCAGACACCTTCTGTCAGTAAAACAAAAATCATACCCTGCTTCTCACACCTGTGCCCTTCTGTGGTATGAACCAGCTGGCCTTCTGTCACTTCCTGCAACATCAGTTAGAAAACTTTAATAATAATAATATTTGGGGGAAAAAATGTGTTTCTCAGTTTAACTCGAGGAGATTTGCTGGCTTTTCTTTTACAGGGAAAGAGGATTTAAGCAAACTTTCCATAACATTTGTTGGTTGTGTATTTCATAGTAACCACCATAAAGTTCACTGTATTTAGGGAGACGGTGAAGCCGAGATGAAAAGATACAAATTCATGAAGACTCAGTTTCACAGCTGGTGTATAATCCTTTCTGTTCTCCTGGTGCCCTGGCCTCAGTACCCAGCAGAACAAAGGGAGCTGAATTGGAAATGGTGGGAGCTGGGGAGCCTGTCGCTGGCAGCACATCTCATGGCCATAGGCCTTGTCAGGGCTCAGTGTGATACCCTTTATTCCGGGTGACAGATGCGAGGTGGATACTGCGAGGGGGAAGTCATTACTAGTGTGAGGGCAGTGTCAAATCAAAAGTAACCAGCGATCAAACAAGGTAAAGGGCTGCGGAAAACAGGCTTTCTGTCTGGCCTCAGCACCTGCTGGATCACTGAGAGGAATGGGCCTTATGTGTCAGGTTGTGCTGATTCCCTTTGATCTACAGTGAATGAGTGAGGATGGGAACTGAAGGAGAGAGGGAAGAGTTTTATTTCCCATTTCTTCAGGGCAATTGAAGGTGTTTTCCTATCTAATGCTGGTATGGACTTCACAGCTGAAAAAAAATCTCCAAAATACCCCTATTGGAAGTAAAATGTTTAGGGCTTGGGTTTTCTATTTCTAGCCTGATCTCACTGATGAATTCTTCAGTGGTGTTTAATGACTGGTGTTTGATGACTGAGGATAAAATCTGAAATTTATATTAGATCATATTAATATTCTAATATAAATTAACATATTATCTAATACTATAATATTAAGATTAAAATATTTGAAATATTTATATTTCTTTAAACAGAGAGATGTAGCTGCATATGCTATAAGTAGATGCAATTTTTTTCTGTGGAGACTTTTATGATAACTCATAATTTAAAGTCTAGTTAGCTATAATGTAACAATAAGGGATTGCCTGTAAACATTTCAAGTATGATGATAAACCATACTTGGTGTTCCACAAAGAGTGCTCCATTCCTGAAATACTTACCCGTATATATGCATACCTGCAAAACCTAAGCATTTTTGTAGTTGTGATTTTTTTTTATGGTGTTCCATGACATAATTCTGTAAATTAATAAATTCTATTATACAGGCTTCCTTGTACTTTAGATAATTCCTCATGTCTGCACCTTTTTTTATTCTGTTAAGTATATTTTACAACTAATTTTGTTATGGATGACTTTCTTTATACAGCTATATCGTAATAAAAATTTATTTTATTAGAAGGCATACTTGTCACATTTCAATTATAAATTTTGTTTTCTGCACTCAAAATGAGGAATATCTGCATCTTGTAGAGTGTATACTCAAAAAAATTGTACTCAAATCAACTATTACAAATAGTTTTGTAGTTTAACAATTATATTGTCCTTTTTTTCTAACTATGATCTAAGCTTTCTTTGTATTTTAGAAAAGATTCGCAACTTACCCCTGCTTTCCTCCCTCTTTTCCTCCCTCTTCACCTTCACCTTCACCTTCGCCTTCACCTTCCCTTTCCCCTTCCCCTTCTACTCCTCCTCCTCTCCTTTTTTTTTCATTTCCCCGTAGAGTCATGGAGTGATTTCTGTAGCAAGGGAGCTTACGAGTTACCTAGTTCAAATTCCCCGCCATGGACAGGGACACCTTCCACTAAACGAGGTTGCTCCAAGCCCCATCCAACCTGACCTTGAACATTTCCGGGTCTGGGGCAGCCACAGCTTCTCTGGGCAATCTGTGCCAGGGCCTCACCACCCTCACAGCAAAGAATTTTTTGCTAATATCTGATCAAAACCTACTCTTTTTTTTGAAGCTATTCCCTCTTGTCCTGTCATTCCATGCACTTGTAAATAGTCTCTCTGCATCTTTCTTGTGGGCTACCCTTTGGGTAGAAGTCACCCCAAAGCCCTTTGTTTTCTAGGAGGAACAATCCCAATTCTCTCAGCCTTCCCTTGTAGCAGAGATGCTCCATCTCTGATCATCCCTCCTCTGGACTCACTCCAAGACATTCATGTCCTTCCTGTGCTCTGACCTCAGAGCTGGATGCAGCACTGCAGGTGGAGTCTAACAGGAGTAGAATATAGGGTATTTTTGTCTTAATGAGTATGTTTTGTGGTTTTTGTTAAATCTGAAAGTGTTAATGTGTGTATATTGCCAGGTATTTCAGAGGTTTATTTTTTTAAGGTGCATAATCTTCCTTGATAACTTCAATTAAATTTTGTAAAAAGAAACCTGATTAAAAAATACTCCAGAAGTTTTAATATCAGCTTGAAAAGTTTTACATAGTTCTGTATTGACTAAGCAAAGTAGTCAGTACTGACTATAGTAATTTCATAGTTCAATATTGAAATGTCCTGTGCAGCTCTGTAATATTTGTACTGTTACTATGGAAAAAACCTAACCCGTTTTTCTGAACTCATTCTGTACTTCCATGACTGGCCTTTTCTTCTTGACTGTAGCTTCTCAAGCCTTACACTTCCATTAATTGGTCTTAGAGTCTTCCCTTTCAAGTGACCATGTGGCTTGAAATCAAAATACTACTTACGCAATAATTACAAGAGTAACTAATGTTCAAATATCTTATAAAGAAAAATATCTGAGATATTTTAAAAAGATCTGTTTGTTCTTCTCGTCTCTGAGATAAAGAAAAATAACTACACATCCACACAAAAAAATTCAGAATAAATCTTTGTATTCAGAGGGATAGTCATGTGTGGTTTTCATCCTGCTGCAATCTAGATAAATGGGAATGAATGCTATGCATTTGCTACTTCTTTCCTTTATTATTTCTGTTGTTTTTGTTGTTAAGTGAAATGGCACTTCTAACATTCCTGTGAGCAGTAAAGTATAATAAAGCTTCAGCTGCAGTGCCATCTGAGTCCTCCTAGTAATCATTTTGACCTAAAAATTTAAAACTCTATTAGATTTTGCCTATGGTTTTTGTTCTCTAACAGATTTATCATTTAACATGTAGCCTCAGGTGACATGTTTATCTTCTGAAAGTTTAATGTTCCAATTGGCAAAAAGTAAAACCCTAGCCAAAATAAAAATATCTTCATACATTTGTTCTATACCCTGTCTTGGATTTGCAACCATCTGAATAAAAGCAATGCAAGACCTGTCTGCAGGAGATTAGGTATTTATCTTTTATTTATTTTTTTTCTTTAATTTTTTATTTCCATCAATATAGGCTCTAGTCCAGCTATTTTATAAATTTTTAGCTCTAGCTTACCTACAACCAAACAACAACAATAATGATGAAGATACACCAAAAAATGGTCCAGATTTTATAAATAAAGCAGCTTTCTGTGTTGGGCCAGCTTTGTTTAATGTGCAGATTTTTTTTTCCTGACTACAAAACTAACTAACTCTTTGCAGTGTTAAAATAAAATTTCTTAATTTTTAGTAGGAACATTGAAATCTTCTGAGCATCTCTTGGAAGTTAGCATTAGAGAAATTTGAGTACACAAAAAGTTCAGAAAAATATGACTAAATGACCTATACATACATATATCCCACAGGCGGGTGACAGGAGGATGCTGCCAGGCTCTTTCCAGTGGTGCCCAGTGATGGACAAGGAGCAATGGCTGTAGATTAAAGCACAAGAGTTTCCACCTCAACATGTAGAAGAGCTTCTTTACACTGAGGGTGACAGAGCTGTCAAGGGAGAGCGTGGAGTCTCCCCTGCTGAGACATTCCGACCCCACCTGGACATTTTCCTTTGTCACTTGCTTCAGGTGGCCCTGCCATGGCAGAGGGGGTTGGAATGGATGATTTCCAGAGGTCCCTTACAACCCTGACAGTTCTGTGATAAAAGACAGATGAATATTTTTATGACATAAATACAGGCTAATCAAAACATTAGATCTCAAAAGGAATCAGAAAGTCATTCACTCATCATTTTAAGCTAATAAAGGGCTAGAAAGATCTGAGTCAAATATTTCTTTTATTGAAAATAAACAAATGAGCGAAGAGACTTCCATGACCATCCAAGTCCAAAATCAGTGGTTCCCTATATTTATGTAATTGGAGAGGGAAATACCAAATTAAATGTGTTTTAGCTGATGCATCTTGGGGGAGGATGAAATGGGTGAAGTTCTGAGTTAGAGCCATCTAGTGGTCATAATTACTATTAATACATTCAAGATTGTTTTTAAGACACTGATTGTCTCTTAATCTGATGTAAGGCTTGCTATGTAATTTACTTTACGAAAGCATTGCTGTGGTACAGGAACAGTAAAAGCTTAAAGAATTCAAAATGGTCATTTTTCTACTCCAGTTCACTACATAGCACAAAACTTGCCATAATGTCATTTGAATGTTTTGCATTAGTATGTATGGAGTCATCCATTAGTAATATAAGAATATATTGTTTTACTTACTAAATGAGTTCAGAATTAATTTGCATACTGACAGATATTTAATTTTGTAGTCTTTTGAAAAGAGTATTGAGTGCTTCCCCTGTAGGTTCATACTACAGTGTCTTTGACTCTTTTGAGCTATCTGATAAATGTTTGAGAGAGTAATTTGAGGTATTAATTTGGGCTAGTTCATTACTTTGGATGTCTTGAGAGATGTTCTGCTGTGCCCACCAGGTTTACTTTTATTCATTTGACTCCTTCTTATATGCAAAATTATAAATGTTTCCAATTTCAGTTTTGTCCTTCTAGCAAAACCATAGTGTGTCCTGTGCCAGCCGTTGCCTAGCTAATGCTGAAAGTACAGCTCTGTGTGTGTTGGATGCTTTAAATACTTACTTCAGTAAGGTTTTGTAACAGTGATTCAATTCATTTTATGGACAAGATAGATTTGTATCACAGGACATTGTGACACTGTTTGGTAAAGCTCAGTTCCAGAATGAATAATAATAGCTTGTCGTGTGTTTTGGAGTATATGAGGGCGTAATTTAACAAAGGCTCTAACACAAAACCTGTGTTGTATCCTACTGATTTTAGTGTTTTGTGTGTTGGGGCTTTCTGGTGGATGTTTTGGTTTTGTTTTGGTATGATTTTTGTTTGGTTTTGTTTGAGCTTTTGTGTGTGTGTTTGTTTGTTTGTTTGTTTTGGTTGGTTGGATTTTTTTCTCTCCATAAAACCACTGAGCTGGCACAGTGTGCTTTCTTTTTTTGTTGCTGCAATACATTTGCACAAAGTCTGGTCCTCTAATGGAGGGCAAAGCTTATTGTTAAATATTCCCAAGCTATTGTTAAATATTCCGTGAAATTTTAAATGTGGCAAAAATAACGTTGGAGTTTGGCACAACAGAAATACTGCAGATAAAAAGATGAATATCCTTTTCATCTGCAAACATGCCCTTTTGATATGTCAGCTGTTTATGCACTGACTAATGTCAGCATACCTCTGTTTCGCATTAATTACATTGGGTGTGTAACTGATGAAATGGTGTCTATTACAGTGAGATGAATGTATCTGTATATTTCCCTTGATGACAGCATTAGCAGTATATGTAGCCTGTACACATTTTCAAGGATTCAGTTAAAATTACTGTTCTAACAAAATTTCAGTAAATTTAAAAGGGCTATTAAATTCTGTGTTTTGTTAACAGTGAGTACACCAGTGATTGTATTTCCAGCATAAGGATGGCATTTGCAACTGCAAAAAAGGACTGCAAACTGACTTTAGAAACTGCACTGCAGTATATCTTAATGACCCTGCTTGCGCATTCTCTAGTTCAGTGAAAAAAACAACTCCACATTTTTGAGTACTCTTTCACAGTTGGAGGGGCATCTGTTTGCAAGAGAGTGTCATTCAGGCAGTAAGATAAGACCCTTGAGGTGTACTAAAGTGTTGACTACCACTTCAGTTTTTCATCTGTTTGCCAGAGTGCAGAGAATGAACAGGAGGGGAGGGGTGGGAGAAAGGAAAGCTTGGACATTTTCCAAGGCCCCAGTGTCTGTGTGTGAAGGTTTATAATTATAGGCTGGGAGGCTGACTTTTATTGGGCAGGCTTTTCTGTTGGACTTACAGCCCCCCTCTGTCCCCTCCCAGGTGGTAGCTGGTTTTCATAGCCAGAATTGCTTGACATTCTCAGACATGGCTAAATTGGACCTCGGCCCCAGGGTTCACATGCTGCCAGCTGGAAGAAAGTAACAAATGAGAGCAGATGACAAAACAGACGTGCATAGTAAGAGAGGGGAAGAAAGGAAGGAAAAACAAAAGGTAGGAATAAGAAAAAGAGAGAAGAGAAATCATAGGGGAGGAAGGGATGGTGGAGAAATGAAATGGTGGCAAATACTGAGCTCTAGGAAGTTCTGTTTCTATGGAAGGAACTCTATTTGTTGCTACATAAAATGCAGTAGCATTTTAAGCAGCTATCAGGATGGTGAAATTTGAGGGGCATTTAATGGTATTCCATCTCAAGGCCATGTGGTTGTTGATTCTCTTGTAATAATTTTGCTGAGTTGCTTGTAGTATTCCTTTTTGAAAAGTTTCTTAAAATATTTGTTTTGGGCCTGCTTTGGTACTTATGTAAACTATATCTTTGAGGTTGCAAAATACTCAAAATTTAGAGATCCCCTTAACTTTGAAAATGGGTACTAATTACCATCAGAAAAATTATTTATGAAAAAAGAGGAGGGAAACTAAAATGGAGAGCAGTAGGTCTGAAAATGAATTGAAAGAAATCCTGCACTTGATGTGCTAGCATGTGTTCTAAATTACTTGTTTTTATGTTATGTTCAAGTCTTTGTTTACTGTTCTGAAGGGAAAGAATGCTTCATTTTTTAAGTTTAGAATGTTTTTCACAAAAAAAGCCCTTTTTCTAGTTAATGATGCTGTTACCTTTAATTCTTTTTGGTCTGCCTGGATTTTGTTATATATTAAGTACTAATCCTAACAAATCAAGTCAGAAATTTGCCAGATATTGCAAATTTGAGTATTGGTCACATCTAAGATGCTATAAGTTAGCTTATCTATTAAGTATCAGAAACATCTCAGATTTTTTTTAAATTTAATTTTTTTAAATTCAAAAGCATTCTAAGTCTCTGATTGTGTTTGGGCATGGTAAATACCAGGTTACACATGTGCTGTCTGCACTGGCTACTTTGAACATGCTATGTTTTTGATTTTTATATTTAAGACTATTCTGTCATATTGGCTGCAATATGAAGTAGGTTTACTGCATGAAACTATAATGTGGAAAACTTTAAAGTACAAGTATTTGTCTGAACTTCTAAAATGGTAAAAGGCAGTAGGTATTAAATAAAAAGTGCCATGCATTATGCTTTCAACTGTAGTACATCATGAATACAGTCTGTACATAGTTGGATGGTACTGAGACCTATCATTCATGTCTGAATTTTTAAGCTCGACTGGAAACCTTTAATGATTTAATAAAACAGAAAATAGGTAGTGTTTTTAGATTACTGTTGTAGATTACTGCTCATCCGCTGCTTTTCTATACCAGGCTTCATGACCAGTCATGTTCTGTTTAGTCTTGCACTGCTAAAACATAACTATAAGTTTTTAGGGATTGATAGAGAAGGGCGAAACACCAAGCTGTAGTATGAAGATGGTTGGAAATGGGGAAATCAATATTTTAAAATTTATCTTGAGCATGAGTTATAGTAATGTAAGTGATAGAAGACATTCTGCTGCAACTAGTACTGTTCCAAAAACAATAGTGATTGTGGGTGGGAGATCTGTGAGATCTGGGAGATGAATTTTTTGAAGGTGATTTGCTCATCAGATTCAGTGAAATCTAATACTTTGTTTTCCTCCACCATCTAATCTGATTTTACTCTTTAATTAATAAATTTTAGCAATTAATTAAGAAACTTTACAGTAAAATACAGTGATAGAACATCAGTCTTGCAGTTCTCCAGTTAATTCTAGTATACTGATTTTTGCTGCCTCACTAATGACTAGTTCATCACCTTATGAATGTTTAATTGCAAGTTAGTACTGGTCACTTTTGTACTGTCAGAAAAGCTTTTACATAAGTTCACAGTGAAAGTATGACCAAAACATGTTTGTTTCTCAGTTGTAATTTATCAGAAGAAGGTTGGAACCTGTTCTTACATTACAGTCTTGTATAATTTACTGTACATTCTTTTTCATATTACTGGGTTGCTGTGGTGCTTCATGTTTTCAAGATATCTGAATGAGCTGTTTATCAAGAAAGAAGAAAACATAAGAAAACATATGATTTGGTGGTCATGCCTCTCTTCCTAGTGCTGTTTTTGTGACAGACAACGCTTTTTCGTAAACATGTTAGTAAGATCTCACTTGGCATACTGTTCACTTATGATGATTTGATCCTTATTCCTGGAGTTTTACTCTCATTATTGTTCTAGAATCTTAATATTAAACATGAATGTAATAGAAATATATGATCATATATGTTAGGTGTTAAGATTTTTCTTTTTCTTGTATTTCCCTGGGACAGACATTAGCCTATGTGTGCATTCCATTTCTTTTTTGTTCTTCTGTAACTGTAATCTACACTTAAACTATTATGGATGTATCAAACAAGGCCCCAGCTTTTCTTTTACAATTCTGGTAAGTCTAATGAACGTAAATAACTCACTTCAAGTAAGAACTGTTTGCTTTGTGTTGTTACATCACACCATAAATGTCTTATTTTAAAAGGAACGTATGTTACTATCTTTTTTGTATTTACTAGTTCAGAAATATTAGTTTGAAGTTGAATGCTAAAAATGTTAGCAAAAATATTAAAAAATGTGAAAGCTAAAAAATGTTTAAAAATAATGGAGAGAGATGTCCTGTGTCCACTTTTCTTATTTGATTTCTATGTTTTGAGCTTCTTTTTGAGACTGTATTTAGCTATATGAAAAGTTTGATATTTTTATTAAGCCTCTTTGATGTAGCCTTTTAGGATCAAGCTTTCGTTAGAGGAATGATGATCTTAATTTTCATCTTTAACCAGAAAATTATTTTTATTTGTCATTCAAGAAAACACTATTCTATTTTCATGTGTGTGTGTATGCAGGGACACTAAAGGCTATGTTAAATTTATTAAAATGCTTATTTTTAAAATTTAAAAAAGTTATTTTACAATTAATAAATTTTATTTGAACATACCTACACAAAATATATTCTGTTTGGTATGCAGTTTTCCTTTTCAAAATTTTTATTGTTATTTTCCTTATTTATTTTAATGACATTAATGTTACTGTGTTTACTGAGCTTCCCCGTGTGCAAGAAGAAGTTACAGATTATGTGAGTCCTATCTAAAAGTATAATTATTGTGAAAAAATTGCCTTTTTTTTTTTCCTATTTTCGATTTCAATGCTGGGGATCACTATTAATGAAAGGCTTCTTTTTGCTCATGGTACTTACTGCTGCCTTTTGTGAAGTTGGTAAGACGGAAATTACAATTATGTGGTTTTAATACCAGTGAGCTCTGACTGGGATTCAAAATGCTGGTATGTGTAACAACATCTTTTCAACATGGTGTTTGTTCTGCTTTTTAGTTTGCATAAAAGATTACCAAAATCATACCATTATGCTAACTGTCTTTAAAAAAAAGGTGCAGTTAACAATCTAGCTGCAATACTTGCAGTAAAATCTAAAAAAAAAGGAAAAAATACCCTTCTGCTTCCTAATATTTTCTGTATGTGTGCATTTAACTGTTGAATTTAATATTCTTTTAATATTCGTTTTATAAGAGGTGTAAATGTGCCAGTGATTTTGCATAACACAGAATCATTGTTTTATACAGTTAGATATGTAATTAAATGTAGAAATTAGTGTAAATCTGTTCAATAGAAACTATTTAACATTTGCAGGCATAGATCAGGTTAATTTCTAAGTTCATACAGTGTTTTTTGAAGATGAAAAAGGCCCCTCTGTGTGCAGTATTTTGAATGCATTGTTGAGTCTCCAGCAACTGTGAGTTCAACTCAGACATGCGCACAAAGGGGATTACCTTCATTGTAAGCTTTGTACGTGTGGCAAATCCTGAGAAAAGGGGAATTCATAAATTAATGCAAGGACTGGAGATTTACTTTCTAATAAATTATTGTAAAGGAGAATTTTGGGGAATAAGTGCAAGTCATTTGGTAGTGCATGTGTACAATTTAATAACTGAAAACAAGATTGTGATGAGTATTTATATTTCCTTCTAAATTGAAGACTTGGTGTACCGCACTCTTTCTCAGTGAACTGTCTCTTATTCACTGTAAATTGTACATGTAACAGAGAAGATAATTTTAAATTAATGGAAAGAGTATATTTTATATAATAAAGAAAAACCTTTGAGTCAGAAGTGCAGCTAATTAGTCAGTGTTACTACTGCCTGGTTAATATTAAATGGTGTTTTCCTTTTAAAATTTTTATGAACAGTAATAGAAGAACTTAATAAATTTGATTCTGTTTCTGATATTTGTTTGTGATTAGCCATTGTATGGTTGTTCTTTGAAACTGAAATTTAATGTATAATAAATTAAATTCTTTAAAATTGAAGCGATAGTAGGTAGGCTGTTATCACAATGCTCTGGCTCTGTAAAACAGTGTCATTGTTGTACTCTGGAATTTTAGAGGTGTTTTTCTACTGACTGTCAGCATCCATTGTTGTCAGAGTTTACTTGTATAAAGTTTATTCTTTAGTAATATAATAATATATGTAGTAGTATTTATGAAGCATTAAAAATTAATATATATAATGTCAGGTACCAATGGAAAGAATATCAGAATATTTTCTGTCTCTTAAGTTGCAAAAATGATTTTGAGGGGTAATAAGTAAACAGTTTGAGGTTTTGAAGCTTGATAGTTTTGTATTAGAAGTCAGCTGTTTGTGCTAAAGTATATAATGTAAAATTTGTATGGCTGCAGAACATTTAGTATGCTCATCAGTTAGCAACATAATTGTTGAGAAGAATGGTTAAGGTGTCATAATACATTGTGTGGTTTCATGTCTCTTGGGATCATTAGCAGTGGGAGACTGTTATTTATGCTATTTCTCTTTCTTGTATATGTAATATGAAATTGTTTTTTCCTGTGATAGTATAGATCCTCTAGCTTCTGTGAATATTCAAGCAGCTTTTTTTAGGTCTTTTTTTCTCTTCTGTTTTGTAGTGTAGGTAGCATCTCCCCTTAGGTTCACTATTTTGTGAAGGTTAAAATATGTTTAAAACATTTAAAATATGTTTACTTTCGTTTAGGTAAAAGTGACTCAATGTAAGTAAAATGAACTAATTAATTCTACAGGTCAGATTGTACAATACAAAATATATCCTTACATTATTATTTCACAGCCTGTTTTTGAATATTGACTGTTTTGTTTGAGCAAGTACTTTTTTAAAATTTTGTTCAGGACCAGTGTTACACTGCATGATGCATATAGTGCTGTAAGAGAGTAGCTTCATTTGCTCTGTTTATATCTCAAATAAAACAAAACATATTGCCACCTTGCTGTTCACTGGTTTTATCTCAGTATATAGTTAATAATAAATCTGGAGAAAAAGAAAAAAGTGCATAAAAGAAAGCATCTCATCACAAGAAAAAGGCTCATTTTTGAAGAGGGACTAATCAAACGACACTCATGAAAAGAGGTCTTTGAATCTTCATTATCTGATGTAGGTGGCTGAGCTCTTGAATGTTGTACTTACGAGTCACATTTTTCAATGCAATTTGTCAAACTAGAATGTGATTAATCTATCTGTCTTTCTGAATTGATATCAGGGAACTTGTCAGAGTATACATAGTGATGTATGACATTGTCAGCTTTTGATAGTAATATTATATTTACAACTAACAAAATTTAAGCATGCATTGTGTTGACCTTGAAATGAGCTTATTCTGTTCCCTTGATTTGTGAATACACATGGCTGTTGATGAAAAGAAAATGAGCACTTGCTGGAAAAATAGAGCTTGTTTTGTGCTTATTAATTAAATACGCTTGTTGTTGCACACCAGCTCATATACTAAGAGTTTGTTTGAATTTTTTGGTTTTTTTGCATTTTCTTGCTAACTTTGTGTATGTATCATTTGAAAGAAGTATCTTAGAAGTATCTTGATTTCATCTATCATTTGAATTTTCAAATACTACCTAATGTACCAAAATAGTATTTTGCAGTTTATATAATGCAGTCATGTGCCTGAGTCAAGTTTAATACTGAAGAGAAGTAGCCAATAGATATATTTGACTTGGGAGTTGCAGTGATTTTTTCTTTTTACATTGCCAGTAAAACCTGGCTAAAATCCTGTAGAATGTTGAGGCAGAGGAAGGGCCCATTCTTTCTCTGTGATAATCTTCTCTAGATACTGTGACACTCAAATTTTCCAAATTAAACAAGCTTTTCTTGAAAGCTTGTGTAAATCACCTAACTCCTTTGTGCATTGACTTCCCCATTGATACATCATTAGCTAAGAGCTACCTCATAAACAGTTTGAAGAGTAGGAGTATTCTCCTTTGAAATTGAAACTTATGCCTTATGGAGGATATTGTGTGAATTGTCCATGTTTTAGCCTTGAAAATATATTCATTTAGCTGAAAGTCAGAATATATGAAAATATATTCATTTAGCTGAAAGTCAGAGTAGCTGTTAAACTGTGTGCTAAAATGTTTGTCAGTTAGTAAAGTAAAGTAAAGGAAAAGAGCCTGCTCATACAAGTCCTAGAATTGTTTGTCATAAAATCGTATAGATTACGGTAGAGCTTCAGAAGTCCCCCAGTCCTTTAACTTCCAGAAGTCATCCAATCCAGTTTCCTGGTCAAGGCAGGTTTTTCAGGTCATCTTCCGGTGAGTTTTGAGTATTGCAAGGATGGAGATTCCACATCTGTTCCAGGCAACCTGCTTCAGTATCTGGCCATCTTGCTGTTGTACTCTTGCTAGCCCAGCCTGTTACTCATGCCAGTAAGGCAGGTAATTGGAATATCCATTAATCTATTGTACTTCCAGTACTTTGTGTCACTGGTGAAGATGAATAAATTGCAGTGGGGCAATAGTGCTTGATAAATTGAGTTATGTTCCAAAAATAAGAAATAATTTTGAAAATCAAAAGCATGACTTTTATTTCTTCCAGACTTTTTGTGTAAGGGAGTGGAACTTTACATATCAGTGATTAAATAATTATTATCAAGAATAAGAAACCAGATAAAAATTTTATATGCTTTCAAATATTAATCTTTACTTCTATGTGACTAATTATATTAAGAAACATTTAAATAAATTATTAGGGATAAATAGAATGGAAAATAGTACTGGAGGTTGTAAGAATGTGATTGTCAGTTCGTGGTCTATGGTGTATCGTAGTCATAGAATTGTGTCTGAATAGTTCATCTGGCAGTTTGGGGGATCCTGTTTAAAATAAAGACAAATGGACGTGAAATTTCTTGTGTAATTTTAAGACTAGTAAGCAAAGGATGTTGATGTTTTCAATGGATCATTAAGATGGGAGAATGTAAGCATTTTATAGAATGTACATTGATATTGCCATATATGGGAGAATTTATTTGCTAAAAATACATATGTAAGGAGCATGAAGCAACTAAACAGATTAGGAACTCTGAAAGCTCTCCCTTCAAGACTGGTAGTTGATTATATTGTTTTCAGTAAATGTAACTTTTTCTGGGGGCAGTAGCTGGTTTCTTGTACATACATTTATTATGTTGCTAATTTACTGTATGAATTTATGGTGGGAGGAATGACACTTCTGACAGAGGAATTAGTTTGTTCTTTGCTCTGTCTTTGTATATGTGCAGGTGCCAGAAAAGAAAGAATAATCTTTTGTAGTAATGGAAAATTCAAGAAACAGACAATAAAAACCCCCACAAAACCCTGAAAGTGCTTATGTAACAAATATAATTTCCAATTAAGTGAGTGGTATTATTCTATAATAAGGAAGCCTTTTAGGAAAGTCTTCAGAAGTGTCTCAGATATGGGCAGTGGTAATTTATCTGTAGACAGATGATGCTATTAATGAAGGTCACAATACTATTAGACACCTGCTCCTACTCTCTTCCTCCCCATCCACTCCCTCCCACCTCCCTCAGTTATTTTGCTGACTGAACCACTCTTTTCTTCCAAGGTTTTAATTTGAAATGTAGAAATGAGTGGATGTAACTTAAGCAAACCAGCTGAACATTAGAAACTATGGGTACTGGAAAATTTGTGATATTTGTGGCTGTCAGTCTGCTTTGTAAGGACATTGACATGAGAAGAAATGACAGGAGATTCAGGTGCTCTTAAATATATAATTTTTCAATGTGAAAAAATAGAAGCCTTAATTGCAGCTTGCTGGAATTGAAAATTAGAATGTATTTGATTATTTTACTGTACTTTTAAGTGTCTGACAAAGGAAAAGTCAAAGGCAAATTATGTGTGAGTAGGTGCTTCTGCTAGAGTTTGAGGAAATTTTTAAGCTCAGTTCTGTGGATGTGGAGTGTTTGTGATTATAAAATTGAAATGGGAGGCGATTATTTTTGTGCTAGTGGGATAGATATAGGAATTTTTAGTCTAATGGTTGATATTCTGATTTTAAAGGAAACTCTTATATTGTTCATTACTTTTATTCTGTACATAAATAAAACTGTCATTTTCTGAATAACTCTCAGTAGCTTTGGTCAACAGAGATTTATTTGATATTGTTCCACTTAAGCACTTTGACAGTGTAATAAAAAAATTATTTTTGTTAAGTTTAGCTTATTCTGATTAGGCCAAAGTCTACAAAGTGTGTTTCTTTAAATATACTACTTTATGTATGAAAAACATAATAAAAAAATCTTTTTAGGAATGAAGAAAAATTAAGATCTGCCTTCCAGGAACTGAAGTCCAGTACTTTTGAAAATCCTCTTTATAATGCATTTAATTTTTTTCTGAAAAGGACAGTATCTTGTCTTCAGCTTATTGGCCAGAATGCTTTGAATTATGATACCTACCTCTTAGATGATTCTTTGCTTTTCTGAAGTATTCTATAAATATGTAGTAGTTAATACTCTTGAAGTTTATCATTATTAAACAATGAAAAGCTTCATGAAATCCAGACATTTTCTGATGTCTCAGATTCTCAGGCCCACAAGTATTAAATCTTCTTTTGTCTTCTGAAAGTATATTCTCCCCACACTTTGGTGGAGAATATCTGTAATTAATGTGATCTTTTTAAGAATATGAGAAACACATTTCTATTCTAGGGATTTATTTACCTCTGGTTATGTCTTTTACAACCAGAGGATTGCATGCATGATTCCCGTTCTTGTAAGCATAGAACTAATTATAACTGCAACAGAATCATGTCAGGGACTTGGAATAGTGCCTACCAAAACACTGATTGTGTGGTTGAAATTGTATATTTGTTCTTGCAAGTCATCTGCAGGTAGTTCAATAATAAATTTATGCTCTAGTGCTAAAATTCTGGTGGCCATAAACTCATGGTTGCAAAGCAAGAGTGAAGTCTGACAGCTTAAAGTTCAAATGGGTAGCTGCTGTTTTCAGTAAGATTTGGAGGGTGAAAGAGAAAAGAAAGTACTATGTTAAATAAACATTCACAGTGAAAAATCTTATAATTAAGAAATATTTCCTAAGGAGCATTTGTAACGATGTTTCTATAATTTTATGTGTCAAAATATGTCATTTATTTTTTTTTGCTTAAAATAAAATTTGGGTAATTTCTTTGTGTATTGCAAATAATTACCATGTGTATGGCTTTTGCTCTATGGCAGAAGCTGTCATGGTAAAATTTGCATTAAGCTGCACACATTTTTAGTTAAACATGCTGGATATAACAAGGAAGTGTTTAAAGCAGAGATGAAAGAAAGTGTAGAACTTACCAGTGCGCCACAGTAAACACATGGAGCAGATAGAAAAAAAATTCTTTAACAAGCTTTAAAATATCATGTATATTTAAGTTTTTAACCTGTGCTTCAAAAAATGACAATGTAATTATGTATGACATTGAGAGGGAAAGCTTCAGTTATATGCCAGTCATTGATTATTTAGCAGCGTGGATGAAGAATCCTTTTACATTTCACTTTATCATGCTCTTGGAATGATTAGGCAGGCATGGCTATGAAGATCTTTGAAATCGTGTAGGGAAGTTGTGCACCTGATAACAAAGTTGTTATTCTTGTGTGAGGTAAGAGAGGTAGTTGATACTGGTTATTTTACTGGTCTACAACATACTCTATATAAAGTTGGCAATAACAAGGTAGGATTCTTTACATCATTTCAGTAATGCTTGAAATGATGGCATTCTCCGAATGTGTGATGTGTTTATGATCAAATCTTGCCTTTAGTGGCAAAGTTGACTCATCAAAAATTGGGGAAACCTGACTTAACACTGTGCATGTAAACTTTTTAAGCCTTATTGACTATTATAAAGCATTTAAATGAAAAGGTAGTATTTTCCATTTTTTATTTTGGAACTTCATTTTATTAATTAATTTTCATTTTACAGATGTTGCTTGTATTAGTGGAAATTTAGACAATACTTTCTTTTCACTTAGTTTTCAAATTATGACCAGTGATAATATTTTACTATTTGCTCCCCTGTTCATATGCTTTTCTGAAGGCAGAATATTTTCCTCTCCTGTTCATTCTCAGTTGTTGATGCTTCACAAATATTAACTGACTAATTTAAAAATATTACTGTTGAATTAAGTAAGAAATGAGGAGAGGGTTAAGTCTCAAGGATTCAGCAGTCAGGGTGACCAGGTTGGGAGCAATCAGGAGAAAATTTTCAGCTTCACTTTTCTAGCAATTGGGAAAAGAAGGGAAGAAAGGTCTTCTGCTGAAGGATGGGGATAAAGATTTTAAATTTTCCAACCTATTCTGTTTTTTTTTTCTCTTCATGATTTTAATCATTTAGTATTCTAAATGGAGGATAATGAAAAACAGAAAAAGGTGAATGTGTCCTAGCTTATTAATATTCAGGAGAAGTCTTTTTTTCAGATGATCTTCAATAAAGTAAGGAAATGTTGCCATCATAAAAGAACCGAGAGCCAATAACTGTATATTGTTTATTTATACAGTGGGATTATTTAATTATTTATGGGATTGTGTAGTTCATAAATAGGTCCAGGAAGGAATCAGGAGTTTCACTGAGCTTTCATATTCATACCAGGAGCATTTTGTGGGAAAGAGGTGATAGTTCCTGTTGTAGAGAGAAAGAACTGTTTTATTTCTGTGTCAGTTTAGTGGGGAATAGATTAAATCTTGGTTCACTGTTGTAGCAGGTTTTGACTGAATGTTTACTAGATGTTTTATGATCTAAACTGCTGCCAGAATGACAAATTATGTTATTTTGTGACAAAGGTATATAAATTTGGAGGTTTTAGTAAAATAATAATCTAAGACAATGGATTGAATGTACTTACCTTCTTGTCTTCATTTAAGATTAGGATTGCATCAAATAGACTATCAGTTAAATAATTGAGAAAAATCCTATTTGCTGTATAAAAATTTCAAAAATTTGAAATACTTGTTTGTTTCAGAATATTTAGAAACAAATTATTTGGTGTTGCTCTATAATTTTCCTGTTCTAATTCTTGAGGAAAAAGCCCTTAATTTTCCAGAGGTGGAAATACATGTCCCATAAATGGTATGTCATTATGAACCATGCTAAGCAGAACTATGCTAAGAAAGAAGTGTTTTCTCTTTAGAAATGTCATAGAGGGAGTTGACTTCAGAGAAATGCATACATGGGTGCCTTAATTACAGTTCTTGAGTTGTTCTACCCAAGTATTTTTGGCAGTGAGGTTCCACATCATCTTAAATGTATTTGATGTTTATAGTTCCAAAGCAATGCCTTAGATAGCAAATTGCTCTTAAATTCATACACATAAGAATATGAGGGAGTGACACAGTCCAGGACAAAACCTCAGATTTTGGTAGGGTCTTCCTGAAATGCAGGATGTTTCTTTGGCAAGAGCTATAGCTGAAGATACAATGGTGATAATGGTACGTTGATGATCATACTTGATGAGATAAAAATATCTGACAAGTGTTACTGAACTATGTGCTTTGAGTTACCTTTGTCAACAGGTATAATGTTCAATATTAGCGCACTTATGATATTTGCCATAATGATTAAACTTGATTTGCTATATTTTCCCTATTAGAGCTTCATTTTGTCATAGACATAATGCTTCAAACCCTCTTGTCATCTGTCAAGGTTCGAGCAAAAAAATTTTGACACAAATCAGAAAACTGTGACAGTTGAGTGACAAGCTGTCAAAGGTTACAGATCAACGGTACCATTTATTGCTTTAACTTCTGCTAAGCAGATAAATATCAGGAAAACCCCTGAAATCAATCATTGCAAATACTGCAGAAGTTTAAGCATAAAAGAGTAATAGATACAAAAGATGTTAATTTTTATTTCAGGACTAGAAAAAACATTTCAGCAATTCTTTTTATAGGAATCATCAATGCTAAATAACATTTCATGTCTTAGAAATGCTGAATATTTTCAGATTGTAGTAGAAACATGGGTTAAATTTTAAGATTTAAAGAAAAGCCTGGAAAGTGAAATGTCAATAGGCATTTTCATACGGAATCACAGAATGGTTTGGATTGGAAGGGACCTTTGGAAAAAACTAGTCCAACCCACTTCCTAAAGCTGGTTCACCTAGGACAGGTTGCACAGGATCTTATCCAGGTGGCTTTTCAATGTCTTCAGAAATTGGGACTCCACAATCTCTCTGGGCAGCCTGTTTCAGTGGTCTCCCAGCCTCAAAGAATATTTTTCTCCTGTTCATATTGAACTTCTGTTTCAGTTTGTGCCTATTGCCCCTTGATCTTGTCCAGAGCACAAGTGAAGAGTCTGGCCTCAGCCTTTTGATACCTATTAAGGTATCCTTTCCTGCAGTTCCCTCATTGTCATTGTAGCCTCTGCTGACCTTCTCCAGTAGTTCCTTGTCTTTCTTGAACTGGAGAGCCCAGAAATGGACACAGCACTCCAGATGTGCCTCACGAGGGCTTAGTAGATAGACAGCATCCCCTCCCTTGTCCTGCTGGCAGCACCCCAGGTTCCCTTCTTAACCCCCAGGGCTCTCATGGTCAGCTTGTTGTCCACTAGGACCCCCAAGTTGTTCTCCTCAGAACTGCTTTCCAGCAGGTCAACCACTCACATGTACCTAGAGTTTTTCTCCCTCGGTGCAGGAGCTTGAGCCTGCCTTAGCTGAGCTTCACTGGGTTCCTCTCTGCTCAACAATCTAGCCAGGTTTCACTGAACAGCAGCACTACTCTTTGGGGTATCAGCCACTCCTCTCAGCTTTGTATTATCAGCAGACTTTCTGGGGGTACACTCAGTCCCTTCATCCATGTTACTGATGACTGAACCCAGTACTGACTCCTGGGGAACATTAGGTACAGGTGTCCAAGGTAGCTCTTCAATGCAGCCAATATCAGATTGAGATTTGTGTTATGGCTGAACAATGTTGGTAACACATCAGTATTTTGGCTGCTGTAATTGCTTGTGGTGGGTCAAGGCTTTATGTCCAACCCCATCCCCTCCAGAGATCTGTAAGGTGAGTGTTGGTTAGAGGTTGAGAAAGGACAGAGTTGGGACAGATGCCAAAACTGACCAAAAGGATTTTTCCATACCACATCCTCAAGCGATAAAGATGAGGGTAATAAAGCTCCCAAGAAACTTCTCCACATACTGTTGCTGTAAAATATTTCTGGGTGTTGCCAAAGTCAGTGCACGATGTCTTTGTAAAATTTCAATATATACAGTTGCTGAATAGAATACTTACAAGATGTAATACACTGAGGTTGGTTCTTAACTGCATAAAATATTCAGTAGATTTTTGAGGAACAGAATGTATCCTTTGCTTGAGAAATGTTAGTGTGTTAGGTCAATGTAGACCAGGTCTCCTCTTTTCTTATCCTGGTACTCAATCAATTGGTATTTCTTTTCACCACCCCCCCACCCCGAGCCCCGTTTGCCATCAGCCTGCCTACAAATGTAGCTGTAGCCTTTTATTTTCACTATGACTTCAGACTCTGAGATTGCATACCTGTAGGAACCAACATGTTCAGAATTGCACCTGCTGTTCTGCCTTTTACGGTGTCCTGTCACTTCTTCTTAATTACCTTAGTTCTGTGACTAAGTTAACTAAGGTTCACATGCAAAATAAAAAACAAGACTAATTCCATGGCAGAAACAGATGTATTTAATTCTGAAAAAGCCAGTTCATTATTGGTGGACTTGTGAAAGTCACTTTTCTGTGAAGTTGGAAGCCTATAGATATTTTCTTTAAAAACTAAGAAATACAATTTTGACCTATTTTGTAATTGAAATTTTCCTCCTTCTGAAGAATAGAATAATTAGATTTTGAGTTACCCTGGGAAAAAAAGATTAAATGTCTTCAATTAAGTTTAGAACCTCAGTCAGACTAATGAATTAAATATTTTCTCAGTACTTCTTTTTTTTAGTTTTCCTTGGAGATGATACTGTCATTATGAAATTGAGCTTACATAACTAATATTATTTATTATTTCTATAACATTTTGAAAAATATTGGAAAAACCGACGTCTTCACATATGACTGTACAGTGTATATCTCCCCCATTTTCTTTGTTTTTCTCTATTTTTAAGGAGGAGCAGCTGCTGGACATTCAGTAGTTCAGTCAATAGAACTGCAAATGTAAGATTTTTATTCTGTAGGGAAGAAATAAAATAGTGTAGTAAAAATACAAAGCTTGGAAATTGTTTTAAATTATTAAAATTTGGATGTCAACAAGATAAAATTCTTCATTCTTGGATTGCTGTAAAATAAAGACTCAGTGTCTACAATTTTTTATCTGTCTTGAATCAGATGCACTTTGGGATTTAGAGAAAAAATGTTTCTCTCTGGAGTAAGTGTCCTTTTTTTTTTTATAGAATTCAAGCTGTCTGAATTTAGAAAGCTTTCAGTTTGCATGTTTTTAATTTGGGATAAGGTACCGTAACGGTTATAAATTATCTTTCATACTAGCAGAAAAACAGATTGAGAAAACAAGGGATTGAGAAAACATGCAACACTATCAGTGTCTTGCAAATTTTTTTTTCATTTTTCTTTATGGTGCTCTCCAGAAAATCCCAAGTATCATTTCTGCATTGTATATTTAAACCTGATGTGAAGAAAAATTTCATTTGTCTAAACCAAATCTCAAAGTTGTTAGAAGAATGAGGATACAACTTGAGTTCTTGACAGCGTACTTAACTCAATGTGCTTATTTCTGATTATCCATGCATAAAAGATGCTCACTGACATCTTAAAAAATCTTTATAAATGTTGATATTTTACAATAACCTTCCACCCCTAATTTTACCTTCGTTGTCTTTTGCTAGTCTTTCTCTTTTGTTTTGTGTCATGTGACTGAATTTTCTGGGCTAGAAGCAGGAGGGTGTTTATGGTCACAGAGTCCCTCTGTCTGCTGGTTGTGGTTTCATTTAGCCAACTGGCTTCTAGATTGTCTGTTTGTATTTAGGTATGCTGTCAGCTATTGCGGAGGATCATTAATGGGACATCACACCATGACCAATATGATCAAGTGAAGCCAATTTATTACAAAAAGCAAGCTATGCTTATACTGTTTTCTGCTGTTCACGCCGCAAGCTAATACATGATTGGTTAAATCCTTTTTACGCATGCATTTTAATATATCAGTTAATTTTAGTTAATCTTCCTTCTTCAGGCATCTCACTGTGGTTTTCTTGTCTGCCTTTGCATCCTGAACTGTCTGCTTTTGAATGTGTTCTTCTCCTTTTGTGTCCTTCAAGGGCATGGTGACCTTACTCAGTTTCTATGAAGGCTGGATTGTGCATATGTTGTACATGTCCATTGTCCTGCAAAAAACTCTCAACAATTCCCGTCTTGTTTTTGCACAAGCCAGACTGAATTAATAGCACGTTCAGTTATTCTTTGTACACACTGTAATAAGCAAGGTACAATAAGCAACATCACTAAAATAATGCAAAAAACCATAATGCCAAAGTGAACTAAGTCTTTAAGCCAACCAGTAATGCCCTAAGATTTTAACCACTCATCAAAAGAGTTATTAACAACTGTAAGTTTCTTCATGTTTTCTTTAAGTTGTGAAAGTTTCTTGTGAATTGATTCAGAGTGATCAGAAAGGTTGATGCAATACATCCCTTCAAAATCTTCACACCCCTGCCTTCGTGCTAGCAATAAAAAATCTATGGCAGCCCTATTTTGTAACACCGCATGGCGTATGCTATCAACATCAGCAGTGAGTTCATCTAGCAGTGTGGATGTGATGTTAATTTGTTTCCCTGTCCAGCACGCTAGTCACCTTAATTGCGTGAGGGCTTGCGCCGAGGCTACTCCTGGCGTGAAAAATGATGCCAAATATAACTGATGGTGGGTCCCCTAATTGTATCTCATCTCTACATTCAGGGCCTAACTGATGCACACTACGTCTTGAGCGCTGGGACTTGTGACTGATGTTAAGCATCTGGTGGATGTTAGGGGCAAATAATGTTGGTTTAACAAAATAACATGGTCCTCCCAATGCTTTCTAGGGCACTGCAGGCAAATGAGGAAGACCCGCAAATGAGGAAGACCCCAGGAGGTAGCATTTTAGCTGCACCTTGCTCTGTTGGTAAAGACCTTATCCAATCGTTGCAGTAATCTGTAGTATTATAGTACCATGAGGAGCCAGGGGATATCCAAGTGCTATCATTTTTTGGTCATCTCTCTTTTATGCTAAACAAATCTGAGCCCATAGAATAATACCCAAAAAATAGACAGTAATTGCCTGGCATAGAACCCAGGATGTCTAGCTCCTGTGGCTCCATGCCGATGACATTCAGTCCTGGGCAATTGTAAAAGCTTGTGCTCCCAAGGGGTTCATTGAAATCCCAAAAGTGTCACACCAATTTGCAAAGGTCAGTCCCCTCTGGATATTCCACCATTGGACCGTGCACCAACTTGACCAAGCTTCATTTAAATTTTTGTACACTGTGGCTTTAGCAAGGTCCAAATTCTTCCATAGAATCTACTGGAACTCCAATTAAACAAGTATGAAAAGGATCAGAGGGTGTAGCCAATGATAAGCAAATTGGTTCCTGCCCTGTTTGATTAGCCCATGTAACCCACATGTTTGCTCGCTGATCAATGTTATGCAATGCCTGCATTTTTCCTATTATCATCATGATTATCATCAATATTATCTGCAGGACAGTTGCCATTGTCACCACCTTTGCTGATCGCGTCTACGCTTTAGCCAATACTCTTTGGCCTCGTCCCACTGACTGTCAGAAATGTGATGCTGTTGTGGCACTGCTATTCCTCTTGCACACTCTGCAGCTGTAATCTGACTTTGCAGTACAATTTGATTTGCTATTGCCTGTTTTGCCAAGTGAAATTGAATCCAAAGCAAACCTCGCTGATCCTGTGTTTCAATAAGGGCTAAATCCTGGTTAAAATTCCAACGTTGTAAAAATATCCCTCTAAGAGGTTCAGGGGGAGTTTGTCTTCTATGACTCCGCCCTAAAAATATTTCTAGCATGCACTCAACATTAAGTGTATTAAGTATAACAAAACATCTATTGCAAGCTAAATTAGTAGAGCTAAATTTTTTGCTTTTTCTTGCACGTTATAAAAAGATTATTTTCCTGAGGGACTTGTCGCCACCACTTTAGTTTGCATTTAACACACTGGACCCTGATCCACGGTTTGCAAAAATAGCCATGAACAGAACAAGCTTGTTCAAGTTGGTTTAAGACCCGTGTTGGAAGTGGTGATAAGCTATCATTACAGGTTACCGTAACCCCAGGTCCAGGTAGTTGACCTGCATCTGTTAATAGCTGTGGAAGGAAGTTCAATCGTTGTTCAACCATCAGGTGCTGGCGTATCGGGTTCAGCTGCGTCTGGAGTTGGAGTTATCACTGACATTCTGTTTCTGGACAGAGCATTAGCAGGTGTGACTTTAGGTGTGACTTTAGGTAAGGTTTCACCCACTTAGCCGTAATCCAGCGAATTCCTTCATCTGTAAGTAAGCACATGTAACCTCTTCCCATTAATTTCACTGTGGCTGGCTCTTCCACATCCCTGTTTCAGGGCTTTTAAACATGACTTGAATACTGTCAGGCAGGTCCTCACTTGGCCTGCATAGGAGGGCATGATGCACAAGAATAGGTGGTTTGTCTCTGTCTCCTGTTGTTCTGAGATAATTTAAGTACAAAGATAGCCTTAGCTGTTCTTGCTTTCGGGGATAACCCTATCATTCCCCCCTTTTGTTTTTGCAGTATGCCGTTGAATGTCTGATGGGCTCACTCAGTAATTGCCTGACCTGTAGGGTTGTGTGGAATACCGGTATCATGTTGAATACCCCATAAGTTGCAGAAACGCTTAAACTTTAAAGAACAATAAGCCATTATCAGTCTTAATGGTTAAAGGGACTCCCAACACTGCAAAGCAATTGTACAAATGTTTCTCAACATGACGTGCTGTTTCACCTGTTAAAGGGGCAGCCCATTTAACACAAGAGTAAGTATCAATACAAACATGCACAAACTTCTTCTGGCCAAATTCTGCTACATGTGTTACATCCATTCGCCATAATTGCAAAGGTTGAGTATCTCTTGGGTTAACACCGGTGCCTAAACCAGTGCCATCCCTTTGACAATCTGGGTATGATTGTACAATGCCCGTGGCATCAGTAAGAGGGATATCAAATTGTCTAACTAGCATCTTTGCTGATTGATGCAAAAAGGCATGAGAATTTTTTGCTTATTTAAATTTATCGGAGGTTGGCATTGGCCAGACAGTGGCTACCAACTGATCAGCTCGAGTGTTACCTTCAGACAGACCAGGGAGATTTTGATGACTGCAAACATGAGTAATAAAATACTCCTGTCAGCGTTGGTTCAAATTTCTCGGTAGTTGGCTTAAAAGTGAATACAAATGTTTGTTATTAACTTCCTTAACTACTGCTCTTTTGAGGCATTGTACAAAGCCAACAACACAAAGTGAATCAGAAACAATGTTAATAGCCTGATCATTCCAGTTCTCAAAGGCCCAAATAACTGCCTTCAACTCCAAGGTTTGCAATGTGTCTCCTACCTCCCCAGGAATTATATGCTGATTCCATGAACCCTGTTGCTGCCACGTACAAGCAGCCCTTTTAGACCGTTTACCTGCATCTGTAAAGATTGTTAGTCCTAGTAGTGGATACTCAGATTGCCATGGCCTGTCCTCCAGCCGCTGCTGCTCTAACAAGGACAGCACACGATGTCTCGGATAGGTATTGTGAACTCTTCCACCATAATCAGTAAGGGCTATTTGTAAGGGTACAGAATGCCTAATTCCCCATTCTAAATACCAATTGGCTAAAGGTACTGCAATCGCATACGGTTCCTGTCCCCAAATTTCTAGTATCCTCCCTCTGCCCTTCATGATCAATTGAGCAAATGGTTCTAGGCAAGTGGTAATGGTTCTAGGCTGTTGCACAGGTAAAAATACCCACTCCAGAATGGTTAAAGGATTAGCCTGAGTCTCTGTCCATTGACAAATCAATGCGAAAGGATGTTTGGCATACTGGTCACCCTCCTTGCTATGGTTGATGATCATCAGTTGAACTGGAACACCTTTGATCAGGCGATGCGCATGTGCTGTGGCAACCTTTGAGGCTATGTGTTTCAAGGCCTGTTGTTGCAATTGTGATCTTTAGTTGACTCAGTATATCTCTACCAGTTAAACCTAACAAATTACCAGGAGTCTGCATGACATAGGGTCGTGTTGTTACACTCACTCCATCTGGGAAAGTAAAGGTAATTACCTCCCTGCTTAACCGAGTTGCTTGGGTTCCACCAATCCCTGTAATTCCAAAAACAGGGTTGACTACTGGCCAATTTTTGGGCCATATAGTGCTTGAAATGATTGTTACATCTGCTCTGGTATCAATTGTGAGTCTCTTGGTAATAGAATTACTATTGGGATGTGTCAAGGTTACCTGCTTATCTGGTTTACCTTGTAATGTCCGTTGCCCAATACACTTCAGGGTTACCTCTGGAACCAAAACTGCCTGTTTCCTGCTCCTTCAGTCCTGTACAGGGAACACAAGACTTAAAAGGAACACGTTGAGCAATTTGCGATCCTTTAGGGATAGATACAGGAGGAAAATATGTCCTAACCATAATTTTGATAACCCCTTGATAGTCTGCATCAATAACCCCAGGAATCCAATCTTCTTTTACTAGCAGATGACCTTCCTAACAGGAAAGCACTAAGCCCACCCCCCAGAGGTCCCTTTACATTAGTCTCTACCAGATGTACTGCAGAGTTAGTGATGGTAATGTCTACTGTGGTGTCCACTCCGGCGCTTCCAGGAGTTGCGGATTGGAGTGAGTGAAGTCCTCCAGAGGGAGCTGAGCCACCCATGCAGCTCCCCGAGCTTGTGTCTTCGGGTGGGGGGGTCATGCTCCGTGGTCCGTTTCTCTGGAACCTGCAGTCTCTCGTGATGTGATTATCCTTCTTGCAGATGGAACAAAATTTCCTTACTGGCACAGATTGTCACTGATTCCGTACATGTCCGACCTTCCCGCACCCAATACATTTGACGTTTTTCCCTTGCGCCTTCTTTTCTAATTTTGAAAGTAGTGGCTTTACGGCGCCTTGTACCGCAGCAGCCACATAGGCAGCCTTTTGTCTCTCTGTGGTTCTAGGCATTAATTCTAGCATGTCAACAACCTCTGCTCCCTTTTGCAACATGCCTAAAATCTGCAGAGTCTTGTTGTTAGCATTATCAAAGGCAAGCATCTTAAATAGCTTCTGCTTTGTTTCTGCATCCAAATCAGGGTGACCATTAATAGCTCTGTGCAAGCGGTCTATGAATTTATCAAAGTCCTCACTTCCCCCTTGGCGTATCTGCGTAAAAGCCTGAGTATGCAGCCCATCAGACAATGCAAGGATTGAGTTATATGCAAGTTGTTAGCTTAAATGCAAAACTTCATCGATACTTCAGGCTTGGGCAGTTGCTGTGGACCAGGGACCCTCTCCTAATAACTGTTGTGCTGTGACTCCAAACAGTGGGTCCCCCTGCGCCCGAGGTCTTGCTTCCTCTTTTTTACATGCTCCTTCCCAGTTCTTATAAAACTGAATCTGCTGATGAGAGGGCATGATTAATCTAACCAGAGTTTGAACATCAGCTGGAATAAAGATATTTGCTGTAAAAATGAATTGTAATAACAGTTGTGCTAATTGAGATTTCAAGCCATATTGTGTGAGGCACTTTTCAGTTTTTCTAATATCTTCCAATCAAATGGTTCCCATCCTCGCCCTGTGGCTTGGGTTACCACGGGGAAGGCTTCTATAGTACTAGGGGAGAATGTCCCCTCAATGATTGCTTCAGTGATAACTCCTATCCACTTTCTTTTTTGTGCTGTTTCTGTTTCAGGATCTAGCTCTAACTGCCTGTTTTCTGTGATGGAGGGGGGTGTCTGTCTTCCCCTCCGCTCCTCAAGAGCCCTTTCAGAGCTCAGACTAGCTGGCAGCTCCCCCTTTTCAAAAGAATAGACCTCGTGGGAAGCAACTTGATCACTTTGTTGAATTACTAATTTCTGCAAATTGTCTACCAAAGCTCTTAATTCCTTCTCTGCCGAGGCACATCCCAAATTATTTTCTTCTTCAGCCTCATCTTCAGATGATGAATGCATTATTTCCAAAACTTCACCATCAGCTGCTCCCTTTTCCTGAATACTTTTATTCTTGGGTTGGCAGCTGGAACCTCCAAGGAAAGCTCCTTCCAGACTCTGTATCTCATCTGAAGGTTCTGAGGTTTTGAGTTCCTCTTTGGTTAGTGAAACCAGGCTAGAGAGTCCTGGGCAGCGCAAAGGAACGTCTAACGCAGCTGAAAATAACTTGCTAGCAGGAAATGCCTGTGGCTCAGGATCGGTGCTTGGGAAAAAAGCAACACAAGCTGCTGCAGTGGCTTTCTTTTCTGCCTTCACTGCCCATAATACCTCTACAGCGTTTTTCCACAGGGTAGCATATTTAGATGCCTCCTTAGCCTCACGTCCTCCCGAAGCAATACAGTCCCACAACATGCTGCCCATAGCTTCCCATGCTGATACCTCAGAAGTGACCTGCGCTCCTGGTATGAGGTTTCATTCCCCTGCCCAGTAAATAAGTCCCTTCAGATTGGAAGCATCATATTTCTGTCCTCTCTTAGAGAGAACATGTTGGAGGAGTTTCTGGACCCCATCTCTTTCATGGTCCAACCCCATTCCTCCCCGCCTCCTCACCTGATCAGGGTGAGATCAGTTCTTCTTCACTTGGTTCTCCTTTATTCACCTTTTCTTCTCACCGGGGCAGTGAGGATACTTTCGACTGGCTTCTTCACCTCCCGAAGGCTGTTGCTGAACCTCTGCACAGCAGTGAAATAGCCGTCTTCAGGTCTCTGCTTGGGCGCCAAAATATTGCGGAGAATCATTAACAGGACATCATGCCATGATCAATATTATCAAGTGAAGCCAATTTATTAAAAAAGGAAGCTATACTTATACTGTTTTCTATTCTTCACCCCTCAAGCTAATACATGATTGGTTAAATGCATTTTAATGTATCAGTTAATTTTTTAATCTTCCTTCTTCAGGTGTCTCGCTGCGGTTTTCTTGTCTGCCTTTGCATCCTGAACTGTCTGCTTTTGAGTGTGTTCTCCTTTTGTGTCCTTCAAGGGCATGGTGACCTCACTCAGTTTCTATGAAGGCTGGATTGTGCATGTGTTGTACCTGTCCGTTGTCCTGCAAAAAACTCTCAACAGTCAGCAAGAGATTAAACAGACTGCATTTCTTTGTCATTGTCTAATTCAAAAAGTGAGATAACAACAAGCAGCCTTTACCCCCTGCCACCCCCAGTACCTTCTGTTTATGTTCAGAATACCTTATTTCATTTATTTAATGTTTCTAATAATGGATATTGTCAGATATAAGTATTATTTTTGAAATTTCATTTGTCTTTTATTAAACTCAGGGGTACCAGGAAATATAATACCCTGACCATGAATTTGAAAGCATTTCCCTTTCTTGGATAGCTCTGGCATCTGTGTAAAGGAAGTAAATAACTAGTGCAGTATCTTTGGGTGCTCCAAAAATGTCTCAACATACCTGTGGTGCAATATGGAATAAGTCTAAGCCAACATCTGGTTGTATCAAAAAAAAAAGGCATAAAGGCATTAAAAATATGTATTGTTCTGTAAGGCGACAAAGAAATTTGTAGCTTTTTTTCCGCCTGCTGCTGACATTTTAGAACTGCATCAGAGTCTTAATCTATATCAATGGCTGATAAATAAGTAGTGTAGATTTTTTTGTTG
The DNA here is from genome assembly GCF_017590055.1 of Onychostruthus taczanowskii. Lineage (NCBI taxonomy): Eukaryota > Metazoa > Chordata > Aves > Passeriformes > Passeridae > Onychostruthus > Onychostruthus taczanowskii. The sequence continues at coordinate 818,072 of NW_024498352.1, read as the reverse complement.
TATGCTTATATTAGACTGTTAATACAACAAAAATGGATCTTGTAAGTAACATTTTTAATTTGAAAACTTTGGTAGTATTAATAAGAATGGATATAGACTTGCAGTCAGAAACTATAGTTTTAAAAGAAGATGTGGGGTTTATAATTATTACTGCATACTTTCCGTTCTCATATGCTTCTATAAGTAGCCTTTTTCCTTCTAAATTTGAAGTTAAAATATTTCATTTACTAAAAATAAAAGTTTAGAAATGCTGCAGTCATGTTATTGTAATAACATTTTGGAAACAAGTTTAAATAAGTACATTAATAATGAGTACATTTACTTATTCATTTGGAGTTCTGAAGTATGAATGTAACATTTTTTTCTGGTTTAGATTTTATATTTACAGAAGAAACACTTCACTGTCCATGAGTATAAAGCTGTTTCAAGAGTTTAAATTGGTATTCATTGGCATTTAAGGGGGAAGTTATCTTTAACCTTGATATCCAGCAGTTTTGTGGATAGAGTGTAGAAAGTTGTAGTTTATGAGCAAGAATTGCACTGTGTACTATTTGTATGTGACTTCACGGTAGGGGAAAACAATTTATTTTTAGATTAGAAGTGGGGTTTTATAAATCTAAGTTTTATGTCATAAATACTTCTTATTCATAAGCAAACCTTTTTGAATTCTAGGGTTGTTTAAAACAGAGTTTTCATGAGCAGCAAAAACGAGGGAACACTGAAAATAAGGGCAGAAAATAATGAAAGGCACGTAAAGGAGATGCACTTAAGAATCAATTTGTGTTTATTGCATGTTTATTTTATATTTTAGAAACATTTTACATTTATTATATATTCTATATTTGTCGATATGAAATTCAAGACAATCTGGTATAGATTGCTGTTTCTAAACCTAGTAGTACTGGGTGAATATTTCCAGCAGTCTGCTAATTGAACTCTTGTTATATAATTTTGTAAAGAAAGGCTTTTAGATTATATGTATGCTAGCTTTCATTTAATCTTTTTTTGTTGTAGTAAAAAATACAAGGGGAAAAAGTGTTGTTTTTTTTTTTTAAATCTCAGCATTAGCTGGGTTTTTTATGTGGTGCATATTTTTTTTAGTGATTTGAGCTTGTAGTTAAATTTTATTCTTTACACTAAGGGAATTATATTTTAAAGTGAAATCCAGGAACATACTGAAGGAGATAGGAGAGCAGGAAATACGCTCTTGAAATACAGTACTTGTGGGAGAGGATTTCACACTGAGATACAGCTAATGTGGGATATGTAGACTGTGAGTGATATGCCAGAGCAGATTATGGAACATGTAGGAGATTTAACCAATGTTGTAGTGCTGAGTGAAAAACTTCCAATATGAGCACCTGTCAGTAAAAGGGGCTACTGTGTGTTGCAAATCAAAATAAAAATTGAAGGACAAAAATCCCAAAACTAGCTGCAGAACACACCCACACACCTGTTAGTGTGCATAACTTCAGGAAACAAAATAAAACAAAACAACTTACTGAAAAGAACAGAAAATGTACAGTAAAAAAAATTAAACCCACATAGTAGTCAGTGAAATATTCTTAAGGAAGAAGAGGAAACATGTCATTAAAAATATGTAAAAATGTGGCAAAAGTTTAAGAAGCAAGGTTAAACAAGTCAATGAGATAAATCATTGGAGGCAAGAATGCATCTGTTAAAAGATGAAGTTTCAGTCAGATGAAGGAATCAGTATCATAAAACAAATGCAATATTAGGTATTTTGCCTGGGTTTTTTTTTCCTGGTTTAATGGTTCTGTGCATGATGCATGGAATTACAGGACTGTAAGCCATGTAAATGCATTGGACAAAGTAGATGAAAAAATAAGGGCAGTATTTTTGGAAACTTGAGTAAGATCAGTTTGGAAAAAGTGTTTAAAGATAGAATTATTTTGAAAGGATTAACAAACATAGAAAAAAATGTTTTGATTGATAAAGACCATTTGGAATTCCAATTTTTTTTTTTTAAGAGCCGTTAAAAGGTGCTCAGGAGACTAAGCATTAGTAGGATAAGACATAATATTTCTGAATTACCAAAACTACCTTCAAGCATAGTAAGCTAGTGGTAGTGGATTGTAAGTTAAGTTTAAAATGTGAAGTGACAGAAGCACTTTTATATAACTTTCAAGTCATGTTGTTTGAGAAAGCAATAAGGATTTAATTTTTTTTTCTTACTATCATCCTTTTTAAGTGTAGTATAGTATAGAGGCCTTAGTAGTTTGAATTTATTTAGTTGGAGAGACCAGAAAATTATCTTTTTGCTTGGTATGCAGTTAAAGGTGTTTCATTGTCATCATCACATAAGGTGATAATTGCATTACTGCTATGTAAACAAGAAAGTAATTTTTGTGCTTTTGTATTGTGATAGTGATTATAGCTAATCATGTGTGGAATAATTTTGTTACTAGTGATAACTGCTCTTTAATATACTATTGTGTATTTAAGTTTAGTTTTATTTGATGCTTTTTAATGTTTCTTTTATGTTTAGAGATCATTTCAAGGCATGCTGGAAAATAATTTAGTCAAATTAATTCAATTTTAGTTAAAATTATTTAGTGTATTTTTATATAGTAGTTGAACAATGAAGCAAGTTTGAGAAGAAGCATTACTTAGAAGCTGTGACTAAAAAATATTTGTCACTGTTTAATGCCTTCAATTTCTGTGTGTCAGATTTTTAGCCCTAATTTTTAAAATGTCTTTTCATTTTAGCTATTTTAAACAAAAATGTAGTGAGGTGTACATATAGTAATATACATGAAAATATTTTACTTAAATTATACCCAGGAGTGGAATAGAAGATTTTTTATTATTATTATTAGGGAATAGTTAAAAATACAGCTGTTTTATTTCGCCAAATATATACTGACTTCAAATATACACTGAAATTATTAAGAACATTTGGGGTTGGTGTGTTTTCATAATTAGTCAGCTTCTCTCATTATTAGCATTTCTACTAATAGCCTTAATTTTTTCACTTTAGAAAAATACTTGTCAACAAGTGTAGCAACATTAGTTCGGGCACTTCTATTGTGAGAAAATCATAGAATCATGGAATGGCTGGAGTTAGAAAGAACCTTTCAATGTGGTCTAAACCAATCTACCTGCCATGGGAAGGGACATCTTCCACTGGAGCAGGTTGGTCAGAGCCCCATCTAACCTGACTCTTAATGTTTCCAGGAATGGAGTATCTCTCCGTGCTCCACTGTTTCACCAGCCTCAGTGCAAAAATTCCCTCCTTACAGCTAGTGTCAGTCTACCCTCTCACAGTTTAAAACCATTACCCCCTGTGCTACTAGGCCCCAGTAAAAAGTCCATCCTCATCTTTCTCATACACCTCCTGTAAGCATTGAAACAATGCAGGTGGAGAGGCAGAAAGAAACACCACACCAAAAAATAATCCCCAAAAACCATCCCCTCAAGCAAAAAATGATTATTTCTCACCTGATTTTTGTATTTTTCGTGTGGGAGAAATGTTCAAAACAGGAATAGATGCGAAATACCAACACATATTTTGGGCTATAAACCATTTTGTTTCCCAGAAGCAATTTAGCACTTGAGAAGAGTCTCTAAATTAGGTTTATCTGAATCCAGCAGCTCTTCACATACCTCTCATGTGGTCTTGTGTTGCCCAGGAAAATTACATGGTAGTGAATATTTTGGAAGAAAATGCTGGTTTATTGTATAAACTCTTACATCTGATTATAAGAACAAGAGGAAGAAATTGTGCTTTTTTTTCAGAAGAAAAAAATTGTTGTTATTCCTAGTTTCTTGCTGTTGTTAATGATGAGGGGAAAGTAGTTCAGTCCTTCTTCCCTGGGGCTGTATCATGTCTTTTTGTGTAAATTTTGCAAGTAAGAAGACAGGTCTGTGTTCTTTCACCTTGTATCTGCAGCAGTGAAAGGAGATATGATTTATTTGTTTACAACAGCATGTCTTTCAGAATTGGAAGATTCTTCTGGTTTTGACAAAGGCATTTATTTGGGCATGTATTGAAATCTAGTTACAGGAGCAGAAATTGTCACTGATGTTGATGAATCCCAGTAATCAGAACATTATTTTCAGTTTTTCCAAACAGTCTGGGTACACAGTTTAACAGTATGTTATGGTCTTGTTTAGATAATTTCAGTGAAGTCCTAATTTTGTAATTACTTATACCTTTAAGCTTCACATTTTTTAGCAATACCATTTTTCTGTAAGCACTTGAAAGTTGTGGGACTTGAAAGTAAATGTAGAGGGACTCAGTGACTTAAGCTTCTACAAAGCAACATAACTAGGACAAAATGCACAAAAGGTAAGAGACTTTATCTTCAAAAATATTGAGCAAACCTGCAGTGATGTACTTAGAGCAAATGTATTTCCACTCAGCTACTTTAGCATAACCATATTACTTAGAAATTTTAGGTGAGTTGTTTGGTTTTTGTTTTTGCCTCTGCTTTACCTTGTATCTGCGCATTGACATTTGCAGCACCATTCTGCATAAAATGCAAGGACCCAGCAGATTCCTTTAAATTGTGATCCCAGCAGAAACAGTGGGATCCTTTGACGAACTTGCTTTGGAAAATTAACAGAGATTTAAACATCTCTCATGCCACTTACTGGCTTGTTTGAAAATGTGTATAGTCCCTTCCTAATGTACACATATATATAAATATATTTAAATATATATAAATATATATAAATATATATATATATATATGATGTAGTTTACACTGTAGTGTATGTATTATATTTTTATAAGTCAAGATATTGTTACGCAGTAGCACAAAAGAATTTCTTAACCTGAGGTTTTGTGCGTAAGTTTATATAAAGGTTTTCAATCCTATAGGCAGTTCCATGTAACACAAGTATTTGGAAGTGCTAAAGGAGAGAGAGATAAGATGTATTGAAAAGTAAGTGAAAAGTTATTACTGCCTTTTTGGTACTGGATTTGTTCATAGTTTTATGGGTAACTCAGCTTTCTTTGTGTAGTTTAGCTTCTGAAGTTACTGCTTTAACCTTTAGAGGAGCCTAATTGAAGTATGTGAAATTATAGTTAAAATATTAATGTATAGGGTACTGTGATTTGAACTGAAGGATATTTAAAGAAAGATATTTAACTGAAGTAGTGCTGGTAAAAACAAAGGAGTGGAATTAAACAAATTTGCAGTCTTTCATGACATTGCTTTGAATCAGGTATGTAATCTGAAGCTCTTAAATCTGTGTCTGTGTAATGGAATAATACTGTACTTTTATTGAAAAGTGAGGAGTTTGGCTAGTGAGCATCAGAGATATATAATACGGTTTTAATAGTATGAGCCTAATTATGACTTCTGTGAAATATTCTTGTATATTACAACCCAAAAGTCTGTGTCAGGATGTGGGTTTGAACCTAAGCTTCTGGACCCCAAGGTGATGAGAAGCAGTAATGTAGTAGTTACTATTGGAAGTCTTCATCTAGTTGCCACCTTCAGATTCATTATATAATAATCTTTTTCTTGCTCTTACCTAAAATCTCAACCAGTTTACCGGATTCTTTTTAGGGTCTGGGTTTTAAAAAATTTGTTCATTTCTTGGTGCAGTGTGTGCCTGTGGTGATCTGTTGGCAATGGGGTGGCACCTCTAGTAAAGTGTATTCTTTGAAAAGCATAAAACTACAGCAGAATGTGAAAAGCATAAAACTACAGCAGAATGTGAGAGGGGAGTGAGAGCAAAGTGTGAGAAACAGCACTGCAGACCCCAAGATTAGTGAAGGAGTAGGACAAGGGTGTACTCCCCATGCTGGAGCAAAGATTACCCTGCACACCATGCTGAAGACCACTGTGGAGTTCATTTCCACATGGCACTCTGTGGAGATGCCCTGCAGGACACTGCTGCCATGGAGAACACATGCCAGAGCAAGCTCCTCGAAATGTGGCCTGTGGAGGGGGAGCCCACAGGTTTCCCAGCAGGAACTGTGGCCATGGAGCAGTCTTTTCCTGAAGGACCTCATGTGGTGGAATGGAGCCACATCGGAAAATACATTAAAGACTGAATCCAGTAGGAAGGACGCCACACTGGGTGAAGAAAAATGTAAGGATGGAGTAGTAGCATAAAGGAGCTGTTACGGACTAACCTCAACTTCCATTCCCCATTCATCAACTTCCCTCACAGGGGAGAGGAAGATGGAGGAGTTGAGTCTGTTTGTCCTGTGACAGTAATTGTCAGTAATGTCCTTAACCTGACCCATGAACTTTTCTGTGTAGTGTTCCCCCAGTCTTGCTGAGGAGAGGCTGTGGGGGAGTGGCTGTTTACATGTCTGACAGCCAGCCAGAGTCTGCACAGCATCGTTGCATTTGTCTGTAGCAGGTACAAACCAGTAATTCTCATGCCTGAACCTCTTCAAATTTCAGTTTCTATTGGAGGCTGCCTTCTTTTGAGCTCATTTTTTAATAAAAGGAGTTGATTTGCAGAGAAATTTCCTGGCAATTCTCTCAACTTTGCCTTTGTGAATTTTTGAGGAGAGCTCCTTTAGGTCCTTTGGATCTGTGACATTCAGGAACCTGGCTGTCAATGAGAAAGCTTCCTGATCCTGTGCAGATTTACTGTCCCATGTAGAGATACAGTTGCTTCCTGAGTGCTCTACCTGAAGTAAGCTGTCAGCATGACCTGATTATCTGTGTTCCTATATGAATTAAGATGTGCTGTTTGCAGCTACTGAAAGTAATGCAGACATTTTTATCATGTCTGTGAGCCACAAGAGTAAATGCTCTGAATATTTTCTATTCCTTTCAAAGCCCTGCTGATTATTATTTCATTGTGCATTCCACCTTAACTCACTGTGAGGGAAACACAGGTCAGGCACATTCGGGTAGCTCAGCAGGACAGGTGTTTTGTTATCAGGTATGTAGAGAAGACACACGTTGATTACAACTTTATGACTAATTTTTTCACTTTCTTTTTTGTCTGTTGGATGAACCACAGGTCACCAGCACTGGATCGTTTTCAGAATCTGTAGGATTTTCTGTCTGTTCATGGTGCTGGATGCTTGTGAACTACGTTTGAAGTTATTTTCCTGTTACTTATAATTATGTTCTCTGCTAATGCTCTGTCACAGCACCCTTTAAGCAGAAAGATTACAAATACTTCTTGTTAGAATGCAGCATTTTATTCTTGCACGTTATTGATCCATAAACACTTTAAGTCTATTGTGAAATCCCTTTTGAATGACTGAGGAACAAATTAAGAAACTGTGCTTAGAGAAGCCATCATTATAATGACGGGCAATTTGGTTTGAGGTAACTGGAGCAGTGAAGAATGCAATCCATCATATCAGCAAGTATTTTTACAAATTTTATTAGTCTGGCAAATGTTATGCAGACCATAAAGGTCATTTAATAGTAAAGATGGGGTATTGTTTTCATATTCTTACAGCAACAAGAGTGGTTTGCATAAACTACTTGTTCAGTTCCCTGTGGTTTTGCAGTGCAGTGATGCAGTGAGACAGGAAATAAAAACAACTGCAAAATTAGACTTTTTTCCTGTTTGTGCAGGGCACATTTTCAGGCTAACAGTTCTAACTTTGCGGGAAATAGCCCTTTTAGTGACAGTCACCTTTAAGTATTAAGGTTTTCTGTCTTTCCAGTCCCTGCTAAATGACTTTACCCCACTAAAGGACATTCTGTGGCCCTTGAGTTAAGCATGTTTGCACAGGGCATTTACTGGATCTGTTTCTTAAAAGAAAATTACCACCATATTTCATAACAGTTGGTAGAAAAGTGCATCCGTTAGATAAGATCTCATGAAATAAAAAAATTTCAATTGAAAACACAAGAAGTTTATTAATATGGGTGCAATTGTGACTTTCCTAATGAATTTTTCAATATATAGCAAGAATATGGAAGGTTTTTTCCTTTAAAAAGCAGGTATTTTTTACTTACTGCACTCTCTTGGAAACCATTACTCAATAAGGCTTTTGATGTTGTATGTATTTTGGGGAGATACAAAATTTGGTATTTCTCTGCCTATCCATTTTAATTTTTAAAAAAATTTGCATATATATCGTATACATATAGTCACTCTGACTGCAGATCAGAGTCCCAGCCTAGTGGGTGCAGTTGGTTTTGTAATGTTTTTGTGTGATTTTGTTTTGGTTGGTTTGTTTGTTGAGTTTACTTTTGCTTTTATGTTTGAGCCTGCTCTACTTTCTCATTGGATTTCTAATTGTGATCTAGAGGAATATTTGACAATTTAAGTCATTAAGAAGAGTGAAGCAAAGTCATTAAGAAAAGTAAAAACCAAAAGTAAAAAGCAGATTTGCTGCAGCCATGACTACAATTATGTTTTTCTCATTAAACCTTGATGTTGCTAAAATATGTGAGACTTAGCTAATTAATCTAACTAGTGTAAGGAATATATGGAAACATATGGAAGAGAGACCCATTGTGTGAGGAAGTCTCATGACTTGCTTCCATAGCTAATCTCATTATTTAATGGTGCTTGTATCTGTTTCAAACCAATAAATAGATTTCTTATGCTTTTAATACTAGGAAGTTGAATTGCTGTGAATTTTGAAACTTTATGTGAATTTCAGATCTTTGTTGTAAGTCTTTCCACACAAGAGTTGTATTTATAATTATGCTTAAGAGATAGTTTTTTCTTACGTTTTTGCCTTCTGGTGTATCTCAGGTGAGAGATCAGATCTTTAATACACGCTGTGCTCTCATTTGCTTCAATTCCCTGATTTTGGTGCCTCTTTTCTGTGTTAGTCTGGTGCAAAGATGAGTGAACAGAATTGCAGAGGGCTTTCACATATTTTTACTGAATTAATTGTGGAATTGTGTTCCTTCTCTGTTCTAGAAGACTTTACCTATATACATTATAGGCCAGTTATTATTGTCTGTGTTGATTATACTCCCAACTTCACCAGTAAAGTTCATTGTGTTCTGCTTTTTGGGGATTTCACACCCTTCTTGGTAAAACTCTGTAATACCTGTTTAAAGACTGTTATATAAAATGTGTTTGTTAACTGTTCAGTCCCCCCAGCTCAACTATTCTCCTTTCTGTCCAGTTCTTTGCTATCTCCATCATAGCTGTTTTTACTTTCCTGCCCTTAAACTCCTATATTGAGTTCAATCTTCCTCAGAGTTTAATAATTTTTTTGTTGATATTCCATGAAAAGCATTAGTCAAATAAATAGTTGATGTTGTAGCTTCTTCATCCATGGAAACCCCTACAAAAGTTGTAAAAATTACAGATGCTAAATAGACCATAGCCTACTTCAGATAAATGTGTGCTTCTGGTTTTTCATTTACTTCTGCATCCTTTTTCTTTCCTTAAAATGTATTCTGGTAATTGTTGGAATAATTTATAATAAGGAAGTCAGGAGAAGAGGGATTGAGTTAATGATAGCCAAACACTGGCTCTGCAAGTCTCATTTCAAGGTAATGAGTCAATGACAGCTAAGGGTCTAACTATCCAAGGACAAAGAAGCAAGATAGGAGGTGAATATTATCACTGTTCAGCTGGTCATTCTGTTTGTTTCTGAAGAAAGATGCTGCCAAGTCTAAAGAAGCCTGAGGCCTTACTTATATTCTACTCTTACTGTGGAGATTATGAGGATAGGAGAGTGAGTTTGGGACGTAGAAAGACAAGAAACAAAAATGCATTTCTAACATCTTTCCAGATATAACAATAGGAATGGGAATAACATAATTTTTCTTCTGTTTTTTCTACTTGAGTCAGGAAGTAGGAGGACTTCCTGTAGGAAGAGAGAACTTAATTCTTGCAGTCTCTGCCTCTATCCCCTGTCCCCCAGCAAAAAAGAAAATAAAAATTGCTGATACAGTACAACTGGGAGTCATTAAACTCAGGTACTATTGACAATAATTTGAGAGCCCGCCTAATTGATTGCTTTGCCAGAAGCTGGAAATATTGAAGATGTATTGATTATGGATATTGTATGGTTTGCTGTTGCCACAAAATTGCAGCTAATTTGTGAAGGAATTCTCAGAAGGTTTAGAAGCCAGACAATAGTTTTTGTGTTTTTCAGTAAAGTAATGGCTCATCTCCCCTTATTGATTTATATAGATTGTTTTACAGCTCTGGCATATAAAAAATTATTTCTGCTTGTAATTGTTGTATTTTACCATCATAGAAGGGTGAAGGGTGTTTCATTGGGAAAAATTAGAATGATCAGGAAAAAAACATTTTGTTAAAAAAAAATCTTGTCAACAACCTGGACTTAAAAAATTTACTTAATATGTTGGGGGTATTATGTATCTATTCACAACTGGGTTTATTTGCTTAAAGGTGTGTTGGCTTTAGGGTGGTCTTGGGGTTTGTTTAGTTAGATTTTGTGGGTTTTTAAACTTTGGAATTTCTTAAACCAAAATGAGAGTTTGTGATAATACAGTGTATTAATTTTGTCTGGGTTAAAGTGAAATTCACAGTACTTGGCATGGGGCTGTGTTTGGTTTTGTGTTGCAGACAGTATTGATAACACAGGGATGTTTTTGTTGTTTGTGGCCAGGGCTTGCACTGTGTCAAGCCCTTTTATGCTTCTCACCCCACCAGTGAGAAGGCAGGGGTGCACAAGGAGTTGGGGGGGACACAGCAGGGAAAGGTGACCCCAACTGACCAAATGGAAATTCCAGTTCAAGTGGCATGATGTGCATCAAGAAAACTCAGGTGGGTAAAGGTAGTTGGCCAGATTGCCAGTGTGACTTGCTGGTTTAATTGTGAGCCACTGGTTTGGGTTTCTTTACAAAATTTGTTTTTCTTAATTTTGATTTTTATATTTTAAATTTTTTAAAAATCTTATCTAAACTTTCTTTACTTAGCTCACAAGTTTCTCACTTTAACCATTCTGATTCTGTCCCCCACCCCACAGTGTGAAGGATTCAGTGAGTGGCTGGGTGATGTTTAGCTGCCTGTTTAAACCAAGACATAGTGACATATTTAAGCAAAGCTGAAGATGTTTAATTTTTTTTTCTTCTTATCCACTTGCTTGCTGCTTAGTTTTTGGGTTGATTTAGTTTTTTTTTTCCTTTCCTTTTCCATGGTGACCTAGGGATTTGCAGCAGTTATGATTTTTTCTTACTGAAGGTGCTGAGCTCTGGGAAGAGCAAGCAGGTGTTCATTTTTCTTTTTTTTGAATCTAAATTTATGAACTTCAGCACCCTCTTGTGCTGGTCCTGCCATTATCCCACAGGAGACAGGGCTTCACACAAGCCTGACAGCCACTGGGTTCTGCATAGGGGTTAATCAGGATTGTAGCCTGCTTCCAGTTAAAACTAACATAGCAGTCCCACTTGGATTTCTCATTAGCAGGGTGCTGATCTGAAATGCATGTATGCACTGATAGATTGATGTAATCTGAACAGGTATGCCTTTGGACAACGTAAGGATAAAAAATATCACATCTAACTCATGTTTGCATTCATATCGTCATCGCCTAGTTGCTTTTTAATACCATTTGTCATGTCTCAGCCGTCATTTCCTGGCCCTGTTTTAGATTATGCCTTGATACAATTGCAGAGAGCAACATACTGCCTTTCTAGTTTCTGTATCTGTGTGCACATGTTGAAGCTGTAGATTCTGACTCCTTTGTTTTCTTCTGTGTCAGTAAGGACCCTTATGGGATGATTTGTCTTTCTATTTCAGTCTTTGGCCTTGAAATTGTAAAATTGTTTAATCCAGATGACAAAAAGGCAAATGGATGTCATTAATATGTTTAAGTACGTCCCTGACTGTACTTTATTTGTTCTTCTTGCTGTGTATTCTCAGGGGTTTTTTGCCGTCTGCATCCAGGCAGCCTCTTCAGACTTTAATAGATCAAAACTAGCAATGTAAATGATGTCAGCCAGGTATACTAACGTATATGATTTTCTTACCAAGTAACACCAAGAATGGTGTTACTGGATGCCCATTCAGAAAAGGAAAAAAAAAATCAAGATTGCTTTACATATTATGAGATAAAATAAAGCACAACAAAAAGATCCCTCTTCTTTTGAGTTCCGATAATCTACATGCTGAGAGGTCTGTTAAAAAAAAAAAGCAATTCATAGAAATGTATGTTATGAATAATTTGGTTATATAATATCTTACCAGCTATAAACATCTTTTCTTTAATGCCTTCTGGAGGTAATTGATTTTCCTTGCTATTGTAGTTAGGGCAAAGCAAAACTTGTAGGTGGTTTGTTTAGTTTGGGGATTTTTTTGGTGTTTTTTAGTGCAAGAATTTTTTAAAAAAAGTTTTTTAAAAAAACTTCAAATGATTTAAATTTTTGTCACTAGACATAGTAATGTATCATTAACAGCTAAACAAAGAAAGGTGTACAAGGACTGTACAGAACTTCCCCTTGGTTTGCTTTTTTCTGGGCTAGAGATGATTATTTGCTAAAAATGTATAAATTAAATTTCCATTGAAGTATTTGCAGGGATGTGTGTATGTATCTGTGCAATATCAACTTCTTTTTTAACCAGAGTGTGTCTGGGACCTGAGTCTTTGCATACATGCATATCAAAATTCTATTTTAGCAGCTTTATGGGGTTTTTTTTCTTTATTGTTGCTGTGTTTGGAGGTTGCTCCTACCAGTTACGGCTGGTATCAAACTGTGATTGTAATGAAGTAGTCAATCACAGTAGTAAATGCAAAAGATTACCATTATAATGACTAATTTTCCTGCAACTTTTCATTGTTGGCCAGTCCCATTTATGTAATAATTCTCACAGGATGTAACATGTTTACTTCCTACCATAAAATTTTATGTAGAACTCCGTCTCAATTTGTAAATGTAGGGACAAGACTCTACAGCTGCTGTGAAGAGAATCTTGATGTCCAGTTTCTTCCAATAGTTCCTGTGCTGAATAGCCTGAATGTCCACTGGCTCCAGTGCTGACTAGATCAAAAAGCATGTAAACAATTGTATTTCATACACGTGTAAACCAGAGAACTATATTACATCACATCCTCTTCCTATCTGTCTTTTCACCATGTCTGATGCATTTCAGGTTTTTAACTAATCCATGCCTTAAAGCTGATGTTGGTGTCCTGCTTGATCAGACTAATGTAACAGAGGTTTATTTTAAATTAAATTGCTGGTAATGCATGCAGTTCACTAAGTAAAAAACATTGTGAAGAAAAAACCCTCTTTGTGTTGTTTCTTATTATCAAGAATTTCTCTTTAGTATGACGTCTGTTTTGTGAAGATCATATGTAAATCAAATCAAAACAATTTCCACTTCTGTGCAATATTTCTCATTTTCACTGATTGTGCACTGATTGCACTTCCTAAGGGCATCTGAAATTGTGATTCTTTTGAAAGATGTTTTTTAAAAGAAGTCCCCTCCAGTTAGGATTTGAACTCTGACTTTATCTGTTTTTGTGTGCTAGAATAGTATGGAATATTACATATTTTTCATTAATGATACGTGAAGACTTCTAGTACTTGCAACAGGATGAATAAACATGGGTACTTAATACCTAATAACTGGTCTGTTAGCCAGCAGTAAAGGTATAATACCATGTCCATTCACCTATATTGTAATAAATCTTTTTTTTCCTGCACTTTTTTCTTTTTAGAAGGACTTTTCATAGGGAGAATGTAATTTTGTTTTAGCAGCTTACAATATCAAGAGACAAATTGTAGGGCTGGTTAAATTTGCTAAATTCTCTGTTGTCCCTGAGAGGCAGATTGAAAAAATGTCAGCCAGTAACAGTATTTGTATCTGAAATTTGAGTGACATTCTGTGTTTTGTTTTCTCATTTGTTTAAAAAATAATGGCTCATATTAAATAATGTGTGGTACCCAGGAAGACTAATATGTAAAGGTTTTTGAGCAAGATATAACTATTTTAAAAAACTCTTGTAGTATGCCAGTGAATGGGTCCATTAAATGATTTGTATTTTTTGTGAGCTGTAAAATGCTGGTTTTTAGATATTATTTTGATTAATGTAGTATTTTTCAGTAAATAGTTATTGTAGTATAAGAAAGTTTATAATTATAGTATGATTTTCTTAGACCTATGCAGTTGTAGTCATAGTTCTTCTGTATTCATGTTAACTTCTATTTATTACAATATGAAGGAAATTATCTTGTCTTATTTCTTCTCCTGTTTCCTGTGTGACATCAGAGACCTGTTGGTGATTAAAAAGTTTCTTAATCCTGTGCTTCAGTTTGAAGATCATAAGCAAATTAAGAAAATTTCCTTCCCCCTGCCTTTACGTGTGCATTTTTCTTATGATTTGTAACAAATGGTGACCATTTGATTTAAGTAGAGTCCACATATTCAGAACTGAAAGTTTCCTCTATGAAATTTGTATTGGTGCATGGGGCAGGCAAAATTTTGTACCTGTGGCCTGTAGAGGAAAATTTGGGGAAATCTTGTCCCTCTATGCTTGTGAAAGAGGGAGAGGAGATGAATTTGTAAATTGTGGGATGCTGTAGGATGGGGATATCTAGAGGCTAGATTGTAAGAAAGCTTTTTTGGTATTGTTGCCATCTTTCACTTTCTGCAGTAGCAATCTAGATAACTGATGGTGGTAAACTTTGGTAAATATTGCAGCTGATTATATCAGCTTGATGGTGTCATACTGTATTTCCATTGTGTATGGCTAGTGTGAAACCTGAAAAATAAAACATGGTTAGGTGTTTGAAGAACAGATGCAATTGTGAAGATACCTTCACTGTAGGTTGTGATATAGAATGTACTGTGTATACATCACCTTACACAAACTGTATGTGTATATTTCCTTATATTTTCCACTGCTACAAGAGTTTCCTCACTCATTACAATTACATGGTATCCATGAAACTTTGAAGAAGATACTTGAACAAGATTTTGTAACTCTCTAGTTCTACTAAATGTTGCAAGTGTCTTAACTTTATAAGAGAAAATGGTCACATTGTTTTAAAATAACCAACCTGGTGGCCTTGTATGTTGAAGTGACAGCGCTATTGGATCTGGGAGGGGTTACAAATGTCATTTATCTGGACTTCGATAAAGACTTAGACACAATTCCCCTACAATATCCTTCTCTGTTCAAATTTCAGAGACATGGATTTGATGAGTGGGCTGTTAAATGGGTAAGGATCTGGCTGGATGACTCATCCAGAGGGTTGTGATAAATGGCTCAGAGTCCTAATGGGCATCTGTGACAAGAGATGTCCCCCAGGGGACAAGGTATGGGGGACCAGAGTTATTTAATATTTTCGTCAGTGACGCAAGTGAAAAGATTGAACGCACACTCAGCACGTTCTGAGATGACACCAAGCTGAGTGCTGCAGTTGACACTCCTGAGGGACAGGATGCCATCCAGAAGGACCTGGAGAAGCTGAAGCCGTGGCCCATGGGAATCTCATGAGGTTTTACAAGGCCAAATGCTGGTGCTACTCCTGGGTCAGGGCAATCCCTGGTGCCAGCCCAGGCTGGGCATGAACAGATGGAGAGCAGCCCTGCCCAGAAGGGCTTGGGGGTGCTGTGGGTGAGAGCTGGACATGAGCCAGCCATGGGCACTCCCAGCCAGAGAGCCAAGTGTGTCCTGGGCTGCACCCAGAGCCCCGTGGGCAGCAGGGGAGGGAGGGGATTCTGCCCCTCTGTCCCGCTCTGGTGAGACCCCACCTGCACAGATGCCTCCAGCCCTGGGCTCCCAGCACAGCAAGGACACGGAGCTGCTGGAGAGAGTCCAGAGGAGGCACCAAGGTGATCAGAGGGATGGAGCACCTCTGCTATGAGGAAGCTGAGGGAATTTGGGTTGTTTGACCTCGTGAAGAGAAGGCTTTGGGCTGACCTAATTGTAGCCTTCCAGTACTGAATAGAGCTCTCAAGAAAGATGGAAAGAGACTTCACAAGAGCATAGTGTGACTGGGCAGAAGGCAAGGGACTCAAACTTGAGAGTACGTTTAGATCAGATATTAGGAAGAAATCCTTGACTGTGAGGGTGGTGAGTCACTGGCAAGAGCTGGCTGGAGAAGTTGTGGATGTTCCATCCCTGGAAGTGTTCAGGGTCAGGTTGCTTGAGACACTTTTCAGCCTGGTCTAGGGCAAGGTGTCCCTGCTTACGGCAGGCAGGAGAGTTGTAGGTAATCTCAGAGGTCCCTTCCAACCCAAACCATTTTATGATAAGATTACATTTTCAGTCATATTTACTAACTTCTAAAATAAACATTTGATGCCAAGGCATCATACCTGTTTTTACTCTTAAAATTTATGGTGGTTTTGTCAGCCTAAGTACCAGGTATTTGCTCTGTGTGTGTGTGTGTGTGTTAGCCTCAGGTTACAGGTTACAGTGGCTCTGGTACCACTGTCATATATATATATATATATATGAATGTTATGTAGATGTCACAAAATTGTATTAGTCAATGAATTGCATACTAGGAATATGATTATGTTGGGTAGATGAAGGGATCTGGTTATAAATACATCACTCTTATATTAGTATTTTGGCTTGCTTAACTTTTTTATCACTTTCTTTAACACTTTGTTTCACTGAGGAAACTTAGACCTAGTGAAGAATGTGAAAAATATTTATCCCTGTAGCATACCACACCACAGTGATGCATATAGTTACTTAGGGTAAAGAGGGAGTTACAATACTTCATACTGTTCTGTTTCTTTGTAATGAACAAAAGCTTTAATATGTGAGAATCTGTCAGAAGTAATTGTTTCTGAGTTGGTATTGTATGATAGCAGTGAGAGCATTGTCTATGTTGGTATTTAAGTTTTTCACATGAAATAAAAACACTAAAAGAATGATAGATTAGTTTTACCTATGAGATGGATGTGATGACAAAACAAACTTATGGCAGTGATTGTGTTTTTAATGAAAGGGACATGGATTTTTCAGATTCTTGACCAGGAAAATTGAAGGGTTTATTTAGGTATCTAGGAGGCCTTCAGAGTAACGAGGCAAATGAAATACATTTTTATTTGTGAATGCTTTCGGAGTTAACCAAAAGGATGCAGACATAATAGTATTTAATAGTTTACCTTACCAAGACCTCCACTATTTGTGAATATTAACCATGATCTTGTGAGGCCTTTTTAGAAAGGAAACTGTATGAGGATAAAACACTTGTTACGTGAATGTGTACCATAAAATAAGCTTCCAGCCACTTTAAAAGCCTTGAAGTTGTAGTAAACAGATATATTTGCGTGTAAATGAATTTAATGGGAATGTATAAGATCAAATTGCACAGAGGAAGTAAAAATAAAAATTACTTTATTTTAAAAATATTTTAGGTGGTAATGAGATTATTCTGTTAGGGTGAACAGTAAAGCTGTTGAACAAACTGGGGTTTTGAGAAGTTTTTTTTTTACTCATAATGTGGAATAGGAAATATGCCTCTATAGCTCTGGAGGCATTGAAAGTGAAGATAATGCAAAGTCATCTTTTGTCCCAGAGAAAATAACTATTTTATTCATACACTTCTTAGACAAGGAGGAAATACTAAGCTACTAGACCACTGAACCGTGGACCTATCTTGTGGAAATTTTTTCTTCCTTTGTATTCAGAATGGTACTAAATAAAAATACTTCTTACATATTTCTTAACATGTGAGCACATTAGTCTTTTTGATTGAGTATTGTAAAAGCAAAGGAGAATATTATTTTTAATTTTTAGAAATTATCGTGCATTCTTCTGCTTAAAAAATATGCAGAGAAACATTCAGTTTTCCTATAACCATTTGTGAACATACAGTATTTCTGGTGTGTGATTCTTGTTACAAAATTTATAATGCAGTGGTACTCTATTTTTTATTTACAAATTTTAATTTTAATTTTCTTTTAATTATTTTAAAATTTATTTTAATTTTTATTTTAATTTTATATATTTTTTAAGCTATCAAATTATGATACGTGCTGTTTGGTGAAGGATGTTTAGTTTTGGAAGCAGTATTTTCTAAGTCCAGAGTAAACACATTTTAATAAAAAATTTTCTCTTTTGGTAGGAGGGCAGTATTTTATAAGATGAAGAATTGCTTTTACAATTCTATTTGCATTTTTCAACAAATAAATGAGGGTGTGCTGATAGTCTTGTTTAATACAGATGCACGTAAACTGTACTTAATACAATTGTGAGATAATGGGAATCATAGGTACTTTATATTGAGAATTTAGATTTGTTTTCTAACCCAGATATTTAAACTGGTTTGAAGATAGTGGTTGTCCCCAGTTATTTAGTATTTCAAACTGTCTATGTTCCAAGGGTGTTGTTTTGTTTAGTGCTAAATAATTTGCAGGATAAAATAGAGCAGAAAAAAACAAGTCATCTTTTGATTCCTAGTGTCATCAGTAACAAAAAGAAAATAAGATTAAAAAATGGTACTCTGCCACAGAAATGGAATGAATACTTTGTGTGGCCTTTAACGAGGTACTTAGAGTTTTGTATCTAAAAATCATGTTTGAATAATTAGGAATGATTTGTGTACCCTTTCTCTATTACCAAGATAAAACAGGAACTCTGGTCTTGATAGTCAGTTGTTCAATCCTCTTAAAAACCAGGGAGAAACTTTGTAAATCCACATGCATTCTAAAAGGGTACCTTATAAAGTGATGATTTCCCTGAGTATTGAATTGAGTATTCCGCAAAATGTTGGGGTTGTTTTCATCCTTAAGGTGTTTAAAATAGTTGATGTTGATGTTACCATTACGTAGGTGATGAGGCCAGCTGGTAAACGTAACGTAAAATGCTCTTTATATCTCTTCAGCCCTTTCACTCTAGTCTGTCTTCTCTTGTGTCATGGGCAGATTAGTGATACTAACTCCTGGAGTGATGCATAAGGATGAGGGCAAGGACAGCAATTCCATTCTCTTCACTTTTCCCCTCCCCTCAGATGTGAAGCTGGGGTAGTGAATTGTTATAAAATGGCTCAGAGCGAGTATATATTCTCATGAGGTCTGAGGTAAAAGGGGTGCACAGGACATATAAAACTTAAGTTGATTTTAAAATACTTACAAAGAATTTTGGTTTTAACTTGTTTTTAAAAAAATCACTTATGTTGATGGATTAATGAATCCTTTCAGTTAATAATGGAACATGTTTTGAAGCCATTAGTAAGCAGCAACATTTTATTTTATGAAAGACTACACATTTGTGTTGTAAAAAGATCTTTTTTCTAATGAAAAAGAACCACTCAAGGTTATAAACCAAAATTGTGAAAAGATTGAAGATCTAACTGTTAAATAAATTAAAAGTATATGTTATGAAATGGGCATCATTTGCTTTCCAGTTAGTTTCCTTCAAAGATGCAGGAATAGAAATATTTATACTTCACTTTTTGAGTACTCATAGAAATTGGTGGTACTACTGGAACTTAAAGATGGAAGTTGTTGAATTTCTGTTTTGATTGCAGAATTGTTGAATTTACTGAAGGTGAAGAAATACATTCTGGCAGTTAGTTAAGATGAGCCTTGCCTTCTGCTGTTCACTAATGAAATTTGGGTGTCCTAAGAACTTGAGTGTGATGACAGATTATCCATACCTTATTTTTGTCAGTGTTCTGTAATTGCAATATGAGGTCATAAATTAAATGCATGTTTGCCAATAATAATTACTTCATCATGGCTTTTATGACAAACATAATTTAAGTTGATGCTTGTGGAAAGCAGGCAGTGTATCAGTCCTGTTGAATAGGAAAAGTCCTTTATAGTTTAATTCTAAAATAAATCTTCGGAACATAAACATCATTTTCCACCATTTCTGCCTTTTGTTTTCTGAGGGAGGTATGGCAAAAGAGCCCTATATTTGTATATAGCAGTCTTTATTTGTGTGTATTTCTAAGATAAGTTTGTGCTAAATTACCATTAATTTAAAATGAGTTTGGTTTATATTTCTGGTCAATCTAATAGTATAATGTATTAATAAGAAATTATATTAAAGTATTTTTGGGAACTGATGCTAATGAATGCCCCGGTTTGTTTGGTGGAAACTTAGGACTAGATCTGTAAGTAAATACTTTGAGTATTGCAGCTTCCTGTGGAAAGTAATTTAAAAATGAAATTGAATTGTTACTTAAATTTAAATGTGGCTAAATTATAACAGAATTTACTTTTAATTTCCCACTCACAGGACTAGGAAGATATGTATAATCTTAAATATTTTTAATTATATGCTTTAGTTTAACTATGTAAAGTTTAATAGTATTGTACTGTAATATTTTGATCTTTCTTATTACCCTCCTTTTGACCCTAAAATGTAGTTTTGAAAGTGTTAGTCAAAAGAGAGGCAAGGTAATCTATCCCTTTGTGGGAAAGAGGCATCATCTGATAATTTTAGTACAGGGATAGTAATGCAAATTTTAAGCTAAGTAGGAAATACCTATGAAAGCACACACATGTTATGAAGTGTCTTCTCACTCTCTCAAAACTACTTCATTACTGTGATTTTTTTTTTTAAGATGTTCATGTAATGATATTTAATTTCTTTCCTGCTGGTAGAACAGTGGTAGCCTGACTGCCTCAGTTTACAGCATATAGATATTTTTGTATATCAGCAATCTTTTTGCTTTATATTTATATTCTTTGTATATATTGCGTACTTGTGAATTTAGTTGAATTCACCTGTGATCTAAATTAGTCCCTTGTAAATGCTTTTGCTTTGTGTGAATTGCCTGCAGCTTTTGAAATTAATGTATTCTGGAGGTCTTGGTAGAAAGGAATTAAACCAAAACTAGACCAGCATTTAGGCTAACTGCACATCATTGTAGGTTATGGCGCACAAAGATTTCAGGGGAGACAGACCAGGGAGATGCACACTGAGTATGTGAGACCTTAAACACTGTATTGGAGGGTGTAGCCACGTGCTTCTTGCAGTGCAGATTTCAGAGTGGGTGGCATGTAGGCCTCAATCCGTAGCAGATAACAATGCATAAGGCAAGAAAGTTCAAGGACTGAATTGGCAGATGAGATTTTTGCAAACTTAATCTCATTTTAGACATAAAACTGTATTTTAGTAAGCCCTCCCTGGCTCTTACCTTCTTCCTTTGGTGCCCAAATAAAGTTTGCTTAAGCTGGCATCTGACCAAAATGGAGAAAAAATTTATGGATTAAGGAATTAGGAGAAAAATGGTTTATTCTACCATTAGTATTCCCTTGTGTGGTGATTACCGAGCTTCATGACCCTTCTATATTTACATGACAGCATATTTTTACTCTAGCAAAATGTGCTTTATTCTTCTGAGGAATATTTTTGCAACTTTTATATGTGTATATTTCATGGAAAAAATTGCATATTAAGATATACTTACAGACAATGCAGTGCACCTGCTTAAATAAGAGAACAGGGTATTTGTTCTGTGCTAGTGGCTTTTTATTTTCCTATCTTTTTTGGAGTTACTTCTGTTTGAGCTTCTGTAGGTGTTCATTAATTGTGAGGCTTTTTAGTTGGAATTTGACTGGCTTTTATTGTTGCACCTCAGTCTTTCTTTTTGAATTATCATCTCTGCTTTTTGCTTTTTGCACTTTCATTTATTGAATAGAATGTGAAATAAACTAATACTTACAAAATCTAATTCAGCATAGGCAAAATATTGAATTTCTGTAAAACAATGCAGAACTGGAATTCGTATATAATAGGCTGCAATACATAAAAAGAAAATGATTAAATCATATCTCACTTAACATAGATCTTTTTGATAGGAGCAAAATCTGTTCCATTAGTTCCAGACCAGCATATTTCCCATTCACAATGCTTTAGTGCAAAACTTATAAATCTGTCTTCATCATCTTATATTACTTTTTCAAAGCAAGTCTAACATGAAGCAAGACACAATGAATGAAAGTCAGTGAAAGTCGACTAGACAACCCAATTACTAAAGATTCTTGGAAGAACAGTACTGTGATCTATAATAGAATTGTGTGTGCATGTCTGTCTTTGTTGACAAGGGTCATTTCTGTAGAACTGCAGTATTTTTTATGGTAATCTAGTTTTAGATTATGCTAGTCTAATCTGTTTGTATAATATATCAGAATGTCAGTTGTTTAAAAATATGTTAGTTCACAGAAGCCATATTTATAATACACATTTTATATACCTGTTCTATCTCCTGAGTAGTAAAGATTTAACATACAGCTACACATTGCATAAAAAAGAGGCAGTGTTAAGGTGCATGATCATTGCATACATATCACTGCTAGTTTTCCGTGCTTTTCTTTTCATCACTCACTTATTTTTCTTTCATTTTGCTGACTAGACCATCTCTTGCAAGTATAAAATACATTCATATGGTAAAAGAGCTTATTACTATTTCTGGCACCTACTTCTGATACAAATAGTGACCCAGGCTGCATGTTGGAGTTCGTACAGAAATTTAAGTCTGTATACAGACCTTCAGTGCTGGACATGGCAGATGATGAATAAGTAGAAAGCCTAATTAAGCAGAAGAAGAGATGTTTCCAGTCTTAGAAGCATCCTTAACTTTGTTGCTTCTGTATCACAGATCACAGAATGATTTATGTTGGAAAAACTTCTGGGGTAACTAAGTCCAAGCTTTGACCAAATATTTTGTCAGTCAGCACTGAGTGCCATGTCCAGTGTTCTTTAAGCACCTTTAAGGACAGGGGCTCCATCACCTCCCTGGGATGCCCATCCCAATGTCTGATCACTCTTTCAGTTATGGTTGAACTTTACCTACTTTTTTTTTTTCCTTGATACAAATAGGTCTAATGAAAAAAACCCAACCAAACTTATGCATACTAACATTATATCATGATGGTTTTGAGCCATATATAAATAAGGACTGATGGGATTTAGTTGTCTGTTGTTCTAAATGAAAACTAGATAATTTTACTTGACTGTCAGTTTACACGTAAGTTTTAAATAAATTCCAAATCACTACATGTTCTTCTTTTCCCCAAACCCTGCAAAAAAAGAACAAAAAGGTGTAATGTAAATTTTACCTTTTAACCTTTTAGCAGATGTTTAGATTACAGGTATTTAGATCTGGTGTTTCCATGCATAGTCTCTTACATTCATCTTAGGAGAAGCCATTTCAATGAAATTGCAAGTGTGTGTGTATGTAAATAGAGAAATGCATATATATATATTATTTCCCAGCTAATACAATCATAGGAAAGTGGAGTCATGTTTAAAGTGTTTAACCAAACAGAATATCAAGTGGTCTTCATTACAGGCTGTCTGAATGGGAAGTATGTTATTAAAAAAATCAATTGCCATAAATGATATAGGATCTGAAGGAGAAGTAATGAATTCCTAGATACTGGTATAACAAAGGATGCTGAGAGGAAGGTAGAGTTGATTGAAACAATTTTTACAGTGTTTCCCAATAAAAGTTGAAGTAATCTTCTCCAGATAGTAGAGTTTTATTGTTTGACAGCAGAAGACAGAAACACTGCTTTTTATTTCTAAGTCAAGATTTAAGAACAAGTTGTTTGTGGTAGCAAAATACATGTCTAAACTACCACAGTAATTGTAAAGCATAATCAGGTTATGTCACACTCCTTTTGACTGGAAAATCATAAGGCATACAGAGGTAATGAAGAATCTTTTTCTGATTTAAAAGATGTTGCATATTTAAAGAGCACGGAAAAGGTTCACTGCTAATCTGTAAACTGTTTAGTAGAAATGGTCATAATCTACTGCTATTAATTTTTATTATAGCTATTTTTTCCAAAGGCTTTGCTTAGATTACAGAAAATACTGTAGTATGGAAAGAACATACTGTAAGACATACTAATTATGTTATTTGCATCAAAAATGTCAATTTTACAAAGTCTTCATGCACCTAAATGTTAGATATAAGTAAGAAATTATTTGTAGATTGAAGTTTTAACCTCTGTAATGAATTTGTGATATTAGGCATTTATGGTACTGATTTTCTGTTGCTACATTTTCTTGACAGGTAGGACAAAGCTGTTTGCAACAGAGAATTACACTTGAATCTTCTGTAGGGAGAGTAGACTAATAGTCTTCTCTGAGATTATTAGCTGAATCAGAGGTTTTAATTTATTTTCTGTAGGAGATAGACTTTTTTTTTCAGCCTGGTTTGGTTCTGGTGGCATCATAAGTAACAGTACTTGTGGTACTACAAATTTCTAAGCCTTTGACTTGTGATAGTATTTGTCACAGGTTTTTGGTAATCAATATCTCAAAAAAAGTAATAGTTGGTGTGGCCTTCCTTAGCTTAGAGGAGTGGGCCAAAGTAAAAATGTGAGACTGTGTCAGATCAAATCAGAGAAGAAATTTCTTATCATAGTGGTTTGCTTTTGTTCAAGCAGGCAGACCTGAGACATGGGTCTCTGCAGATACCCCATGATCACTACCCAATTTGTGATTGAATCTGTTCAGCTGACCCTTTTTCCTTTCCTTTTGATCTGTTTTCGTTTAATTGGGTTCTAAATATACAATACTAAAAGGCTTGCCTTTTTTTTGGCAGACATGCAGCAGTAAAAATCTCTGCTTGCTGAGAAATCATTGCTTTGAGAAAACTGCACTAGGTCTGTAACAATTTTCAGTAACCCCAAAGCAACACAGTTTTTATGAGATAGTAGGCCTATAAATACATATCTCTGGGTTATCTTTTCAAAAGTTGTTCTGCCAAAGTCCTTACCAAGGTCACCCACCATATGCTGCCAGGGTGCAGGAATGTGACATCTTGGGCAAGTTGGAGCTCTGGGTGATGGTTATCCAAAGCACAGCAGGAATAGTGCTCTGATATGAATTCACCTGAGGCTCAGCTGAGTGCTACATCTTTCAAAACCTGTTTGCTTTTCGCTTCTGTGGGAACAGGAAGACATCCATAGAAATTCTGAATGTTCTCAGCATTCAGGAGTTAGGAATCTGGACACCATGAGACATTCCTGAGCCATGTAGCTGGAAAATACAGGCTTTGTTCTACAGTCAGTATATGGTTTTTCATTACTGCCATTTGCACTGGGAATATATATTTTTCAGAGGGAAAAAAAAAAAAAAGAAAACAAACCTTACTTGTTTAAAGGAAGGTGTGTAGGTGTTGTAAGTGTACTTATGTCATTAAGTTCTTCATTCTTCACAAAGTTGCTTTTGATCATTCAGTCTATTTACAAAGCAGTGTATTTATACAATAGATTGTTTTATAGTTATTAAATTTTACCAGACAAACTTAATTATAGATGAAAAAGAGTTGTATAAATAAATAAATCTCAGTA
This sequence comes from Onychostruthus taczanowskii, assembly GCF_017590055.1. Taxonomy (NCBI): domain Eukaryota; kingdom Metazoa; phylum Chordata; class Aves; order Passeriformes; family Passeridae; genus Onychostruthus; species Onychostruthus taczanowskii. Next base: position 792,944 of record NW_024498352.1, on the reverse strand, counting down.
ATAAACTAGATAACATCTCCATTTGTCTGATAACTGACAAAGTGCTATATTGCCATGAGATTACCTAGTCTCATGTGAGAAACAAGATGTAATATTACTTTTAAGTTAAAATCTTCAGTTGCTGTGTTTTAGTTAAAAAGAAATATAAGACAAGGCATATAAATTCAAGATAGCACACAATTCTTTGCAAAGTCAATGATGTCTACAGGATGACAATAATTAATTTGTTATATTTTCATTTTTGTATATATTTTATGAAAATAGTCAATATAATCGTCTCTTGGGTTATTTGCACATAAATAGGATGACAGTAAGATCTGAATTTGTGGATATCATCTCTTGCGTTGTGTTTCTTTTTTCTCTGCCTTCTGCCAGAAATATTTTTTCTTCCTAATTTTCATGTTTATATGTCCATGCATATGTATGCAAACTGTGCAAACCAATAATCTCTCTCAAACTCTTGAAACAAATAATAGTAGTGGTAATTATAATACTAAAAGTCTAAATGAGCCACTTGCCAATGTTACATAGAAATTTCTTAATCTGTGTTTAGTATGTGTTTATATCACCTATTCAACTCTTACCTTTTTATCTTTTCTGTAGGTCACAGATCAGTCAGTGAAAGCTTTTGCTGAACACTGCCCTGAGCTGCAGTATGTTGGTTTCATGGGCTGCTCTGTTACTTCAAAAGGAGTCATTCACCTTACCAATGTAAGTATCATAACAACTTTCTGCTAGTCACTAGTGTTTTGGACTGTAGTCATGTCATAGGTATCAGCCAGGATAAGATTATGTGTGTGATTTATAGCACTGACTTGGACAGAAACATGATTAAGTGAGTGAAGTTTGCATTATTTACATTTCACTGTATAAAAACACTTTACCAAAAATATATTTATGGGATTATACATTTTCTCACAAGTAACAGTGGTGTTCAGGTCAAAACTCTTTAAAATATGTAATTGCTGCTGATTCCATTGAAAACAAAACAAAATTCCATTTTAAAATGCAAAATTCTAATTGCAAGAGATTTAGACAGACCTCTGGTTGCAGAAGTATACCCCCTGTGTACATGCATTTTGACTATATTAATCTCCTTATTTGACGCAGATAGTGTGACAGATGCATTTTATTTTTTTTTCCTTTTTCTTTTGCATAAGAAGAGTGAGTGATGTGTGAGAAAACGAGTGAATCTGCAGAAAGTAGTTTAAGTTTTCAATAAAATGGATGACTTGAATGAGGTGGACAAATACCATCTAATTAAAATTTGTAACTGAAAGTAAATCCAGGGATCATGCAAGCATGAAAATGGTTAAAGAGATCTTTAGGTAGGAAGTAAAAAGTGTATTTAATGCAAATGGAGTGTGACTGGTGAAAGCAAAGGTTTTCTTGATGCAGCTGTGAAGGTCTCCTATTGTTATACAGAGCCATTCAGCATATCTATAAATTACTTTCATAATTTTCATAATCAGAGCTTCTTAGCTGAAGCTACAGAAGAATTGAAAACATTTTGGAACACATGCAAAAAGAAATAAGCCAGGGAAATTAATTTGTATGGTAAAGTTATAGGACCATTTTGAAATCACAGTGTATTGAAGTGATGAGGAAAAGGTGTGCATGTCTGTTGGAGAAAGAAATTATACAAATATTTTCATCTCCTATGAAAACTACCTATATATAATTATAGGTTATGTTTATATATAGAACATAAATACAGAAGGTACAAAATTTAGACATTTTACATAGAGAGGGTGTGTAGTCCAAGGCTTTGTGGGAAATTTCCACTAAGATCACTTTTCAGCTACGTATTTGGATTATTACATTATTCTGACCTAGATTTATTATTTACTAAATGTTAGATGTCTTATCCTTCAACAAAATGGCTTTATAATCACATTTATTAGATTGAAGACGAGTCAAGAGCTTGACTTTTTATTAATGTGTTTCTGATTTTCATGTGCTTAATAATAATAAATTATTAGAAATCCAGATTTACATTGGAGCGACCCTGTTGAATATAGTCATTCAGAAAATATCTAAGAGAATGCTTAGACTTTTGGTATGTAATTACTTTGTAAGTAATTGGTGCATGTCGGGACTTGGGATTTAGGTATTTCAGTTTCCTTCCTTCAAGCTGTATCTGTACAACTTCTGTAGGCTCTGAATGTTGCAAAGACAGTGATGTAATAACACTGAAAGTTAGGGATTGCTTAACCTGGAAGGGGCTCAAGGGAGACCTTGTTGCAACCTTTCAGTACTTAAAGCGGGTTTATAAGAAAAATGGGGACATTTTTCAAATAACTTTTTACAAAGAATTGTAGCAAGTAGTAACATTATCTGCTGCATCTATCTTTCCCAGAATTCATCTGTTGATGACATAATTTTTTGTTCTAACCATCTATGGTTGGTTTTACATTGAATACTTAACTGGTGTTTCATAAGTGTTTAGTAGTAATTCCAGTCTGGAGTTCCTAGAGAACGTGGAATCTGGGTTTGCTCTCCGTGGCCTGTGAGTGTGTCCCTCCAGGCTGTGCAGAGCTAGTTGCCTTCTGTCCTGCTTCCTGTGTGCAAACTGGAGATAACAGCAGTGGTCTTGTTGTTGTAAAATTGCTTTGGTGCTGATGGATGTATAAAAATAGAGTGGTTTATTATTACTGTATTTTCCCCCTAGTAATGTTAGCTCCCTTTAAAAATATTGCCACTTGAAAATTCTAAATTACAGTGCTGCCGCGTCACGAAGCTTTTTTTAATAGCTAATTGTGGGGTGTGGAAGAGAAAGTGTTGTATACTTAAGAAAAAGAAGAAACATTCATGTTATTTTCACTCTTTTTCTACTGAACACAATGACAGTAAAAAAAAATTTGCTTTGTGAACAAGACCATGTCATCACGTTGGTGCCTTTTTTCCTTGAAGTTATTATAAACTGGAAAAGCCCACATATAAAGTAAATAATTATTATTGGGTATGATGAGAGGCACTTTATATACATACACAGAAAGAAAGGGAAAAAAGGAGTGTGTTTATATGCAATTCGCAGTTAGACTCGCAGTTGAAACCAGTTGTTTGTTCTGGTGACCTGAATGTTTCATTTTCCTTTAATTTTAATGTGTCAAACATTGTTACAAAAGAAGTTAGTGACCTCCTCTATGACATCAAAGTATTTAGCCCAACACTTACCTATGTTGTTTCTGTGGAGGTGGGAAGGACATGTGTAGTGTTTTAGTTTATCTTCTGTTTTCACCACTTCTCCACTGTTTTCTTGTTTTATGTCTTATTATAATTTATTTTGTTATTTCATTAGCTTTCTCTGTATAATTTTTTTCTTGTTTGTGCTCTTTCTCCCATCCACACATCCTTGTCTCTCAACAGTTTCTCCCTGATTATTTTTTAATTTGTTTTTCCTGTAAGTGTGAAGATCGACACAAATGTGGAAAGTGCCTGTGCACATTAGGTGATTGTGTTGAGCACAGAACAGCCAGAAGGGTAATCTTAATTCATTAACAATGTGGGAATAAGAAACTTTGTATTCTTTCTAGTGAGGTAGTGATTTTGTAATGTTACATCTTTGACCTCAAGAACAGTGGCATTTTCCTCCCCTGTTGTGGTAATTGCTTCTCAGCAGTTTAATTGTTGCATTTTTAATAGAATTTTAACAGCCAGCATCAGCAAATCTTGACATCCAAGCCACTTCCTTGGCTTCTTCCTTTGGTTTCTGATATATATGCAAGGGTAATAGCTTTGTAGCAATATACTCTGTGCTTCTACACCATGTACTTCTGGCAGACTGTCTGGTAAATTTTTTTACAGACATCTATTTGTGCATGAATCCTTGTACAGAACCTCAACAGAAAAAATTTCTAACTTACTTTGCTAATCACCAGTGCATGAAGACAGTTAATCTAAGAACTGGTTTTGGAATAATGTGATCTTCACTTCTTCTTCATCTCATAATAGTTACCATATCTAGTCGAACTTAGTGATACCTGTAGCTGAGTTGGTGGTCAATCAAACATTGTATGAAGTCAATCAAATTTTAGATTTATGGAGCAAATGTTTTGGGCTCATTCAGTGTAGACATCATCAGCATGACAGATACATAATGATAATCTACACATGACAGGACTGATTTTACAAGAGCCTTTCTGAACACATGTAAAGTATGGTTTCTTTCTAGTAAATGATTTGTTTTGACACCAGATGTTCTGCTTTTTGCTCTTTTTATGGTAGTAGTTCAGCATACATTGTGATCTTAAAATCATTAAGCTTCCTGACTAAGGGTATGATTGCTATTCTTTGGCTAGGTACAGAGAAAACAGTATCTTAATCAATTTGTATAATCAATTTCATCATAAGATGAAACATAATTTATTTCAATCTGTTTGCCTTTAGTAATGTGTCCTTTTAGTGTTCCAATGTCAGGAAAAACGCATTAAGTAAGGGATTTTGAATACAGTGATTCTGGCACTTTCTTCATGTGTGTGGGCTTGAAATTTTACCTGATATGGTGCTGTGTAAGTGAATGTTTTTGCATCTTGTGAAACTGAACCTGATGATTTTGTTGATTCAAGTTAACTGTATCCCTCTTAAGAGATTCTTGTTGCTATTTTGAAGAATTTGATGGTTTTACCAAACTGCCATTTCTTTCAATGAAGTAAAAAAGACATTGCAGAGAAGACTGCATGATTGAAAGTGTTGAATCTAGGAAACTTCCACTTCCCCTCTACCACCCAAAAAAAAAAATCAAGAAGTACTTGACAGTAAATAACATGAAGATGTAAACTATGAATCAGTAAAAATATAATTCTACAGCAACTTTTGTAGTTTATAAACTGGAAATGAGTCTTGTAACACAGATACTATACATGCAGTTTATATGTGTGTGTAAGTCAAGTCCCTCCTCTAGAGGTAGTTAAATCTTGGTGCTTGCGACACAGTTTTTGATTGCTTGTTTGTTACTTAAGCAGTGGAACATTAATATTTCACAGTACCTAAGAACTGAAATTAAATCTTATTAATATGCATAACATTTTGATCAGTCTTTGGGAAAATAATCTCCTTTGTAACTATTCAATAATTTTCCAATTCTTTAGGCCGTGTATGATTACTGTTCTAGGATAACAATATATCTCAATTGTGTAGCTCAGTTATGGCAGCTCTTCAGTAAAAATTAATGAATGTGAGTGACTTTAAAAAAATAGTTCATTGATTCTATTGACATTACAATTCAAAGAATGTGGTTTACAGTTTTTTTCATGTTCCATTCTTCATTTCCTGCAATCATACATTTGCTTTTGGAGACTTAAGTCAGAGAGCAGTTTATTCCCTGAAGGCATGTATACAGAGAGTGTCAAGAAAATTAAGCTTAATTAGCAAAAGATCTGAGTTTAAAGCTCATTGAGTCCTTATAAGGACTTTTCTTCAGAAATTATTTGGCTGTCATACTGAAGAGGGTTAATCTTACATGAATTGTTTAGTGGTGGACTTGGCAGTTTTAGGTTTCAGTTGGACTCAGGCTTAAAGTTCTTTTCCAACCTAAATGATTCTATAGTTCTGTTCTCTTCTATGCTTTTTAGGGCAGCATATCTCTACAGGAACTTTGGAAGTGTGCAGTGGGAAAAAATCTATAACCCATATAAAATAACCCATTATATTAACAGTTTCAATACAATAACATCTAAATATTCACAGGAGTTTGTACACCCACACTTAAATTACCTGTGATCCCAATGTTAATAGTAATTTTCTATCACTTAAAGCACTGCACATATTTTAAAATTCCAAGTTTCAGTAGTCAAGATAGAAATCTTATTAATTGCATGACATTCAGGCACGCAAACAGTATGATAATCTCTTCAAATATATCATTTGGCATAAAATTTCATTTAAGCCAACCAACAAAAGTATTTAAAAACCCCAAAGGTTTAAGCATATTTTAAAATATTTGAGATCTAAAAGTAATGATATCATTACTTTTGTGTAAGTGACAATCAGTAATTTCAGCAAGAATGTGTTTATAAGTCTCGCCCAAAATTAAAGTGTTGCTTCTTTTTAAAATTATGTTATTTTCTGGTTCATATTTTAAGCCTTCTGCCTACTTATTTGCATTGTGTGTTTTGTCACATTAAATATTCTGTTTTCCATTAAAACATTTTGACTATTGTAGCTGAGTTCAAAGTTTAAATTCTGCTCATGCATGATTATTTGCAAATAAAATTAAGATTTCAAGAAAAGCTTGGATGTCTACAGAAGAAGGGCCCTGAAATTGCTTAGTAAAATGGTGTTGCTGCAGGAACAGAATAAGTTTTGGTTTAAAAAAAAAAAAAAACACAAAAGGAAAGATATTATGCATCCTAATTCTGTAAGATGGAGTATTTAAGTCACAGAATATCCTCTTTCTCTGGAATAAATGCTGTTTAAAGGTACACTATTTTAATATCAGAATTTAGGAATGCATTGTAGAGTCTGGCATCTGTGTTATAATTGTCTACTTTGGAGAAGTTTGATTTTTCTTTTTAATGTCATGCTACTTTTAGCTGTGAGGATTAGTATGTAAGACTTACATGTTTTTCTCTTCCAATTTTTTCATAGTAGTGATTCTAGCATTTTTCCCCTAAAATTACTTCTCAGGTAGGATATAAAGTATGAAATTTGTCATTAAGGTATATATACTTTTTAAATTATAAATGATTACATACATATTTATTACAATTGTCTCACAAGTAGTGAGATGTTGATACCTCTTAAGTAGGCAGGGAAGTATTCTTTTCACTGTCATATTCAGATTGATCCAAAATTGTCTCAAAAGCAAGTGTGTATTCAGTGCAGGTTCTTGAAAGCCATTGACACTTATGTAATGGCAATTTTGAGGTTGTAGGTTTGAGTATGTATCAATCTGAAACAGTGTCTTCAAACTTCTAAGACACAAAGGTTTTCTTCATTGAGTATGTTGTGCCTGAGAAAAGGAAGAATTAACCTGTGAAGTAGGTCAGGTCTTTAAAATGAAGGAATGTGACAGTAAAAAAAGGCAAGTGGTGGTTGAGTTACTGTATATTGAATATAATATTAGATAGACTATTACTAGTGTGAAGGAAAGAAAGTTCATTCTCCTGTGATGGTAAAGGACAAAATCTACCTTGAAAACCCTATTAATTTGGTGGACAGGAATACCAGGAAATAAGTTTAGTTTTTGATTCCAGCCATGCAATGCCAATGGTTTTTTTTCCTGGGAAACCACAAATGCTTTCTGTTGCATTCATCATTGCATCATTGAGGTAGATAATATACGGTTGTTACCTCTTACAGAATTTGAAGCCATGGTTTGAAGGCATTTTTTAAAGGAGCACTGGCCCCTTTCCATGCATTGATACTTTAGTGTAAATTCATACATTTTAGTCTATAAGTAATAATAATGGCAAAGGAATCACCAGTATTGTCATCTTTTCGTAAGAAGAATGTTGTTGAGAAAGAAAGCTTGGGATTTTCTTAAATGAGAAGATTTTCTACTTGTCTTTTAAGTCTCCTTAGTTGTTTAATGTCATAGAACATACTCATTGTTGAATTGTCCAGTGGGTGTATTTTATGTGTCATAGGCATAGACCACATTATTGCCTGCATGGTTTAAAGGCTGAAATATCTAGTATGAATAGCTGTGTGAAGGTGAGGAAATTCACAGTTGCTGAAAGCTTCCCCTTCTTGCAATTTATGCAGGAAAAAATGAGAAATTGGTTATGAGGGTTATGAGCCTTTTTTTCGGCACATAGAAGATAAACTTCATGGTGGAGCAGCATGTATGAAATGAGAATAGAAAGAGCTTGTAAAAGGTGTCTATTTTACCAACACAGTATCAATCACTATATGCTCTGCTCCCTAATATGCAAAAAAGTTTATCAGAATTTCAGTGGGAATGCAGCAAGTTACCTCCACAGTGATACCTGTGGTAGTATCATAAAAATATTGTCCTACATTCTGCAGATGTACCCTGCAGGTCTTCCTCAGAGTTGAGAGTTCCTGATATTACTCTTTTATAATTTTTGGGGACAGTATGTAGTTTATCTTCAGCTTTTGTTTGGAGCCTGTTAAAAACTTGAAGAACAAAACTCCAATTTCTGTGGAAGGCTACCTACATTTGAAGTCCTTTTCTCTTCCTTTTCTTCATTTCCTCTCACGCCATGCTGCCATCTCTCCCCCTACCCACCTGTTCTACTTAATAATTAACTACTGAAGTGGACCAATTATGTGATCTCAGTTGGATGTCTTTACCTAATCAAATCCTTAGTGACTTAAATCACTGATGAGGATAATTTTTTCTCTCTTACAGAGAAAGTAAATTTAATTAAAGTGTCAATATTGCCTAATGCAATTATTTTTCCAGAGTATAAGATAGATTATTTCAGACAGCTTAAAAAGCAAACAGTACTTGGAGGTTATTATGACTGAAGTGATACTGGAGAAGTCTAATTTTTTTTTTTTTGCATCTGTAACTCATAAAAGTTGTAAAAGGGTTTGCTTTTGAAGGATACAAGAGTGATTAACATTAGTCAGTTTAATTAGTGCATAACTCCTAATCACATTGTTTTATGACTCCAAGTTTTGTTGTTTAGCATATCCAATCTGTTATTGATAGCTGTGCAGGTGAGACTACAGTATAAATACTGTATTTTCCAGGGAGTTTGTATTATTTGTTTACTTTGAAAGTCTTATGCTCTGGAGTCATTAATTGCATTCATTTGAATCTAAGCACAAACATGCTATCTCACTTCCTTCCATGCCTTATTTTTATTATGCCTAAATAAGTTGATATTTTACCTTACCTTGGTGTCTTACACTCCATGTATTTAAGAGGATGAGGAGGGCCTAGGCCTTACTATAGGTTGTATGACTTCTTGAATGAGAATGTCTGGATTTTATGTAGTAACTGAGAGCCTGAATCACAATTTTGCTCAAGGTGAATTATGCGAATATCTCTGGTATGTTTGCTTTTTGTAAAATATGTAGTAATAATATCTTTCATGACTAGCTTGCACATACTGTGCAACTTTCAGAAAAATTAACAGTTTTTTCAACAGTTATATATGTGAATGAATTTCAGATTATTTCTTTCTCTCATATTTGTCTCAATAGCTAAGAAATCTTTCAAGCTTGGACCTACGCCATATCACAGAACTGGACAATGAAACCGTGATGGAAATAGTAAAGAGATGCAAAAACCTTAATTCTCTCAATCTATGTCTGAACTGGATCATTAATGACAGGTAACTTCATAAGAGCATCTAAAAGCAGTGTAATGTAAATTGACTGGTTCTGTTAGTTGACAATAATTCCTCATGGCTTGGGGGGTTGGAGGAGATTGATTACAGTAAACAGTGTTTGCTGAGTGCTTGTTCTTGCTTATTTTGGGTAAATCATCCAGACACCTATTTTGTAGAGTGTTTGCCTATTTCTGCAATGGAGAGCAGTTTATTTATGACCAGATGGTGGCACTAATTTATTTATGCAGATTTCAGGAGAATGTGCTCTGTACAAAGAGTGATTGAACTGTTCAATTGCTGTTGAACTGACTCAGTAGGTGTCCAGGATTTCGATAAATTTATATGCGTTCAAACAATGAAGCATACATTTGACTATATAAGTAAAAATAAACTGCTTGTGAATTAATAAGTGGATTTCCTGTATTTTTAGAAAGCAACAAGGTTGTTTGGCTGGTTTTGGGGTTTTTTTTGCAAAGAACTTCAGAATGAAAATGGAACAATGACCGGGTTATTACCTAGACTTTTCCTTCTGACCAGAATACTTCCTATCCTGCTGTATTCCAGTCTTTTGATCAACTAATTTATTTCAACATCAAGTATGTGGACAAAGGTTATGTATAGTTATATCATAGATCAGATTAACAATGAGAATTTTTAAAGGTAACATTTTTTTTAAACAAAAAATTGAGCAAAGTCAGTGCCTGAGGGTACACAGGAAAGAATATTTTTAATTACTTCTGCCAGACTACTTCATTATAACTGCTGCTTTAAACAAAAGGAAAAACACACTTTTAACAGAAAGAGTTTCTAAAACAGTTTAATATAAACCAGAATAATGTGTTCTAGCAATTGTACTTCTTTCCCATGATTACTTTTTGTTTTTTTAATAAGGTATGCTTTCAAGGTTTTCAAAAGTCATTGAGGGTGTACTGTGTAGGTGAGCTCAGACTTTGGTGAAAGTGTAGTATTCTAAAAATAATAAAATTGCATTGTGTTCAATAAGAAGTACCAGTAACTTTTGCCATAACTTCTTTTAGCCTTTAAGTCCGTTTCTTGGATTTGTTTGTTTGGCTCAGACCTTTGATGAAACTTCACTGGTTTTGAAAGCATTTAGTTGCCTCATCTTTCTGTCTATAGGGCCTTATTTTCACATGTGGAATGAGGTTACTGGAAAATTCCAGGATAAGCTAGAAAAAATAATAAGAATAAAAATTCAAATAAAAAACCAGGCAGTTTTCAGGTTTTAATTAAAGTACTTAGAAACATAGATCCATCTGCTTGAATGTTTTGAGTGCAGCAGTCTGCTAAGTTTGATCTGAACTGCTGCTGTCAAAGTGTTCTTGAAAATCCTTTATTAGAATTACTATAGTAATAAGTATATATTTTAATTCTATGAATATTACTCTGAAACGTCACACTGAGTATGAATTATAAGAATTGTGAATCTTTGCAAGAGGAGGAAGCCCTTTCAAGCACTGACAGATAATCTGCTCCTGGATGTAACTATGTAACTTTAAGTTGTTTATTTCTGTTTCTTAAAGTTTTCCATTTTGTGTTTTTTTGGGATTGTACTTGTTAGTACTTAATATAACAATTAAAGTTTGTAAATTTTAATTATCTTCTAGTTTAAGGAAAAAAAAGAGAATTTAGAAAATAATTAATGCCTGTAAATCTGAAGAAGTTATTTGACAATTCAGATATTTTTCTTTTTTTAAAAGTGGCACGAAACTCCAAATACTAGTTGAACTGAATAAATTTGGTTGCTTTACTCCTGCTAAAAGCTCAGTTGAGAATAATGGAAAATTATATAAAAGGAACATGATACAACTACATGATTTTATTTGAAGAAAACACCAGTTTTGTGGAGTATTTTGAGTGTATCCATTTTGAGAATACAGGTCAGCTTTCAAAAGCTCACAGGACTGTTCAGGCACTTGGGTTAAAATGCAAATTAGTTTAAATTAAGTAAATGAGTTAATTATTTAAGCTTAACCGTTGTTTTTTTTTTTTTTTAATTTGATGCCATTGTGTGGGCTCCTAGTCAGAGGGGAATGTCAGAGGAGATTCTGTCTCTTGATACCTTCCCAGTGCATATGAGATAGTAGCAGTCTAATGCTTTTCCTGATTCCTGCTTTTAAAATAAAGATTAGTTCCACTTCTCCCCCACTCCCCACCCCGTTATCAAGCAGGTTTACTTATGAGATCCAACTACACAGGACTTGTAGTCTAGATCTTTTCAAACTTAATAGGACAGTGTTCTGCACACTTTAGAGAACTGAGGGCCGAGGCTTCTTTAATGCCTCGGAAAACTGTTTTGCTCCATTTCTTTGTGCATAATATTGAGTGTGAAAGAAAAACTGAAAGTTTTTAAAATACCAGTGTAACTTACAAGAGCTAAGTAGTTCTGAAAGGCAGTGGATTATGGCTTGGCAAAAATAAGTCACTGGTTTTAAAACTTTCTTTTAGATTTCATGGTTGTTTCTAGAAATCCATGAAAATGCTTTCCATAAGCAAGAGTATAACTCTAGAACACTTACAGTTCTTTCTTGCTTGTGACATGGTGTTAGAGTTAATCCTGTGATCGTTACATTTCTTTTTAAATAACTTAAATTTTCAGAGTATAAGAGCTCTGCTTGGCAGGCACTTGCTAAGGTTTTTGTTGCAGTGATTCTTCTGCATATGCAAGAATTGATGAATACCGTTGTTTCTGTGTTTTGATTAGAGCTCTTTTTTGTTTTGGATGCATGCATCTAAAAGGCTTATGTGGGCTAGTAAAAAAAAATAATTTACCTAAGGCAAAAAATATGTTCCACTGAGATACTCTTGGCATTAGTTTGCAAATGAAGGAAAAAGAGGTGTCTTCTGATGACTTGTAAAAAAGTTTCTAAAAGTTGTGAGTTAAGCAAGATCATAAAACGCCTATTGAAGTAATCTAATGTAATGATTTCTTCTCTAAGTATTCCAGCTCACTTAAAAGCTTCATATACTCTTTTTCAAATTGGTTAAGTTTGTTACAGAAACAATCCTACTTCTTTCAAATATGAACAAAACCAAGCTTGCAAATTCTTTTAATATGCATAATGAGTAGGTTACATCAAGTTTTTGCAATTGGAAAGGATTGAGTTCTTTGTACATGGTGAGGTGAATAATATACTCTGAAGCTTGCTTTCGGTAACCATATCACCTTGAAGTTGTTTTTACGGTCAATGCCCTTGTTCTTTTGAATTTCACTTGATGAAGTAAAAACAGAACATCTAGAAATAAATCTTTTGGGGGATTCAGGAAATGTAGTATGATGTGCTGGCAAAGTTTTCAGGCGTATGTGAGTTTTTTAATAGTTTGAGGAACATCTGCTATTATAATATCCATAATGATCAGGAAGCAAACAGCAGACAGTCTATTTTGTGAATCTCATCGCTGTGGACTGAGAGTTGCAATTAATTTCAACATCTGTGTTACGTAATTCACTTAGGGACAGTCATTTAAAAGCTAAGCAGTGACTGTGAAATCTTAAGAGTGTTTCTGCTTGCTTCAGTCATCATCTTACTTAAATATTTCCTTATATTTGTATAATATTTGTATAGAGGATGTTTGCCACCCCCTACTGTATGTTTCTTCTATGAAAGAAGGGAATAATGCAGATAAAGCAAGGAACTATATTTACAGGCACAGTGAGACTTTTTTGTGCCATGGTACTGCCAGTCACCCAGGATAAGATTCCACCTGCAATACAAAATTATCAATTAGTTTTACAGTCAAAGGACAATGTTTTCCCAACCATTTAAGAACTTTGGTTCTTCCTCTGTAGGTGGTGCTACATGTTCTTGTAATAATGTCTCAAGAGAGCTGTATTTTTTAATGTAATTTATTGCACACGTTGTGGGTGACTTCAGTAGCAGATTTGCAGAGCATCTGGATGTTGTTGAGAGCAAGTTATGGTTATGACTTGGAGTATAATATGCAATATCTCCATGGCACAGTAAAACAGTGAGAATTTTGCTTATTTACCTTGTGGTGGTATAGCTAATCATCATTGGACTTCTGACTGTTGATAGTGGGGGGGAAGAGAGGCATTAATGTGCATCTCCTTGAGCTGTTAGCACAGGTGAAAAACCTGGATGTAGTCTCATTATTCCATTTCTGAGAAAATGTCTCTTTCTTCTTTTGTGTTTCCATGAAAATCCAGTACGGATAAACCAGAGTAGGCAGTCTAACACACAGTTAGACAGTCTAACCACACTGTAATGATTAAGACTTGTTGGTAAGGATTATAGTTGGAGTCCAGGACACAGGAACTTGAAAATACAGACATATCACAAGGAGAGCAGTCAGGATGTCAACATACAAAAGAAATTCAGTGGAAACATGAAAACAGACTGTAAGCCTGAAAATCAAGCTGTTCGTACAGCTTCAGATTTGGGAGAAAGAAGAATTCACCTTCAGAGAGTCTCCATGTACTTTATTTGACTAGGTCACTAATGCACTGCCAATTTCTCAGACCTGGGTATCAGTTGTTGGCACAGAGCATTTTGGTGTTTCCACATTGTTACTTAGTAAACTGTTAATGTGGTCTTCCATACATTAGAGAAGTGTTCAAAATTTTAAGTTGACTGCCTACTATGAGTTCATGTAAATCCTTGTAATCAGCCTTGGGACCATCTGATGAGACCTGGATTTGTTGTGGGTAGAGGATACAGTGCTGAAGATTATCTCAGCAGGGGATCAACTCACTGTCTTTAGTCCCAGAGCTGCTGGTGTGTGTGAATATCCCACCATTTCACTAGCAGACATGGGCATCACAATAGTAGCTCAGTTCTTACAGTGTTTCTTTTTTAATAAAATGCAAGGTTAGTGAGCACTAGAATTGTTTTCTGGAAAGTAGAAGAAAATGTTTTTTCCTCCTGAAATTAAAAGTCTCTGCATATTTGATTTGGAAATTATTTTAATGAAATTACTTCTAAAGGAAGAATTCAAGGCTTTCATCTTGCTTATATTTTTCCTAATCAAAAATGTCCACTTTGACTTTGATGACTACAATGCTAATATAGCACCTTAGTATTCATCATTTTAGGTGTGGGTGAAGTTGCAATGTACTTCAAGAGCATTGATATTTATTCATTGATACCCGTAATATTGTATAATGTGGACTTGGGGATATAGTAACGTCTTCTATAGTAAAGAAAATAACTGTACTTTTATACAATATTTGTATAAAATATATATATGAATCACTCTAGGTGAATACTAGCATTTCTTTATTCTAATTTAATTTCAACTATTTTGAGTTATCTGAGAGATCTCCTTAGAGTACTCTGCATATTTATCAGATGTTTAGTCAGCTGCATTAAATACTTGAACTCAATAAAAACTAAAATAATGTAACACAAATCAATTTTACTTTTAAAATTACTTACTGTTTTGAATGTCATACTTTTTAATTAAATTTAGAAGAAAATTTGCTTTGCCCTGCAGATGTTTTGTGAAATGATTTGAGACTGACTGTCAAGTTTTTTTTTTTAATTCAGAACAAAGTGTAGAAATTGGACAAAGAATACACCTAAGCATGGGAGTTTTCTTTATTGACTTTAAGTTCTGGGTCTTGTGTTTATTTTTTTTTTATTATTATTAAAAGAAGAAAAAAACACCCCTTTTTGATTAGTCCGGAGTAGCGGGATAAAGTGAAATGAGACACCCACATGGGAGCAGGTGAAGAGTGTGAGAAGAAAGGAGCAACAGAGAAAAGTATTGTGAACTGACTGCGACCCACATTCCACATTGCTCTCTGGGAGAAGAGAGAAGGGAGGTGGGAGTAAACTTTGCCCAGCAAAAAATGGCAGCTAAGGTTTTTTAAAATTTGTTCTTATTTCTCATTATCCTGCTCTGTCTAGCAGGATAGACAATTAGCAGCTAGATCAGTTTCTCCAAACCAAGTCTGTTTTGCGTAGGTGGCAAGTGATTTCCTATTCCTTATCTTGACGTACAGGCCGGTTTCATGTTATTTTGTTACCCCAGTCCTGCTGAGGAGGGAGGGCTGAGAAGCAGCTGGGTGCCCACCTGGCAGGCATTTAAGGTATCCTTACCCACACTTCCATTCTCTCCTGCACAAACTACTCCAATGTATGTCCTATTCATGGCCTGCAGTTCTTCAAGGACTGCTCCAAGGACTGTGGGGTTTTTCCATGGGGTACAGTTAATAAAGAACAGGTTGCTCCAAGCATGAATTCCTCACAGCTCAGTACTGTGATTCTGTGAACATCGAGGTAGCATTTATGCTTTCAGTTTCCTTTTGTACACTTGGGTGTTGTCACTCATACTTTATTTCAGTGATGTGATATCTTACATAATTTCGCTCTTATTGTGCAGAATGGCATCTTGTGTGAGAATGGCATCTTTCATGCCCATGAGTGCAGGATGAACTTCCTCTGGAATCAAGCAATGGCCATATGTTTGTGCTGTTCTGGGTATCTTTGTTTTAAATATTTTCTTACTCATCAGTGCAATGGGAAAAGAATGTGGTGTATGATTCCACCCATATCTCAGCAGTTCCCCCAGCAATCACTAACCTTACCAGTGTTAGTCATCCTTTCATCTTCTATTAACGTGCCCCGAACTCACATTATAAAGGCTTCTGGGAACTGTTTCTTCAGCACTGTTATCAAAGAAATTTGTTTTTACAAACATTTGATTAGAACAGATCATTCTCATACTATTTGCAGAGTTTAACCAGTGATAAAAATTAGAATGCATTTTATATAATTAGGTGTAACTTACTTTTAGCCTGCTGATTCTACTTTCCTCTATAGCTGAGATAAAACTGGTATTAAAAGAAATAGTATTTTAGGGACCATTTCTTGGTGGAAATGGATGTTATCTGAGACAGTAAAACTTTCAAGCTCTTGTAATGATTTGCCATGCTTTTGTCTTTCTTAACATACTTGAAAAACGGGGAAAATAGTCCACTGTTGTCACACTGCTGAAATATATGATAAATGATGGTCTGTAAATAGTGAAAATAGGAGGGTGATTAATTCTGACAATTCTCTTGTAGAAACTTGAGATGATAAATATCTCCTGTGATTAGTTAGTAATTTAGTGCAAGGGACAAACATCAGCTTAAACAATTTTATGAGTTGTGGCATAAAAAAAAATTCTGCAAGCTAGGTATGCACTTGTTAAACCAAAGGAGAAATTTCTTAAACTTAGTTGCTAATAATTAAAAATGGCAGGCATGACACAAAATGTGGCTTGATGATTTTCTGTATGACATTCCTTACAGAAATTAAGGAAGTGCAATGCTCCCTGAAGGCATGGAAATGACAGTGTGTTATAAATCTGATTCCTCAATGCATCACGAAAACAGAAAGGTTTTGTGTCTATATATCATTTCTGTACAGATAAAATACTTCCAGTGTTATAATTTAAAGCAGTACAGAAAATTAAAAAAAATCCAACCTGCCATGTCTCAGAAAAGAAGATGTAGTCTTCATTGCAATTACTGTTATATTCTGAGGTTGCAACCTATAATTCACCATGCAGTCAGAATAGACACAGTACTTGAAAAGATGAGAGAAAAAGGAATGAGTGTCCCAGTGATTTACTGCACTGACTGTATTGTTTAGAGCCTGTTAGTATATCCAGTATAAATACCATTTGAAAGGAACATAACCATGTTCTCAATTCACTTTAGGCTGTTTCCTGCTTCATGGGTTCTAAGCTGAAAATGAAAAAAAAAGCAATTATTTGGTGGGTTTTTTTCCTTTCTATATATGTGGGTGAGCATAAACTTATCTTATGGTGGGATCATGCAATCATATAAACAGGAAATGTGTCAGATGCTGCATACTAATTGTCTTCAATCCTGATCAGGTTACTCAGTGAGCCCTGCTTTTCTTTTGTTAAAACCAAAGAATGCTGGTGTATTCTGAATTTTCTGTGATGTTAAATGTAGGGACATTTTGTTTATAGAATTCAAGATTAACCAATAGGTACTGACTTGTAAAGGATACAGGAATTTAATGTACCTTTAAAAAGTTGTAGTCAGCTGGAAGAGGAAGATAGTGATGAAGTGAAAACTGAGCTGACAGAACAAATGACTTGCAGTAATATAGTATACTGCATTGAAAGTGCAGTAATAATGTGATGAGGAAAATAAACAGTAATTTAAAGTGGTGGTCATGGTGATGCCTATAGGATATAGTCAGGGAAAAACAAGTGAACAACACAAAGAAGTTTTAAAAGGCTAAAACCATGTCTCTCTGCTTGAAATCTTGTTGACTTCTATTCATACCTTGTGATTGCAATCTGCTGTTTTTCAAAACCATGGTGAATTGGTCTGAGACTTCCTTCAGTCAATGTATCTAGTTTTTAGTCTCATGGAGTAGAGAAGAAACTGGTAAACACTCACACCTCCATGTGTCTGAAGGGAGCTAGGACTCAGCCAGCTTGTCCAACTAGCTTTCAGAGGGGCAGAGTGTTTCCAGACCTCACAGTTCTATACAGACAGAAAAGACATGAAAAATCCTGCCCAGTCATTAAATATAGCCTGAATTTTTCACTGTCAAAACCACTTATATCTCATTTATAACTTCTATAATTTCTGTCATTCTGGCACACTGGGAATGCTATGTCCTTTTCTCAGTTGCTGAGTACAAGAAAGGCATGGACATACTGAATAGAGTCTTGCAAAGGACCATAAATAAGATGGAGGGACTTGAGCAGCTGTCTTGTGAGGGCAGGCTGAGAGAACTGGGGCTGTTCAGCCTGGAGAACAGAAGGTCAATATGCATAAACACATGAAAAAAGGGAGCAAAAGAGCAGAGACAGGCTCTTTCTAGTGGTGCTCGGTGACAGGTGGTGGGCAAACACTAAAACACAGGAGGTTCTCTCTGAACATCAGAAAACATTTCTTCACTGTGATGATGGCTGACCACTAGCACAAGTTGCTCAGAGCGGCTGTGGGGTCTTCCTCCTTAGAGACAAGGTTTCTAGGTGCCTTCCAGGCCTCTTTCTAACTTACACACTCTGTGACTCTCATACGAACCTCTCGTGTTAGTGTGTATTTTGATTGTTAAGGTAGA
Organism: Onychostruthus taczanowskii; assembly: GCF_017590055.1. Taxonomy (NCBI): domain Eukaryota; kingdom Metazoa; phylum Chordata; class Aves; order Passeriformes; family Passeridae; genus Onychostruthus; species Onychostruthus taczanowskii. The sequence goes on along the minus strand of NW_024498352.1, from coordinate 774,619 downwards.
TGGAGGTACATGAGGTGAGGTCCACCATAGCAGCCATATTCCTTGAGTGCTTCTGATTTTTTAAAGTTTGTTGTGACATGTTTGAACAGACCATTGTCTCCTGATTCTGGAAAATGTATTGGTCAATGAAGTCCTAAAGACAGCCCACAAGGAATTAGAGATATATCGCTATCAGCATCATTGATGTTACTGCTTATAGTGAAGAGTGGGAAAAATTGTGTATTGCCCTCATTCTTTCCATGTCTTTCCAGTACCAATTGGTACCTCCTCCTACTCTTTTATTGCTTGTCTTAATTTTCCCTCCCCTTCAGACTTTATCTGATAAAGCCTAATTTGTCTAGCCTGTGGCATTTAGCAGATGTTTGTGAGTCTGTGGTAGTGAGAGAGTTAAGAGCAAGTCCAAATACTGTGGATTGGAACAAATTTGACAAGTTCCAGTCACTCCAGACTGAGGTTTGTAGTCTGCTCCCTTGCAGCACAATATCAAAAATTTTGTTTCCAAAGACAGTGAGTTTTTTCTGTATTTATTGTCCTTGCAGCACCCCCCAGAGCATGAGAGGGAGCAAAGAGGACTTTCTGTCTTATTTTCAAAGGGTAGAGTTAAAATAAAACTAGTTTACCTGCTCTTAGTGCTTTGTATTTCAAATTGCCATAGTTTTTTTCTGAATTACCTTAGAACATTTTTATAGGTGGTTATTGCTTTTGACATGATCATTTTTTTCTGATGAACATCCCATCTGTACTTAGTTGCTTAGTTTTACAGAGGATAAGTGCCAACTTTGCTTTCTTGGATCTGCTTAGTTCTATACAGTAGTACTTCTCTTTCCATTGAGAAAAGAAATCCTGTTAGCTCTTGACATGCTGTAGCTAGCCAGATTTACCAACACCTTCCAGCTTGTCATTAGTAGAGGTGTTTCAAAGTATATGGGTCTCTAGTAAATGAAAAGTGCTCCTAATAAAAAGGATGGTCTGGAGGCAAAACACTGCCAGTAGTGTTTTCCTGATTTGTTCCCTAAGTTTTCCTATAGACAGAGGGAAGGCAAGCTGCAACGAAATGTTAACCTACCTGGAAAGCTTTTCCAAGCCTGTATAGTAAAATAAAAAGATTGGTCTTCCATTCACTTTTAGAAAAAGAGCCTTCACAAAGAGAAGTGACGAGTCATTAATGATTAATACTTTAGTTCCTTTCTGGTAAAATTAACTAATATACTTCTAAATGAACATTTTATGGAAGTCAGCAGAATAACAAGCCATACATGATACATACGGTTTCACACAAAAAAATTTGTATGCTAAAGTAACACACAAATAACACTTGTTATTTGAGATCAGTGCAGATACAATTTCGGAATGATTTTGATTTTTATTTATATTTTGTTACTTTTCTTTCAAAAAGAATGTGTCTTGAAGTTTATGTTTTGTCTTCATATTTCATTTTTTGTATGCAAATGTACACATACATATATAATATATTCTCGGGATGGGTAATAGCAGATTTTTGCATATGAGCAGGTCTGCTAAAGGCGTTGAATGAATGAATGCTTCCTATTTAGGGAAGTCTTAAGACTTAAGGAAGATTTCGGGAAATCCTAAGTGTTACATCTATGCAAGTTTCTAAATCTGATTTACTATTAATTTGTTGCTTGAGGAGTAACATATCAGTCGTAATTTTTTTTTTTTTTCTGGAGCCACAGTACATTTCAGTCAGACTTTACCAAGAGTTAGTGATGCTAAACCCTTTGTTTCAAAACCTGAGGCTGAATGCAGCATCTAGAAAGCCTGGCTGCCAGAAAGATTAATCAGCTGCTTGTGGATCCTGCTCAGTGCAGAAAAGAACAGAGCCCAAAGGCTAATTTTTGTTCTCCATCTACTGTTGAACAATGGGAATTAATTTATAAAACTGAATTTCAAACTCACAGATGTGTATAGTGGATTATCTAAGAATTGTTCTGCCCTCCTCTGATTCTTTCCAGATACATATTGCTATTAGCTTGACTTTATTAGGAGTTATGCAGTTCTGCAGTTCATGTTTCTAAGCTCCTTGAAAGTCCTTTTCAATGCTACTGAAGTTGCACAATTTATTTCAGTCTGGAAAATCAAGCATGAGCTGATATAAAAGGGAAAAAAATCCAGCCATACCTGGATTGGAAGAGTACATTTGGGAGATACATTTGATTTGCACAATACTAAAAGGAGACAAAAGGCCTTTTATGTTCCTTAATTAATTCTATGCTTGGTATACGAAATACATTAATTCCAACATATTTTCAACATGTTTATAAATCGTATGTAAATCGACTTAGGATCTAACAAACTTAATTTTTTAATGCTTCTGATAACTGTCACTGCGAAGATACCCACTCTTGAAATATTTATGTTCTTATTGAATTGATTCAGATAAATTTTATTCTTGAAGATTGGATACCTTTCTATTGCATAAATTGCTCTTCCATGCTGCTCTTGGGAGCTTTTTATCAACAAGACATAACAATTTGCTTGTTAGGCTGAAAAGTGCACAAAATGTGACATAGAAAGGCCTGTCAGATGGCATTCAAATATTCATTCAGTTTTTTCTGATATTGAAAATACTTGCCTGCTGTGAAAAATTACTTAAAGTAGAAGATCTTGCCTTGTATAGCTCTATTTTCTTCCAATCTATGTATTTCTTTTATCTGATAGTTTTCAGTGGTTTCTTTTTTTGCATGTCTATATTTAGTGGTTGTGATTTCTTTTAAAGTGGTCCTTTGTATTTTGACATATGCAGGCTGCGTTGAGAGGATGCCTTTCCTCACATGTGTGATATATTTTATTCATGTATAAAATATATATCCATTTGCTACCCAAAATGCTTCTCTAATCTGTATTGCAAACTATAGTTCCATTTCTACTTTCGGACCCAGTAGTTATTAGACAGCAGAATTTAGCTCAGAAAATTTGTGCCATCCTTTAGAATTTCAGCAGGGCAAAAATAAAAAGTGCTTGCTCAAGCTTTCATCCGTTAATTGTCTTCTGGCTTAGGAGACTGTGTCAGGAATTTTAAATGATATTAGACTCTCCTGGGACAACCCAGGAAGAAAAAGGAAAATACATTCTGTGTAACTTAGTTGTGCTCAGTGGTCTCCATTTGGACTGCTTTCTTGCCTGTTTCTGGACTCTTGTTGATGACAGTAGCAACACAACTGCCAGTAATTATTGTAGCTAGGAGCTAACTGTAATGGATGCTCTTGATTTTACATAATAGCAAGAGTAACTCAGAAATTTTAGGTTATATTCAACCCTCAATTCAGCATAAACCCACAAAAATCCATTCTATTTTAAAACTGTATAAATTTCCAAGAAAAATAATGTTGGTTTGTGTTTGTTTTGGTTTTGCATTTAGTGTCCAGAAAAAAAGAGAATTGAAATACTGTTACATGGTGTCATGGGTTGGAGACAGATACATGACGCAACACTGTGGGTAATCAGCAAACAGCAATGAGTTTAAAAGGCTGCCCTTTTATATGGGCTTTGGATTTCCCAGGCTCAGATAATTAATTGGATCCGACCTCTCTACCCAGCTCTCTGGCCAGTGGTGTATGTGCATCTCAACAAGAACTGGGTTGGCTGAGGTCTTCACTTGGGTTTGAATCCAATCTGTCCCTGCCTTATCTGGGGACTTGTTTTCATCTAGATTGATTGAGTTTAAGGGACAGCTTCAGATCAGCTGCAATGTGAAAAAATACAAGTAAAAACTAGCTTTTCTAGTAATATCTTAATCTTGGTATCTCCTTACCTGTGATGCTAAACAATTGTTCTAAACATCTGCTCTAAGCAAAAGGATAAAGGTTTCTACTATGAGGAGTTTCTTGTATAATTCTCTTCTAAAAGATGTTTTGTTTATTGTGGTTACTATAGGTTGCTATCCTGGAATGCTGTAATAAACATTCTTCTTTGATGTCCCTGACAGATTTAATTTTCTAATTAAAACATAGTTAGAAAAAATTTGTTTTGAAAAAATGTTTTGAAAAAATCTTACCACAGAATTGAGGGCTGTTATGAATGTGCTTAAACACTTCAGGTCAAATTGAAAAATAAGCATTTCAGAAGAATTTTTGGTAGCATATAAACTTCTATTTTTGCTTGTAACATTGCTTTGACTAATTGTTTTTCTGTGTAATGAATGTATCCCAGTGGTCAATGCTGTCAAATATTTGCTGAATGAAGTTTGCAGAGATGTTTCCTGATTCGCCCTGGTCTGAATGGTGTTATATTCATGTATCTGTTAATTAGAATACCTATGAGTTCTATGAAATAAATCAGATGAGGCAATATGAAAACCACAGGTTTTGTAAAAAGGAGTACAAAAGTTAGAGTTTGACTTGTCACTGCTGTAGCCATTTTTTACTATTATACCAATCAGAAAACATTGAAATTGCAATTTAATATTTATTTCTTATACAGCTATGGATAGATTGGTCTCTTCAAGTACTGCTCCAAGTACCTCAAGACAATACTGTACTGTAACATACATTAAGATAAAACATGAACCTTTCAGAATTTAAAGGAATATGTAGAGTTTGAGTTGGTTTTATTTTTCCTCTTTTCATAAAATTGTTTTCTAGAATTTTGCATTGTAAGTGTCTGTAAGTGAATGATAGACCTTTAAAAAAACCTTCTTGAAGCATTTCTTTAATTGGCTGCCAAAATGGAAACTGCTCGGAGAGAAGTAAGAAGAGGTGGCAGGGTTTTATTCTTCTCTAGATCTTGCCCTAATAGCTGGTCTTTCCATTTACGATCTTATTAACAGATTAATATAGTTTAGGTGATAAGAGATTTCTAACCCATATTTTTACAGTCCCCAGGTCCTAACACAAGGGCTTAAAAATGAGTTTACAGATAGAATTTGTCACTGACTGTTCAGCTTTATGTCAACAAATAATTTATCTCACTTTCCTTTCAGGCCTCATTTTACATCATTATTTTGAGCATTCAAAGGGTCAAAAAAGTATTGCAGAGCAAAGTAAAGCTTCCCTTTCTGTGACTGCAAATTATGCTATTCATTTTATCAGGAGGGAAGGCCTTAGAAACCCTTCTTCATATCCTGTTTGTTACCTGTCACAATTAGTCTTTCTCAGCAAGTGTCATGGGAACAATGGTGTTAAATAGGAACTTGCTTTAAACTGTCTTATTATAACAAGTCATATGTCATATAAGATTCATATGTGTTGTTCAATTAAAAGGAAAAAAGAAATATTTTTAGGTGCTGCAGCTGAGCATCAGCTCCCAGCTTACAGTATTTTAAAATTCACTGGTGGTATAGTTTACATAGGTAACCCAGCTATGTTCAAGTTAGAAAACAACACTCAATAGTGGTATGCCTGTAAATGTCTGGAAACAAAAGTTGCATAAAATCCCTCCACTTTCGGAAAACAAATTCTTACAACAAATACATACAGTGAGGTGATGTTCGCCAATTTTCTTTATGAAGATTTCATCATTCAATAGAATGCTTTTCTATTCAAAATTTTTCCTGAAATTTCAAAATTTTTCCTGAAATTTCAAAATTTTTCCTTTGAAATACTGAATATTGGGTAACATCTATATATATAAAGATACATATATCTTCATGCATGTTATGCAGAGTTTGTTCAGGAACATCAAAGTGAATTTTTTTACAGAATCTTCCATAAAAAGATACTTTTCAACATTGTACGTTTATTAGTAAAACTTCTGTGTCCAGACTTAGTCAAACATTAAGATCAAACCCTATTCTAGAGATACGAGGTGAAACTTAATGATATATTATAAAATCTATATTATGAACTTAGTCTCAAAAAACTGATACAATTTTACTTTTTAAAACAGGATTCAAATCCTAGTGACACGCATTCGGTAAGATTAATTTCAAAGTTTTTCAACATTGCTGGTAGCTGTGCATTTCTATCTTGTGAAGAAATCCCTTACTAAAACAAGATACTCTGCAATTTCCCAGTAACAATCATGGGCATTTTGAATAATATCACTGCACGAAGTGTTTCATGGTTTTGTTACCTCCTCTATGGAGGTGACAGTAAATACCTGCAGGGAAGAGGAAGAGGGAATGAAAAACAAGGAGACAGCTCTAATACTGAATTGTTGAATGTAAAATCCAAGTGTTACAAATTCCTGAGTATTTTTGATATGCACAGGTGGTTTTGAATGTCTGTATAAAAGTATCTAGTTTAGTACTGCTTACAATATAGGGGCTCTAAGTGAGCTAAAATATAAGTGAAAATGTGAATTGTTATAAAAAAGATACTATGGTAATAGTGAAGGTTGCAAATGTTCATTTACGACACAGTATTTGGGAAATTAGAGGATTTTAAATATTTCTAATATTTCATTTCTATATTTGTCACATTTCATTCATTGAAGTATATGATTTAAACAAATTTTTTCACTCCAGCTTTCACTCATGTATGCAATTGTAAAATATTGTACTGCTGTAACATCAGCATGAAAAGGTGATTAACAGTTGTTTTTTTCTGCTTTTGCATATTATGTGTGGGAAATTATAGAGGTGACGATTTGTCTAATTGCTCTACTGTAGTTACAATTATAGAGAAAAGGTCAATGTAGTCATTGTCAATTAAACTGTAAAAGAAAACACGTTTTGTAGCCCTGAAGAACCATTATGTCAATTTTATGCCACTCATCAGTGTGTAACGCAAGTGCTAGGGTATATAAATCTTATCTTTCATGGAATTACAGCAGACTTTTTCTATTAGAGGCACTTGGTGCTGCTGAGTAGAGATAACATTAAGTACTCTCTGTTAATTGCATGTTTTTTCATTGTCTCATGTTTCTCAAGATTTGTGTGCAGTAAAACCTGGCTGCTTTAATGAATAGAAATGGATATGCTAGAGTGCAATTTGACCCTTCTATTTTCACATAGTTAAGAGATGATGAGTGAGAGAAAAAAGATCTTTAGCTACAAAAGCTGCTGTGGTGTTGGCATCAAATTTAACAAATGTAGTAATGTCAAATATTTGTCAAAAATTTGTCAAAAATTCAGTGTCAAATGTCACTGAATTTGGTCATATAGTGCTTATAAAAAATAGTGCAGTGGTATCTTAACTGTTGCACTCTTTCATCTACTTTCTTTTCTTTCCCTGTTTTTTTTTTTCTTCAGTCTTGGTTCTCATCAGGATACACACATAAAACAGAGGCCAGTTATAAGAATGATTCCATATAAGTACAGTCCTGACACCTGTATTGTGTGGTTAAGTTTCTATAGGTTTTCCTGAAGATATGCTGTGCACTAAGAAATTGTTTTTATTAAAAAAACGCTTCAAAGACTGCTGTTGGGGTATGGTAAAATTTTATGTACGAACTTAGTTCTTATTCAAATAATCAACACCTGAAAGGTGTGGGTTTTTTTTTTGTTTTTTGTTTTTTTTTTTTTTTTTTTGGTTTTTTTTGTTTTGTTTGGGGTTTTTTGGTTTTTTTTTTTTGTTTTTTTTTTTTGGGGTTTTTTTGGTTTTTTTTTTTTTTTTTTTTTTTGGGTTTTGTTTTTTTTTTTTTGTGTGTGTGTTAGTACGCCTACCTGGAAATACCCTAAGAGAAAATTTGAGTGTTTCATTACACCACTAAAAAAAAGGGTCTCGCTGTGTCAGACCATATTATATTGCCACCATGTAATAGAGCTGTGTATGTCAAACTGGGACATTGAATCAATATTAATTAAAAAAACAAAAACAATTTAGAAATTGACTTAACCTCTCAATTACACCTTTAACTTAAGGAGTCATTTTGTTAACATATGATAGGAAGACAGCAAATGTGAACATAGGAAATGTCCTGTTGAAAGATTAATTGCTTTTGGGTTATACTGTCTATGTGCTAGAGGTACTCAAAAATACATTCATAGCGGTGGAAGTATCAAAAATACCTAGAAGGCAAAACAGCAAGTACCAAGACACCATATTTAGAATGAGGGTCCAGAAGAGTAACAAGAGACAGAAGCATAGAAAGCTGCTTATGGCTGGTCCCAACTGATTTTTTTTTTTTATCCATGTGTGTAGATTGGTATAATTCACTGACTGCAAATTGTGACAGACTTGTTCTAGGGTGACACTTGGGGCTGTCCTCCCTAAATTTACCCTGTAGCAAAGTTCTTCATCTGTTCTTCAACAGCCTACCTTGGTATATTTGATTAAAGCAAACTTTGAACTAAAACTTAATTTGTTTTATTTTGAAGCAGCATTTTTGCCAAGCAATCCAGGTTTTTTTTGATCTTTCTGGGGTCATGGGGGAAACTTGAAAGCATGAATCGCAGGTGGCTAGACCATGATTATATCTGGTTACAAACTCTGTGTACCTCTTCTTGTCATATTTTCTTGTTTATCTTTATGTATTTGTTCTGATTTTAAAAAAATTCTAAAAAAACAAACAACTACAACAAACTGGTGAGATCTAGTAGAGCTGGTGTTTGTAGGAGCTGTCCCTCAGGACTGCAAGTATTGTGAATTTGAAGGAGTAGAGTGAAGGTCTCATCATCTCATCTCTGTGTTTTTCAAAATAAAGAATAAACTGGTAGTATGTGGGGCTAGATTCTATGTCTAGATATTTATGTTTGTATTAATTTACTTTGCAAGTGAAACTGCAGTTGTTTATCCCATTTGTCCTATGTCTGTGTTACCTTCTGATTACAGAGTCAAATATTCAGGCAGATAGATAAACCTTGTACATTGAGCAGAAAGCTTTGGAAAGACAGTGGATGGTGAAGTGCAGGGAGAATTGTGCCTGGGCTTGGAGTCACTGTGACCACTGCACTTCTCTGTTGTGCAGAAAACAAGGGACAAGATGGAAGCTATTGAACTGATTGTCATTTCATAACTTTGATAGGTCTGAATATGTAGGATATTTGCCATTTGGAGGTTTGATTGACCTTTTAAAATAATTTTCCGTTATGCAAGTATGTTTCTGAGTCTGACAAAGAAGTAGAACCTGGATGCCTGATGTGATTATCTTCAGCTCTTGATATGCAGAGCATGATACTGGACTTTCAAGGAGGGTCTGATGGAATGAGACACTGAAATTCACAGGCTGAAACAGTGTTGTGCATGATATCCAGTAGTTCAAGTTTGACCCACACATTTTGCTAACTATTCTTTGTTAAATAACATCTGCTGTAAAGTTAGGAAAAAGTAGTTGAATCTTTAGATTTTAATTAGTATCACACTAGATGGCAAGTACATGAAGAAGATTTTATTTTTAGCATGATCCTCTATTGCAAGCAGAATTAGTTTTATACTTAAGGAAAAAAAATTGAGACATTATATATTTGTTCACATAATAGATTGGTTAAAAAAAAGAAAATTTAGAAATGCTTAGATATTTTGGAAAACTGTATGACCCTGTGAATAAAGTATCAGAGTTCAGTGCTATTGTAGGCTTTACTGTCTTGTGTTTTTAATCTCTCAATGATCCCATTTATTCCTTTACAAAATAATAAGAAGTTATCTTTTTAAGGACTACTAATTAAAATGTCTCAAATATTTACTACAAAGTATAGATAAAGTAAAGTGAAACTGTTCATTGTATAAATTCGGAATTGAATTTAAGCTATATTTCAGTATCTCGTAATTTAAATATGTCTTAAAATTTACATGACCTCTACCATACATCAGACTTGCAGTATTTGTAACTCTGCAGGATTCTTTTAATATAATGAAAAAAGACTAAATCTTTGGGTGATGCAAGAAGAAGAGAAGTAGTAAATAACACTGAAGATAGACTGTTGCTGCCAAGCAATCTAGATTACTTTAGTGAACTAAGTTCATGCTGGGAAAAATGAATTTCAGTATAGCCATATACAAAATTGTATATTTTGTAACATAGAATGCAGGATGTACCTGCACAATGGCAAAAGAGTTGCAACTTTGAGAATAATGATTCTCAAACAGATTTAGGGATTACAACAAGTGAAATGAACTCACGCTATCTAAACATCGTAAAACAGTTGAAGAGGCCTGGGGTAAAGAAACTTATTGAATCTTTGTGTACGCCCTTAAAAATTATAATACCACAGTGTGACAAACAGCATCTGTATTAATATTTTTTAAAGTAAAGGAATATGGTCTTACAACTCAAAAAACAAAATCAAAGACAATTGACTTGCAAAAATAGTGTAGAAGAATGTTAAGGTAACAGTTGATGACATTTTAAAATCTGTAAGAATGAAATAACTTGCATTTGAAAATATACATTTACATGTGAAATTAAATACATTTTAAATAGTATGTCTTAGAACGAATTACAAAGGAAAGTGAGTTCTGCTTGCTTTTTTATTTTACTCCTAGATTGTAAATGGTGTGTTTTAACTTTTCTAGAAATCCCTGGCTTGCTAAAAACAATATAATTAGAATAGGATCTGGACCTCAGGGGCTCCTCTAGTCCACTCCCCTGCTCAGAATCAGCTGTGAGCAGAATCAGCTGTGAGCCCAGATCAGGACAGTTGTGTATCAAAATCTCCAAGGATGAGGGCTGCGCACCCTCTCTGTGCCACTGCTTGGCGGTCCTCATGGGGAAAAGTTCTGAAGCAGGCGTCCAATATGAAACTCTTGTTTCAGATTACTGAAATTTGAAACTCTTGTTTCAAATTACACATTTTTTGCCTCATTCTTCAGGCATGCATCACTGTTGGAACTTCACTTTGTCTTGTGACATTGCAGGCACAGGAAAGATGCTTTATGTGCCCCCAAACCACTTCTCCAGACTGAAAATACCCCTCTACCTCTCAGCAGGACCTGATCTTCAGCCCCAGACCCTTGTGGAGGGATAAGGTTGACCTCCTTTACTCCCCCAGTGCACTGCTGACTCACATGCATTTCACTGCTTTCCAATATACCAAGTCCTTTTCTGCAGAACTTTTTCCCACCCAGTTGGCCCATAACCTGTGCTTCCCCTTGCAGACAGGTGCATATGAAGATCATAGTATGGTTTGGGTTGGACGAGACCTTTAAGGGACTTCTAGTCCAACCTTCATGCCATGAACAGAGATCTTTGACCAGATCAGATTGCTCAGACTTCTGTCCAATCTGATGTTGAATGTTTCCAGGGATGGGGCATCTGCCAGCTCTCTGGGAAATCTGTGCTTCACCACCCCCACTGTAAAAAAACTTCCTGATCTCTAAATTAACCCTCTCTTTAAAACCATTACCCTTTGTTTTATCATAAGAAGTCCTACTGAAAAGTTTGTCCACATCTTTCTTGTAAGCACCCTTTAAGTACTGAAAGGCCACAGAGAGGTCTTCCTGGAGCCTTCTCTTCTTGACACCACTTGTCACTGATGCCCACTGGGACTCTGAGCCATTGACTGTTACCCTCTGGATATGACTGTCCAGCCAGTTCCTCATACACCAAACAGTCCACCCATCAAATTAATTTCTCTCTGATTTGGAGAGGAGGATGTTATGGGGATCCATGTAAAATACCTAATAAATCAACTGGCCGTGACTGATAAATTATGTGACTGTGTTAGATGGTTATTAAATTTCCAATTTATTTAGTGCAGTTACTTCATTGTTACAAACTGGCCTGCTGTTTGAAAATCATGAGAAACAGAAATTCTTTTGTAGGTTCTTTGTGTCACAAGCTTTAGAATTGCTTGCCATTTATATCAGGATTTCAATAGCTGCATGACTTTATCACTGCTAACCTCTCTATACCAACATAAGCTAAGTTGAATAGCAGCTAGTTCAGCAAGTAGTAGTAATGTCTTCTGAGAGGAGAAGAATGTCCACGGACTGATGGTTGGTACTGTGCCACAGAGCTCAAGAGTTTGTTAATACAGGTTTGTTCAGATGAGTAGAATAGCTAATTTCATTTTGCTGCTATTCCTGAAAAATACCCACAATTTTCCCATAGTTACTATATGCATATGCTCAGAATATGTGGAAGTATTTAATTAATATATTAGTTTACAAAACTGTTTTCTTATTTTTTATTAATAAATCCAGATCAGTTTCTACCCATTTTTGGGCTATTGTTTTTTTAGGGAATTTTAAATGTATTATGGTGCTCTAAAAGAGACCCTGCAACTTCCTGGGACACTCACATGCCAAAATTCTGGCAAGAATATCTGTAAATTATTTTATCTATCTTCATATACCAGCTTCTTTTATTCATATAAGTCAATCAGTGGCTGCAGTGGGTATTACATAACCAACAGTGCTCTTTAAAGAAGGTTTCCTGTAATGTATGCTTCAGGCAGTGATTAGCCTCATCAATTCTGGTTCACAGTACTTCTATGTAATTATTGTTAAAGCCTTAGGATATTAGTAGGGCATTAAACAGGCCATCTTCTTTTCTTTACATATTGTGTATCATTTCTGTAATTTCTCAGGAAAAAAATGGTATTTAGATGTAATTAACTTAAAGAGCTTTTAAGAGATTCTGAGTTGAGCTGGGCAAAATGGCATTAGCCCTTCATGTTTTATTAAAGGGACGCCTTGAATAGCTTGTACTGTCCCGTGGCTTTAACAGCTTAAATGTGAGATTCTTCATATTCACTGGGTGTAATCATGATTCTATTTTGTCTTCTATGCAAGCAATGTCTTATGCAATCTTTTCATTTGAGACTTGTGTTTAACTTACTAAAACTTAAGTTTTTCTTATGGGAAATGAGAAATTCAGGAAGAAAGTCAAGTAGCCTGAGTAATTTGTGAAAGCAATTTTGAAGAGGAAGTATTCACCATGAAACTGACAGGATGTAAGTGCTTATAGTAGGATTTACTACTAGGAAAAGATATATATCTTTTCCTAAATAGAAACTATATAATGCTTATTGGAATACTTTGAAGGCGTTAGAAAAACACTGGAACTGATGAGAAACTAAATTAAACTTATTTCTTCAAGAAATAATTGGAAACACTTATTTTCAGTTTGCAACATTTGATATGACTGTTCGATAAGATAGGTGCAGCACCAGCTGTTTTTTCTTTTTACAATAAGAGGCTGATGATAATAGACCAGTATCGTTCCTTGTGTTTTGGGAAAAGTTGGAACTTAAGCGTTTAATTTTATTAGACCTCACCTTCCTTTTAAATAAATTAGGGATTATGAAGGCCATTGATGGTTATGCTTGCAAGTGTAATTTATAGAATTTATTAAAACCTCTAATGTTCCTTATTTTCTGGTCATGGATATTTATTGATTACTACCGATAAAGAAATACTTTTGCACTCTTCCTCTAACTGACACTTAATGATAAAAAAGTTTCCTGAAAAATCTTCCAGGGTCAGTTATGTATCCTTCACCCTTATTACAGAATCAGGGAACGGGTTACAGCGGAAAGGGACCACTGGATCCAGTCTGGCCTCCATGCCCAAGCAGGTTTATCCTAGAGTATGTTGTACAGGATTGTTCAGACAGCCTTTGAATGTGTCTGGTGAGGGAGGCTCCACAACCTCTCTGGACAATGTGCAGTTCTTAGTCACCCACACAGTAAAGTTCTTATGTTCAGGTGGAACTTCCCTTACTGTGCATCAGTTCCTGCCCTTTGCCTCTTGTCCTGTTGTTTGGTACCATGGTGTGGAGCCTGGTCTATGCCCAGACCCTTCCCTGCAGACGTGGACAGACATGGATGAGGTCCCCTCTCAGTTGTCTCTTCTTGATGCTGAACAGGCCCACCTCCCTCAGCCTTTTCTCATGAGATGCTCTTGTCCCTTTATCATCTTTGAAGCCTCTGCTGGACCTGCTCCAGGTGCACCTTGTCTGTTGTCCTGAGGAGCCCTAAGCTAGATACAGCCCTCCAGGTTGCTACTAGGATTGAGTGGAGCTGCAATTACCCTCCCTAGACCTACTGGCAGTGCTCTTCCCAATGCACCATAAGATCAATTTTTCGCCCCAAAGACATGCTGGCTCATGGAGAGCTTGTTGTCCACTCCCAAGTCCTCCTCACAGCTGCACTCCAGCAGGTTAGTGTACCTGTCCTGGTGCCTGGGGTTATTCTTCCTCAAGTTAAGGACCTTGCATTTGCCTTTGTTGAATTTCAGATGGTTGCTGTCTGCCCATCTCTCCAACCTGTTGAGTTCCTCCTGAAGGGCTGAAAGCTCTCAGGCAACTCCTCCTAGCTTAGTGTCATCAGCAAATGGGCTGAGGTGTGCACTCTATCCCTTCATCCAAGTTAAACAATGCTGGGGCCAGCACTGAATTCTGCAAGACATCACTGGTGACAGGCCTCCAGTGAGACCCTGTACCACTGATCATGACCCTTTGAGAACTGCCATTCAGCCGGTTCTCAGTCCATGTCACTGTCCACTTGCACTTCCTGAGTTTGCTTATGAGAATATCATGGGACACAGTGCCAAAAGCCTTGATGACAGCCACCATTACCCAGTCATCCAGATAGTACTAGTGATGACTAATGCTGTCTTTGGAACTCTGGAATAGGAGTTTATATTGATATGGCAAGTATAATGTCTTCTTTGTCTGTATTTTTATAGTACATATTTTCTGTTCATGTATTGTTTGTTCTGTATTTTGAAGTTTATATATATAGAAATTGTTTAGGGCTACATTTACCTGAGCGTGGTTTGGGTTTTCCAATAAACTGTAGTTAGTATTTAAATGTAATTGGAGTTGCATAATGATTTTTTAAAAAACCAAAACAGTAACAACCAAGCCCAAAAACAAAACATAGTACATGTAAGTAGAGAACTATACAACATTTAAGCTGTTACCTTTCTGTGAAATTGTTACATATTCTGAAGCAGATATATGTGTTGTAATACCCAAATGTAGTATCAGATTATTAAAATGAAATTGTTAAAACATCTAGGAAGGAACTAGATATTCAACAACGTGCTGTCCCCTAGTTGTTTTCTGTCATTCCGTAGCATTCACTTAGTGCTTTAATCATTGAAATCTGTAAGCTGATCATGTACAAACTGGTACAGAAGGGAAATGGTTCATTGTTCCAGTGCTCATGGAGTATTTGGCAATCTTGTTTTGCTTTGGGTGGCTAAAAGCTATTGGCATGGTAGTATGCCACTCAACTGGTTTATTATTACTGTGCTAACAGCAGTCATATATTCATGCCCTCTGCATAGTTAAAGTGGAAAAAAGTCTTTTGAGCGCAAAAGCTGAGGAGAGCTTTATCCTGAGCCCCAAAAGCAAAGGTGGTGAATCAGGTTTGAGTAGAAGAACAACCTGATAGTTCTTAGAGAAGCAAGTGAAGAAGCTACCTCCTGCTATTCGTCTATTATTCGTCTACTAAAAATAGTGGTGTCATGTATTGCTAAGAGGAACCTTTGGTCTACCACAGAAAGAAAGTATACCAAAGTTTCATTGTGTTTAGGGCTTTTAGTGCCCGGAGAATAAATTGGTCCTGTTACTATAAAATCACTTTCCAAGCAACCTTTAGCAAGATACTCCTGTACTGCTCATTATTGTTACTGTCTGAAGATGCTGCATGTGAGACATTTATGCTTCCATTAGGTATAATGGTACACCATGGATAATCATTGTAGGGAGTGTGAAAAAATAAGAACAGTAGGGGTCACTTGTTTAATGAAAAGGTGATGAGCCAAGAGCTTTATGCTTTCTGGGAGATTGACATAATAGGGACATATATTCAATTAGAGATTCTAATACTGCTGGAAGTCTGATAGACGCTTAAGCTCCCTCATCTGACATTTTTTCTGCTTGCTTGTGACTGCAAGTCAGAAAAGTGCTTTAAAAGGAGTAGATGAATAATCCTGTGCTTTATTTGTTTGCTAAAATCTTGCTAGTCTCATTTGGATATATTCAAGTGATTAATCTGAACATATGCTGAAATACTTTGTTGAATTGACTCTTAAATTGGTAGAGTGGAAGAAGGAGTTATAATCTCTTTTTTTTCTGCAGTATTTTATCTTTGAAAAAATGGATTTGAATGAAAGTGCTATTGTGAGGAGTATGTAAAAATCAACTTCTATTTCATAGCTGAATTGATATAAGAAAGAGGATCACTGATGTTAATTTAAGCACTTCACAAAGCTTTATTCCAGGATATAACTTCTTTACAGTGACAAGCAAGTGGTTGTGGAATATCTGTACTAACATTTATAGTGATTAAAGTTACATTGCTTGTGAGCCCATTAAAACCCAGTTAAGCATATTGACTTTTAATCTGTGGAGACAAAGGAAGTCAGATGCCTATTGGTTCTACAAGATCCAGACATATGTGCTTCTTCAGGGCCTGAATCTTATGGCCACACTTTTTCCCAGATTTCATAAGGTCTGCATTATGTTACTTCTGTTTTCCCAGTTCACTTATGTTCTAATTTATCGACTTTATATAACATTAAAAATTCTGGTTTGTTAGCAGTGGTTCTCCACTGGGTTTTCTCTGTAAATCTCAGTGTCAAATGGCATTGGAAAGGAGATGATTTTCTTCAGAAGTAACTTTCTTTGTATTATTTTTAAAACCCTTTTTTAAAAAAGTAATGTTGATCTAATATTTGTGTATTTTGATTTCATTCAACCATTGAAATCTTATCTTAGAGTTATCTGTTACACCGCAGATATTTACAGGGCAAATATTTGTTTTTATTTCTTACTGCTGGTCAAAAAATGACTGGAGCTAGTGCAATATGCCAATTGTCACCTTAAAATATGTATATTCACAAAAAAATCATACCTCAAAGAATTATAGATGCCTGACTTTTATGGATGTCGTTAAGCCATTCTGCTGTTGGTAAGTTTTCTTCAGCAGCTGCTTCTCATAGCTGTGATGCCACCAGAGTGTGGGGTTTTTCAGGGCCTTTTTCAGCTGCAGCACTGCTGGACTAGATTTTGGCCAGCAGCACCCCAGTAGCTCCAGGCACCCCAGTAGTGGAACATGTGCCTGCCAAGGTGTATCTGCTCTTTTCAGTTGGACCTTTAATGAAACCTGATGAAATTCAGCAACTTACTTGGAAACATGTTGGAAGTTTTACTGTTGCTTCTCAATGTAACAAAGCCAAAAAGTTTCTAAGTTGCTGTATGGAAAAACATGGTCCAGAAATATGTGACACATAAATAATGTCAAAGAACCCTTCAAAAAAAAAATTATATTCTACCTTGATATTAGTGTTCCTTGAATGAACAAGTATCAATTTTTTGTTTAATATTGCATTTTCTGTACAGAGTACTGTGTAGGCTGTCTACGTATGTTTTGTTTTGCCTTCATACTGTCTCATTTTTAGTTCTTTAAAATACAGCAAAATAAAATGAAACTACTGATGTATAGCTTTTCTTTGGTTTGAGTTTTGTTTTTTTTCAATTTTCAAAAAAGCAGTAACTGCAGTTAACATATAGTTAATTACCTATTAAATGTAGAGGCAAAAGGAGTCAACAGATTGTAACAAATACTCATTTTAAGAAATATTTGCCCAGTATTTTGTGGACCCAGATTGTCTCTTGATGGTCTTTAAATAGACTTGCAAAAAAGATATGGAGCATTTGGAAGTTTAAAACACAACTTGCTTATAATTCTTAGCAAATGAATACAGTCTTAGCTCATTAAAAACCTCTTAAAACTCTCCTGCTGCTCTAATAAAGTGGGAGGGGAAAAATTCCCAGAAAGGTGAGGGAAAGAATCATTGACTGCAAAGCAGTTACAATTACACTGTAACTTCTAACTTTGCCCATGAAGTTTTGATACAGCTTATAAGAAAGGTACAATTGTCAAGAAATAAAAAAATAAATAGAAATATTTGTGATTAATAAAATTGTAGATATTCTATTACCTTGCCATGAGATGGTGATGTTAATTCTGCTCTGTAAGCATCATACAGCCACAATTTGATTCTAAGCTAGATCAATATTTCTTTTGTAAAAATCTTCCTGAGAATGTACCCACTGATATAAAAGGAAAATTGGAAAAAGGATAAAGCAAGTTACCTAAGTACAGCTACTTAGAACTTTGTTAAGACTGTTTTTGACTACAAGCTGGAAAATACTTGGAGAAGAGTCTGATAGTAGAGCATTTAGAGATTTTAAGTAGGTTTCCAAGGCTCTTTAGGTCATTTCATAGGTAGAGATACTTAAAGGATTTGGACCATTTTGTTTCTTCCCTCTCATTGTTTCTTATGCAGTGTTATTTTACCTTTCTTAGTTTACAGTGATACCCTTTTATCTTTCCAAGAAACTTTTAGTAAAATAACATTCATCTTATTTTATATTCAGACAGGGAAAAAGGAAAAGAGTCTGTGTAGAGGCATTCTGAACTCGTCTGTGCTCACAGTGCTGAATTGCTAACTTTTTTGACTCATACTAACTTGTACAATTAAGGATGAAAAGTTAATCCTGCAATCCTGCAAAAGATTTGCCCACACACACATTATCTGCAAGAAAGTATTTGCAGGGGAAAAGTCTGTGCACACAAAATAGACACCTGCTAGATGTGTAATTAGATATATTTGGCCTGAAACATGTGCACATTCATTGTGTGTTTCAATATTTCAGTCCTCACAGCTACCACCAAAACTTGTAAAGACCTAGAGGAACTGCCAGCAGTTGTACCCAGAGAAACCTGGGCTTTTTATTCAGTGATTTTAAAATTATAAGCAGAGATAGGGCAGTGCTGCCAAGTGCATGTGCTGTGGACTGATCTGCTTTCTGGATCTGCCAGCTGCAGACCAGCTGTGCTGGCCTGAGTGCTGCCAGAACTGCAGGCAACCCTGCAGACAGGCTTTGTGCAGACAGACAGCAGCAGGGGGAGCTCTGATTAATGAAATCTGTTCTTCTGTGACCTCTTTTGAAAGAGTAAGGGAGGCAAGCTGGGCCCTGTTGAAAGCCCGGCTTGGCATCCATGTGACAAACCAGAAATTATATATGATTTCAGTGAGTAATGAATTAATCTGTTCTGAGGTTTTTTTAGAAAGCCAGACAAAGTGGCCCGGTCCAGTGCTAGTGTCCTGGTGTTCTAGTTGGAGTGGTGCTAGTAGCACTGCTACACCTAATATTGTATCCCATTCTATGTGTGTATCTCTGCTGCTGTCTTCATGATTTCCATGTAAAAAGTTCTGGTTTAGCTTTCCTTGATTTATGATTAGATAGGGTTTGCTAAAATCTCATTTCAGAATTCTGTGTTTGAAAATAGAGAATTATCTGCCTGTCAACTCTTAAGCTGAATTTTCTCTTCTCTTCCCTGCCATCAATACATTACCAACAGAGGATGATAGGAAAGGAGGGGATGAGAGACAGAGGAGATCTGTAGGCCCAACTGCATAATTAAGTTGTAAATCCCTTGAGGCATAGGTGTAAGAAGAAAAAGGGTAGGACCAGAACAGGTTATTTACCAATGTTAGCAGTTTAAACATATTCATCTGCTGCCTCCAGAAGACATTATAAGGGTCTAATAATTGCCTTCCATTAGTCCCTCTCCCAATTTTTTTAACTCTAATATTAATGCACTTAGTCTAGATTAAGTAGATTTTGTAATTTACTCTGTCTTTTCTTCATGCTTTTTATAATTGGAATTCATGTGTCTTGGTAAGTGCTTCCTCTGCTGTTCACATGTTCCCATAGTGGAGATCAACACTGGTAGAGGTCAAAATGAGACCCATCAGTGCAACTTACAAATAGCTCAAGCACAGCTAGAAGTGTTTTGCAGTGCTATCATATGGTTCACCATTTTTATGTCATGTTTGCCCTGAATGATGTATTTCCAGGAATACATACAACACACATACACCAAAAAAAAAAAAAAAAAAAAAAAAAAAATTACGCCCTAAGGTGCCTCTCCATATTCACAGTTTCTTTGGAAACAAGAGAGATTTCTTTGTCGGTATATAGTTCATTGCACCAAATATTCTTACACTCACTTGGGAAATTGTGTGGTGTTGTACCTTCCCAAAGCTATGGTTTTGACTCACGTTGTTCTTGTATTAGCTGCAGGCTATGAGCTTTCCTGTCATCCTTTCTGCATTTTTAATTGACCCTTGGCATCTCATGTCATGATGACTTTTCTTATGCTTGCCCTGCTGCTGCTCATACGTCCTTTCTCTCTTGCCTCACAACACAGTAGCATTTTCTGCTTGCTTTCTTTGAATTAGGTGCATGGAGATGGCCTGTAAAATTCTCTGCTATGATAACCTCAAAGGATTCTGCTCTTTGGATATTTCAAGGCTGGTTAGTGTTTTGAGATGAAGAGATTTTGTTGAGTAGTAATTTAAATAAGCTTCTCTTGTTTGATCAGCATTCCCATACTGAAATCAGGTTTTTGTTTGTATACTTTTCAGGCTTCTTACAACACTTTGACACTGCAATTTTTCAGACAAAGTATTCTTCCCTTGTCTGATGCTCTCTTTATCCTTCTCAATGGCACTCTTCTTCAAACCACATTCTGTACCTTCTACAATTAAAAAATAGTACAGCTTTGTCCTCTTTGCTTAATCTATTTTCATTGTTCCATTCAATCACCTGTATCACTGTAGATTTTCTATTTCTTGCTTTTTGGAAAAACTCATCTGGGTATCTTGATGTTGCAGATCTTTTAACCATTGATAGCTGTCCCAGTGGTGCTAACTTGGTCAGTTGCATAGTGAGTATGTGGCATGATCACATTTCTGTTTAGGTTGCATTAGTGTGCTTGTGAATTTGACCAAACTCTTCCAGCAAATCTGAACTGAGACATTTGGAAAAAGGAAGTTTCAAATATGGTTAAAAGTGCTGATTGTTAGTGGCTAGTACAAATGAAACTTATGTTAATCCACACAATACTGGCTGGTCTTTCAGGATACATTTATGACCCTGTTGGTCCATTTGTTTGTGATTTCAACCAAGTTATATGAAAAAACGATCATCCATGTGCATTGGTGCCTGACTTTTTTCACTCTCTTGCATTCAAGCTGCTTAAACAAGCATGATAGTAATTTCACTGCTTTTGAGCACTGCGGATCATTTCATAGATCTAGCGCTATCTTAAAATTTCTCAACAAATTTGATGAAGGCTATCTGGTAACTTTGATCACTTGGAAAAACAGTGCGTGGAAAATCCAGTTTTGGGATCTTAGTTTTCTTTAAACGATTTCTAAAAGAATTGTGGTACCTAATTTAACTTGAGTGAGTAATGTTCTTGCTAGAACAGTCATGATCTAAGCTTTGTGTAATGCTTGTTTACATTGCCAGTACCACAACTGAGACCCATTGTTTGATGTCTTGCTTCCAAAATGAGTGAAGGCTGTGTGTTAGTTGGAAACCCATTAAACTTCTTCATTTTCTGGTCTGAATGCCAGTTTCTCACAATGAGGTAGCATTATTGCTAGTTTTGAAAAAAATTGCCGCTTCTTCTGTAATTCTGAGTTTTTCAACCAAAGTCAGTCTCTGTGCTTGATTAATCTTGAGAAACAAGAAGAATGGTAGAGCCTGAAATTCTGTGGGTTGACCAAATTGTTACAAAAATTCTATTCTAGTAATCTTTTTGAGTATGTGCTAAATTACAATACAAGATAGAAGGTACTGTCTTCTCTACTAGTAAAAAATGGACTATTCCAAAGCAATATTGGTCAAAACTAAGGAGAGTCATTAAAGAATGGAGTAGCAACTCAATGGATGCAGTCTTTCTTATGGCACAGGTGACTAAACACACTAGTTGGAACGTGTAGTTTCCTTCACCAGAGGAAATCAAATACTCTGATTAAATATTTCTTTCTACTCTTTGACAAAGCCTTACTTATTTCAAAATTGATCAGCCTCTGTGATGATATCCCAGTCTGTTTTTATTCAGAAATTGGGTTGTGCCTCAGGTTGCATGTATTGGAAAACAAAAGGCTTTCATAGTCTGTGGTTGACAGGCAGTCTTATAATGCATGATAGGTTTTGCTACCAACTCTTAAAATTCTTTCATTTCATGTTTTTTCCAGCACCAGATGGCAGCATCTCTGTGGCATTCCACTGAAAACTTATCAATTTCACATGGATTCTAGGGGATCAGTACCTAAGTGGGATCTAACTGGTCACAAATCTGGTTCAAATTAAAGTATTTCTCACACAACAAACATAATGTGTGATAGATGTTATGTAAAGGAAAACAAGTCCTACCTTCCTACTTCATTTTATCAGTAAGTGTATTCTTTCAAAATAGCTTTTAGTTTTATAATAAAGAATGTAATAAATACAGGAAAACTCTTCAGATTAACTGCTCCCATCTTGTAAATTATCAGATAATTATTTTTTTCTTTTAAATTATATTAGTTAAACATGGATGCAGCAGTTATTATTGTGATAGCATTGCTCTGGCAGTATTTGATTATACATTTTGTGTAAATAGTCTTGGTATGTTTTTTCCCTTAAATAATATATGATGGAAAAGTGTTTCTTCTGAATATATGACTTCATATTCTGGAGCCTGTTGCCGGAATCATCATCAGCTGTGTACTGAAGTGTCTCCCTGTTGCTTCTTCTAAAAAGTGATATAAGAAGTCAACATCTCATAAAATTTTAAAAGTGCGTTGGAATAAAATGGTGCTATGGAACTTAGAACTTTCAGCTGTGCTTTTTAGACTTTTATTCCATTTGAAATTTTATGAGTGAGGTGTCAACCACCAGAAGATTTTTTTTTTTTTTTGCTTCAGAGCAAGTTATGTTAAGGTGACATATCAGTGGGGTTTTAACCCTTTGAATTCTCCATTTATTTTCCAGTTCTTCTGGTTTTATAATAAAGCAGTGACAAAGCTAGTTTGACTGCAAATGTCCAGCATTTTTGAGCTGTATATCAGCAAACCTTCCTGGAAATTTTCTGCTACATGTTACCACGAGAAAATGATAGAGAGAAACAGCAATTTTTGCTAAGGCATATTTATTTCAATTTTATAGTTTCAGTGTACTGCAAAACATTAAGTCATGCTGGCTTCATTGAAGCCTACCTGAATTTAAAGAACTCTTTGGAAGTCCTCTAATCTGGACATTGCGGAATGATCAACTGGCACTTCATGCATGCTTTAAATACTTCTTCAGCACAGAAGGATTTTAAACAGATGCCATATTTAGCAAAGCAATCCCCTTATTGCTCTTCACTCCATAGTCTGAGTTTGATTTTGTCATTACTTGATCATCTATGGTGAAATGTGCATGCAAAGCAGAAAAGGAACATATTTGTTTATAACTGCAGTTTCCAATATGTAATTTCTCATTGTGTCTTCTTTCTGTGTCTGATACTGTGAAAAAAAAGCAAATGAGAAAAGCAAATCTTGTTGGACAAATTTAGAATGGTGGTTACAGAAAATGGAGACCCGTGTGCATCTTTACCTCTTGATTTTCTTCAGCCCCTCAACAGAGGGGAATATCGCACTATGCTCAGTGTTGGTCAGGCCTTACCAGAGCAGTTCTGGGCCTCACACTTTAGGAAGGATGTGAAGGCACTGGGATGCACCCAGAGGAAGGCAGTGGAACTGGTGGAAGGGCTGGAAAGGCTGTCCAGTGAGGGGCAGCTGGGAGGTCTGGGTTTGTCCATTTTGGAGAAAAGGAGGCTGAAAAGTGACCTCATTGCTCTCTGCAGCTTCCTGGGGAGGGGAAGTGAAGAGGGAGGTGCTGATCCCCTTTCTCTGGGATGCCATCATCCAGAGCATTCGTGAAGATATTGGCCCATGGAGTACACTGCTAGTAGACTTTGTGCTAATTACTGTCACTCCCTGGACATGGTGTTTCCGTCACTTTTCAGTCCATTCCACTGTCTGCTCATCCAGCTTGTGCTTCACCAGCCTCTTTATTTAGGATCTTACAGAAAGCAGCGTTGAAAGCCTTAGAGAAGTCAAGGGTAGACAATATCTTGCTGCTTTCTTCTCACCTACCAAGCCAGTCATTTCATCATAGACAGTGATAAAGTTGGTCAAGCCTGACTTTCTCCTAATGAATCTATGCTAACAATGCTTGACGATCTTTTTGTCCTTCCTATTCCTGCTGACAGTACATTCCTGCAGATGTACTGCTTTCTCATGGATCAAGGTGAGGCTGACCAACCTGCAGTTCTCTGGATCACCTTTCCTGTCCTTCTGTGTGATAGTGACATTTGCTTTTCCTTAGTTCTCGGACACTTCTTACAGTTGCTATGATTTTTGAGAAGTTACTGACAGTGGCTTTGCATCCTGTTTGCCAGCTCCCTGAGCACTCAAGTGCATCATACTACACTAAGAGTCAACACCTCTGTATTTATTTGTGTTTAGTTTGTTTTTATACTCTTAAGTAGCTTCCACCACAGCTACATTTTCTTTACTCCAGACTTTTCCCCATGTCTCTCAGAGCTGAGATTCATGGAGGCCTACTCACGGAAACTGAGAAGAAGGCAGCATTTTCAGTACCTAATCCTCTTTGATGTTCTGTGTCCCCTGCTTCATACAGCAAAAGGCTTAAATCTTCTCAACCCTTTATTTTGCTCCTTATATACTTAGAGAAAATCTTTCCATTGTCTTTGACATCCTTGACTGGACTCAGCTCCATTTTGGCTTTGACTTTCCTAACCTCATCCCTAGATGATTAAACAATGCTTCTGTATTCTTCCGATATTCTTGTGTTCCTTTCTCCACTTTCTGTATGTTTTCTTTTTATGTCTGAGTTTTGCCAAGAGCTCCTATTTGTATTTCTCTTGTAAAAAAGATCTACAGAGAATGGGTGGTTTTCCTTTGCTCTATAAAGAATGTTAAACACTTGTCAGAGAATATTTAAGCAAGCATTCTTTATTCCATTTCTTTCCAAGAGGAAAGAGTATTCCACTTTTAGGAAGAATACTGGGAGCCAATACCTTTGACTGCTGCATGAAGTGTTGAATTCCTGAGATAGATTTATTGAAATTTTATATAAATGTCTGTGTGTATGAAACATCTTTGTTTAGTATGGGATTCTTATTTTATGTTCTTAGGTAGATCATAGGAAGTTGTGTAGGAGCTTGTTTGCAATGTATAATGGTATCAGAAAATTTTGTATTTCTTCCTTTGAAGACTTTTCTATTTTTCTCCATAGCTGGACAAAATGTTCAGCCTCCCAGGTCAACAACTTTCAGGAGTATGTAAGCATTTTACAGAAAGTGAGCATGAAGGGTAATACTGTCTTATTTTTGAGAGCTTGACTCTTATTTATGTAGTGAGAAGTCCTTTAACTTTTTTTTTTAACCCCTTCACAGGCATTGATTTTCTCTAGAGACGTGTGGGAATTTAGCTTGGATGGTTTTGGCTAGTTATTATTTTATTGTTTTTCATGTGTTTTCTCCATTCCATACAAACAGTTCAATGAACAAAAGGGTTTGGGCTTTTTTTGTTTTATTGTTCGGGGGTTTTTTTCCCCCAAGATTATCAGCCAAAATAATAGACCTCTGTAGAGGGAACACATGGAGGGAATGAGCTACATGGGAAGGGAGTATTTATGGTTTTTTTAAATGGTGATCTTTCTAAAGCTGCATTGGCCAGATTTTCTGTTGTCAGCAAGTGGAGTATTGTTTTCATTTCTTTGTCTTTTAAATACTGTTCAGGGAGTTATGTAGAACATAATTGATACATGCAGAAAGATACAGCATTTTATATTTAGCGTGTCACACTTATGTGGAGTAGATGAGACTAGAAAAGATACTTTCCTTTGAGAATGATAGAGATTTGTGCCTGAATGTTTACACTTCTTAAACCTGTTTTACAGTTTATTTTCATACCAAGCCAGTTATTTAGCCAAGATGTTGTTATAGAATAATATTTTAGGACAGAAAAGACATTTTCAGCTGTTTTGTTAATACAGTTGTAACGCAATCTGTATTTATGTATGCTATTTTACTTACAAAATTCTAAAGGTGTTTTGGGACAAGAGACACCATGCAATAATTCCTTGCCCACTGAGTGCCACATAAAGATCTTACAGTTCTGCTAACAAACCATAAACTCTTCCATTGCCTCACAATTGTTTTCAGTGGATGATCTGCTTATGAGAAATAATATATAGCAAATGTGTGTATGGAGCAAATGATCCCTCTTCTTAAAGCATTTAGGCTTTGTAACAAAAGCCATTCCTTTACTGCATTGTCAGGAAGTATGTAAAGGTTTGACAGGGTGTGAAAAGAAAAGAAAACATGGTTTTTAATGACCAGAACTGTTTGCCCATTCTGAGAAAATTTTCTTAGGTATTTGAATGACTTGCATGCATGTATGCAAGACTATAATTGGATTTGTGTGCATATACACAAAGTCTGTGATTCTCTACATAATATCAGAGTACCTGAGTTGCAGAGGAGCTTCTATGCAAATAAGTTCAGTAGGTACATCAGAGTGATAGTGTGTTTTCAAATGCTCCCTTCAAGGGCAAACAAATCATAAGGAGTTTTAAGGCAAGTTCAGCTGAGCCCTGTGCTGTGAAGTGCGGAGAATGGAATCTATAGTATTGGGGTTTTGTTTTTTTCCTTTAGTAACGTGTCTTCACATGTATGTCCCATTGCAAAGACGATCAGTATGACACCCTGGCAAGATTAAAGTATCCAGAATAGAATGTCAATACACTAAAAGTGCATTTATAAAGTCTAGGACAAGGGAAAGAAAATAATACAGGGTAGAAAGGATTTAGTGGGTACCCACAGAACCCACAGCATTAAATACAAACCTCATTGTCTCACACAAATGGAAAGACCTGGATCTGTACGCTTGCCCTGTTCCTATAAGTACTTTTCTCACATTGAGCTGAGGTGATATAGATAAGGAACTTTGATATTAATGAAGAAGAAATAAAATAATAAACTTTCACGTACAAAACGAGAAACAGACACTTTTTCTTAGAGGAAGAGAGAATAAGTAAACATCTTTTGTCAAGTCAGACCATACTGTACAACATCACAAAATGATTCATCAGGACTTTTGCCTCTCCTTCTTTGAATGTCCCCACATTTTAGAGTAGCAAATAATATTACACTTAAGGCTACTTAAGTTTAGAGTTCTAGGTGTCATATATATTTTCTTTAGAATTATAGTTTGGGCAAGGTACCTGTACCTACTCCTGTAGCTAAGGAGTTAGGTGGCTCAAAATTAATAGAATGAACTAGGTGAATAGAATAGAACTAGGTGAAAGAATTAAAATATGGAATAACAGAATGCACTACATTAGTATTTTGTGTGGTTAATACTTTATAGAGAATGCTTTGCAGAGGTAAAACATAATGGATTAATAGATGTGGTTTACGTTCACAATGACAGCTTCAGTATTCTAGAAGTTAGGTGGAGTTAAAGTACTGAATTATCTAGTACACCCAAAATATAATTTGTTCTCTTCTACATTTTCTCCTAAGTTTAATGATGAAGATGATTATGGATTTTTAATTTACAGGAATTATAGTTGCCTCCATTTTCTGTACTAGACGTGAGTTCTTAAGTTTGTTTTTTACCCCATACTGGAAATTAGATGTAAAAAGCAATAACTTTATTTCTGTATTTTTGATTAATTTTTAAAGTTACGGTAGTTACTCTGGTCTTCTGTAATGCACCGCCTTGTCATAATAAAGAGGTTTCAACTTATTTCAGTAAAATATTTCCTGATCAGCAAAACAAGCAAGCCTCAATGTGAATGCAGTAACTTAAAGTACTTAATTCAGTATTTTGTTGAAAAAGGCTGAACTTAAACATTCTGCTTGCCTGATTTCACCCCCTAACAAACCATAGATCAATGTAGGGCCATATTTTTGTAAATCTACAATGCACAGTGTTCCTGCTTTTACTTTCTAAAGTATTTGATCTATGCTTTTTCAATTAATGTCTAATTTCTTTATTGCTTTTTTGCAGTTTCAGCCATTTCCTAGCTAGTATCTTCTGATCTATTTTTAAGCTCGTTGTACTCTTCCCACAACCTAAATTTTTCATATGAATGGCTGTGCCTGTATAAGCAGTGTTCAGCAACTTATCAGTTGCCTTCAGACTTAGTTAACTCAGTCAAAATCACAGAAGATCCAGACCCCTCTAGTTTATAGTTCTGTTACAGTTGTGTACTGGCCATTGGTTAGTGTTGCTTTTTTGATATGTCTTATCTTATACAAAACCACTGTATATATAAGAATAATTTTAAAATATTTCTATCATGCTTGAACATAGGTTAAAAATTGTGGAGTTTTGAATCTAACATCTTTATTTCATTTTACAGCTATGAAATTACTTTCTTGCCTAATTTTCATCAGTAAAACATTTAGTGATGTGTGTCCTGGAAGAACAGTGAAATTCAGTTGTGAGAAATGGTGATTAACCTTTAATATTCATGCATTTACATACTTAATTTATGATGATTTTAAAATCAAATAATCATATGAAACTTAATACAATTATACAACTCACTTGTTTATCTCTAAAAAGTGAAAAGTACCTTTAAAGTAAGCAGATTTTGAAAGCAGAAATGCCACGAAATATTTAAATGACACAATAAATGGATAAGCAATTGTACAGTTTCTAAGAGGTGGGATAGGCAAAACTTAAATTTGTAACTACAGCGTGAAGTGCTGGGTCTGTTAGATTTATCGTTTAGTAGTTACTGCGCTGGGAATGATCAGAAAATCAATTAACTGGCCTTCATATTTTGCATTAGTTTATGGAAATTGTTTTATTTACTATTCAGTGCAGATTCTTCATAAAAAAGCAAAATGTAGCTTTGATTGAAACATTAGCTAATAGGCATGAGTGATTAAAGTAAGATACTCTATAATAACAATGCATCTTAAATACTTGTGTAGCTCTGGCTTGAATTTGGGGTCATTGGTTTTGTATCTCTAAAGTAAAGTATGGTTTTTTTAGGATATTTGGAGTTTTCATATAATAAAATTACATAGCTTTTCTTAGGTAAGCTCAATATATTTTTGCAAAGGCTGTTTATTGGGAAATATATAATGTATTTTTAAAAATATATAATGAAGTCTGAATTGAAACTTATATCTGTGCAGTTTTGAAGTATATGCAGGCAGATTTTTTTTCCTTTTGATGAACTGTTCTTGTCTTTAAAAAGAATTTTAAATTAGAGGTTCAGAGCAATGTTTGTTTTTAGAGTAAGTCCATCATATTGGCATAGATTTAAGGAAACTTTTGAATACTTTTTTGTCAAAACTACAAACAAGTGAATACTTTAGAATTTTTAATGCTCAAATATATGCATTTTAGATGTAGTTCTGGTGATACAATATTCTGAAAAAGAAATTGAATCATAAAGTGATTTTTTTTCTAACTTAGTGCTATAATTTGTTGTGGAAGGCATTATAATGCTACTATCTTAGCTCAAATGTTCATGTTTTTGTTTCCATTGATGTGTGTTAATTGCTTAAGACAAGTAATTGAAATTATTTTAAAAATCCTGTAGAATTAAATCAATAATGAAGGACATAATGACTTCTATTTTTCACTTTAGCCAGTTGAAAACTAAGCAATTCTTTAATTAGGTTTTAGTCCCTTAAGCTTTTTGGGGTTTTTTTCCATGTGAAAACCACTGTTTGCATATAATTGTATGTATAAATTCTCCAGTTCTTTCTAGTGCAAAACAAGTCATTGTGTAAGAATTATTACTGAATTTCAAGCAGTTTTTGCTACTCATATGGCTCTGTTGAAGATGGAAGAACTTCAGATTAGTGATTGTTTGAGCTTGCTTCTGTTGTCAAAGCTGGAAACGTAATGATAGTGTGTAAACTGTCACCTGACTACATGCACTATAAGAAAAACCTCTGTTCTAATAAACAATTGGATTAGAATATTTTTAGAATTATTAAACTTTTACCCAAAGTTTCAATTTTTTATTTTCATTCTGAAGGGAAAAATGTCAATCTTTGACATATCCAGTTTCTGTGTTTTCTTCCAGTTTTGATCCTCTAGCTGGTAGAAGCTTTTGAAGAATTGAGCCAGTATCATTTATGCAATTAAGCCTGTTGCTTGAACTCTTAATTCTGCCTTTCTTAATCGTAGAAGTTGTGCTTCATTTTAAAATGCAAGAAAACCATGTGTGTGATTTTTGTTTTGTCAGTATCAGCTTCTTTGTGCCTCTTCTGCCTGTTTTACTAATGCATGTGATTTTGGGAGTGAGGGCAGAAAGCAATAGACTGTGATAATGCTGTTGAGCCATCAATGAGGTGCTTTCACACAAGTCCGTAGCTTCTCTGAGCATAACAGAGCTCTGAGCGCAGGTCAGGGACTCTGATGTGAGCAGGAATGTAAAAAAAATATTTTGAACTTTATTTTCAGATTCAGAGGCTAATCTTAGAGGAAAAGGTGATATTCTGTAAATCAAGCAAAAAGATACAAATCATGTCATGTATGAACATTTATTTTGCCAGCAAATGCCACTTGTTCCTCACAGGGCATGAAGATGCATCCAGGAAACCTAATAGTAGTCACATTACACATATTCAAATACTAAATAGGGTATGCTGTGTTCTGTTCTCTTTTCTATTTTCTGATAGATATATGAGATTCAGTTATGCCAATTTGATGGTTCATTTGGGCTGTTTTTAGTCACTAGAAGTTCTGAGTAATGAAAACTAACATGTTGCTTACTTGTAAATAATGGATTTGGAGATTTTTTTGGCATCTACAAATGTGACACAGAACAATAATCCCACTGCGCTTTTCTCAAGGAGTATCCTAAAAGCCTACAAAGCTTTATTAAGCAAAGTCATAATAAAGAGCAAGTGAATAGCAACTTCCAATACTGGGGTTTTTTTTCTGTGAGTTCTGGTATCTTTTTCTATAATTGGATCAAATATATTTGTTAATATAAAAATGAAAGCATTATTAATTAGCTGAAAGCTGAATACTTGAAATTTAAGAATCCCATAATATCATACTTGAATTTCTGCCTATATCTATTCACATGTGCTTATCCTTATCCTCTAATGAATGAATTTTGCTTACAAAATTAGTATTTTCCAAGTACTGTGCAACTTTTTTCATGTTTTGAGCAGTAGATTAATGAAGCATACCACTTTTCTTTCATAGCACTTTTGCATATAAGCCAAATTTAAACATATAAATTAACATGTAAATTTAATGAAACTTTCCTTTCTGAAAGCTGAACTATACAATCTGCCTTTTCAGTCTGCTTTAACATTGAAGAATTGCAGAATTCTTTCCTCTTTGTCTTACTATCATGCCTTTTTTCAAGGGAGTAGATGAAGTGAAGAATTCAGCTGAGATATTGTCATCAGCAAATCCTATACATAAAGTATTATAAAATAGTACATAAGTTTCTGATCTGGAGTTTTAAGCATTGACTACTCTTTCCCATTTCTGATGTAGAGAATGTCCAGAATCCAATCTGTAAGACAGAATACCTGTAGTTACATTTCAGAGGCGTTTCCAGAAATGGAATGCTGAAGATCTGTGGCTTTGTGTGGAGATAAAGTATGGAGGTTTCAAGCTGACCGTTTTAGATACCCAAAACTTACAGAAATCACTCAGCTTCCTCAAATTTACCTTAGTTGTCTTCTATTTTTTCAAATCTTACAATTGAGCACACTCAAATCTGAATGTTCTAATCACCTGATGAACTGGCTTTAGTAAGGACAACTTCAAACCACACTTGAACTATATGTGTTTGATGCTGTAAAAGTAATTTTTAGGTTTAGACTAAAATGAAGAATTTTAGTGGAAATCTGAATGTTTTGACATTACAAGTAATTGGTAGGATATATTCCCATTTTTAACTGATTTTTAAGCAGACTCAATTAATTTCTAGTTTACCTGTGGCACTTAGGTCAATTTCTAGTTTCTATCTGATAAATGTGACTTCAAAACTTACAGGTTAGTCACATTGCTGTTCAGGGCACTGTGTGGGATCTTTATTATCCCATTTTTCCAGGAAGCAACCCAGAAATAATTTGGTGTGCACTTTGAGGCTGAGCTGAGAAGTTGTCAGTGTGGGTGTTAATCTATATCCCTTTCAAATGCCAGGAATATGTTTCTGAAAGAATAAAGAAGGAAACTGTCACTCGTCTTTAAGATCACACAAAACTGTGTACTTTCTAATGTTTATGTACCTTCTGTTTCCTTTCAATTTGTCCAGATACCATATGGGTTTTCATTTCCTTTCTGTACTGTAGGGCAAGTTAAAAGCTAATTTATTTTCAAATTCAGTAATTATTTCTCCACTTTCTGCTGGATACATCTGCAGTTCAAGAGAAAATTAACTTCATGTAGTTCAAAAGTCATTTTGTAATTCAGAAGAATTAACTAGGAGCAATACTACATTTAACTATATTGTCTACATTTGATACTAGAATCTAATACAGAAATTTATGGACTTGCTCTTATAGTGGTTTGAATTCTGTAGTAAAAATAAAATTTGTAATTTAAAAAAAGTAATCTGCAGTATATTTATATGCTGAATAGTTCTGAATTTGTAGATTAGATGTAGACATCTAATCTACCTCAGAGTAAATTTGAAGAACCTGCCTTCTAACAAAATTCTGCAGCATGAGGGTAGAAGCATATGAAAGAGAAGTGATTATCTAAGGTTGTGAGAATTGATCTGACTTTCATTTCTAGAATTCCTCCTGAACACTTTCTGCACTGCTTCTGTTATCCCCTGACCGTAATAACTTAACAGTGTAAGAGATAATTGAGAAAAACAGTCAGGTAATGAATGTAGTCCTTTTGCTGTGCATTTCAAATATGACTCACTGTTGTATTCAGTGGTTCTGCAGTCATAGAATTCTTTGTGGAAAGTGTCAGTCTTTCTGCACAGCTTCCTAGATAGAAAAGATACTGAATTTATCTAAAGAAACAAATCATTACTAGGCATAACTGTTGAACTCTGGGCTAACATTATGATGGGAGGAATTCAAATGTTTAGGAACTCATCTTACAAGAAATAGTAATACTTCTTCATGAAATAAAGACAAATTTACAAAATGTACATGATTTGGACTCTCCAGCATGTTACTAAGTGGCTGAGGCACAGAAGTCATGCAGACACATTTATATTGTTGCATGCCTCAAGTATTTTTCAGTTACATAGGAAATATTGCTGGACTTTGCTGCTTTGAGAAAAACTATAATTGCCTTGTTATGCTTGCTGTGTAAATTCTTACAATTGAATAATTATCCAAACAAATTAAGAATTTGTGTTTTTAGGGGTTTGTTTAACATACTGAAAAATACTGGTCATATTTGAAGAATTTCACATCTCACAACTACCTTCTTCTAAAGTTCACCTTTCAGATCTCTAATTTTCTGAATTCTTGCTATGAACTTCTTTTCATTTCAGTGATTAGGCTTGTGACTCGGTTATAGTGCCCCTGTTTTATAATAGATGAATTAATAATGGGAGAGAGGTGTGATTAAAGTT
The DNA here is from genome assembly GCF_017590055.1 of Onychostruthus taczanowskii. Classification (NCBI taxonomy): domain Eukaryota; kingdom Metazoa; phylum Chordata; class Aves; order Passeriformes; family Passeridae; genus Onychostruthus; species Onychostruthus taczanowskii. The sequence goes on along the minus strand of NW_024498352.1, from coordinate 741,364 downwards.
CTGTGAAGGTAAAGAGCTCTGAAGAAGTTGTAACCTAATTGTTCTGACATATTTATTTAATTGCAGTCAAGCAAAATTAGCAGTGTTTGATCAGTGCAATGAATATTATGGGGGGAGGAGATGAATTTAAACTGAAAACATTCTTCTTGGTTGCACAAAGTGACATTTTTTAGTGGGCTTTAAATTTTACATTATCTACCTATTTGTGAAGGAAAAAAATACTGTAATTCTGTAGGGGATTTATTTTTATTTTGAAAGCAAAGCTTGTTTCTCTAAAAGTGAGTGGATGCTTTTTATAATGTTTTGGAATCATACATTTATAAATAGCACTTGCAGAGTTTAAACTAAGTTTAAGGTATTGTGGAGTTCAAACAAGGTAGTTGGTTGTACTATAATTTAAAAAAAAAGTAGTCTCAGTGGTGGCAATCCACATGTGTCATGGAAAACTCTATGCCTGACATCTGACATTCAACTAAGAATGAAGAAGAATCCTTTATGTGAAATTTTTCTTTTCATAAAATCACTCTAGAAGTCTTACTGATACCACTGCATTTTACTTATAATTTTCCTAACCATCTACCAAGTTTTTAATTTCTCAAGCTTTGTAGAAGATTCAAAGTAGCACCAATTAGTATAAAATTCCGTTTTTGCTTAAATATTTCTATAGATACTTTTAACTTGTTTATGCACCGTACATGTCTACTAGTGAATAGTTACAGATTCGTGCTACAATACTGTAAATTGCTTACAAAACCAAGAAGTATTTCTTCTATTTTACTTACCATTTCTGGCAAATGAGCTGCCTATATGATTGTTTGAAAGTTATGGTAGCGTACTTAGTCTTTTGTGCATTCCACCTTATCTAATAATCTCTTCCTTGTTATTGAGCACAAATGGAAATGGAAATGCTAATTTTTGTAGTATTGTGTGTTGCCCAGTGATTCTGATTTCATGTTTATTTAAATTACAGCAAACAATTCAGCTGGGTTAGCTCACAGAGCATTTCAATTACATCGAAAATAGAATGAAATATAAGAGGGTGAATTGCTTTTTCCATGCTACCTGCTCTACTTCAGTGTGACTTCTCTGTGCCCTGTGATGTTCAAAATTGAGACATCCTCAGAATTTAGGACTTGAAAGCTTGTTGAACATTACTACTTTTGGGTTACAGGTCTCTCTGTATAGTCTCTTACTAATCAAAATGCAGCAAGGGTACAGCACTTGTAAAAAGCTGTGAACTCAATCCTGCAAGAAGTTGAAAGTTTTCAGATTTTCTCTTAAATTATTAAGGGGGTAGCATGTACTGTTACTTATTTTAGAGTATGTAGCAGTGCAATTTTTGTTTGTGGCTTTTAGCTAAGTTACAAGATGCATTTTGTGTTCAAACTCAAAGGAAATACTTTTTGCCACCTTATATTAGTGTGTTCGATTTGCATCTTTTTTACTATGTACAAAAGAACAACTGGCATGCTTTTTTACTTTGTTATAGAACCGAGCAGCAGTTCTGAGAAATAACACAAGCCTTTTTCACTTGAGTTATTTAGATCAGATTTCTTTAAAGTATAAGTCAAAAATAACTGTGAAGTGACTAGCAGGAAAGTTCAGCTGTTCATGGCTTTAATTGTAGTCAAAGGTGATTGTTAGCTGTCTATACTTATTTTTTCTTTTGACATACATTTTAAAATATTATTAGAATCATAGGATCATTTAGCTTGGAAAAGACCTTCAAGATCATTGAATTCAGCTGTGAAGTCCTTCACTGAACCATGTTCACAAGAGCCGCAACTGTAGGTCTTTTGCATACCTCTGCGAATGGTGACTCCACCCTTTCCCTGTGCAGCCTGTCCCAATGCCTGACCAACCATTCCCATGAAGAAATTTTCCTACTACCCAATCTGAACCTTGCTGATACAACTTGGGACATTTCCTCCTGTTCTGTCACTTGTTACTTGTCCTGTTACTTGTTCTCATCCTGTCTGGGACCAGAGCCCAACCCCTACCTGCCTACACCCTCCTGTCAGAGAGTTGTAGAGATTATAAGGACCTCCCCCCCAAGCCTCCTTTTCTCCAGGCTGAACACCCCCAGCTCCCTCAGCTGCTTCCTATCAGACTTGTGCTCCCTTCCCCAGCTCTGTGTCGGCGATGGAGAGAGACAGGGTTGGTGATCAGAATTGGTGATCAGATTTTATTGTGGGATACAAATGCTTATATACTATTTCAGGGAGACTAGTAATCTGTACTATAAAGTTCCGTTTGCCTTTGCCAAGGCATCCTCTTATCAAATCTCTTATATTAACCAGGTCCAAAGTCCATCATCTTGTCTTGTGTCTCCCAACATTCCAACAGCTCTGTTCCCTTCTCGGGACACGCTCCAGCCCCTCAATGTCTTTCCTGCACTAAGGTGCCCAGAACTAGACGCAGGATGCAAGATGTGGTCTCACCAGTGCCAGGACAGGGGGACAATCACCACCCTGCTCCTGCTGGGCACAGGATGCCCTTGGCCTTCTTAGCCGCCTGGGCACAGCTGGCTCATGTTCAGCTGCTGTTGACCAGCACCCCCAGGTCCTTTTCTGCCAGGCAGCTTTCCAACCCCTTGGCCCAAGCCTGTAGTGCTGTGTGGGTTTGTAACTGTGTATTACCATTCTTATTACTGTGAAATGCTGCAAGGTAACAATTACTCTTATAGAAAAAAAAATCAAATTTTAAAAGACTCAGTTTGTCAGTACACTTCAAGAACTGGAACACAGCTTTTAATGTAATTTAAAATTTCAGGCTTTCTTTTTAAGAAACATTTTATTCTTCAAATGTCAGTGCAAATTATTTTAGATCATTAAATATGCTCTTCTGCTTTATCATATATTCTGCAAAAAGATTAAATCATCCATCTTTATTCATAGAGGAAACACAGTTAAGGACTCTTAAAAGCATCTTTGATTTCAAGATAGAGCAAGGCATTCCCATCTTGTTTTCATGAAAAAACAGCATATCTTAGCTGAGCCTCAGTATGGGATACAGAAGAAGTATCTCTTCCTTACCAGAATAATTTGAAGTTCTGGAAAAAAGCTAGAGTATTCATCACTGTATTCCTGTAGAGAAATTGTAGAATATAGAGATAATCTGTGTGCTGTATAGATAAATATTTTTTATAATTATTTTTACTAAGTCTATCTGTTTTGTATATTTTGATCATATATCAATACAGATGAATGACAGAAGGCTTACGAAGTGAGCAGAATCACATGCCATTTTTTAAGGAGTAGTAGTAAAGAGTGACCAAAAGTCAAGAAGGTTTTAATGCCAGTACTTATTAAATTGATTGAAAATACATAAAGGGACATGTAAAGGTATAATCCATTGTATAAGCCTTGTAAAATGATACTTAAAAATATAATCTTATTTCTCTGTTGAAAAAATGTCATAGCAAGTGGTGAGATTACAAGCCTAGTCACACTTATTAATTATGCTAAAATTTTTTTTAATTAGAGTAGCTCTTTTGAGACTAAATCTTTTACCATTAGGCTTTTTGAAACCTGTGAGATAAAAAGGAGGAGTTTTTTCAGAATATTATTTACATGATTTTAATTAATGATTATAATCTCCATGGTCATTTTTGAAAAAGAGCACTTAATCTCTTAACCAGTTTTCATTATTTGCATTTTGCAAAAACATGTAAGCCCTGCAGGCTTATTATCTCTGATTTTTTCCAAACTGAACTTATTTTTAGAGAACTGTATTTTGTTTCTACTCCAAGTCCCATTTCCTATCATAACACCTGTTTCTCATGCTGAGTGAACTGATTGGTAGAAAAGAAAAGTTTGCTTCCTTTTGCCAAGACAGAACATAGCCCTTGGCAAGGTTGCCTTTGAAAACAGTTTTTCATGCAGACATCGTATATAAGCCTATAACTATTGCTGTTGCCAAGATGCTCTGACTAATGAAGGGTCGGTGCAGTAGTGTATTCTTTCTCGTTGCTGGCAGCATGTCTATGTAGCATTTCTTCTGAGGAAAGGCACTCTAGTGTTTCAAACAGAAGCTAGAAGTTTAACCTTCTAGGAGGAAGGTCAGTGTTAGTTGTTATTGATAGCACAGAAGAAAGGGGCTGTATAGGAATATGAAAGATAAACTCTGTGGCAAGCTGAAACTCTTTAAAATACAGAGTTTTCAAATGTTTTTAACAAAAATTAGTTCTAAAACTTTCATGTTTGCAAAGTTACTTCTTTGAATCTCAAAGCAGGATTATGTTTAGTTTTCCATATTGATGATTTGGGGAACCAATTCCTAACTAGGAGGGATTAGCATATAGACTGAATTTAAAGGTCAGAACTTAAGGTGCTTACTTACAGATTAATTTTTTTTTCTGTTTCCCACTTAATGGAAAAATGTAGCAAAAAAAAATCAGGTATTGCTCTTAGTATCAATTGCATTTAGAAAGCCATTAAAATTCATTTTTTTTCAAATTTGTGGAGCAAATAATCTTTTCTGTGACAAAGAATAAATGCTCAGGTATCTTACAGCTCAGATTTTTTAATAAAAGTTTTTGGTAAAACTTACTTTAAATGGATAGGCTATAATCTACTTAGAAGCCAAGAATTTCTAATGTAAAATTTGAATTAAATATTGTGTCTCACAGCTATAGTAATATAAAGTATATGTTCTAGAAACAAGTGAGGAAATTAAAACAAGGTGAGGTAAGTTACTTCAGATAATCCAATAGCTACTGGAGCTATTCAGATAGCTCATGAAAGGTTTTACCTTGCAGAAAGTTCTTGGAGAGCTTCCTTTATACTGTCATTCTTAAGGAACTGTAGTAGTCCATCATATGCATCACTTACCATGAGGTTGGTAGTGAACTTAGCAGCAGCACTCACAATGATTAAAATTTGCTGCATTATTAAGAGCAACTGAACTCTTCTTTTATAACTGTGTTTTCTCAGACAGTTAACTAATTTCCAGGAAAAACCTCTATGTCATGTGTCTCAGAGTGAACTTATTGTAGTAGACTTCTTTCTCTGTTTTTGTGATAGCACTGTATGTCAGATACAAGATTTTTTGTTTGTTTTCCTTGTACTAAGTTTGCAATTCTGTACTTCATCTTGAAAGAACTCATTTTTATTGTAATAACTCATATTTTTGATAGCAAATACATTTTTAAATTAAGCAAATCATCCCTGTCATGTATCTTAGCTTAAACAACAACTTTGTATAGATGCAAAGTAAGTGCAACCCTTATTAAGGAGTTGCAGGAGTTTGTTTTTTGGTTCTAGCTTGTCATTTGTTCTTTCAAAGAAAGGAACATCTCCTTTCCTGGTTAAAGCTTTATTCTGATTTAAAAAAAAAAAACATGTTTAAAACTGCTATATAGCAAGTTCATGGGATCTTATACTTAGTACTTCATTGAACCATGTTCGTCGGTTTGAAGCTGTTTCTTCTTCATTAACTTGGCATGCACATGCCACTAGGCTAGTTTGGGCTGGGGTAGAGTTAATTTATTTCACAGCAACTCTTTTGGGGCTATGATTTCTATAATATTCAATTATTAGAATTTTTGCTGAAGACAATGTTGATATTACAGGGTTGGGTATTTTAGTCATTGTTGAGGAGTGCTTACATAGAGTGAAGGCCTTTTTTGCTTCTTCTGTTTGCAGTATAAATCCTAAACATAATACTTATGATTATACTGATACTTAACTATGAAGAAAATTAATTCCATCACAGCCAAAACCAGCACACAGAGTTAAGTGTGTCTGAAGTAATTTTGAAGTTTTCTTTGTGTGCTTGTAATGATATTTCTAATTAAGTTGACATGGCTTTTGACTAGTAGGGCAATTAGCTCATTGTTTCAGGTTTTTTTCAGATAGAATTCACTATGTATTTTCAAAACCAATACATTTCCTTGCTTTCTCAGTGGTGCAGCAGACATGAAGCGCTTGCTTACAGTGAGGCATATATATCCTGTTACATGTGTAAAAAATAAACTGTTCAATCTTGAGCTCAGTATCAGTATCTTGGCTTTTGATTTTTATTGGATGTTTGCTTTTTGGGCATAAGGCCAAGAACAGCAACACCACAGGAACAACACTGTTTCTTGAAGTTAATTAGTCTTTTTTGAGTTCTTCTAAGTCACTTCTTCAAGTAGTCGTTGTGTATATTGGACCCATGTCTACAGCGGTGGTAAACAAGGTAGCACTCATTATTGTGTAATATAGTGTGTACCACATATTTAATAATTCTCCAGCTTTAATGCTATAACCAGTTAAATCTCTACCTGTATGCAATGATGAGTTGGTTCTGTCGTTCCAGTTATTGAATTAGCTATTAAATGCTGTCACAAAATATTTATGATGGTGGTTTTATATTTCCTATAAGTTACTCCTACTGAGTACACTACAGAAGTTTATGTCAGTCTGAAATGTCAATAGCTACCTTAAAGTATTTCCTCTCAATCCTACATAACAAAAGTGTGTGCTGTCCTAACAGAGGAGTAGCAAAATTATAGTCTTTTGGAAACTGTGTACTTTGTTGCTCTGGTAGTATGCACAAATCTTTGACTTTGTCATTTCCCCACTAGAAACTTGAGGCATGAACGTCTCAGGTTCAAACAGCAGCTAGTTTGCCGATACAACAGCCAATGATTTAACAAGCTTTAGAGAGATTGGGTCTACAGTCACTGGAATCACTCAAGTAATAACTCAGCTGATGAGAAATTCTTTATGTAAGATTGGTCCTTGGAAAATCAGTGGGTTTTTTATTTACAAATCACTTCTGGATGCTCCTCTGAGCATTCAAAACTCCTAGCTTTTGCAGTTTCTTTACATTATACTAAAGATGCATGCATGAGCTCATAGTCTTTCTTCACTTGCTTGTCTAGTGACCTTATTCAACCCTAACACAACTGAAATACAAGAAGAAAGAAAGAAACAGCAGGAAGAAAGGTAATTAGTCAGTTCCTTATTTCGCAATTCAAAATACAGAAGCAACACTTATAGCAGTTTCATTGGTTACATATTTTAAACTTTTCTGAATGCTTGTTTTACATACTACATTTTATAAACAAGGCAGACAGTAAAAGTGAAGCTTGCAATGATAAGGTAAATTCTGAATTTAGTGCAGAATCATGAAAAGTCTATGTCACAGGTATCTGTGGGAATCACCTGGTCCTACCCTTGTCTTCATAGAGTGACCTTACAAGATTTTGTAGAATGACATGTCTCACTGCCACAGCTTTTCAGGTAGTTTTTTGTGATTTAGGATCACAGCACTCTGCTGGTCTTCTTCAGCCCACTGCAGCTGTACTTTGGGATTAAAAAAAGTTAAACATATCTTAATGCACTCTGCACAACACCACTGATATACCTTATTGTGTTGCTTCCTCAGAATCTGTTGAGCACAGTCCAGTCAGTATTTTCTTCCTGCAGCTGTTTTTGACTTAAATTGGTGAAAAAATCTGAGGTACAGGCTCAGAGACAAACTCAAATAGGTACAGTAGTCAATCAGAAGAGAGCAGCTGAGGCCTCTGGGCAGTGGGAGCTTGGGACCTGCAGCTGCAGGTCATGAGTAAGCAAAAATAAGTGTGAAGTTAATGCAAGTACTGGATATTTTGCACCGGATAGCTGCTTATCAGGGAGTGAAAAGAAGGATGAAAGTAGATTTTGGAGTAGTAACCATTGTGTGAGACTGGCTTCTTGACCTGATCTAGAGAATTTTTCTAAAGGCAAATTCAGACCATAGGGTTGGAAGGATTAGGGAGCTCAGATTAATGCTCCTGTGGTGAGTTCCTTGCTAAAGAGGTCAAGTAGAATGAACAATGGGAGTTGTTCAGTTAGTCAGGCTGTATTCACTTGTGTCTCTGCCTTAACTGCAGTGGGGCATTCTGCTGGTCTGTTAACACTGCTTGAGAACCTTGCCTACCAGTAATTTTTAACTTGTGATTTGGAATAGCTCTAAAATAATCATCTATAATAATAATAATCTAGATGCTCATTCAAAATACTCTTGTACATAAAAGACATGGAAGTACAGAAAAGAAAATAATATTGCTATTTGAAATTCTGTTGTAGAAAAAAGAAACAACTGGCTACAGTATTTTCTCTGCTATTGTATACCTTAGAATATTACTTGCCTCTTGTCCGCCTAACATTTTTCCTTTGAATTCTCTTATCCCTCCTCTTCTCCTTCCTTGACCGTATGCAAGAGTAATGTGACTAGTTCAAAAATTCAAAAGCAAAACAGCAAAAAAACACAAAACCATAACCATGGAGGTGCTTCTACATGTTCTATGATTTTCCCAGCAACCTGCAGTGGTCATGGAAGTATTTTACAAATATCAAGAGATGGAAGTCAAACTACTGAAACCTCTTCAGAAACAGCATAATGTTCCATATCCTGTGACATTTTCCAGATTATGGCAGTGGTTACTATCCAGAGGTTTTCAGAGCCACTTGCATGTAGATTGTGACAAAGCCACTTGCACGTAGATTGTGACAAAGCCAAAGAAAATGAAGCTTGAAGTTCATCTCTATTGAAAGTATTCCATTATATCTGGTTCTTTAAACATACCTTCCTGTAGATTTAATTTTATTTGTAGACAATCTATTGCAGTATCTTATTTTCTCACCAGTGGAAAGCTTATGTTAACATTATCTGGATATTTCTTGCTGCAACTGAAGATCACCTCACCACTGATGAGGAGCAAGAATTCCTTTTGATTTAAAGAGATTTTGGTCCAACATCCAGGTCACTCTTTTGTAATTGTTGTAATTGAGTTAACTGTCTGGTCGTTGGTGAAGTTTAGTGAGTCAGAAGTAAAGAAGGGAATTTAATTCTCTTCTTTCAGAATCACATTTTGACAGATTTCCTTACCAGTAGAATGATATAGCAATCTTTTCCCAGGTTTTCCTGTACCTATTGAGCATACTTTTGCATAATTTGTATTGTTCTTTGCCTCTTGCCAGTTTTGTTTCAGTTTGTGCTTGGTTCTTTCTGATTTTGTCCCTAAATTCTCAGTCCATTATGCTTACCCATTTGATACAGTATCCATTTCTTTTAAATAATTTCTGAGTTTAAGAGCATGAAGAATTTTGCTTTGTCTGCAACAGGTTTTTCTTGCCATTCTTCCTCATTCTGCTAAATTTTGTGTCATCAGAATTTTGTTTTCTTAATGACTGGAAAATAAGAAGGAAAAAAAGAGGAGACTACTAAATTCAAAACTTGTAATCTAGCAAAATCAGAGTGACTTTGATTTGAAGGCTCATTTCAAGATCACTTTCATTAGCTGACTTCAACTTTATATTCTCCACCCTCTACTTAAAATGTGTCTTAAAAAGCCTCAGTTCCAGTTGCCTGCTTTGTCAAAAATATGTGCAAGCACATTACAAACCCTTTGTTAATTGCTTGTTGTCTTCTGCAGTTGACTGAAGTATCAGCTCAGCTAATTCAAATCATGCTTCTCATAAAAAGCCTGATTCATGATGATATTCTTCAGCAGGTTCTTCCAATGAAATACAAAGTTCTGGCTCAGTCTTGATTCAGTACTTCAGATGGTTCCAACTGAATAGTGCTCATGTTACCTTTTTTGTGGTTGATTTGTTTGCTTTTTTATTTTTTCATAAAGTTAGCTGCTTTTAGAGGTTGAAAATTACTTTTCTATCTCATAAGTCATGAACTTATACTCAGGACAAAAATAGCATTTATGTCCACAGTTACTACCATAACTTACACCCTTTAAAACCCACTTGAGATACAGAATAAGAAAATACCATAACTTACTGCATAGAAAATCCTAATCACTGCTGTCTGTCCTGGGCAGTGGTGAGGCCCAGTTGGGCTCACTTTGTGTGTCCAGTTCTGGGACGCTCACCACAAGAAGACACTGAGGGGCTGGAACATGGCCACAGAATGGCAGCAGGGCTGGGGAAGGGTCTGGAGCATAAATTTGGTGAAGAGCAGCTGGGGGGACAAAGCCTGGAGAAAAGGAGGCTTGGAGGTGACCTTATTATCTCTACAATTGCTTGAGAGGAACGTGTATCCAGGTTAAGCTCTTGTCCCAGCTAACAAGTGACAGACAAGGGGAAATGGTCTCAACTGGAGGTAAAGGAGGATTATATTGGATATTGGACAAAAATTCTTCATGGGAAAGTTTAGTTGGGCATTGGAATAAGCTGTACAGAGTAGTGGTGGAGTCACCATCTCTGGAGGAATTTAAAGATGAACACAGATGTGGCATGTGGGCCATAGATTAGTAGTGGATTTGGCTGTGTTGGGTTAGTGGTTGGCCTTGATCATGATGGATGTTTTCCAACCTAAGTGATTCTATGTTCTGTAAAATCAGCAACCAGTAGCCTGACTTGGTGTGATAGAGAACCTTAAATAACTAAGAATGTGGCATTTATTCAAGGTAGCAGAAAGTTTTTGATCGGGCTGATCTCTCTAATGGAATCTATATGAAATAATTATTAAATAGCTGTGCAAGATGACCCTAATATTGTAAAAATACAGCTAGAAAGCTCCTTTGATTCCAGCATTAGTAAAGTGTCATAAATTTGCATTTCCCTAAGAAAGCCATTATTCATTTTTAACATAGCATGTGTTAATGCATTTTCTTTTTCATGTAAAAGTAAATATAGTAATTATCTCCTAAATAATAAAAGAAGTATTTTTTCATTTAAGAGATTGTAGATAATTGGTTTTTTCCCTGAAGTTGATTAACAGCAAATGTTCTATGCATTTCCCAGCCTAGCGTAGTGCACTCACTGATTATTTTACTGGGGTTCTACAAAAATGGCAAAACTAAAATTCTCATACCAGATAATCTGTAGTTAATTGCTTTGAGGAGTAAAATGCTGTTGGATGTTGATTTTAGAATACCTATATAGAAGAATATTCCACCTCAATCTTAAAATAACACTTTTAGAAAAATGTGCTTATTTACAGGAGTTTCTTTTTCTTATACACCCAGTTAGCAATCAGTTTTTCTTTAAGTGGAAATTGTTAGTTTTTGAAAGTTATTCTGCCATTAGATAATACAGGATCTTAACAAGTGGGTGTCGTTGTACTTGAATTGAGAGGCCCTTAATGTTATGAAAAGGATATCCTCAGGATGTTTTACATATATCAAAGCATGGAATTAAATTATAAATGAAATAAAACCATTGTGAGCATCTTAGTCACACAGTAAAACTGATCTGTCCAACAAACCAGTCAATATGGCTGAACAATGCTACAGTAAGTGGTTTCTAACTAAGTTATACATGTATTTCAAACAATAACTCAGTTATAGCATAAGATTTTTTTCTGCGCTGTTATTTAAGATAATGCAAGTTCCATCTTGTTAAACTTTGTGAAATTAGGAATTAGAGATTACAGAGACTGGATTGTAAAAATGCATTTAATGGAAGATTTCAGCTGTTTTAGGATTCAAAGACACTGTGAAGGATTAAGTGTGTTTGTATATTTAAACACTATATGTTCTTGTTTATTTGTGTAAAAGCAGAAGTTTAAAACAATGGTTAGTAAACTGCCACTGCTTCAACATATTTCTATCAACCTGCTTTCCAGGGGAACCTTTTGTCTATTAATGAGATCATCTCTGCCAGAGAAATCGGTTCCCAGGTAGACAGCTTAGCAGGATCACTGGTGGGGCAGGAGGGAATGTTACAGAGCTGTACAGCAGTCCTGCAGCCTGTGTGGACAAGGCTCATGCTGCTGTGGGTGCAGAACAGGGCTCCATCCAGCAGCAGTCATGGTGCAGCATCCTGGGACCTTCCTCAGGTGCTTGTGGCACAGCAAGGTGACGGGGTGATTGGCGCGGTGACACTGCCCTGCCATGCTCAGGGTGCAAGGGAAAGGCTATTGAGGGTACACTGCTGCACTTGTGGCTGGGCACATTTCCACACAGCACTCAACAAGGATAGTGAGTTTTACCTGGAGATGGAAGGGTGTAATTACTCTTTTCCTTCCCAGAAACATGTTTACTTACCTTCAAAGCAGATACAGTCTTTTAATACTGTTACTTTATACTGCTTTTATCTTTACTGTTAGCCTTAAAGAGCATGCAGAGGTCAGGTGTTTGACCTATGGAGCATAAAATTTGAATGATGAATTTCATATTTAGGATAAAATACACAGAAGAACAGCAGGGCACAGAGTGACTCAAATAGTTTCAATGTACTGGGGAATTCCAGTGTTATCTAGTGCAACAATGTGTATGTGCTTATGAGGAGGCAACAGGTGTTTCAGCTAGGCTGTAAGAATTAATATTGATCTTGTAATGAAGTTCAGTGAAGTTGTTGGGGAGGAACAGAGGGATCCCAAGGAGCTGTCAGCATAGGCAGGGACACTGGTCCTCTAGTCACCTCTAGGTGTACCAGCCTTCCCTTTAATAGGGCTCCAAAGCTTTTTTGGTTCTTCCTGCCTCTCTTCCTCTACTTTGTAATGAGTTTCCTGTAATAGCTTCTGCCTGTGAGAAACCTACCCAAGTCAGTGTCTTCCTTGTATCCCTCTTTAAAGCTTCAAAGGATAAATCCTTGCCTTGAAGGGAATGTTCTAAATGGCTTGCGGTATTAATGCTCTTAATGGCTTGTAGTGTTCGTGCAACAGAACTAGCAAGAAACAGACAATTAAAAACTTTTGAAAGGTATAGTAAATGGGGGAATAGAAAGCAGAATGACTGTGTTTATTGTTATTGAGTACCATAGCCACTCAGTAAAAAACGTAATTAGGGAAGCCCTAATGTGATATTAACTAAGTAGTTTCATTTATTTTGTGTTCAGAAACCCCTTTAGAGACATTGTCTTCAAACTTTTAAACATTCATACAAAGTGCAGATGAAGAGAAAAATAAATATGAAAGTAACTTATTTCTATGGTTTTTAAATGTATAGTGCTTGAGGTATCCCTGGGTGTGGGTATTCCCATACCATCATACCTAAGAGTATCACTCTGATATATAAATAGAAAGAAACATAGAGTAATACCATCTTCTCTGATTGAAAGCAATGTTATCCCAAGGACTGTGCATGTTTTTCAGATATGCACATGAATTACACTTACATTTAATGTTGAGTATGTTTCTGCAAAACAATAAAATCCTGATTTTTACTCTGGTTTCCCTGGGCTTGACTTTTCATCCCTGCACCAAAGTTAGTGTTAAAAATAATATTGGTTAAAGGCCACCTTATGGTCGCTTCTCTCAATTATACATCTGGTGCATCCACTTACCCTTCTAACATGTAAGCTTGCAGATGGTTACCTCTGTCTAAAATATTAACCAGATAAGTCACTTCTAACACTTTACTAGCAACACAATGGTCAGTCTCTGTAGATGAAATATAAAATTAAAATCATTACTCAAGACAGAGCTGTAATAACACCATGTATCATTTGACATAAAGTGCTCAAACTTTGTAAAATGCAGAAGTAATATCCCTGCCTTTTTAGTCTTCATTTAACAATTGTGTGCTTTCATAGGATTTTCAAACATTCTAGACAGTGGAAGTGCCTGGAAATCAAATCTTTATTAAATATTTATGGGGGAGGACACCTAATGACTTCTAGGGGACCCTACAAATAGATTCAGTATCCATAGAGTGCACTTATCATTGTTTGTTGTTGCTATGATGGCTGATATTAAATATTTAAGCGGTGACAATTGGCCCAAAGCTGTAAAAGACCAAAAAAAAAAAAAAAAAAAAACCAATGCATTATTTCAGCCTTTAAAAACTTTGTCTTAATCAAACAAATGCAGAAAGTGCACTAACTCACTATGAAGCATACCTGAAAAACAAACCTGAGTAGAGCACCTTTTCACACTGCCCTTGCTTTCCCTCTGCCGTCCTCATTTAGGTGCCTTGCAGCAGCAGGAATCGCTGCAGGAGGAAGGTGCCTCCTGTTGGGGAAGGTGTAATCAAAGGCCACTGTTTGCTTCCTCACCTTTACAATAACTGCAGGGACAGCTGTTTGACTTTGTTCATTTCCCCTGTGACATCGTGCTAGAGAAGATGGGAAAGGGCACTGTTAGCATCTCCAGGAAGAGGATCCCCAAAGGCTTCACTGATGTAGGATGGGTCACAGCACAAGAATTTGGAGCAAGAGTTTTTGATTCACTGGGTGAAAACAGAAGAGATTGGCTGCTTGGCATACAGGTACAGAATTGTCATCACATACGTATAAGAAGTACAGGAAAGTCTGATGGCAACTGAAGGAAAGAGATACAAAAAAGGTATAGTACCCAATGCTGCTGGTGAAAAGAAGGGATGTTATTTTTCAGAGCTATTCAGCATCCATGCTGAGTAGATCTTCATGATATTCTTAAAAGACAAAGACAAAAATTATAAGGAGGAGGCTTATAATTTTATTATTATCCTTCCTATTTAGAAGGACAATACAATTTATAGCATGTGTGTTGAGAATAGTTTACCAAACAAGCAACTCAACATTTTAACAGTTTCTGTGAATAGAGACAGGGAGGAGACAATGTGGAACTGAAACCTCTGACCATAAATAATGAAGATCGTATGCAGAATAAAGTATTGCCATCTCCCTGTGTAGATTCAGACTCCTAGTTTGCAGAACAGACTAGCATAGGAGAATGAAAAAAGATATGGAAAGAAGTTTGAGAATCATCAGCAGTTACCCACCAACAGAGGAAATAATGACAAATAATAAGAAATTGGAACCACCATAAATACAACTAGACGGTAAAGTATCACAAATTTGATCACTATAATCCCTAAGCCAAGAGGTTTTCAAAACCTTTAAAGAAAAAAAAAGGACTGCACACAAAGTGGCTCAGTGATCCTGAAGGATTTTTTACTACAGGGAAACAAGAGCCTGTGAGAGCACTTTGTTTAAACTGAGTTGGAAACCAAAAATGCTAAATTGGATGCGGGCAGTAGCAGATTAGGAGGTGGTTATGTGTGCATTAGCTCCTCCTCCAAGTGGTGTTCATTCCAAGTTATGAAAAACCTGAACCATTGTGTATGATAGATCTTTTATGTTAATTAGGAATTGATTATGGTTTACTAGCACAGTTCTGATCTGCGACTCAGCTACCATGGTACTGATATGTCGTTTAATGTGTATCTGTCAGTTGGTAAAGGAAAAACTAACTAAACCAGTAAAACATTTGCAATTTGTTGCACAGTTACTTTGGTTTTGTCCATTAGCTGATTTCCAAATACTATTTTAAAATAGAAAGCTTTAACTTCTTAGAATCAGTGTATTCGTCTTTCAGTTTATTTGACATCTTCTGATAATTTAATTTAATTTAAAGAATGTTTGTTTCTTCAAAAACAATGACACTGATTTTTAATATTCCTTTAGTTGGTAAAGGAGTAAAATATGTACAGATTGAACTGTTTTGTGAATTTAAACAAGGAAAGGTTTTTCAGATGTTAAATACATTTAAAAATGAATATGCTGCCCTTCAGTAAAGTTTACAAAGGTACTTTCACTCTTAATCATCATTTTGCATAATAAAGAAAGAAAGGCAAAAAGCAGTTACTAAGTTTCTAAAGGTTAAATTAGAAGAAATTAGAAATTTATGAAAATTATAGGATCATAGCAATGTAAACCTGGAAGACCAATAATTTATTTTAAATTAATTCTCTCTTTGAGGCAGTACCAGGACACCAATCCAAAATTATGTCTAACCTTTTATACCATGTTGCTTCCTAGGAAATTTGTTTTAGCATTCCACTGTTCTGACAGTAAGGTAGGGGAACACAAGGAGAGCGTCTTTATTACAATTTTATTTGTTTTTCTTGCAGAGATCATGAAGAACAATATATCAGTGTCTTTTTTAATAGCTTCATTTGACACATAGGGAATCTGTTACATGTTTTCATCTTAGCCTTTGAATCAGATCAGCAAAGCCCAATAGCTTCAACCTGGCATTTAAATGCTAAAGTCTTATCTAGAGCTGATTTTGTCTGTTTTGAAAATGGGTCTCCTGAGCTGCAAGCAGAAGGCAGCGTGAAGCACCTCAGTTGTGCCTTTCACATCTTAGTTTTATTAATACAGTGCTGAACAAGATTCACTTGTATCATGCTCTTGGATAGTCTGTAATAAGTTGAAATATTTCACCAGTCTTTGTTCTGTTTGCTTTGATCTTTACTAAAGCAGGAACAAAAATCCCTGTTCATTTTCTCTGCTTTATTTTGAAGAGGAGTCTAAATTTTTATGTATTTAGAAAGATGCAATTTGGCTTTATTTAGTTTCATGAGTAATAAATTATATTTAATTATTGAAAGCTTGCCAGTGAACTCTTAAATACTTCTCAGCATGCTATGAGTTAGGAAAAGTGGGAAAATAGTATTTAAAGTTTTTTACTATGTGTAAAATACAAAGTTTATCTTCTTAATCAAAAAGGTGAAGGATGTGATTAACCCAACTTTTGCTGTCAATTGTGTGCGCAGGGATGTTTTAAAGTAAATTTTAGAAAACCAATGTTGTAGATCAGGACAAGTGTCTAAAAAGCTTGTAGTCAGAATACTTGAGTCGTGTAGTTGTTAATAATGTATTAAATCTATTAAATAAAATTATCTACTAAATAGCTGCTACTCTAACTGTCAACCTTTCTGTTTCCATTTTCATATCAGACATACTCGCTCCCTTCCTCTTTCCTTACTCTCACTGTCATTCCCCTCCTCTGCCTTCACCCTTCTATTTTCTTTCCCTTTCTCTCCCCTCTGCTCTTTGCCCCCCCTCCCCCCCCCCACCTTTTGCTACACCCTCAGCAATACAGCAGTGATTTTCTGCACCTGGGTTGTGAGAAAGTGGAAGAAAGCTAAAATAAATTCTTCTAGTTTTTTAGTATTTGCAGTATGAATGCAAATCACTCTTTTTACAAATAAATTACCAGGACAAGCAAAAACAGGTAAAAAACTTGTCTTGTTTTTATATTACTGCATTAAATACAATTAAAAGGTTGAGGCCAGAGCTGGGTTAATAGGGAAAAATTGAAAAAACAATTTGATTGTCCAGCTTTGAAAAGAGCTGAGAGCTCTACTGAGGCAAAGTCATCATGCCCAAGATCATCAGCAGAACAGGCAACATGGTACACTCTCTCATCAGAAAACAGCAGTTCATGCTTATCAAAATCAAATTAGCAAGCAGGAAGCCAGGATTCAAACACTGTTGGTTGCATCTGTACTTACAGTTCCTTACCTGATGTTTCTCTTCATGTGACAGCTATCAAAGCATGGCAATTTGTCACTAAATGCTGGAGAAGTCTATATTTATATGACACAGTGCAGTCCTCCAGGTGAACAAGTGACCTCCTGTGTTACTGCAGCCCGGCACAGTAGCCGATTGTCCTCCCAAGGAGCCCTGTGTGCTCTGCAGGGAGAACCTGGACTTTGGTTTTTGGGAGTTTTCATATTTAATTGCATTCTTATTGTTTACATTTTTGTAGAAAATTATTAGGACAAAGCTCAAGAGTTTTTTTATTTACAAGGAATGTGTGGGTAGCTGTGTTTGGATGAGCATTAGATTTATTTAAAATCCACAAAACAGCATTTTCTAATATTTTTAATATGATTAATAGTGATTTTTGTTTATGATATGTTTCACTTTGGATAGTCAATTTAAATACCTTTATTTCTAATACAAAGGTCCATAGAATAATATTTTAAGTAAATCTGACAAAGTAATTGGAGGTGTGCGATTGAATGTGATTTTATAGCTACATATCTCTTTAAATACATCTTAACATTTAAACAAAATTTCCTCTTCCCCAGTGTGAAAAAAAACAATTGATAGAATTGTTCGTCCCAAATTGAGGACCAAGTAATAAAAATTTGTATAATCCATCAAGATTGTGTTTCCTGCACAGTCACTATGTATGAACTTAAAATTATTTCAATTTCTTAGAAAAGGTGTTTTCTGCAAATATGAAGGGGATAAAACTGCCTTTTAAGAAAAATTTCAACCAATTGACTTACTCTTGTGTTATTTTTCACCATTAGAAGTACTGTATTCTCTGGGGTGTTCATGGTGTAGGAAGGAAGTACATGAAAGAGAAAGTTTTCTGAAGAGATAGGAAATATGAAGTAGTTTATGGTTAACATTTTAATGATGGAAGTTACAAAACCAGCTGTTTAGTTGATCTCTGGTCCTTAAAAATTATGAGGACGCATGCAGTTTCTTGGAGAAAATCACACCAAGGAATAGCAAGTTCATTCAGCAGGTTGTTGAGGTAAGTCAGATTTACTTCTTGTTATAAAGGTTTTTCTTCATTATTGGTGCTTCGTGTCCTAACACTTCATGTTGGCACTGTGGCAGGTTATTACCTTGTGTTCTGTTCATGTTTTTCTGATTTGCAGCATTGGAAAGACTGAGGGGAGGCAATTCTTGCTGTGTATTGCTTCCCATAAGTGGTTTTGGTAATCATCAATTTAAACACTGAAGTAGGTATGGAAGGGATATTTTATTGTTACTACCATGGGTATCTAGGATTGTTAGAGGTAAGGTAAATTGTTGAAATTAGTAGGAGTGTGTGTGTCTTCTTTCTGTACTGTTTACAGGAGATTATGGATTCATCTGCGAATCATGTCAGTGGAAGGACAGGGAACAGCTTGGATATGTTTTTGTCTTTCTAAATCTTGTTTTGGAGATTAATGAGAAAGTGCTCAAGATCTCTGGAAACCTTCCTCTGCATTACTCTGTCTTGTTATCCTTTTCAGTATTAAGCATTTCATGAATAAATAAATGAAAATGGACTATGAATGATTTTATTGTGGTTTGAATGAAATGCAGGCACATGTAAGCATTAACTGTAGAGAATGTGTCTCTGCAAAAGGGAAGCTGGATGTAGGAGCAAGCACAAGGCAAATCAGGACTTAATATTTATTCTTTGGGTATGTTTCTTCCATCATTGATCAGTTCAAACTAATTTACTTATGAAACCAGTGGTTGCCAAGCTGGTAACTGGAACAGCTGTAATCTCTCATTGGTCTGTAACAGTGAACAAATACAATATTTTATTTTAAAATAGGGTTTGGGTGGTGTTCTTGGTATTTTTTGGGTATTTAAAAATTATTTATGCTGTATTTATAGAGTTGACAGCATTTAAAATTAAAAACTTCATCATTTTGCAGTTTTAATCAGTTTTAATTTGTTTGCTTTTTTATTTGGAGTGCCAAGGGAGTGCCTTTGTGGTGCTGACTACAGCTCTTCTCTGCTTACTTTATCTTGGAGAAATCATGGAAATCATGGTGTTTTTGAAAAACAAAAATGAAGCACTGTAATAGTTATGTAAAAAAAAAAATTGCAACCTTTTTTTGCATGTTTATTCTTAATATTTTCTTCATGCTTGGTGTTTTGGTAGCCAGTATTTTTTAATTCATCATCATAATTTGTTCTTTCATGGTTTAATTTTCTTTAGTCCCTTAAAATTAAATAAATTAAAGTATTACTGACATAGGAATTAAACTTATGAATGAAAAATGTTTTCAGATAATAATTCTAATAAATCACTTCAATTAGCATTCACAAATCAAACAGCTGTGGTATCCAGGTTTTAAAAAGGAGTTTAGTTTAGTTTAAAGAAATTAAACCATCTTGCCGTGTGGATTTGCTTATAATATCTGTCATTAAGTAACTCAGAGAAAACTTCCAGCCCCTACCCAATGAGGTGGCCTTAGAACTAATGTCTGCTTGAACCGAGCTTTATCATTTAATGCCTAATCTAAAAAAATACTATATTTTCATATGTTTTCAGTGAATCAGGTATAACAGATATATCAAAAATATGATTACAGGATTAAAATAGTTTTACTATTAACTGAAGGTCAGATTTACTTCTTGTAAATCTGATCTCATACATTTCTATAGGCTCAATTTTAGTTAATTCTAATTCTATTTTATGTTTCTTTTCTGCCACATAATCATATGATTCTATGATTTATATTTTTCTTGTCCTTCTTGCAAGATACATTTATAATCATGACAATATAAGAGAGGGTAGAGCAAGCAGTGGGGTTTTTTAGCCTTTATGCATTCTTTTATGCCTACACTTTAAAGATTTAATCAGACCAATAAGCAAATTATTGAGCTTTCTACATATAAGTGTAAGTAACACTAATTATACCATTTAGGTTTCATGGGCTTTCAGTGATTGAAAAAATAATTTTTATATTAATTGCCTGAGAATCAAGTCATTATGAAAAAGCCACTTAAAATTGAGAAAATTAGGGTGGATACATGGAATTGTGCTTTCTATTTTTTAAGCAGTGCAGGAAGTTCAAGAAATTCCATCTTTTGTCATAAAATAGTTGTTATAAGAGAAGTCACTATTTTATTCAGAAAAAATAAATATTTAGGTTCTCATATTGTACAATATGTATTCTGTTGGTTTTTTTCTTTGCACTGATGAGCAGAGTATCTGTCTCAGGCAATCATTTGGACCACAAGAGTTCTGTACCCTGTCTCTGTTGATTTTTCTACTTGATTCTTCTTTTGTTTATATTGAAGTATTTGTAAATTTTTAGAAACATTTAAAAATTTGAGTAATCTTCTGACAGGAGATAAAACCATATAATTGCCTTTCCTGCAGTAACTCACACCAATATTCAGTGGAGCAGTTTCTGAATGCTACTGCTATCCCAGCAGTGTATGAAAGATAGATCCAAAGTGTAGGATTGCAGGTTTTCTGCTATTGTTCCAGATATTTGTGACGATGTGTTGCAAGGCAGGGGTCTAAATAACTTTTTACTTTGTGAGAATGGAGAACTGAAAGTATTAAAATTTTGGTTTTGATGTCAGTTGTACAAACACGTGCCTTAAATTCCAGTGATGCTTTTAGCTTATATGAGCACTTCTCCATCTACAAGAGTCTGTATTCTGGTATTTCTTAGATTTTTCTAGTTTGATCACACTTCAATATTATTTTACTTTAATGTGTTCTGTAATGACTTAATAATCATTCATACATGTTCTATAGCTGACAGCTAAAAACAAGTTATAAATGTAAATTATTTTCCTGATGATTAATGTGTGAGCCAGTATTAACCTGTATAATCTGTATTAACCAAAACAGTCTTTATGCCAAGATTGGCCCTGTATAACATCTCTGTCTGGGTGAGAAAGTGAGTGTGCTGTCCCTTGACCAGAAATGAGAATATGTCACATTTACACCAGGTTGCCCTTTCTTTTCATGCTTTAAGGTTACAATTTTTAACAGCCAAGCAAGCTGAACAGACTGCTGTTTTCCTTCAGAATTTTTTTTCCTAGTTTCCTGTGTAGCTATTTGATTTTATTGATGATAAGGCTTATTAAGGTACAAATGAGAAAAGGCAGCATTTCTCAGATAACAGAAATTAGTGAAAGCACAGGCATGTTTGATGTTTCCTTTGAATGTGATCATTTGTATAATATGTCCTACTAGAAAATATTTTTGCTTTGATTTGTGTAGACTATGTTACAAAATGTCTCTATGTTTTGAGGGTTTACACATTTACACATTACATTAGAGATTACACACTGTTGAATCAGCTGCAGCAGCTTTCACAGATGCATTAATTTAACAAATGCATTTGTAGTTAACTGCTCTCTTGACAATAAATAGAAATGAGCACCAAGTACCAGAACTAAAAACCTGTCCAGATTAGCCAAGTAACCAATGCTTTCTAACTATGAGTTTCAGCAACTGATACCCATGTGCCCTGGGACAAAGAGGGACTTGTATTACACAATTACTTCTGGGGAAAATACCCACTTATGCTGGAGCCATGCTGCAGGCAGGCAATCTCCCAGAAATGCTGGTTTATCTAAATGAGGGACTGCCTCTCTCAGTAGCATGCTGGTCATCCAAATATGTCCAGAGTAATAGAGAGCCCTTCAAATCAACCAGCATGTTATGCTCAAGCATCTGTTTAGCATGTCACCTTCACCTGAAAAGCACTTGCATGCAGAGTACTTGCAGCAGTTCTTGAAATATCAGAGAAACATCACTGGTTTTGGTTAACGCAGTGAACAAAGGGTTCCTGACAGGTTGGGATATTTTTCACTGAGCATTTACATGGTACATTTGCCATGCTCATCTGGATGACTTCTGCATAGAGAGAATTTTTGGTTTATGAGCTTTATCTCATTTTAAATGTTTTGGGGTGCATTTTAAGTAGTAGTGGTATACAAAAAAAATGCCCAATTTGCCATGTAAAAGTAGAAAAGAGTCATGCCTTAGTTCCAGGCAGTAACTAAGTACTATGCAGCTTGCACCTACTCCCACCATGGGATGGGGAAGAGAATCAGGAGGAAGGCAGAATCCCAGGGATGAGGTAAGAACAGTTTAATAATTGAAATAAAATAGCAGCAGTAAGAGTAGTAGTAGTGTTCTACAGCACTACTGTTCCTGCTGTTCCATTATTCTTGTTGTAATGAAAAGAGAGACAGCAAAATGAGACAAATAAAACCCAAGAGAAAGAAGTGAGGCACAATGCTGTTGTTCACCAATGCCTGTTCTCCAGCAGTGCTGGGCCCCTCCTGGTCAGCCCCCCCTGGTTTTTATACTGGGCATGACATTCTGTGCTGTGAATATCGCTTTGGCTAGTTTGGGTCAACTCTGCTGGCAGTGCTCCCAACCAGCTCCCTGTGCACCTACACACTGGCAGAGCTTGACTTCTGGTAAGCACAGTTTAGCAGCAACTAAAGCATCACTGTGTTATCTGCATGATTCTCATGCTAAAATGAGAACATGGCACTGTTCAGTGTCCTTTCACTCTACTCCATCTCAAGGGATCTGTTATTAACAAGAACCTCAGTAACTCTTCCTCCAGAGGCAGGTTTTACTATTAAATTGGTGTCAAAGACATTCTAGGAACATTTCGGCATGTTAAACCACGTAAGGTTCTTGCTGGCTTACGTAACTTATCTTTTAACCTCGTGTTCAAATTACTTCAATTCTTAACCCTCAATATTTTAATATTATGCATGTTATGTTTTTTCAAAGGAACAGATTTACAGTTGATACCTGTGGTCTTCAGGGGCTGCAAGGAACTTGGGTGCAAAGGGTTGAGGTAGCTTTCAAATTCAATGACTCACTTGTGTAACAGGCCTTTAGGGGAGTTGCTAAAGGGTAAGGACCTGTAGATTGATTGTTCCTCTGCTTCTTTGGCAGTGAATATGCTGTATTTTGCAGAAAGGATATTGCTACTGGACCATGACCATTTTGTTCCAATACCTTCTTTTTCTTGCAGTTATCTGTTAAGATGGTAATGTAGTTTTCCTTGTCTGATATTTAGAAGCTTTTCTTTTATTAATTTTGGCTTGGATAATTGCAGGTATAATTTGGATATGCTCAAAATTTCTTTTTAGGTAGTCTTACTAGTCTCCCAACAAGCTTTATTCTTCAGACTTTTAAGTCAAGGTGGTTGACAGACCTGAGGTTTTTGACGGCAGTGCTAAGGATTTCTGTAGGCTGTCCAAGACACATGAAAGAAGAAAATAGTTTGTCCTCCTCATGTAGGATTTCAACATTTGATGGCTTTTTTCTGAGTTGTTAATGGATGGTTTTCCATATTCCTTTATAGAAAGAGCCACTTAAATGTTCTTTAGGTTCCAGGTAATTAGAGTATAGACAAATAGTTTGCTCATCCCAGTATGAAACTGAATGAACTATGTACTTGGTTTTACTTGGCCAGAAGAAACTTCTTGATCATTCATCATGAATCTGAACCAGCAACAGAGTAAATACATGAGGCCCTGGAGGTCCAGTTGTGGAATTCTTTTTTTACATGTCTGTCAGGAAGACTTGTCAGCAGTTATCTTCCTCATCTTTCTATTCTAACCCTCTTTATATCATAGAATCATAGAACTGAGTAGCTTCTTCCAGAGCTTGTTTAAGAAAGGGCAAACAGCCAGGTGATAAGGTGAGAAGAAAAGAATACAGCAGCCTCAGTAGTGTGCTGACCAAAAGCTGAAAAGAGTCAGCTGTTTTTTTTTTTTTTTTTGATGTTTTCAACTCATTGGCATGGCCAAATAGTTAAAAAAGTAAAAGGATGGCATTCAACATATTTATAGGCTGGGACCCTTTAGCCCTGATGGAAGGAGATGCTAATCCAGCATGCTTCCTTTTCTCATATGATTCTTAAACAGACTGAGGTGTCTAGATGAAGGTCTAGGGTCCTTTATTTGGAACATAGATTCTGATTGTGTTTGAAAGTATTTCGTGTTGGTTAATTCTAGTGTGTCTTCACTAACTTTCAGTTTTGTCCTGTATTCCTGTATAGATATTATTATTTTGTATGCTACCAACAAAAATTGGTGCTGTTACATGTAATACCTGGATATATATAGTACGTGTCTTGTAGGTTACTGTACCCTGGGTTTCTAGATGGATAATTTCTATCCTTACACTTTCTGAGCTGGCTGTGGCTGAAGGCATTGTTGTCCTTTCTGGTAATGAAAAGCAAAAAGTGTTTGAAATGAAACTTTAAAAAGCCATTAAAAAAAAAAAAAAAAAGAAAATAGACATGAAGATATGCATAGGACATGTGCCCCAAGTTAGGTGCCAAAGGATCTTTGCTTCAGAGTATGCAATACAACACAAAAATTGAGTGCAGGAGTAAAAGTGAGAGTTGTGTCCATTCTTTCTGTGATACTGAAAAAAAATTTAGATGGTTAGGACCAAAACACTTGCATAATGGATGGATGAAAGGAGAAATCTATTTCCTGTTCAAAATCCATGATAAAATACTGCTGCAAATATTTTTGACAAGATGTCAGGAGTAATTTTTAGTTTTCTAGGAGTGTTCTGACTAGAGCAAAATATCTTATTTGAATCACAAAGCTCAATATAGCTGTAAATCTTCAACAGCTTTGATAGAAAATATATAAAAGTAAACATTTGTTGCTTCTTTCAGGTAATGCTTTTCCATGTACCCTGACCTATTTGGAACTTACTATGTTTCTATGGGTTTACCATGAAACACTGAAAACGAGATGTTTTCAAATACCAGCTTCAGGCAAAATGGATCTCCTTAGAATAACAGATTTCTTCAATAGTCCTTGATTTCCTGTATATGGCTTCCTCTAATGAAAGCCAGTCCCATTCTCAAATACAGTTTGAGACAGTACTTATATGAGATTTTATTAATTATTCTTTCCACTGGAAAAGAGCATTCCTGACTTCTGACAATAGCCACTGTCCTGTTAAATATAAATATATTTTTATGATATCAGAAATTAATGAAAATTGGCTCAAGAATATTGCCCTATTTAGCACTGTAAGCTGAATTATCTTTAATTTTCTTTTTCTTAAATTGCTGCTTTAAAGGGGTTTTCTGTTTAGTTCAACTGGCAAATAACCACACTGTTAGAAATACTCCTATTTTTATACATAAGGCAACATATTTTATCTTAGTTGTAAAAAACAGAGTGCTGGAGCATCTGCTTTCAATACACTTAAATGGAATTTCATTGATGTTTTTGTTGCAAAAAAGCAAAGAGTATGTATTTTTCTTATATTAAATAAATGAAATGATGTTGAGGCTGTGATTTTTTTAAAAAAAGCCTTATGTAGAAGGCAAATCATATTTGCCGTATTTATTTCTGCAGTAAACTATTATTGGCTATGACCCGTCTAAATGTAGGATGCACAATGTGCTGAGGTTCATTTGGAATCTTGATTTTTACTGACTTTTCCCGAGGATTTTAAAGAATCCTTATCCTCCCATGTAAGGGTTATCAGTATGGAGCAGGCAACCTCTAATTCATGGCTTGAAGCCCTTTGATCTGCTACAGATAGCAGCCTCTATCATTTATTTTGAGCTTCCCACCTATTCTGGAAAGCTAGACTGATTTTCTTCTGTGTCCTGCATTCCTGTTGGGTGTTTTAAGATTCAGAATTTCAGCTGCTTTCCTGAATACTGAACACTGCTACAGTTTTCTGAAACATGAGTGTTAGCATGAAAGGCTTGGAGAAGTGTTGAGACATCTTTCTGGAGGACTAGGAGGAAATCTTACTTTTGAACTGAATGGTGGTAAAAACCCACTCAGGGTGCTGTTATGGAATAGTTTTCTGCAATTTTTAAAGTTTCAAAGTGAAATGTAAAGTCTTGCCTGCCTGCTTCTCTCTTGTAGATAAATAACAAAGGAAGGAAACTTCATGTAAAATTCTTGCAATAAATTCATGAGATGTTCTGCATCTCATTTGTGCACATTCAGGGTTTTTTTTTTGGCTCCTTGTCTCATTTCACAAATTCTTCTATTTTACTGTGTAACAACTTACATTTTCAATAAAAAAATTTCAATATTTAATGACCATACATTGTCATACATATTTATCTGGCCTGTATTAATAAAGATGATTGGGAAGTTGTGTATCTATTTGCAAATCTAGTCACATGTACAAAAAGATGTTAGAGTTAATACTCAGCTCAAACTGCTTTCCACAACCATGAGCTATTACTGTGTTAAGAACTTCATTCAACATTTAAAAGTCTTTTTTTTTAATTTTATTTTCAAGATATCTAATTTTTAACAATTTTTAAATGAAATTTTCCATTTTCTTTATTCCCTAAAGGTAGAAATTTTTTTTCTCACTGGAACTACATATAATGGGTTTGGTTTTGCTTTGTGGTTTGTTTTGGTTTTTGGTTTTTTTTAATTCATATTTATGCTTAGTATAACAAGCTGAGATAATCATGAGCAGGGCTATTTTTTACCCTGTATAAGGTCTTTTAAATAACTCTGAAATCTTTTATAAAGCCTCACAGTATGTTTGGGAAATACATGCATGTAATACATTATTACAGGGGAAAATCTACATTGACAATACTTTCATGCAATTGCAGTTTTACAGCAGTCAAAAGATGTAGTGTAACCATCTGGTTGTTGACTGGTAGATTCAGCATGTGGCTTAAAAGGCTTGGTTT
The DNA here is from genome assembly GCF_017590055.1 of Onychostruthus taczanowskii. Taxonomy (NCBI): domain Eukaryota; kingdom Metazoa; phylum Chordata; class Aves; order Passeriformes; family Passeridae; genus Onychostruthus; species Onychostruthus taczanowskii. Next base: position 714,495 of record NW_024498352.1, on the reverse strand, counting down.
TATTTTGATTTTTAATAGTAGTGTTTCCAAAGGCATTATTTTAAACATTATTTTCCTCAAGTGTTTTTTTCTATGTAAAACTTTATCTAACTCCTGTATTTTTCTATTAGGAAATGCACTTTTCTCTGATGCCTTAGTCTTTTTGGGGTTTTTTTGGGGTTTTTTTGGGTGTTTTTTGTCTTGTTTTGTTTTGTTTTGTTTTTGTCACTTGATTAATGTATTACACTGTTTACCTGGGTCTGCAACTTTGGAAGCTTTTCATGGATTATATCTCTCCTCTGTGAAAGAGTAAAACAAATTATTTGTTTTCATCTGATTTTTTTCCTATTGAGTGCCAGAGTGTGTGTTTGTAGGGGATTGCAAAGTATGGTAATAAGTTGTTAATTGCATTGTTGTGGTTGTCTTCAAAGACCACTGCTGAAGTATTTGAGAATCCTTAGGAACTACTTATGAAGTATCTTTATATGTCTTTGACTCTAACTTGAGTGCTTGTAAAGATTAGTGACCACTTTTGTCTTCCTTGAACTAGCTGGGTTGAGAGGCCTGTGAAGAGTTATTTGAGTGGGGATTTGTAGGCTTGCTGAGTAATTTTATATGAGGCATAAACAAAGTTTAGAACCATGTTATATATAAACCAGGGAGTATATTTTTATTTGTTGTTCTTCTAATACTCTATTTTGTTATGCTAAGAGGAAAAATATACTTTAAAATGTCTTGGATGTTTGCAATGCATTGTTTTTTTCTTCATGACTTCAATACTTGGAGAATTTCTTGATAAAACTTTAATTTTTTATATGTTGCCCATCTGCCTAGCTTTTCCTTTTGTTGTTAGTTGTAGATATAAATTCTTATTTTATGACTCTTTCTAATATATCTACCTGGTTAAAGAAGTTTTCCAAATTATGTAAGGAATCAAAAACTCCCACTGTGTGAACATAACCTGAAAATCCTTTTTCCACTGTGTTTGACAAACATTACTATTTTCAACCTTAGTAATCTTCAAACTTTCCACATGTTAAACAAAATTAGTCTGGATGAGTACAAATGAAAATTATTTCAAGTGTAAGTTGACACAATGGACCCTGGAGGGGAAGGAGGATGATGGTTAAGAAGAAAGAATTCCAGCTCTTGAGTTAGCTGGTGCTCCTACCTGCCAGCCCTTCCAAGCCATCTCAGGCTACAGCCACCTTTGTATGGATTTAATTGCCTTCCTTGTTGTCAGGGTATATGCTACAGCGCACAGTGATTATCTAAGACAACTAGAGGCAATGGACGCAGACACTGAGTTCCGTCTCAAGAGCTCTTCCCTGTGCTGCCACCCAAGGCTCCTTTTAAACCCTGCCTCTTTGTTTTTATGTAAAAAACACCCCAAACCCAAAACCAACCAAACAAAAACCAATTGAGCTTCTCAGATATTTTCACAAACAGTATCATGTGCATATATTTAGTATGGAAACCTATGGTGGTGAAACTTTGTAACTGAGTAAAATAAAAATGTTTATTATAAAAATAATAATCCTGTGGACATTTGGTTTTCAGTGAGGTTTTGATGCCTGTAACTGAAATAAGAATGTGAAAGGTAAGTTCTTAGTGACAGGACATGTTTTCATCTGCAGTCATAAATCAGTTGTGAACATTTAGAATATATAATTGTTTTGTAGTAGTATAGCCTTAGCTTTATTTCTAGACTTAAGATTATTCTAACTGCTCTTGGTTTTAAATCTGTGCTGCAATATCATCAACAGAACTGTAAAGCCATTTGCCAGAGATCTTTTTGGAGGAGAAAGGTGCTGTGTAAGTAGGCAGTACTATATTTAATAAATATGTGCAAGATAGTGTGTGTCAAACCGTACTGAAATCTCTATGCCACGACTCAGTCTTACTTTTGAAGTAAGGAGCCCAGAGGGTGGCAGTGAAGGCAAAGTTATCCGGCTTTGTCCAAGCATTTCTCACAAAGACAGGCCATGCTGAAAAGTAGAGACATTTTAGAAATCACCGGGTTACCACTGGTAAAAAGAAACTGGCTAAGAGGAAAAGGGAAATTTTTTTTGTGTCCAATTTAGAGGCACAAGAGAGGCACACAAGAAACCAAGATCTGAGATTACTGTGATTACTGTTGTATTTTTGCAGGGACAGACAATGTTTTCATAATTAGTTATACTAAAAGAAAGTGAGAATGGTTCAGAATAATCTGTTGGGAGTTGGTGGTAATTATTGTAGCTGATGCCAACTGGTAGCCAAGAATTACGGCTGTTTCTTGATTCCCACACGAACAGGGTTCTTAAAGGAGAGAAAGGTTTTGAAATCTGGCTTCAACTGAAGAGTTACATGTGTTTCAGTTAGCTCTGTCTCAGTTGCAAGTGCTTAGCATGATCTCAGTTTCTTCAGTCATGCTAAAAATTGTGGATTATTACTCATTATATTACAGAAACAAAATTTTATGGATTATTTTAAGATGCGTTTTGTGTTGCATCCATTTGACTGAAATGCTGTTCTTGTAATTTATCAATTAGCAACTTTTCTTTATATCCAAAATAAAATTAATTAAAATTCACTTTGAGGGGCTACCTTTTCTAAACACTGTCAAGTAATTGATAATAGCTAATTATCTGAACTTGAAATCAAGGTGATCTGTGTATAGAAAAGTCACACTGCTTCTAATCAATGTAATATCCTATAGAATGCCTGAGTCATGATGACTGAAAGACGTGTATGTTTGAAATTTGGTTACTTCTGATGAATATTGAGGAGTAGTCTAAAAAAAATTTCTTATCGACTTTTTATGTTACTTGCCCCTCTTTGTGCTGTAGTCAGAGTGTGACTGCAACCATCTCTATCCCTGACATGAAACAAAATACTCTATGCAGTTGTGGGAGTTCTTCTTAAGAGAAAAAAAGCATAGTTTCATGGACTGCCTCACAAATGCCTAACTTATGTACACAAGGTAGCAGTACTTTGTTTGCTGGTGATAGTAAGGGGTGGAATTATATCTTGTAAGACTTTTTCCTCTATAAATATCTGCACACATTATTTTACTGGTTTTATATTCTTATATCAAAAAAATGGGAAAAACCTATATTAACATAAATAGAAATATATGTAGATACTGTACATTGGGTATGTTTTCATCTATGTTACTATTTAGAAATATTAATGCATTAAATACTTTTAAGTACATTTCTAAAGTTCTAATATTTCTACCTTTAAATATTTACAGTATATACAATAACGTTTAGCTGAAAAACCTAGCATTAAAGAAGATAGTAAAGAGAGCAAACTGTGACATAAAAATATCATTTTAATCTACTGATGTCTGCTTATTATTTGCTCAGTAGTCTACAGTTCAGAAGTTTTAGCACTGCAGTGATCATACCTGAGTCTGTGATGTTATCAGAATTACCTAAATCTTTAAGAAAATGCGTTAACCCTCATCTAGAGGTCATTCAAATGAAATGTAAATACTCAATTCAAAAGTCTTTTCCTTGCCTTTCTGAGACAGTGGGCTAGTGACTGTAGTATGCAGTGGAAATTAACCCTTTTTTAGCCAAGATTCATAATTTACAATGCAAAATGTAACTGGAAGCCAAGAAAATTACAACAGGAGAATTTTATTAGAAAACAGTCAGTCACATTTTGCACTACATGCAATTTTGGAAGGTTCAGAAAATCTTGGGTTTTGAAATTCAGATATATAAGCCATGTATTTGTAGGAAACAAATACTTGAAAAACTTCTTCACAAGGTGTAGGTAAAAAATTAATTTGGTGGTGGCTGAAATTAAAATTAAAGGTATGGATACAAATGTGTTTTCTGGTTTTTTGCCTATGATGGTTTACATCTTGTCTGACCACACTGGGCTCCTGCTGAACTGAAGAATTATTGACTGGTGACAGGTGTTAATTGGTTGATGAAGTAACAAGAGAGAATGTCATATTGGTTTTCTACGTCCACTTACTGCTCCATCTAGCATAGAAACATTATTTTACACTGATTTAGTCTCACTGCTGTCTCAAACTTCATCACAGAGAAGGTAAATTTTATTCAGTAGATTAGTGGGGATGGACTTAGTTTGAAGATGCTCAGACTATGTTTCATCATGATGAACAAAATCATGTCTTGAGGTGCCTAGGGTGCAGAAAATAAATCAATTAGAGCCGCACAAACAAGTCAAACAGGAAATGGGAATGACATTAAAGCCAATGGAGAAGAATTTGAGGTGTGTGAGCTCTGCTTACTGATACTTCCCTTGGTCTTACTATGACAGAAGCTGAACTACTGTCATAATTTTCTAAAAAAACAGTAGAGATACCAAGCAGCTTAGTCACATGAATAATTCATCCGGAGAGCAGGAGGAAATAGTACGTGAGCTCTTCTAAATCCAGGATTAAACCCAAAGTCGCTAAAATCAGAAAAGGCATTAGGATTCCACTTACTAATGAAGTGCTGTAACTGAAAACTTCATGCAATCATGTAGCAACTCACTAGAATGGGAATATGAAGGCTCTTTTTCTGCTTTTTGGGGCACAGTTTGGTTGTTTGTTGTAGAGGAAACTGATACATGTCTTCACTCAGGTAAATGGTGTTAATTCATTTCTTTCATGGCCCCAAGCAAAAGATTTAGCCTTCCATATCAACTCTCATATGTTTCTTGCTATGTTCTAACAATTGTCCAAGACAAATGTTAACTAAAACACGTCTCAATAAGCACATTATGATGCTAGCTGGTGCAGGAAATATTTTAAGATTTTGTCAACACTTTGAAGTAACCAGTATTGGAGGTAATTAATTCTGTCAATGAACTGCTTTGAAGGCCTAGTAATGTTTGAGGCCATTACCTAGAGATTTTGTACGTGGAGTTAAAGATTTCAAACTACTTGCCATGGCAAATAATTTTGCATTTATAATAGGTGAACAAATGTTACATGGTTTTTTTCACATGGGGGAGGTCATTCTTTCTCAACCAGAGTCATTCTGTGTACTTCTGCTGAAAGTACTAGACAAAAAATGAAATTGGAGCAACAGGTAAAAATTTACCTTTCAATCCAATATGAACGCATTACTTGTGCTTTGTGAATCACTTTGGCTGACTATTTACCTTCTAAAGGAATTTGGACGTAAATCCAATCTTGCAATTAGAAAACAAGCTTTCAGTCCTTTGGTGGATGTTGGGAACCAAAGACAAATAGAAACTCAAATTGAATGCCTACTTTAGGTACAGACAAGTCAGTAAGAATATAAAGAAGGTTTTTATCTGGATAAAAATTTGAATTAAAATGTTACAAGACTGTGTCTAGCAATGCGTTACCCACTCCTTTATGTGTTCTGCCAATAATCCGGGAAGTACTAGGAGCTTCCATGTGAAACTTGAAAACTAGTAGTTTAATCAGAATTAAGAGAGTGAGAACATAATCTTTTAAAGTCATTGTTATCAGTACAGCCTGTGAGTATCTTAGCATACAGTGGATCGTAAAGAAAACAAGGTGTCCTTTAAATACAGATTTGTTACTAAAATCCTGAATGTGCTTCAGAGATTTCTTCTTACTTTTTTTTTTAAATTTGCTGTCACCCCAGTAAATGTAGTAGCAGTGAGAGAAATTCTGAACACAGTGGATGTCAGAACAACTTGGCAAATTGTATCTGTTTAGAACTCTTAAAAACATGAAGCGTTGTGTTGGACAGTGGACATGTTTGCTCAAGATGACCACTTGCATGCTCTGCTGCCTATGTTGCTTATCTGTCTAAAAAAGTGCAAAGCAAACTAATGTGTTTGTACACTATTCCTTCTGTGATTTCTCAAAGTTGCACATATGGAATATACGTAACATTTTCCTGCCCCACACTGTTTCATTTCTATCAAGCACGCACACTAGTTACTTTGCTTTTCCCCTAACTTTCTTAGGTGAAATGTGGCCTGTGTTACTTTTATACACAGATGACTTCTTGCACTGAGGGGCTGACAATTCCAACTCTGTTTGACCTGGTTTAAGCAACTGCCAAATTTTAGAGCTAAGATTAATAGGATAACGCTATCTTTTCTTTGGAAAGCTTTAACTATCAGCAAAATTTGGTACTTCAATGCAATATAATATTACTATGGGAAAGTAGGTAAAGTTAGGTCTACAGTTAGGTGATTTCACAGATTTTTTTAAAATATTGGTTTGCTAGAAAATCTGTGAAACTATAGTTATGTATAATGAATTATGAATGCATCATAGAATTCTTGCCTGAATTCTTCAGAGGTGCAAAAAGGCACCACACGGAAGTTTCCTTAGGTTTTTTAATATGTAGATTTTAATTAACTGCATAATTTCTCATGGTTTAGACAGTTACACTTTTGTGGATGTAGCTGGATCAGTTTAAGAAATCATTTGATGCTGTTTGTCATTGTCCTGCAGCAGAACATAATAGTCTCTGTTATAGCTGAGATGCCGTGATGGAATCACATGACTATTTCTGTTCTGTTTCAGTGCAAAGTTTGCACTGAGGTTTGCTGGGAAGACATCTAAACTTAGGCTGTCAAGCTTTAAGATACTCACATCAGTGAACCGAGCACTCAGAGGATTATATTGTACCATTTGGTTTGTTAAACACTTCTGAAAAATTAGGAAGAAAAAAATATCAATTTCAGTCAATTTCAGTCAAAACCATTCTGGTTGTTCTTAGGTAGGGGTTTTTTCTTTTGTTTTGGGTGGCAATTTATTATCTTTTAACTATTTGATATCATTTGCGGTAGCCAGTGAGACAACACTGAGATGTAAGTGCAGGCAGGTAACACTAAGTCATGTTTCTTTTACAAAACTAAAAGCTATGTCGACAAAACTCACGGGGCCCTAAGACAGGAAGGAATGAAAAAAATTTCTTCACTTATTTCTGAATGTGTTCATAATTGCTCAGTTATGAAATTTCCAGCTATTGAAAACTCCAGCCACGTTTTCTCTCTTCAGTTTGAAGGGACACAATATATTCCTAATATTCCTTCTTGACAAACTATTTTCCAGTAAGACTGCCTGAAAAGTTACCCTGTTAAGTGCTTCCAGAATTGAACAGCATTAGGTGAAGTTTGTGTATTATTTGGTGGTATTAATATCTGCATTTAGAGACTATAATTGGCAATCTATTAAGATCATGATACATAGAAAGACATAATGCTCTTCCAGCTTCCCATAAATATATTTGCTACTATATTCTCTGAGTTAAAAGGAGGCAGTTTTGCTTCATACAAATCATATAGAGCATCATCAAGCTTATTTTCTGTTGCTTTCTCCAAGCAGTGTACCAGTAACAGAAGTGCTAGCCAGACAGCCACATGGAAAGAAATTCATTATCATTTCATGAAGAGCTTCTGAAATTTGCCTTTAAACTGGTTGTTTTTTGGTCTTGCATTTGTTTGGTTGTTTTTAAAGACATTGCTATGTCAGTGCATTCTTTCCAATTTAAAACAAAGTTCTAAGAACCTTGGCATTCTTACCAAGATTTAGACAGTAGTTCATGGCAAATCAAGAGTTTTAAAATTTTAGCAGGCATGGAAATTTTTTTCCTGTGCTTAAATTTGTACACTAAAATATTTCCTGTAAGGTATTATGTATGAAGTATTCCAAATTTCTCATACAAGCTTTGCTGTGATGCTGCCCTTTGGGTGAGACCTGAGAACTGCAGAACTCAGTTATTGCTCACATTCTGCAATCTCTTTCCTTTATAGCATTTGTTAAAAAATGCACTGAGCTTGATTTTTTCTTTCATCAGTTTTGCTAACTTCAGCAGAATTAAATGAATGTAACAGATCTACCAACTTGCTCTAATTCTTAAAGTATGAAGAGAATGAACCCCAAATCAATTTCAAAGAAACATAAATTATGATGAGTACTGTTTTGGGGTTTTTTTCCTCTTTGATTATCTTGGCTCTTCTTCTGCTCTGTCATTGCTTTGTTTAAGCAGAAATTCACTACCAACTTGAATGTCCTTCAGCAGTAGAGGAGAAATGTCAGATGTGATGATAAGACAAGAGCTTCCTGATTTCCTTTAAAAGACTTTACTTCTTCTACTGTCTGATGGAAGAAACTACCCATGTAAACCCCTTGTTCATCTCATATAAGTTTAGATCATAACTCTCAGGAATACTGCTGTTCCCATTAATACGATTGAGAACATTTATCAGGCTTTTATAGGGACTTGATGTTTTCACAGAACTGACCCTTTGCAATATTTAAATAATCTGTTTACAACTCTGTAAAAAAATGGATTTGTGGAATGTTTCCATTTTGGAAAGGAGAAACTGAGGCAGTGGTTTTGCTGTTTTTTTTTTTTTAAATTAGCAGGAGAGACCCTTGATGAAATCCATTCATCAGTGTCATTTCAAGAGAAGGCAGTCTTTAAAGCTGTACATTAATGAATACCTGGTAGAGGTTAGGGGGTTCTTTTTTTAATTAGGAAAAAAAAAACAGAGATACAAAGGGGTTTGAAAGGGTAAATCTCAATAGATAAGATCAGCTGCCTATGTGCAAAGCTCAGCAAAGCATATGTCAGCCGCTGTGATGTTAAAATAAAGCAGTGAATGTGGTGAAATATTTTCTCATATGTGTGTACTCCTGGTTGCGATCAAGAAGTCCAGAGCTGTATAAACACGGTATTTTGTATTCAAAATATCAGGTGAAGTTTTTTCATTTTTATGAAACTATTTTAAAGTTTATCCAAGCATTCTAAAAGCACACTTCAAGGAACATTTATGGAAAGTTAGAGCCTTGCAGTACAGTTGCCATTTCTTACTTTTGCTATATTAAACTTGGAAGCTTTTTAATAAAAAAATTAAAAGGGCTGTTTTTACTCTTTCTCTATACTAAGTCTTAATGGAATAGCACAAGACTACTTACAAAAAAAGAAAGCTCTTTGTGCCTTTCCTCATAGCAGAGGTGCTCCATCCCTCTGATCACCCTGGTGCCTCCTCTGGAGTCTCTCCAGCAGCTCCGTGTCCTTGCTGTGCTGGGAGCCCAGGGCTGGAGGCAGCTCTGCAGGTGGGGTCTCACCAGAGCGGGACAGAGGGGCAGAATCCCCTCCCTCCCCTGCTGCCCACTGGGCTCTGGGTGCAGCCAGGACACACTTGGCTCTCTGGCTGGGAGTGCCCATGGCTGGCTCATGTCCAGCTCTCACCCACAGCACCCCCAAGCCCTTTTGGGCAGGGCTGCTCTCCATCTGTTCATGCCCAGCCTGGGCTGGCACCAGGGATTGCCCTGACCCAGGAGTAGCACCAGCATTTGGCCTTGTAAAACCTCATGAGATTCCCATGGGCCATTGCTTCAGCTTCTCCAGGTCCTTCTGGATGGCATCCTGTCCCTCAGGAGTGTCAACTGCACCACTCAGCTTGGTGTCATCTGCAGATTTGTTGAAGGTGCACTTGATCCCTTCATCTGTGTCATTAATGAAGATAACATTCATGATAATAAAATAACACTGATCCCAGTATGGACTCCTGAAAGACATCACTTCTCACTGGTGGCCTTTTGGACTCTGAACTATTGACCACTGTAATAGAGTAATTCAACAGAATCTCATCAGGAATGCAAATATTTTGCCAGTATTTTAGTGGAAAAGCACCACTAAAGTTCAGGAAGGAAGCTATTGCTTATTTTTGTAGTACAAAACAATGTTTACTAAGGATTATGCATGGGCTTGCTGGTAGTGAACACTTTAGTTTTCCTTATGACAGTAGATGGGTTGCCACAATAAATGTAGGAAGCTATATTTGAAGGGTTTTATCAGATAGGCCTTCTCGTTTAAGTCTGAATTCCAAAATATTTTAGAGTTCTTAAAAAAGTAAGAGATGCCATTTAATTTTTTTCAAGACTTAAGTATGACTATCTGTGGCAAATCAGATTTATGAAGGGTTCAGGGTAAGATTTTTTTTCCCCTAGTAGTTTATTTCTATTAAATTTCCATTATGGTATCTAGGTGCTCCAAGCCAGAAAGGAGCTGCAGGCCACCTGGAATACTACTACTTGTAAAAATCCATCAGATAGTGGAATTACACAGTTTTCTGAATTTCTCTTTTCTTGGTATAATTGCTTGCTGGATTTATGTTCGTTTGGGGTAACAGGAGGCATTTAATTTTAGATAACACTACTAATGAATATTTGAAAATAGATATTTATTGCTGAAAGACAGGGCATAATAGTTTAAGCAAAGAGCTGATTCATTTATCTGTGTCGCTCTCTGATTGGAGCTTGCATGCACCTGACTAGCTCAGAGCAAAAGCAGACACTGGGGGACTTGACTGCCTTCACCTTGGTTATTTATAAGCTCCAGCATGAAAAAAAATCTTGTCTGTTTTCCTGTGCTGTAAGTGGCAAATCTGTTTTGCAAACCTTATTTTAAATTAGATTGATTTTTCTAAAGAATACCTCCCTGCTAATCACAACTTAATGACCTCTTAAGATAATTACTGTTAACTTGTATAACTAGTGACACTTCGCATATTAGTTCCAGATAAAAAGTGCATTTCAAATTCTTCTTGTGCTTTTGATTACAAGTCTTATCCTTTGCTGTCTCCGTGGTTAATATTGTTTCTTTTAGATGCAGTTCTTGGTCTTAAAATGAAAAATCATTTTAAAACATATATTTTAAATGTAATTCAAAAATGGCAGTAACAACTATGTAAAAGGGTAACTGAAAAACAAGTAAAAATCATACTTCTTATTAGTATAAATTATTAGAAAACAAATGCATTGGAAGAGATTTGTTTTTCATCATGTAAATAAAATGATCAATGATAGAGTATCCTGCACCAAAAATATGTATCCGTCAGGGTATTAAGTCCATAATTTATTGTTATGATGTTTTACAAGGGTTATAGATGTGTCAGTAAAATGTTAGTATTTTCACTGGTTTAGCCTTTAAATTATTCTTTTCTAGTGCAGTGCGCCTCAGATTACATCAGTTTTCTTAAGACTATTTGTGCTTCTATGGTCAGAGGTTTGGTTTTGTTACAGGAGAGATTTGGTTATTATGTTGCATCACTGCCTTCCATTGAAATACTTAAGTCATCAAAACCAATGGCTTTGAGTGTTATTTCGTGTGCAGCTATTTTTTTCTGCCTGAATTTATGCTTGAAATGCTAATTTTTGGGGAGCACAGTATATTTCTTCATGAGAGGTTTATGGTTTCCATGGCATGTTTTAGTGTTCTTGTTCTTTCCAAGCTCCCTCTTGCTTCCCAGTAGTGTTGTTGGTTATGATTTGAGGGATAGCGAGGTGTTCACTTGACTGCTAGAGACAAATACAGTCAAATACCAGAGAATACTTGCAAGCAGTCTGATGTTCATTTTGACCCTTACCAAGGTCAAAATGTTTTGGGGGTTTTATCCCTCTTTTGTGGGTGAAGCTCACGCACTCCCTCAAATTGTAGACTCATAACCAGTAATTGGCAACTCCAATTAGCTCCACTTAGAGCTGAAGAGTCTCACACTGTAACAAGGTCTCCCAGGACTACTTACACCACAAATACTGTACTCATATTTTCTCATTAGTTCCTTTCAGTTGCCACAAATACAATTTTCCAATGTTTTCAAATTTAGATCAGAATAATAGCTCTGTGTTTATATACAAACACACACACACACACATATATATATAAGATACATATACACACACATAGATACACATATATATATATAAATAAAATAATTTTTCATAACTTAAGGATCTATGTTATCTTACAGGTAGAAGCTTGCTGTTTATTTCATTTACCTTAAACTTTCACTCCGGGCAAAGAATGTAGGGATCAATTGGCTAACAGAAGAAAAATTTCAGGGCTTCATATTGCTTACTTTTTCTAGTCTGTTAGAGTTTTGTTACTATTTTTAAGCTCTTAAGTTTTGGGAAGTCATAAACCTTGACTCTGAGAAACCATTACACATATTTATGTGTGTGAAGTTATCAAGAATATGGGCCTAAATTAGAAGTTGCCGGTTGACATAGTTGTGTTTCAGTCAGTTTTGTGACTTTTGAAGAGACGTTTTGGCAGAGAAGCTTTATACCAGTAAGTCTTTGTAGACCTAAGTAATTTTTCATGTCTGCAGGCAGACCAGGTGGCAAGAGCAATATACACAAGTACATGCTAGTAGATAAATTTCTGTAGTTTCTGTAACCCAGATGGAGAGTTTTCTCCTGAAAGCAATTGTTAAAAGTTGAGCAACATTATAGCTATGTTGTTTTTACCTTGAGATTTTTTTTTAGTTTTCAAAGTAGAAAGACGTCTTAAGAAATTGAAACTGTAAGAGGCAATCTTAGGTTTATTAGTCTCTGAATGTCATGAATTTTGGGATGTTTTCAGTGTGGATATGTTCAACATCACAGTGCTCAGTTGTCTTACATTTCCAGTTGTCTTTCAGACTTCTGTGGTCTTTTGACTCTATTTGGAATTGACAGTATGTAGGTACATTTTTAGTTATATTCTTGATTTCATATTATTGTTCGATTGACTGGTTTATGTCAAACCAGTTTGTGCTTTTTGCCTTTTTCTTGCTCCTGGTTGCACTGTAAATTTCACAGTATGTGATATTAATTTCTTACTTTCCAAATCAAATGCAATAAAACTGAATTGCTCAACAGTCTGTCAGAGAACAGCATTCATAAACTATTGAGTATATCTACACAAAACTTGGTGTAAGCATTTATTGGATAATATTTTCAGGTTTAATAAGCAGTGTCTTCCTAAAATTTTTCATGTTCTCTGTTTTGTTATTTCAGTGTGTTACACAGTTCTATATGATACTCATTTGCAAAATAGGAAGTGAAAAGATTTTAACATTGGCTAGCTCTGATCCAGACATGTTTATTAGCAAAGCTCTAACTACAGTTTTATTTCTTTATTCCTTGGCTCATTTTTGGTAATAAGTTATTTTGAGCATAAAAATCTCTTTTCTTTCTGGAAGGGTCTTTATATTTTAATTTGTTTAGTGCAGTTGATAAAAGCCTGCTCAGTAACGTTGGGTGAAGAGATCTAAGAAATTCTCTCAACATTGGTGCAGAGTTGTTGCCACTATGTCCATGTCCATGTTAGGTCCCTGACTAACTGTCCTGTTATCCCCAAGTTTTATTTTATTTCTTCATTTTTTTACCAGTATAATTCTGGCTTGGTTTTTGTGGGTTTTTTTTTTTTTTTTTTTTTTTGTTTTTTTGTTGTTGTTTTTGTTTGGCTTTGGTTTTTTGGTGTATTTGGGGGTTTTGGGGGGGCGGGGGGGGTTGGTGTTTTTTTGGGGTTTTTTTTTTTTTTTTTTTTGTTTTTTTGTTGTTGTTTTTGTTTGGTTTTGGTTTTTTGGTGTATTTGGGGGTTTTGGGGGGGTGGGGGGGGTTGGTGTTTTTTTGGGGTTTTTTTTGGTTAGGCTTCTTTGTTGTCTAACTCAGCAACGTCATAAATATAAACACTTCCAAAGATAGATATGACAACAATCTGACATCATTTTGATGGATTATTGCAACAGAATTAACATGATCCTTGCTTTCTAGAAAAGGTTAATTTGATTTTTTTCTCTTAACCTTTTTCTTTGCTGTCATGTTTAACAAAGATTAAAAGGTAAAAAAATACACAACTACTCTTATTTTTCCTTATGTTGTAAAGAAGTCAGTTTTCACGAGCAATTATGTATTGTGTGACTGTCTATAGAGCAGAGGCAAATGAGGCAATATAAAGTGTTTCTCCTATCTCTGAAGGTTGATTTACATGACAATGATCTATAGAAAGGATAATAGAAATTAAAACTGGAATTAGATTGACTTATGCAAGGTATAGAAAGCACGCAAAAGCACATAAATTCAATTCAGTGTTTTAGCTATATGTGATTTTTTTCCAAACTAGATGTGCCATTACCTCATTGTTCTAGATGTTAGATAATTTTCATATTTTCAAAAAACAGGAAGAAATGAGGAGGTCAAATCACCATTTTTTTAGCCTTTTTTTTTTTTTAATATTTTTGGGTTTTTCTTCCCTGTTTAATGAATATAGCTGAAGACTGTGAAGGTTTTCTTTTCCTAGTAGGAAAAAGTGAAGACTATTTAATTTAGATTCCAAGATGTCACTGAGAACAGGACTGGAGTCACTCAAGCCACTATAAAAAACTTTAACCCTTAGAGCTGGTACTATCTGGAAGTATTAAAGGATACATATATAAGGGCCACACAGTCAAGTGCTTCTGCATTTGTGCAGATAATAGAACTTTGACTCTGACTGATTGAAAAGGTTGCAGCTGAAGTTATGGAGAAAATTAGTTAGTCTTTTATGTCATCTTGAGTGCCTTATGGTGGTATTTTTAGACTCTGATTGCCGTACTTCATTTTTGTTATATTGTCTCTTAGTGGGTAAAAATTAGCAAAAATAATTTGAAAACCTTTCATATCAGATTCATTTCATATAATTTACAAAATATTTTTTAAGTTCAGAAATTTTATCCAAGGGTAAGAAGTGTTTCATAATATGATTGCTCTGCTAAATGATATGTATGATAATAAAAGCTTCTTTTAGTCTCAGTGTCCATTGACTCTTTGATTATATCTTGTTTGCTGAAATGCCTAATGAAAATGGTACTAATGAATTACATGATGATGATTTTCCTTTTATTCTTATTAGCAGTAAAAGAAATAAAACCTCATTATTACGAAGTATTTTTCAGGAGTAAATAATAAAAATATTTTCTCATGGTTTAGTTATCTTAATAAGCCAGTTAACAAAGATTAGTATGTTCTTCAAAATCATGTCTGACAGGAACAGAATAAATTTTTCATGTGTTAAGAGTGTGTTTAGTGCTCTAAATCTTACCTTATTTTAGGAAAATGATGAAGTTCTGAGGTTATCTTGTACTAAAAAAACATAATCTTGGTGTAAATATTTCTTTTGTATGTGTATTCACGAGGTAAGATAACCTTTACCTAACGATAAGAATTGCAAAAAAATTCTAAATATCAGGATCTCGCAATTTTCCAGGGTTGAATATTTAGAATAGTGTTAAAGAAACTGTGATTAAGATACTCTGTCAGAGGTGTGCTGTTTATTAGTAGTATTTAATTTTCATTGTACTTTTTAGAAGAAGGAATCAGGGAGAGGACAAATAGGTATAAGGGCTATTGTTCAGTTATTGCCTTATTGTAAGCTGTAAGAATTGGGTGGTTGCTTTTAAAGTCTAAAATTGCCAGCATGAACAGTTAAATCAGATTAGGATATAATCTGTTGGAGGTAGTACATGAAAGAAAAAGGTCCCTGAGGATTTAGGTGTATCTTTCAAAAGTATGACAAATTCAGCAATACTTATATTCTTAGAAATGGGCAAGTAATTTAATTTTGCGTACTGTTCAAGGGTTGATTTAAGTGTCAGAGTAAGTGATTGGGTAATTGACCTGAAAATTAAAGTTGAATATATTGGATCAGAAGAAATTCTTACAATTCATCTAATAAAATACACTTTTAAAAATGTATCTATGTAGAAAATAGCACAATAGTCATGCTAGCTGATCTAATAACTGATCTACCTTAATAGGATTGAAAATGTATTTTATGATTCTGTTTGTACACTGCACTTGGAAACATAGCATTGTAATTAATATAGGCTTGGTCACAGGTACATCATAAGCTTGTATTTAATTTCATTAATTAATATTAGTTTTCTTGCTTGCAAAAATCAAACAGCTAGAAGAACATAAAAACTTCTATGTTTCATTGCATATTCTTCACAGTTATAAGGCAAGTGAATGAGCTGTTTTCTCATCTATACAAGCTTCTCCAGCAATGTATTGGAACACCATGATCATGTAGCTTTTCATGACCTGATGAATGCTGACTCATGCAGTAATCACTGAAGAAATACAAACATGAATTTAAAATTACAATTTCTTATATTTTGTCCTCATTACAGTGCAGGAAGAACGCTGTCAGAGCTTAAAATTTGCAATAGAAACTTTCCAAAGTAATAAAGATGTGGGAATTCACATTTGTGTAATTTTCCAAAGTGCTTGTCTGTATACATTTCAAGCAACTCACATATTCAGAGACTTAGAGGAATATCCATATAAAGGCATTAAATTTAAAATAATATTTTTCTGTAGTTGTAAACATGTAGCCATACTAATTTTCAGTAAAATGTATGGATGCATTTGCAAAATGAAGAGACTGAGATACAGTACATTTTATCTGTGGATTGTACTCTTGATATTTTAAAGTGATTTACTGTCTTATAACAGTGATTTTATTGTGTCTTCCAGATGTGTGGAGGTGATTGCCAGAGAGGGACGGAACCTGAAAGAACTGTATTTAGTATCCTGTAAGATCACAGATTATGGTATGTAATATACCTATATCTTTATTTTTTGTGAAGATTGAACCGGAGTTCACAGGGATTGTTATCAAAACTGTTGGAAATGTAGTGATAAAAACTTTCAAAACCTTTACCCATAAAAATAGGAAATTTATAAAACGTCTTTGACTTGCTTAAAAATATCTGTGGTTGGAAATACGAAAGTCAGTGTGTATATTTGCCGCGAAGTGTACTTATAGAATTGGCAGTTACTAGGCAGGGTAGCGTCCACTTTGAATAGTCCTGAAGACCAGGAGAACATTTGAGAGAAAATGAAAAAATATATATGTGTTTCTGGATGCTGTAAAAGCATAACTAGGCAAGCAAAAATGTGAATTGATCGCCTGTTGTAGGCCATAAAATTTGAATGAGGTTGACGGTCCTTTAAAAATGCTGTAGTGGTAAAATAGAGAGGAGCATCTTAGAATTAAATGTCCTCTCTGATAGGCCACATAGAAGGACAGATTTTTTATTTAGAATAGGAAAACTTGTTTGGAAAGGCTGCTTTCCTTTTTCAAATGAGATATTGACCTTAAATAAGACACTTATTTTTGCCATAAGGGCAGATTCTCAAGTGTCTGTCTCCCGCTTGCATGCCTAAATTTCAGTAGGATTTACAAACTGTATATTTGAGATGTTCATTTCAGGCTTGCTGATTTTTTTTAACTTTATACTGCTTAGATTTTAATAAAGAATTACTATGTTGAAGTGATAAATTACCGTTCCAGTAGTCACAAAATCATTCTTGTATTTTCCTTTTCAAATTCTGCACTTCACTGGCGTTTGTATTGTGCATTCAAGGGTATGTTGTTCTGCAGTGTTCTGCTCACATTATGTCTGCAATATTGGAACATGAGGCTGCCATGCAGCTGCTGCAGCTGCAGAGCTTGGAGCGTTGCAAAGGAAAGAGAACACGGGCCCTTACTGCCCTTTTCTCTGGTCTGCTGTTGTTTATACTTCCATGGGCAGAATAGACATTGTCAGAGTTGAAGATGGATTTTCTCAGCTCGACACTGCTTGTCCAAGATGAATTTCTGAATTTGTGAAATGTCTTGTGGAAATTCAGGGAGGGAAATTGTCTGTAGTACACAAGGTGATAATAATGAAGGCGCTTCTTTTCCCTGCTGAAGGGCGAGAGGTGCAGGACAGGGTCTGAGGGCAGACATGTCTCTTCTGTCTGTGTACTGTGGATTTACGGGTCCTGTCCTGCTCTTGTCCCTTCTGACTCTGACAACCCATGTGGAAAGAGTTATCATGGGCATAATGGAATGCATGTCTTGAGGATCAATAATTTCTCCAACTGATTTCACCCTTCATTCACTGCAGTTACTCAGAGGAAAACATGATTTATCCCAAAAGTAGGGAGACAACTGAAAAACTGAAGCAAAGAAACCTAGGAGAAAGAAAACCTTGCTTATGAAAGAATAAAGAGAGAGAAAAGGAAGTGTCCATAGCTAGACAAAAGGCAGAAGGCATGTTTCAGAGAATGAATGAATGGAAAACAAATGTAGCATTTGTCTGATTAATTCTATCCAACCTCAGCTTCTCTTCTGTATACTTACCACTATCATGTCAGTATCATGTTGTATTCTGCAGTCACTTAGCATCATTGCACGCAGTTACTGGGAATTTGAGAATATTTTGTGTTGATACTGTTGCTGCTAAGCTTTACTGTTTGCTTAAAAATGCAACTATTTTTGCTATTAAAGATCCAGTAAAACAGCTGAGATATTTACTGATTTTTTGATACATTATTGACTAGTTGATTATCATTATAATCTTCAGCGTGTCCCAGCATGCCAAACTGATAAATAAGTTCTTTTAATATCTGTGCTGAAAACACAAAACAAACTGTAACAAAGTAGAATTTATAAGCATAATTTATGGTTTCTGAGGAAATAAAGATTTTGCCTTAGATTGAAAATGTGATAGCAAGTGAATGTTTATTAGGTTAACAAGAGTGTTGCAGGGTTGAGCCAGGCATCACCCTTTTCTCATTTATTTTTTGGCAATTCAGTTGAAGACTTTCATTTGCTTTGGTTGCTGGTAAGTTAAAAAGTGAGCGCTTACAGCAAGCTCTGTTCATTTTTGAACCTCTTTTATCAAAGAATTTGTCTCTCTTCTCAAAGGGAGAAGAGCAGCTGCAATTCCCCAAAGGCTTTTGAAGCCGTCATGTCCTCAGTAGAGGAAATCAGCTGAGGAGCACATGCCTGACTTCTCAGGGAACCTTTTAGATGGTGTTGCTTGGTCTTACAAAGACTTAACAACTTCACTCACACAGTTCTTCAGGCTCCATCAGAGAGTGTCTGAGGCTCTGTGAGGCTGCGACTGGGTGAGAGAACACCCAGTGCTCTGTTTTTGATAATCCTGAGGGTGAAACACAGAGTTGTCCTTGCTTTAACAATTAAAATCTTGACACGAGGTTTGTACAGATGCAGGATTTTGAAAGCCCTCTTTGAAACTGTTCAGTTCAGATTTTTTAAGCTATGAAAGTTAGAGGAATTTTGATGTCTGGGACAAGATCATAATTGCTTAGTAACTCAAATGGGATAAAAAATGTACTATTGCTAATTTCCAGGAAAAAAAAATTAACCATTTGATACATTAATTTATCAATAATAACTTCAGTAAATAAAGAAAATAATTACAGCAAATACTGTTATTGGTATCCTTCAATTAACTCAGTAAAGTATGTATGAGAGGCAGGTGAGGTAATTTCATGTCCACTAGAGAAGGCTGTGAAGTGTGATCTCTGTTATTTTATTCATTTCCTTCTCTTGTTTTTCTAATTTCTGCATAGGATAGATAGTATACAAAGCTACCAGGCATACATGTTGGGTTTTTTAAATGTAATTAGTATTTTTAAAGTGCACTAAAATACTACATTTTATTTGGAAGCCTAAAAGATTAAATCAAAACTGCTACACACTAATAATGTATCCATTGGCTGCATTCCTTTCTCTGACATTTTTCTGACCAGAAAAATATTCTTTGTAGTATACAGAGAGATTAGGATTCAAACAGGAATTGTAGTATGTATACATACTTAGAGCTGTTAAGTGATGAGACAAAAAATCATTCTTTATTTAATGTTACATTACAAAATGAATGATTTTGTATTTTTGTATACAAAAAATGTGTTTTGTTTACTTCTGAAAGAAACTATGTTATTATATCTGGTTTTAGGTCTAGCATAATTTTCTCAATATGTATTTCTAATTAATGATGTCTCTTGGAGTGTTGCGCACACTAGGACATTGACAATTAGTTTAAAAGTTTCTTTGTTACCAACACATTTTTAAATGCTAAATAATCACTAGAACACATCTAGACTGTCAGGACATACTGAATTACTATAATTTTCAAGATAAACACCTATTTGCCCAAGAGCACAGACAGAGTGAAGTAAAAGCTAAATATTAGTTCCTTGACATTTCACCCTTTTGTTAGGCAATCATGAATTAAGCATGGATTGTCAGTATTATCGTTGAATTTCCTGCCTTCTGTTGATTTGTGTCACAACCTTAACTTTACTTAAACATAGCGGGTTTTGTATTTTCCTAAGAGCTGGTAAGGAAGCGGGATTTTTTCAGTTGTGGGGAGAGTGTGTGTCAAATGAATTAGGTTGTTGTGAAGATGCAGAGTGGTGAGCTAGGGCGGCAAGGACACACAGAATTGTGTAACTGTCTCTTCAATTTTATGCTCTATTTCTAGGGTTTATTGATATCCTTAGTGCTGGGAATTTGTTTTAAGGAAGTTATTACTTATCAAGTTTGTAATAGTGCAGAGTGCTATGCACTCTGAAACACAAAAGTGAGATTTTGTGTTCAAAGATAAAAAGATGCTATGAAACTAGCTTGTGGAAAAGGAGTGGATGTTTTAAGGGTCTGATCTTGCAGTAATGCTAAGTGTCTATTTACTAAGAATTACTTTAGAACCACATTCTTTTCACTAGTGAAAGTTAAAAGTCTAATGCTTTGCTTCCACTTTAGAAAAGCAGTCTGACCAATGTTTCCTCTATAAGTGCAGAAAATAATTTCAAGGAAAGCTTTAAATAGTAGACTTCCACTAACAGAACACAGGGGAAGGGAAAAAGCAAATCCAAACACCACCACTCCAAAAAATAAACCCCTAAAGAAGTCACCTTTGAAAAATATTTGAAAAGAAGTGTTGAAATCCAGCACTTTTTTAGCTGTGTTTTGTAAAATCACTGAAGAACTTTCTGAAAAAAAAAAAAAAGTGCCCAAATGGTTACTACCAAGAGTGTGGTTAGCAGAGTGCAGGGAATAAATATATCTTACAATGTTGCCTATTGAATAACCTGCAGAAGATGACTGTTGTCTTCATAGTTATCTTGTAGAATTTCCATTGCCTAGTAGGTCTGGATTTTGCACAACTTAAAAAGTCTCTATTTCTAACTGTAAAGTAATTGGACAAAGCTTTTCAGAAGAAATGCTTGGCACAAAGAGGCTGAGATGAACTGTGGTCTTTTGCTGAAAACTGTAGGATTCTGAGTACTGAAAAAGAGCTCTCTAGATATGTAGCGTTTTTCTTTTCTAAAATGGGTACGATTCTTTTTTTATATTTGCCTGTTTTCAACATTTAATTATGTGTTTAGTGTCTGTGAAGACACATGGGGTTTTTTTTAAAGGTTTTTCTTCTGCTGAGAGTGTTTGTTGAAGCAAAAAAATTAATTACAACAAACTATAATGGAATTATATAGTTTTTATATTAAAATGTTATAGATAAGGCATAGCTGTTACAAGTAGAAGTCTGGAAGAATAAGATAGCATTTATACCGAATCAAGTCCAATTGTCACAAGAAAAAAAACTGTAACTTGCACTTATTTTTCATAACTGGATTATGGATTCTTTCTCAGAAGTGAGATACCACTAACAATGTTAAAATAGTCTCCCTAGATACTATTAAATTCTAACGTTTAAAGACTTAGGACACATAAGATTTCTATTTTAAAATAAAATATTTTGATTATCAAGGGATCAGGTTGTCCTACTGGGAGTTTCTTGCATTTTCTCTCCCAATATTTGCCATTTCTCATGTAAATCATAAAGAATAAGCATAGTGTGAGTATTTTTGCAAAAAAGAATGTTTAACGTCTGCTTCTCACATGGATTAGCAAATCTCTCTAAGGCTTGATCTCATGAAAACTTTCCTAATATTAGCTTTTTTGTATCTAGTTTTAAAACACCGTGTCTTCAGTACAATATAACTCAGAAGGCAAATATATTTTTGGGGAGATAACAGCAGCATTTATGGATAGACAGAATGGAACAGGTGGTAAATACATTTCTGAGTTTTAAATATTTCATCCTCACCCATTACTGTTTTGCAATCTCTTCCTCAATTCATATAATTTAAATAAATACGACTTTATTTTTGTCTTTCAAAATGATTTTGAATTGTTGCTGTATTGAATTACAAATTTCTCTTCTTCTTTGAATAAATTTTTCCCCTATAAAGTTTTCCTATCCTGTATGTGGTTCTTTCTCTTTTGCATTATTTTAGTGATGCAGTGAGAGCAAGCAGTGATCACACTGACAAACATGTTTATGCTTGTAGGTGAAAGTACGGATAATCTTTTAAGGACCAGGACCTCTGCTGCCTTCTTTAGTGGTGTTGTGTATGTTATGTATATATCTATGTTTGTGCTTCTGTAAAATGGTGGTAAAACATTACAGTACATAGTAGTATCTAACTACTATATATATAGATATATATTGCTTTCTTATAAACTTTTTTTCTCTTTCTTTTCACAAAAACATTTTCTCTTTAGGTTTTGTTCTGCTAGTTATACAGAAAACTGACTTCACTGAAGAAAGTCAGCCAGATTGTTGATGTTTAGTGCCAAACAAACTTTTGAGGTTCTTGGTTTTGGTATTCGTTTTTTGCATAGGTTGCAAATTTAACTCTAGTAAACTGTAAGAATTAAATTACCTGAAGAGTAAGTAGGTGGTAAGCAATCTGTACCCGGTTGTATGTATTAATGATACTTACTTCCATTCACAAAATCTAGCAGCTAGTAAAGGGGTTTTGTTTGCTTTTGGCATTAAAATGTTCATTTTTTCTGAATCCTGAAGCAAATATTTTCATAGAAACCCTGGTAATTATGAGGATCAGTGAAAGTTTATTCTGGAAGTAGAGGTGAGTTTCAGAGTTTTATGTAGTTTAACATACCAACAGTACTTACTATAATTTGCTGCCTCTTCCTCCACTATAATGACATTACTGTTTATGTTGGTGTGTGCAGGGAGAAGTTGGGGTCTTTTCACATATTTCAAAACCTCTGAAAATTTCCCTTCAGCTAGGAAGAAAAATTACAGTGTAGAAGTTTTGTAAGGACATTGTAAAGCTTGTTTGGTTTTGTATTTATTCTTGTTGTTTTAGTTTGGAGTAGTTGCTCACATAGCTTCTTGCCAGTATTGACACCTAATTTTGTTTCCATAGGGGATCCTGTTGACATTGAAACCAAGAGACTTGTTAATGTGAGGAAAAATAGCTGCATATTGATGTATTTTGGGAATTAAACCCTATCAGAGGGTATCTTCTTTCAGTTTTCTTAGGAACTTCTAGGAATGTTCATGAATGAATACAAAACTTCAGTCACCTGTCTGTGGAAATCATTAATAAGGAAAAGTCAAATTAAAACTTTATAAAAAATAATCCCTGAAGCATAAAAGAGCTCTTGAACAATCTTGTCAGCACCATATATAATTCACAACTATCAAAATACCAAATTTTCTTTTTGTGTAAATTTTATCAGTATTCCCAATGTCACAAAAATGGCATGCAGTTTTCTTTAGAAGCTGATTTGAGGTACCTCTGTGCATCTTCAAGATCCATACAGTGAAATAAATTACTGCAATAGCATATTTCTCAAATAATAGACAGTTGCAAATCCTTTGTCCTATGGTACATAATAAAGGATTTTCTGTATGAGCAATGAGATGAGACAAACTTCCAAACTATTTTCTGTCATCCTGGAAGATGGGTTGTCTCCCTTAACCTGTACCTTTAAAAATTATGTAGTATAATAGCCAGATGGAGGAAGCTGGATATAGATGCACTTTTGAATTGTCAAGATGAACAGAGCAGAAGCCTATGATTTGTGCACAGTTTGTTCCCAGTTACCTGTTCTGACAGTGGAAAACAGAGACGCGTTGTACTTCAGGTTTGATTTGTCTTGTAGAGAGTTCCACAGGTACTATTAATTCAAGCTTTTCTGTGGGAAACATAGTGCTTTGCATTGTTATTTCAAGTATTTGCTGAGAAATTTGGCTGCAATTTATCAGTCGTAATAGAAAGTTTAATTTTGTGCTGTTTTATCACTAGAGAGTAGTGCTTAAGTTAATCTTCAGCAAAAATACACCTCATTTCTGAGTTCCAAGACACGTATTTCAACAACAAAAATTGAAATGGCCACAACCTCTTCATGTACTGCCAGAAATACATTTTCTGGTTCTTGCTTTATTTACTGTTAGTAGACTAATATAATACCAGACTTCCACTGAACTCAAGATCTGACTTCTGTTCTCTGGTGTTAGTTATATTTTCTTTTTTTTCTGAGATCTAAAAGAGTAACTTACAGCTTTATTCCTCCAGTACTCATGTTAACCCCTGTATTACAACCAGTGTGCTGGGTGCCTCTCCAGTGAGCTACCATATAGCAGAAGTAACATACCTAAACACTTGCCTTTGGAGCACAAGACTGATTTAAAGTGCAAATGAATGATTACATGTAAATTGTGCAACAGTGATCATATTGTGAACACTAGGGTCATTGTTTTTTCTTTTGAGGATTTTTTCATTTTGATTTTCCTCTCCAAAAACTACCAACAAAATGTATTGTCATTTTGTATTTCATTTCAAACTGTATCTGTTATGTTGCACTGCAAGGAAGAATACCAATTCTAACATAACATTTGATTTGCAGTCAGAGGTAGATTTACTTAACAAAAACAATTGTGAAAACTTTATTTAGCATAAATTTATTTCTGGCTTGGATAGAATAATTTAATTTAAATATTTAAAATGGAATATTTTCTGATAAACAGCAGTTACAACTCATATTAACACACTGTTGCTCTAATCCAGTTTTATATGTAGTTCATTGTACTTCTGGATTTCTTGAAAATTTGTCCCTAAACCACAATATTTGTTGAATGGCTAATAACAATATATTTTTAAAAATCCATACATTTGCTACATTTAAAATTATTCATATAGACATAGTATTAGTCTCAGCGGGGATTATTCAACATTCCTTCTCATAATTCTAAATTTTAAAGCAGTATTTGTATTTTTCTCTGAGAGAAACAGAACTCAAAAAGAAGAATAAAAAAAATCATTTACCAAGTCTTTATCAATTCAATGGGTTATGATACGAAAGTCTTGTTGTTATATGTAATCGTACAAGTAGAGAGTTGCACAATATTTTAAAAGGACTGATAGTGTGCAGTTGCAATTTATTTTTCCTAAATTCCATGGAGCCAGTTTTATGATCCCCCCTTTTTGCTGCACTATAAAATATACTTTAAAAATTACATTTTAAAGTTAGTGTGTTTCTAACAGTGTTGCCTAAATAAAAGTTACTGTTTTCTTCAGCTGGCATCCAAAAGGGAGAATCTCATTCACAGATCTTAAACATAGAAACTGTTGCTTAAACTTAGCAAGTAATGAAGTTGTTTCATCATAATTGCTCAAACTAAGTTAAATCTTTAAAAACATTCATTTATTGGTGGAAGAATTTCCTTTCCATATTCTGTTTTGTACATTCTCTTGGTGTGTTGTTGAATTCCAGTGTAACTCAAATTACTCAAGAAAAATCTAATTTTTACAGTAATCTATCTGCCTGCCTTGAAAAATTCAAATAAAGTGTTTTGTAGACATACCATTAGTGTAGTTATTTTAAATGCATAAGTTTAAAAAAAATTATTGTAATGATTTATGTAGTCTTCTGTAGAGGGATTTTGCTAAGGGAATGAACCTAGAAAAAAGGTTTTTCTTTAAATGTATGAAAAAATAGTGATTTAGATATTGATGTAGTTGACTAGTATATAAAGGAAACTAAATCGCTAATGCCACAGCAATATGATAAATACTGGTTTTGAGCTTTATTTTTTAATTTTAAAAAATGAAATGTTTAATTTAAACAATTCACTGCCTGAATGTTTTTAACAATTGGAAGGAGAATATGTATACAAATTCTAACTTTACTACATATCAGCCTTTTGACATATTTGTGCGGTCTCACTATGAATATGCATTAACAGATCTGTTATGTGTAAGTATTGAATCTGCCAAATACTGAAATATCAAGTAGTAGAGACTGGATCTTTCTTAATTCGTATTAGTTTGTAACATGAATTACAACTCAACAGCAAAACACATAATAAAAATATTTAATAACATGTTTTTTTATCAACTTGTTTAAGAATTGAGGATGCATCCAAAAAACATTTTAATTTATTTAGTGAAATGTAATAAGTGGTACTTCCCCTCTGCATTCCTGTAATTGGGATTCTGGGTTAGCTTTATTATGACAAAAGCATTTGATTTTTACATCTGTAATGAATTATACAAAGAGGTTCGTGCTGTCTTTGTAGGCTGTAAGCTCTTCACAGAATAGAACAGAGTGTAGAAACTGTTCTGTTACCAGTGGAGGGAATGTGATTCACTTCATAAATAATCAAGTAATCATTGTCCTTTCAAAAATTAATAAATTGACTTAAAAATTGTGTTTTGGTCAACTTCAAATATTTGAAGAGTTTTCTATAAAAAATTAGTCTCAAAGTAGCTTTTAAATTATGTATTTTAGTTTCTCATAAGTCAAGTGGGATTATTTTAGCTTTTGAAATGTCAAGTATCTTTCCAGAACACTTAGACAGCAAGATTGCTTTATTTTCCGTTCTCTTTGGCTTGGTGCCCTCATCTCTTAATTTTAGCTATGCATACTGAACAATATTTCTTCTAATTACAAGATGCCTAATACAGAAGAGTAGGAAAGTATGTCCAAAAATGTAATATGGAAGATTGTTAGCGCAAAGAGAAATGAATAAATATGGTTAAAGAGAATTTTTGAATAGTGGAAAAAAACCAATTTTAATAGATCTGAAATTCTAAAAAATGTGTGGTTTGGGATATTCTGTTCATTTTTACATTTCACTTTGTAATAGGTAATGAAATATATTCCATGACGTCAACTGGTTTAGGTACTTTTAAAAATAATACAATTGTGGGAATGTTTAAATGTTTTTATCTAGGCATAATAATTCAGAGTACAAATTTACCAAACTTTTCAGTAATCTAAAGACATTAGTAATTTTTTTTTTGGTGGAGGGAGATAGGTGCTGGTCAATGTTTCGTTGGGGTTTTTTAAAACTCATTTTTATAGAATGTATGATATATATAATGCAACTTAATTTTTTTTTTGTGAACTCAGGAGCTCTAGGAACATGGTACTTTTGCTATGTACGGATATTAGAATGAAGATGAAATGGAAAATATTTCCTTCATACTACCAAACTTTGAAAACACTGAAACTATAGATTGCGTTTTGTGTAAATTTAATTTGAAGATATAGTAAAAGCATCTCCCTGTGCTTCAAGTATGAAATCAAATATGTTTCTTGATTAAATCTGTATGTCTGTATAACTAATAATTGTCTAGTGTTGAATTTATGCTTAAAAATATATGTTCTCTCAAATAGCTACTTAAAGCATCTTGTTTTATGAGTATTTGAATTAATGCATCTTAAACAGGAGTATTTTCTGAATTTAATTTAAAAAAAAAATTGCTGTCCTGAAGTTTAGTGAGCAACCAGTAAACAAAAAAAGTCAAGTATGAAATCATCATTGTTTATTGTTTGTAAGGGTTTCTCAAAGGACTGGTCTTGCATTAGAGCATTAGCCACACTCTTAGTTTGATATAATCAATAAATCATAGAAATTTTGATTGAAGGAGACCTGTGTTGAGTCACTCAGTCCTGACAGGCACCCAGGGTGGAGATGTCACCAGCCTTTGATCAGGTCCACTCTCTGTGGCTCTGCCTGGGTATTACGTAAAGACCTCCAGGGACAGAGGTTGCACCATGTGTCTCTGGACATTTCATCAGTGCTTCACTTACACTGCTAAGGACTTTTGTTTTTTCCCTCTAATGTCCAACCTAAATCTCACATGCTACACTGTGGCCATTGACCTTGTTACATCTTTTGGTAAGCTGTGAGTCAGCTTTGACTCCATCCTTTTCATAACCATCAATACAACTCAGATCTTACCACAATATTGTATTTGTGGGAAACAGAAAAGTGTTATTTTTGCATGTGAAACAAACCTGAAACTTTTTAAAAAAAGATTATTGACAAGTGTTAGCAACTAAGAATAGCTTTCTATTTCTTGGTTAGTCATCCAATGGCTCCACCTATTAGGCACTTTTTATGCTGCATATTTATCATATTGAATTTTTCCTTAGGCCACGAGTACTTGTTTCACCATTACATTTTAACTTATTCTTTTGAGAAAAAAAGCAAATGCCTTGTGAATTAATTGTATTTGTTTTGTTTTTTTCAGTTAACATTGAAATGTCATTAAAAATCAGTGACAGTTTTATGTTGCCTACAGCTTTGTTTTAAACCAATGAGGGGATATTGGGAAAAAGAGTAAAACCTCTTTCTGGCTATTTGGATATTGCTACATTTTCATGTTGGTAAAACATGATTTCTTTAACTTTCATTTTGATTTGAAATCAGGCACAATGAAGAAAACTCATTAATATTTGAGCAGAATAAGTGCTCTAACATCCTAACCTGCCAGTTTTGCTGGTACCATCTCTGTTATGAAAAGTGTAATCAAGGAGACTAGCATTTAACTGTGGCTGCCTTATAAAACGATAACATAGCATAATTGACTATAACCAGTTGCTGATCTGATGCACCAAATCCCGAATTATGTGTATTGTACATCTCCTATGTTCCTCTAACTTTTCATCTGAATCTCTGCTATTTCCCTAAAAGCATAGGTTTGTACCTTTTTTTACCAGTGAAGTGGAAAACACCAGTAGAATGTAACCTTTATGGTTAGTCTGTACTTGGCTCTTTTTCATTTCTTTCACCACCATTAAACTTTGGTATCTGACTTGGTGTACCAGTTTTTCTTGATGGATGTTTAAGGGAGACAGAAGTACTCTAAGTGATTGGAAGCTATTTTCAAACCCTTGGGGAATTGTAGTCATAACTAATGATGTCCTAAAGTGGCCCTGCTATATCTACATTTTAGACAGAAGAACAGGAAACTGCTTAGTGGAAACATGGTATCCTTCAGAATTTTGAATAGGCAAAGCAGAATGATGACACTGTAAATGTAAAGGTATTTGAAGCTATGTTTTTCAGGAAAAATGAACTCAGTAACATATTCAAAATTTCACTGCCTGTTCTTTGATTTGTGCATTTTAGTTACATCACATTCACCAGTCAGAATTGTTGTGGTGGTGGGTGTGTTTTGTGTTGGGTTTGGTGACACTGGAGCCTAAGAATAGTTCTTTGGGGCCATGTACTATAATGACTCGGGAAGGACTTCTTTTTTTTGTACCCACATGGGACTGTTCCTGTATATGCAAAGAAAGTGAAAAAACATGTTGATATGGAATTTCAGTGAAAAAGACCTGCTTTTTTTAGAGGGTACTTTCAGCAGCTATGAAACAGTACCTACTTGATCAAAATCTTAAAGTCTCCATTTTTTACTGGTAAATCCCTGAAGTGACGTTTGTCTATGTCACTGAAAGAAAACAGGACACCCACTAATTTCACTTTGGCTACCTTTTGGCTAGATGATCTATTTCTTTTTTGTAGTTTAAGGGCATATCAGTTATTTTTCCTAGACATAGTTCAACAATTCTGTTAAACAGAACTTGTTTTTTTCTACCATGCTGTGTTCTTGTCATATAATTAAAGGAGGAGGATTAAGAAATCATTCTGATCAAATGTAACTGCTAAGAAAAAAGAAAGAAGGAAGAAATCTATTTTGTCCTTTAATCAATAAATATACAAGTACACTTTAATAGAAACTGCAAACTGAAAGAAGCCTAATTCATTGAGACTGCTATTCCCTCTTCAATCTATATTTTCTTACAAGCTATGATTTATGATTTATTAGGTTTTGCACAGGTTTTGTGAAATAGGCTGAAGATACACTGGCTTTGTGTATATATTTGTATAAATATACACAATACCTTTTTGTGATCTTATGTAGAGGGGTTTGCCACCAGCCATGTGTTTGCACATATATTCGGTTATCAAGGCCTGCACATGCAGGTGCAAACATGCACAAACACCTTGGATTATGTTTGTTTCTTATGTAGTCATAATTGAAGAAATGCCTTTAGAGTACAGACATAGCATGCATCTTACAAGGGTGTCTTTAAGGGAAAGGAAAAAGATTAGATAGCAGTATAAATTTTTTTTTTCTTTTTTCTTTTTTTTTTTTTTTGCATATTTGACTTCTAATGCAGCTGAGCGTTTCATAAGTCAGATACAGTACTGGTAAATTTTGCAGGCATTCCTGTTGTTTTTAATCAATATAAAAAGGTTAACAGTGTAGTCTTTCTAGTAAAATAAAGTGCAATTTGATTACTTTCTGCTAATGCATATTACCATTTAATTTGATTTTTAGGAAGAGGGAGGTCTCTAACAGAAAGAAAATGGACTGTATAAATTTGGTGTACCCTCTTACATTTACCTCTGTTTGTGCAATTTTAAATACTGTTGCTAGTGCCAAACAACAAAGTAACAATGCTTGAATTGTAAACAATACACAATTTCATATATATATTTCATGTATATGAAATGCACAAAACCTTTTTCAAGTTTACAAAGTGTCTGAATCTCCTCACTGAGATATCTACCCAAAATGTACAATTATTTATTGTAATAAATAAATAAAAATTAAAGGTCACTCTGAAAGCTGTGGGGTCTAAAGATACCACCTATCCCATAAGAACAGAGTTCCCTAGTTCATGGAGATGTATTCATTGTATGGATCTCATGAAAAGATTGTTTCAGATAAAATACAGAAACTGTGTAATACATTTTTAGCATGTGTACACAAAGCTGTTCCTTTAGGTGGGTGAAATTACCTAGCCACACATCTCTGCTCTGTTCTTCATGTAAGATGCTTATGATGCTCTAATCATCACAGTTGCAACTTTGTGTATTGTCACTCATCTGATTACCAAAGATTCCAGTACTAGAGATTTTGCAGCACCTTGCAGTTTGCAGATAAAAAGTCCATAATCTTGAATCAGGGTTTAACAAATAAGCATTTGTGTAGTTCCTGTGGGAAGTGGCTTAGAACTGCACACAGAAGTTAAGCCTATTACTGTACTTGATAATAGAGCTACTGATAGGTCTTTTGTTGAATGAGAGTAGGTGCACATCAGATGATGTGAAAGATGGAAAGCCTTGTTCATTTTCTAGTTGTTTTTGATGGTTTTTTTTGTTGTTGTTTGTTCTTTTGTTTTTTTGTTTTTTTGGGGTTTTTTTTGTTTTTTTTTTCCCTGACATAGACTTTAAATCTTGAAGATCTGCTGATATCACATAGGGAATAAAAGCAGCTTTAGATGTATAGGAATAAAAACAAACGAATTCAAAATAAAGCAAATCAGTCAAAGCAATAACATGTGCAGCTATGGTTTAGGGAAAAAATCCTTGGATTTTTTGCTGTCAGCTGGAACCTTGATCAGTTTAGGAACTCAGAAAATATTTTCTCTTTTGAACTTTTAATTGATTATGTAAAACATTTTCAGAGTCTGCAATGCTGAATACAGAGTTTATAGTACCTTTCAACTCTCTTGATAGTCTCGAGACAACCTTGATCTGTTTTGGATTGGACAAAAAAAGAAACATTCAAGTGTTTACTCTGGCTGTTGCAAACTTTGGATATGTATTGCTGAAATAAGTCACTTTGCATGAGGAATGCTACTGTAGATGCCTTCTTACCTACACCTGGCCTCTTTTCCCTTTGCTAGTATTTTCATAAGTGCAATGCAGGTATTTTCAATCTCATCCAAAGTTAACACTTTGAGATAGCCCAAGCAAGACAGCAGGCTCACCTAGTAATAGGTGGTGGTGGCCTTTGGGAATAAAGGAGGAGAGGGATCCAGGGGTTTGGTCACTCCCACAGTTTGACTGACCCATATGGAGTTAGGATGTAGTTTCAGCAAGAGGACTGTGGGCTGTGACAGGGGTAGATGGGGAACTCCGAGGTCAGGCACTCAAAAAAAATTACAGAATACAGGATCCCTGGGATAGAAAGCACACATGGATAATAAAGCATAGATAATTTTATCTCAGGAAAGGAGAAATAGCAGGTATGGATTTTAGAGTGGAAGGACTATAATGCTCTGAGCTGTGAGAGGGTCTTCAGAGGGGTTAGGCATTGCCCAGGCCACCCCTTTGCTTGGGGAGTAAGAATACACACAACAGGCATGTACCCTTATCCTTCTTGTTCCCAGTGGAGGAATGTTAATTCTCAGCCCATTCAGCTTCTCTGTTCCTACCAGCAATGTTGTATGAAAGAGTACTTTTGTAAATACACCCTCTTGCCCACAAATTTAAATATTTAAATGAATCTTATCTCTATTACGATTAAATTCTTCCTTTTCCAGATGGAGACTGAGTACTAGAAAATGGCATCAATTTGTGACAATGCATCATATATTCCATAGCTTTTCTTTTCATTACATGCTTTAGGTGATCAGTGTTTCTAATCAGTTAAGAGAAATGTTTCAAAGAGTCAGATCTGTGTTAAGAAGCCCTGGAACCTCTTACTATGCTGCCAGGATGCAAATTGTCAGGAAGCAGTAGGATACTGGAGTCAGAAATTTACACAAAGTCAGGCACTTTTCATTGATATTTTTCATTCTTCATAGCTGTTGTAAAGTTGACCATTTACATTCACATTGTCTTTAGTTCGCCCTTTAGATTTGCTCAGTATTGTGGACAATTGTGCTCAGTTTCTTTATCAGACAAGGGGACCAAATGCCCTCTAACTGAGATTGTTGATCTGTGGGAGGGCAGAAATGCTCTGCAGAGGCATCTGGACAGGCTGGATCCATGGTCCAAGGCAGGTGTTCTGAGGTTCAACATGGTCAAGTGTCAGAACCTCCCTTGGGTCGCAACAACCTCATACAGGCTGGGAAAGAGTGGCTGGAGCGCTGTCCTGTGGAAAACCTGGGTGTGCTGGTCAACACCAGTGGAACATGAGCCGGCTGTGCCCAGGTGGCCGAGAAGGCCAATGACACCTGGCTCAGATCAGCAACAGTGGGGCAGCAGGAGCAGGGCAGTGACCATCCCCCTGTGCTGGGCACTGCTGAAGCCACGTCTTGAATCCTGTGTCGGGTTCTGGGCCCCTCACTACAAGAAGGACACTGAGGGGCTGGAGTGTGTCCTGAGAAGGGTAGCAGGACTGGAGAAGGGTCTGGAGCGCAGGTCTGATGAGAAGCAGCTAAGGGAGCTGGTTCAGACTGGAGAAAAAGCATGTGGGGCGGGGCGGGGAGGGGTCGGAGTTATCTCTTTCTAAAACAAAATATTGTAACTAGGTGAGGGTCAGGTTCCTCTCCCTAGTAACAAGTGACAGGACAACAGGAAACAGTGTCAAGTTGAGCCACAGGAGGTTGAGATTTCATACTAGGAAGAATTTCATCACCAGAAGTGTTGTCAAGCTCTGGAACAGGCTGCCCAGGTGAGTGGTAGTATTTAAAAGACATGCAGAAGTGGCATACAGAGACATGAGTTAGTGGTGGACCTAACACTAATGGGTTAATGTCTGGACTTTCCAACCTAAATGATTCAGTAGTATTAATAGGTAATTTCGTGTGTCCAGATACGAAGAATTTATAGTGTCTTTGTATTCTGAGATTGGGAGCTTTAATAAAACATCCATTTCTATTTTCCATTTAAAGTGGCATTACAAACATCAGCTTTACCACACATTCTTGCTTAGCAAGTACATCGAAGAGTAAGAATGTCTGCTTCTCTTCATTAGTTCTATGGTTGTTGTGACCATATTAGTGTCTGTAGTTTGCCATTGTTACCTGCAAATTTGCAGGAAATGTGTTAGCTTTTGTGGATTTAATCCTTTTTTTCTTCAGATATGCCCTGTGCTCTCAATTTTAATTTATTCTGAAGAAAAAATCCCTATTAAAAAGTGACTTCTTTATGATGGGGAAGAAACTTAAAAAACTAAGTTTTTCTTTCCATCTCTAACTACATGTTTAATTTAGTTTTCAGTATTTGGTACTTACATTTATCTTTTCCAAGTACCTCTTTTCTATCTTTCTTCTCAGAGTAAGAACAAGCAAAATATTTCAGCTGTGGTAATGAGGACAGAATACATCTTGAAGTTGGGGTTTGCTTTTGTTTGCAAATAGCAAAAGAATAACAGGTGAAGAGTTCTGGCTTATTTACATGTGAATTTAGTGACTACAAAATCAGTAATCTGATTAAAATTACATGCAGTACTTACGAGTTCTGTACAAACTCTTGGATACCCAATTTTTAAGCAGATTTCAGAAATATTGTTGTGTCATACGGTATTTAAGAACTGTTTTTGTGAGCTTCTTTTGAGTATCATGGTTGTCAATTTAAAATGGAATTAGCTAACAGATGTTTTAAGATGCTTCTCTCTATCCAAATAGCATTTGAGTACCAAGAGACCAATATTGATTGACAAAATATTTGTTGCACTGTCTAGAATCTTTGGCACCAGTTCTTACTGAAGAAAACATAGACTAAAATTACATAAAACTAAGTTAGGTGGGAAAAATAACTGCATTTGTTGTAGAGGTACATAATATACTTGGAGCTATTTTATATAATTATGAAAGTATGGATTGTTCTTATAAGTAATCAAGAGTGACATGTAAAAAGAGAAACAAAGATTAAAAATAAAAAAATTATATAAAAATTATGTGGTCCAGAAAGCTCACAAATTTATCTGTTACTCTATTACTTAAAATAGAGAACATAAAGCTTCTTTCTAATTTGATTCATGAACAAAAGAAAACTTGTTATAGGAAGATGTGAAATAATAGGAAAAACTCTTAATGAAAGGACCCTGAGAAATAATTCCTTGGCTATGAAGATCCAGGAGACATCTTTTCTGTCCTCTAGGCAGAGGTAAGCCTCAAACTGTCTGGTAGCAAATAAACAGGGAAAATTATGCGCAAAATACATGTCTACTTTAGATTCCAAATTAGGCAAGCTGACCCTGCAGAGTCAACACTTCAGAAAGAAAAATGGACACAGCCTAATGTAAGAAGCTTTGCAAATGCATTAGTCAGACAGAAGTCACCAGGAAAGGACTGAAAAATAGGTGCAGCAGAGAGAGGGATTTATTTTTTCTGCTTTGTAGAAATTGGCTTCCTGAGGTTTTGGGTTTGGATATCATAGATGACTAGAATAATTTGAAGCTTATCAAATCCCTCTCAGCCAGCAGAATAACTAAGCATTAGAACATATGATAAAAAGAAGAAGACAGTTTTCCTGAGAAAGACAGTATTTTGTACATGAAAAATGTACAAATTTGACTATTTTCATAGTTGCAGACATTGGCTTCACTATACAAGCATGAAGGCAGTCATTCATGCTGCCTAAGTGTTTCTCTATTGTCTTGAAAACTGACATCTGATATTTCATGCAAAATTCTGCATTAATTATCAGTCCAAGACACCTCCTTTTTTCAACTCTTCGGCTTCCTGCAAACTTTTTACAAAGTCAGTGATGGAATCAGTTCTTGTGGTATTTACACTTGAAAGGTAAAATTGCTTTAAGTGATAGGATTTGAAGAACCTGAAAATTCATCTTCTTCAGATCATTCTATCTTCTATACTGCAGTGACAATTTTGAAGTCCCCACTGCCTTGGAGTAAAAATGTAAGCCTGCCTGCCATGATTTCATGATTGTCTCTGTAAAATAGAATATTTTTCTGTTTCTAGTCTTTTAGTCTTGCACTGAGTATTTTTTGTTAGGTTGTTGTTTCTGCCCACTGTTGCTACATGTTTGACTCCTCCTCAGCCTTTCTTCATGTGGGTAATGCCATTTCCTAGATTGCTTATTGCCTCTAGTAGGAAGGACAAATTATGTACGTTTTGAGATGCAGAATAATTGTCTACTAAAGGAGTTTATGAAAGATAAAATTCAGTGTGGTGTCTCTGTTGAGAATGATTTTGGCTTTATATACCAGAGTAGGTCAAAAGTGTGTGACCAAGTTATGTGGAGAAATAAAAGCAGAAACTGAGAGAAAAGTTTTGAAAAAGAAAAAGGTATTTTAAGAATGATGGAGGAGGGAAGGGAGGAGGAGGTATTGAATACATTACATGATAGAAAAAATCAAATTGTGCTGCAACATCTGTATTTGATGGAATTTGGGGAATAAGGAATTGTCTGGATTGTTGCGCTTAAGGGGTTGTGGTCAATGGCACTAGGTGGAGACTTGGTGGTCAGATGTTGATGTTTGAACTGACCCTGCTGAACACCTTTGTCAGAGCACCCTCAGCAAATTTGCTGACAACACCAAGCTGTGTGGTGTGATGGACACACTGCAGGGAGGGGACGTCACCCACAGGCACTTTGACAGGCCTGAGAGGGGCCTGTGTGGATCTCATGAAGTTCCAGAGAGCCAAGTGCAAGGTCCTGCACCTGGGCCAGGGCAGTTCCAAGTACAATATAAAGCACAGGCTGGGCAGAGAATGGATCAAGAGCAACTCTCGGAAGAAGGGCTTGGGATGTTGGTAGATGAGGAGTTCAGCATGAATGGGCAGCTGGGCTCACAGCCCTATTGGGCTGCATCTGGCACCCTGTGGGCAGCAGAGGAGGAAGGGGATTCTGGCCCTCTGTCCCACTCCAGTGTGATCCCACCTGCAGAGCTGCCTCCAGCTCTGGGAGACCCAAACTGAGAAGGATGGGGAGCAAGTCTAGAAGAAGCCATCTAGATGTTCAGTCTGAGCACCACTCCTATGGAGACAGCCTGAGAATGGTGGGATTATTCAGCTTTATTAGAAACCTTTCATTACCTTAAGGGAGGTTACAGGAGAGCAACAGGAGGGTTCTGGAAGGGCATTAGTGATAGAACACAGAGTAATGATTTTAAATTTAAAAAGGGTGGGTTTAAAATTACATATTAGGAAGAAATTCTTTACTGGAAGATTAGTGAGGCCCTGGCACAGGTTGGCCGCAGAAGTCATGACTTCCTCATCCTTGGAAGTGTTCAAGGCCAGGTTGGACAGGGCTTTGAGACATCTGGTCTAGTGGAAGGTGTTCCCATGCATGGAAGCAGGTTGTGGATGATTTGATCTTTAGGGTCCCTTCCAACCCAAGGCATTCTGTAATTCTATAATCTACCTTACTTCTCTGCTTTTGAGTTGTCTTTTCATTCATGTTACCTGCTAGGAAAAGCAGATTCCAAAATTGACTGCTGTCACTTTTCATTTTATTCTACTTCTTTCTGGCAAAAAGAAAGAAGATAAAAGCTTGGGTTTTGGGGTTATTTATGTATCTTGTAACTTACATAATGTCCTCTGGTGTTACTGGTACTGTCCATGAGTTATTCAAGGAGCTTTAAATGTTTTATGTTCTCTATGTGTGGGACAAGACTGGCTATGCATATTTGGAGATGCAGGATAATAGTCTACTCAAGGAGTGAATGAAGTATAAAGTACAATTACTAAATTCAAACCCGCAATTATTTTGCTATAGCTTTCCTGGGTAAGCAAACCAGAAGAATTGTAGAGCTCTCCTGCACCTTCTGGATCAACACTCTATCATGAACCATGTGCAAGAAAAACTGTCTGAGCTTCTTTGTGTGTAATGAAATAGTTTAATATCATCTCTTAGTTGTAGCACATAATGAGTCTTCTCATTGGAGAAGGTTGGAATCTTAGTAGTTTTTAGAGTTAACACTTCTGGTTTATGTTTCTGTTTTACATGAACACTGGAAGAGAGGACACAAAAGGATACAAAAGGAAGCATTTTCCTAACTTTTTAATTTCAATTGACTGAAAGAATTTTTTAAAGCATTATTTTATCATTGATGGTCTTTTTTTTTTTTGCAATCAGCTTTCACAGCTTATGCTAGGGTAAAGCCTAACCAAAGCTTTAAAATGGAATTGTGACTTAACCGGTCAGCAGTGTTTCAATTTCATCACTTTAATATCTCATATCCAGGGAATACAGATGTATTAAATAGATAAATTGGATGATGATTTTATCAAATAAGCAGTCTAGTAATTGGGATGAGATACTTCAATGAATGGAACGGTTTTCCAGATATGCAGTGATTCTTCAGCAGATTTCTACCTTACAATTTAGAGAAGTAGAAAAGTGTTTGTTGAACTAGCAAGGAAAAATACCAATTCCTAGTGTTGCAGGAAACATTTTTCTTACAAATAAGTGATTTATACTGAGGTAGCAATTTATATGGCATTGAAGAAAGCAAGCTGCTTTCGGGATTTTCTGGCAGTTGAAAAAAAAATATTAAAGCTAAATGTCTTCATGCACTGCGTTCACAAACGAGCATTAGCAGTCCTACTTTTGTTTGCTGTGCACAGAGTTCAGGAGAGCATCCCTGTTCAGGAAAACAGAGAAGTAGCAGTTGCTGTGAAAAGAGATTGGTTTAAATGCAATTTATCTACTATCTGAAATTATTTTTTTTTTTTTTGCTAGATGCAAGAATATTACTAATTAAGTGTGGTGCTTCTTTATTTATTGGTGGTGTTTTTTAATAGCCCTAAAATAAGAATACCTGAAAAAGTTATGTTCAAAGCTCTAGATGATTTATCTCCTCATGACTTTTCTTCACATTATAAATGTTCTATTACACAATGCAGCCCAAACACTGGGCAGGTAAAGAAGCATTTACTTCTTGGGTCAGAAAACAAAGAAATGTGGCATGTGGACTAGAGCAGTTTTTGATGTGTATGTTTTCAGATAATGATGTAATCTGAGTTACAAGGAAATGGAGTTAATAAGCAAAGATAAAAACATAGGCACCTGTGCTTAGATGTCTTGAACTCAGTAGAAGACACATTATTTTTTATTAGATTTTATTTTATTAAATATTAGTTTTAATGTGTGACAGGTTGGGGCTTTTTTATAGTGGTGGATAATTTCATCAAGTGATAGCACTTTCAATGCAGATCTTACCAAATATTCTCTATAAATGTGCTCTGTTCATAATTTATATATATAGGTACTTTTTTGTGGCAGTCATAACTGGAATACAGCTTTTCAAAAATGTCAGCATCATCCCTAACAATAACAACGTTAACAATATGTTAACATTGTGTAACAATATTGTTAAAATAAAAATATATATGGACTAGGTAAAGCTTTCCACTCCTACCCATGCAGGCATGCAAACTGCATGCAGTGACCCCATGGCTTATTTTCTGGAGCATCCTAAAATCTTTTTTTACAGCTGTCCTTGAACATTTTGTACTAGTGCTCATACGCACATACATACATATGTACCTCTACCCATCCATCCTTATGCAAGCTAGAATTCTCCTTTTTGTTGGTATGTATCATCTTTAACCAAGACAACCAACTCATCCCACTAAACATTTCCTTTTATTTTGATTGTGTTCCATGCAGATCATCTATTTGAGTTGCTATATTCCTCCATTTGGGACATAGCTTTTATTTTCTCCTGTAGGATATATTGGAAAATATCAAAATCATTTTCATGAATACTACTTATATTGGTTTCTTGCTGAGGGAAAGATCAGAAGAATATGCTAAAAGAACTAGGAAGCAAGAGGAATACTTAGATAAGCAGCTTATGAGCAAAAAGTAAAATGCACAAGTTAACTGTACACAAATAGCTGCTTGGCACCGAAGTTATTGCAAAAGCATATCTAGGGGTTCTGTAGGGAACATCCTGTCTTTTCTGATTCTGGTAGGTTTTGTGTGTAGTAGATTTGCATTTTGGTGTATACATTTGACCAGTATAGTTTACCAGTAACTTTGTATGTACTGCTAATACTATTGCTGTCAGTTGTATGGGTTTTAATTATACAGGCTGTCCATACTTATCCTCAATACAGTTCATTTTGCTGGGGTTTTCTTTTAGGGAAAGAGGAGTGATGTACACATGCACTGTAGGTTTTTCAATACCTTGGAAGCTGTAAAAATAACGTTTCACTTTAAACTTGCTAGCAATTTACTTTTTTGAAATGAAGAAATTATGTATAATACCAATTGATTGTCTATAAACTTGAAAAAGTATGTCAATGAAAGGTAGCACATTAAATAGTGCTGTTTCCCACATCAGTGTGTAATTGCTGATGTGAAAAGGAAGAAAGCTTCAGAGACCAAACTGTGATGTTTGCTAAGACAGTCAGAAACTTATCATAGAATGACATGACTTCAGAGGAGTCAGACTGTTCTCCAGGGTAACCTAAGAATAGCTACCCCATCTGTACCTCATGTACTGAATTTTTAGTTTTCTCTTGAAACAGCTGGCAATGTGCCATTACAGCTTAATGCCAAAAACAAATGGCTCATCATCCCTGAACACCCTTACATATCAGCTGCAGAGGTGTATAACAATCTTTCAAAAACAGAAATCTGATCACAAGACTGAAGCATCTTTTTTTCAATTAGTTTGGTTACTGAAGTTTATCAGTCATTTTTATGCTGTCACAAGAATTTGTGGTAAACCTGTTTCACATGGATAGACCTAGTTTCATGTGAAACTGGGGTGCAATAGTTTATTTTTTAGTAATTTCCTTTTTGACCCTTTTGATTTAAAATTGTCCATGTGGTTAACAAGAAACCTGACATTTGCAAAACTGCTTGAGAAGGAATTGGTTTTTACCCTGCTGTAATGACACAGTGAGTTACAATATTCTTCATGTTAATTTGTTCTGGTTCCATAATAAAGTTAATTTATTCTACTTCTGTGGTTGATTATCTTTCTAGGATGAAGAAGGAAGGGTGGTATAGTGAGAGAGAAGTTACAACTTTTCATGTCCTGGTCTAAACCCTCAGTGTTAAATACTGTCATTTATTGTCTCACAAAAAAACTAACAGCAGTTGTGTAATCTTCAATATATCACACTGAATATTTAAGATTAATTTACCAGTTTCTACCACATATCTGTTTTGGTTGGGTCTATTTCTGTGACAGTGCAGTCTGGAGTGGATATGGACCAAATTGAAATAGACATGTTACTTTGGGTTTTTAGTAGTTAGCACCCTAGTACTTTTTCCCAGCATCTTGTTCTTTAAAAATTACCTCTGCAATAATGAAGATGCAGTATTTTCGTATGATTCTAGCTGTTGCATGTATCACCTGTTTTGCAAGGGACATGTGCTAACTAGGCAAGCAGAGCCAGAAGTGTTAACGTGACCTTTTTATTGTTTATTAATTAACCAAGATTTGAGTTTCAAATAGAGAACCCTCAACTGACTTGATATATATCCAAGGATATATAAATGCCAGAATTCAAGATGAATTCTTAAATGCCCTAAGGCTAAGTCTGCAACAGTAAACTATAGCAAGTGGGCTTTTTGTTTGGATTGTTTCAGTTTGTTTCCCTCTTGATTCTTTCTCACTAAAATCTAATGTTACAAGTTATTAGAATTTTTTGTAAATTTTAATTTTCTTTCCCATGAATATGCTTAAAACTGAGGTGAATATGTATGACCTCATCTATTTCAAAGGATGTGTATATCCCAGAATATTAAAAATTGCAGATTCTTTAGCATGTCTGATGGTACTCAATTTCTGCAGATTCTGGCTTTAGGTGTGGAACCTCAGCTTAGCTTCAGTCCTGTATTTGAGTGTATTAATCTCCTTACATCAAAAACAGGGGGAAAATTGTTATGCAAGGAAGATGGAAAGATGTCTAGTGAATCTAAAGTATGTCAGCATCAAGGTGGAAGTACTTCTTGAAAAATGTATGTTCCTGTAAGGATTTCTGCCTGACAGTTTAATGATTAGGTCAGGAGCTGCTAGTTCTTTAGAGGAATTTTAAAATTCATCCTTCTCACATTAATACTGCTTGTTACTCTATCTCATGATGTTCTAGGTGCTTATTATTTAAAAGCTAACATTCACAAATTATACATCTAATAATTTATGCCTGATGCAGGTAGAAAGTGAAGACATTTTATAATGGAAATATGACAGAACTTTAACTGGAAAGGCTATGCAGGTCATTAGTATAATTCATCACCTGTTCTGTATGTTCACGCTGTTTTGTAGAAATCCATTAAATATCATAGGAAGATGGATTGTGGTCTATTTCTGAGTGACATTATCATTAGTACACATGGTAATTAAGATCCACTTACAGAAGTGTTGTCTGCAGGGTCCATCAGTTGGCTGGAAATTAGAAATAAACTGCGATGGGTGAACCTAGTGATTTCAAAAGACCTTCTGGTTGTAGAAATAAATATGGCATACAGCAAATATTTCTACAAACTTTGGATTTCTGTTAAAACATTTATCACTTCATTAGAACATACTAAAGTTCATAGTGACATTTCTGATGCTTAAATGTGGACCAAGGGGCTTTAGAACTGTAAAATCAAACATAAATTTACAAAACCATAAAGAAAAAGGTTGCTGTTTAATTAATGATACCTCCACTGGGAGGTGAGATCCTTGTACCGTTGTCTCTCAAGTGGACACCAAATGGCATAAAATGTAATGTTGTCATAATATTGTGCTTTCTTTAGAGTAACTTGAAAAATATGCAGAAGAGCATGTTTCAGACCACAGTATAGCTGAGAAAAGACTCTACGATTGTTTTGCATTAAAGCAAATCCACACAAATTTGTGCATTTAACATGTCACTGCTTTCTTAATCCATAAATGTTAGTGTTACATGTTAAATGGTAAGTGTTAGTGTTAAATGTTTCCATAAATGTGTTTCAAATGTTTCCAAAACTATCTTACATAAATTCAGGTATTAATGGCAACCAAATAGATAAAATAACTGTGGAGGTAAATATATATGTATTGTGTATGTGTTCTGCAGCCAGCTATCAAAAGATGAAAATACTGCTTTGAATTGTATTTTATTTTCATTCTTCAAAGTTTTTTAATGGACTGCTTGGTTAAGCTTCTTTTGTTTTAAACTAAAATTCAGCAGCTGAAAAATGTAGTCTCCTGTAATGTTCTTTCTGGCACATGTTGTAGGAAAATAAATGAGCCTGGTATGCCCTGAAGTTTTATTTAACACAATTTTGAACATGAAAGAGAAGCTTCAAATAATATGTTACTTTGTAACCTGTAGTTTGAATACAGAAGACTATATGTCACTATATTGGTTCAGTTTCTGTTACTTCCACCAAGTCCCTATCCTGAGCTAGGACCTGGAAATAGAGCAACATAAATTTGTCGCCATCCTGCTTTTAGAGGGACATGCAATGAGAGTGCTGAGGATCAGGTACTACCATGTCATTCTGGGGTTAGGAAGTGTGGCCAAGAAGCATCAATGTGTTTGCATCCAAAGCCCTTCATGAGGAAAAGGTTTTTATTCCTCGTGCATAGAAATTCAGCTGTTCATAGCTTGGTAGCCAGATAAGTATATAAAGACACTGTGAGGGAGTTAAAATGTGGGACAAGCCTATTTGTGTAACTGGTCATTCCCTTTATTAAACAAGGTTGTATCCTCTATCACCAGAAATTAATTTAAATAGGTATATGACTTAGCAAAAACATAGCTTATTTTGTTATGTTTTTAAGTTAGACTATGACATGTGTCATATTTTCTAAGTTTTTATACCTATGATTTGTATTAGGCACCAATTGCCTAGAAATTAGGAATGCAATTTAAATATACAAAAGCAACATTTCATTTTTGGTGCTGTTTGTTAAATAAAACTGCTGTGAATGCACGGAATGCATAAAAGTGCTTATCAAAACATGGATCACACTAACAGTGCAAACACACTGAAATTCTTTAATCTCTAGCTAGGGCAACATTCACAGTTCACTGCCTGCCCATTGCCACAGGTACTAAAAGATGAATGAATACCAAATAGTAGGACTTAACACATGGCAAAACAGATCTTAAACTCTTGCTTTCTAAAATATTTTCCATTGCTTTTGAGTAAATACAGGAAGGAATGTGCAATATGAGGAAAGGGGAGAGTTTCTTTATTCCCTCGTGTTCCATCATGTTTTCCTTTTATAAATGTTAATAAGGTAGTGCCTGACATTCCTTAGCTATTCAAGAGTGGCACAGTGCATTTCTTTTTATATATGAAGTGAGTTTTTTCATGAACAAGTTGTTAAGTAAAAAGTAGAAGTCTGTTTGTGAAACATGTCTGGGCTGTAACTGTGGTGCTTACATGCCAGAATATTACGAGATAGTTATAGATGCTTAAAATACAGTTTTCTTTCTGACAAAGTATATACTCTGCCCAACTTTGTTGGGCAACTTTTCTTTCTTTCTTTCTTTCTTTCTTTCTTTCTTTCTTTCTTTCTTTCTTTCTTTCTTTCTTTCTTTCTTTCTTTCTTTCTTTTTCTTTCTTTTCTTTCTTTCTTTTCTTTCTTTTCTTTCTTTCTTTTCTTTCTCTCCAGGCTTATTTAAATGCATATATTTAAATACATCTCCTTTTTATGTCATT
The DNA here is from genome assembly GCF_017590055.1 of Onychostruthus taczanowskii. Lineage (NCBI taxonomy): Eukaryota > Metazoa > Chordata > Aves > Passeriformes > Passeridae > Onychostruthus > Onychostruthus taczanowskii. The sequence continues at coordinate 670,512 of NW_024498352.1, read as the reverse complement.
TTTCTTATGCTTTTTAAGTAAATATATGGTAAACAGCCTTCTGTATTTTACTTTGAAATATTTATGAAAAAATACCATTCAGTGTTTAGGGAGTACTCACCCTGAGAAGGTTTTGTGCTAAACCCATTGTCCATGTAGGTAGGATAGGTGACTGATTACAGCCAGACTTTTAGTTAAGGAATTAAAGATTGTTTTCATAGTTAAAAGCCTCATCTTTAAACTATTTCCTTTGTTTCTTAGGAGGCTGTAGCTTGCTTGATCATCAGTTTTGGGATATGCAAAAGTTGGCAGACTACAGTGTGCATTTCACTTGGCAATTCAGTAAGATCTGACTTCTAAGGCTGAAAAAAATCTGACTTTGAGTGTTACAACATTTTGGAAAGTCGTGGTGCAATACAGGAAGAGGCTATTGAATGTCTTAATAACCCACATTACTTGTGTTTGGTTCTTGGCATTCACATATTACTCATTAATTGAATAGCAACTCAGTTTTATTTTCTGGGCAGTATGTGGCTTTTTCTACCATTTTTCAAGATCCCAGTAGTATTACAGAATTTTCTACAATATGTAGATATCACAGCATTAAGCATTTCACAGTATTTGGTCAGTTATTTCTAATCTAATGAGTTAGTACCTGTCAGCTTTGTGACAAAAGTGGCATTGAGCTGGTGTAGTCCAGCTCTGAGAATCTCTTGGCTATCAAGATCTATTTGAGTCTTCTTAGACCTACTTGCACTGCCACTCAACTAGGAAAAAAGTCCTATCCCTTACATTTTTTTATTGTGTTAGATTTTGGTAAAGGCTCTGGAGTAAATGCGAGTTACCAATTCAATTTAAAGCACTAGATTGCATAATACCAATTTATAGTAATTTTGGTTTTAGTCATTTATACCAAGATTATGAAGATTATGTGCCATCTATCTAATAAGAGGTCTGCCTAATTGGAGAACATTTCACATTCTTTTGTTACATGGCAGTACCTATTTTGAATCCATTTTGACTATAGTCAGTGAGAGGACTGGAAAATAATGAAGACTAATTCCTGGTGTTGTTAGCAGGCAAAAATGTTGTTTGTGGCTGATTATCAACCTTGCAAGTCAGCATGTCAGTAGAGTTAACTAATCTTGAGATGAGTTTTGCAGAGAGATGTTTTGCAAAGTGCTTGCTGGTCATCAAACATTCTTAATTTTGGAGACTTGGACTGGGTAATAACACTGGGAAAAGAGCGACCTTCCTTCTTTTCATATTTGGAAAAAATTTCTAATTCTACAATTTGGACACAGTCTCAGTGTTTGCCATTTGTAAGTTGGCTGCAAGGTGCTAAAAAGCAGGTGAGGGCATAGCAGGAAGTGGAAACTAATGGGCTGGAGTGCACTGCTGGCAGCCTCCTCATTACTCTTATCAAAGCATTTGGTTTTTTAGAACAGTGGTATAATGTATATGTCATTAGTAGTGACGCACCTGTAGCTTCCAAACTGAATGTATACCATTTAGGTTTTGTTGTAATGCTTGTTACTAGAGTTAATAGGTAAATGTTATTTTAAAAGATGCCCCTAAAATTTAATTAGTATCTCAAAGCTGTTTTAATCGTGTTTATAAATACTAAAATGCTATGAATCAAACAATTGAATGAATCATTCCATCATTGTATAATTAAGACTGACTAAAAGTAAAATTATATTTTAATGGCCCTCTTTTTTCCCATTGAGGCCAATGGCAAGAATCCCATTGACGTCAGAAAGTGCAGGATTAGGCCTTAATATGATCTGCCTTTTTTGTGAGTAACCTCAGTATAAAATGCTTTGTCTTTTCTTTTTAGGGATAAACATTTAGCTGACTGTTCAGTCACTTATTCAAAGCTTGTAGATGGAAAAAACGTTTCTGAGCTAACATAAATATTTTTCTCAAAATTTAGCAAATCTTATAATTGTTTTTTCAACCCTGAAAACAGATCATTAAAATATTGATCCTGTTGCCTGAGGTTGTATGTTTTACTATGTTACTAAAACAATAACTTTTGTAGCCTGTGTAGAACTATTTAGTGGGAACAACAGTTAAATTACTTGACCTACTTGGAAGTGTATCTTCCTCTGATTCTGTTCAGTGGCATGTGGCAGTGTGACACTTAATGCCATTGCAAAGCAGCAGCTACTTTGGCCTCAGCTAGTTGTCGATACAAGTAGGATTGCCACAACTGAAATCTCAGTAGCATATCAAGTTGATAACCACAGCAGGTGAAATTTGTCTCAAGCACATCAAAAATAATAGGTCAAAGGACTGTGGTAAACTGAGAATAATGGAATTGCTGTTGAGATTCACAATTTTCCTGACTTTCAACCCATGCTCTGACTGTGAATGAATTAATTGATATTTTTTGAACTCCTGGCATAGAAAAGACAAAAGTAGTATTTTTTTAATGAATAAGTTTAAGAAAAAGAAATATAAAGTTTGTTACCGGTTCTGTTGTTGTTGTACATTGGTTCCTCTGTATGAAAGACAGAGAAAGCTTCTGTCTTGTATCCCAAAGCTGGATTTCTCACTCCTTTCTAAAGATTAATCACTGTTTTTCACAGCTAGCTAAACATGTAGTATGTAAGCATTTTATACTAATCTAATCCCACTAGGGAAAATTGAGAAAGATAATACATTGAATATTGCATGTATGGGAGTGTTCAAGTTACTGTCTGAGATTGTGAGATCTGTTTTGAATTCTTGGCCTGAGTCAAATGGACATCACAGTTATGTTTTCTGTATTGTGGTGATTTCTTGAATTGCAGAATTAAGAGAGACAAGGAGAAGAACAAACAATAGAAACTACCAGTTGACTTTCTGGCAGCTTCATGCATACAAAAAGCCAACAAAAATCATTGTCATTTTTCCCGTCAAGTGTAATACTAGTGCATAAAATAGTTCATACATTTGTGTTCATGAGTTTGCATTTGAGATCAAAATGTATGTTATAACTAGCTCTTCTTTTTGGAGGTCAATAATGCAGCCAGTAAACTTGTAGCTATAAGAAGTGTAGCTTAGAGGGAATGAATAGTGGTCAAGACAACTGGAATAAGAATTATTTGACCAGTTCATTATTCAGTGTACTTCTTAGAGTAGACTGGAAAAAAAACCCAAAACAACAGACATAAATCAAAACTCATATTTTCCAGTTCAGAATGAAAAAAAAAATTTAAAAGAGCAGATCAGTGTAATTGTAATTTATTATTATTCTGTATTGTCTCCTCTGTTTCAGTGGAATCAAAGTTTTAATATTATCAGTGAAGGTATCCATAAAAGCTCTAAAACCTAGGTAATTTGTTTCATCTGACTAATATGTTTTACATATTGTGCATTTAATAATGAGTAAAGTAGCTAGGCCAATAATAAACCAGTACAATATAGACAAAAGAGAACACTGATTTAAGGTCATTGTGTCAAACGCAGCAAAATACTGTTTATAGCATGTCAGGAATAGCTTTACAATTAGCACTAATTACTGAGAAAAAAGTCAAAACATCAGCTTTAAGAAAGGACACTTTTCAGAGCAAGATCAAAGCCATATCTCTACAGAATAGCAAAGCTATTTAATTGCAACAAAGCACTAATTGGATTTTGAGGTGCTTTCATGTGTTTTCTCCCAATTAGCCAGTCATCCCTGACCAAGTCTACCTAAGAAGAGATTATGAGTTTTAAAACTCTTGTCTGCACAGTTGCTACTGGGGGTATCTGTGTAAAAGCAGTAGTGCCTTATTTCTATGTAAATTGAGGTCTTTCAAGTTACAATGCTTGCAGGGATGAAGAAATAAGGAGCAAAGCAACCCCACACTGTGTGGTAAACAGTTACTTAGATGTTCTGTCGTCTTTATATCAGTGCAAGAAAACAGAAAAGCTACAGCTAACCCTCTTTTTTGTTACATAGTTCATCAGTACACTGTGTTTAAAGAGAGCTTTTGATGCCTGAGGAAAGACTTGTCATCAGAGGCTTTATCTGTGCTCTGCATTTCTGTTAATTAGAAAGAATAATTAACTTTTAATGTTTTTGAGGTAAAATTTGCAGTCTTTTCCTAACTTTTTAAATAATTTAATTTGTGGTTTTTGTATTCGTAGAAATAACTGCAATGATTTTTTCACTACCCTTATTTATGAGTTTAATTAACATCCTACACATTTATAAAGGCACAAAAAGTCAAGATAATGGTGACAGTTGATAAAACCCATACAGTTTCAGAAAAAGCTGTTGTTTGTCAGTAGTTGAACTATGTCAAATACTCATAAACCATGATCTCTTGAGGCAAAATGCATATGCACTATTGTCCTAACACAATTTTTTCTACATTTTTAAGAGTCTTATATCTTCCCCCTCAAATTGCTTAGACAACTTGCTGTCATCCAGTCGCTGTAGTGGGATCATGAGGAAGCAGATAGTTTTGATCCTGATAGAAGAGAAGCATGTAGTGAAACCCTACAAGAATGTCTTCATGCATCCTTCAAGATCTCCAAAGTCCCATCAGAAATTGCTCATGAAAGTTGTATTGAGAATTTCCCTAATAGAGGAAAAGGACTTGTGTAAAGGAGACTCCACCCAGGTGACCAATCTCCTCTCTTTCCATTGTGGTGGTGGGATTCATGCCAGGGCCACTCTGCAAGGTATCCAGTTTGTGGAATCAGAAGAGTGAGAAGGAACCATTATGATTCTGTGACATGTGGATAAGAGGAAAATAATTGTGTTTGGTGAGAAGTGTCCTAGTTCCTTCACTGCATTTTGCAGTGCAACTTATAACACTTTAAACACATAATTTGTATAAAATATGCACTGATATACTATCATATGGATACAGAGTTTTTCTCTCAAACTATGATATTTATTATTGCTGTTGGTTACGGGGTAAATTTCAGGGTTTACTATTATTCTGATAGTTCTTTGAAATTTAAAAACTCAATGGAGCAAACATCCTTCACATGTCCTCATGCTGTATACTTGACATTTTATTTGATTAAGGTCTTTCACACCAGGCTTCCACAATTTAAGAAGGAACTAAAGCAGCAGGACTGTCATGCTGATTTCAATATACTTTTTTCTTTCACAGAATTGCAATAGAAAATACTTTTGATTAGTCATTTGAATATTTGCTTGAATTTAAGGGAACATACAGTTCCCTTGAAACCATTTAGTTTAAATTTTTTGAGTTGAGTCTGAATTTGAGAAACATTTATTGCTTTGCAGAAATTGTTAACTTCAGCTGGTAGGACCTAGCTCCATTGATTCTTGACTGTGAGAAGACACTCAACAGAGAACATCACTGGAATTAATCATGTAGGACTTGTATGCAGAATACATACCTGCACATGAAGTGTTCTTTAGTTATAGTTCATTTTTATTGCTCTCAGACAAGAAGATACCATGCTAATTAAATGTGAGGATTTCAAGTCCTTAAGTATGTTATTTGCTTACCAGACCAATAGGCCAATAAATCTTGCATCTAAGAATAACTAGGATCACATGCTTCACAAGAATATAAAAAGAAAATAACATATCTGTAGAGGAAGGTTAATTCTAACCCCAGCCTGCTACCATTCAGGCTATAGCATTTTCTAACAAGTTGCGACATGATGAAGTAAATGCTATACTATAATCTTGACATAGTCCAGTTATTTACACAAGAATTTTAAATTTTGTGTTATTTACACATTTTGTATTTATAGTGGAATTTAAAGTGTCACTGTTTACTCTTTGAAAGTACTCAACAAAATATTTAGAGTATGCACTGTAGCTGTGTAAATGATACTGTTAGTAAATTTACCATTTCATTACTTTTTTATTTTATCACCTACAGTTGCTGTTACCTTACATTAGCAGGAAGATCTGTTAGATTTACAGTGTTAGTTTTAGTTTTAGTACACTGTTCATTACTCTAACTGTAGCAGTACATTCTGTGTTTTTTCCTAATGCAATGTAAAATTCTTTTAGCTTTGAGACGAAGTATGCTCCAAATATATGTATATCTGGATCTGCCAGTATGAACTGTACCCATGCCACGTGCTGTATGGATATTTTTATCCTTTTTAAAGGACTTAAACAAAGATCAAGTATCGTGAAAACAGTAATTATACTATAAGCTTTCAAGAAAAACTTGTCACACTTTGCTTTTATTTACTGTTGAATTGTTCCTCTTTTAATAAGCAGGTCTTATACTGACTCAGCTGTAGGCCATTTCTCAGTTGAGACTGGCAATAATTAAGGACCTGTGATTCAGTGAGTTAAGGTTATTTGTTAAATAACTTAAATGCAGAATTGAAAAGTCTAAGCATTAGGAAGAGAGACTTTCAAATACAACTGGGACAGTGGACATACATTTTGTATTTAATGCTTATTCTCTCTTTCATATATAAACAGTAAGTGTTTTGTTATTCCAGAATACATGCTTTGCACCACAGCTTTTATGTCTACTAATGTATTGGAGTTTATTCACTGTTAGTGCCTGGGTTCAGTCAGAAACTGTGTCCTTGTATGACCTTGGTCATTGGCATTTTCAGTGTTCTTCAGTGTTCAAAAACATATTTTTTAAAGGAAACTTGAAAATCACCAGCTTAACAGGAGCTGTAGTGTTTGGGAAAAATTCTTTCTAAAGTCTGTGAAAAAAGGTTAGGTCAATTTGCATTAAGAAACTGAAGTATTCCATTCCTTTGTGCTTCTCTCTCAAATGGTATGGTTTTCCATACTGGGTGTGTGAACATCATTACCATATTGCTCTCAACACTTCAGATTCTGCCAGGGTCTGAGCATAGAGACATACAGTGGAGGATAAGGGTGCTTTGCAACTCATAGGAACAGCCTTTGTTTGAAAGGCCCTGAGGATGAGCATCTGCTTTTTTGTTTTAACTTCCATGAGGTCACGATCCTTTCAGTTTTCAGCTGTCTATCCTGTATGCTGAAGTACTGGAAGTGGTTGGACAGCCAGGCCATTCTAAGAATTCCTTATGCAGTTTTTCTTATTCTGAAGAAATTGAAGTTGGCTATCACCTTTTTTAATGCATACATACACACACATGTAAATATACATATATGTATATATGTATATATGTGTGTGTGTGTATATGTATGTATGTATGTATGTGTGTGTGTGTATATATATATACATATATACATAAAAATAATTATCTTTAGTATATTTTCAATCTGGATGTATCATGGAGTCATTGAATGTTTAGGATTGGAAGGGCCCTTGAAGACCCTCTCACTATGGGACACTTTTCACTTGATCAGGTTGTTCAGAGCCCCATCCATCCTGGCCTTGAACACTGCCAGGGGTGAGCCCTCCATGGCTTCTCTGGCCAATCTGTGCCTGGGTCTGACCAACCTCACCTCTATCCTAGCAGTTCATATGACTCTTGAAGATCATCTTTCTAAGAATAGTTATAGAGGAAACTTATGAGTACGGATCTGAATATTATCTTCAGAAAATTAAGCTCACTTTCAACAAAAGTCACACATGATCCTCTATCACTATGAGGCAATTTTTTTGTTTAAAATAATAAATTACAGCTTTCTGACAAGTTGGAGCATTTTTCATGGAGAAGAGCTGTTGGTGACACTTTCTAAAGTGCTGCAACATTTTATTAATTTAAAAAATCTGCCTCAGATCGATTGTGACCTTATCAATAGGATGGTCTCATTCATCTCCTACGCTGGCTGCTGTCGCATTGCACACTAATGGCTTTCAGCTGCAGTTACTCCTTTTAGGAGATTCAACACTTTGTAATGCTTTCAAGTTCTTTAGAGGAGGTGAAGCAGTGTTGGTGGCATGCTTCAAGGCAATGCCTTTCCTTTTATTGCATTCCTCAATTGTATCATATGAAAATGCAACTTACTGAATCATAAATTACTTGACAGTAAGTGTTTTCTTAATGATGGGTAAGAAAAATATGGTAAATTTCTACCATATTTCTATTCAATAGTTAATACTATCAATAACATACTACAAATAGTTTCCTAGTGGTAGGGGATAGTGTGTTCCACAGCTGTGACTGTTTGGCATTCTTCATTAGACACCTGTTTTGAATGCCTTTGCAATTTGTCCGCACCTTTGGGAATAATTTCTCCATGGGAGATATATTTTTCAGTTCAACCTTCTGGAAAATATTTGTTCAAACAGTTCAGCAGTTTTCAGTAATTAAATTATATTGTTTTGTCCACCTGAACCATTAATAAATTAATTTCATAGAGTAGCTGTCATGACATTGAAATTGCATGAAGTTTGAAGTCAGGGTCATACTAGCGTCATTTCTCTCCTTGTACAAATTCATCCACACGTGCCAAAATTGTAAGTATATGTTTGCATATACTCATAGAATACCTGTCAGGGGTTGGCAGTGCTTGGTCTGTAGGGGGTATTATGTATCTCTTTACAGTTCTCTATTTAAATTGTCTGGAAAAAGGGCACAGACCTTTAAGGACTCTCTCATCTGCTATTGCAACTATGAAGTAACAAACCCTTTGTCCAGTGGGAGAAGCCAGCAAAGAAAATACTTCCTGTGCACCATTCACTCCTCCATCCAGCACTATGGATCTGTGAGGAGGAATGATCACTCACATTAAAAGTGGATGTCAAGGGAAAAGCCATGCAGAAAAATGCTGGGAGAAAAGCAGAAAGTTTTTGCTGGAAATAGAGGAGGATAAAATCCAAGTGGAGGGTAGGTGTTAGAGCTACAAAGATAAGGCAACAGTTTTGAAATGTTTGAAGGAAAAAAAGGGCAGAAAATGTTTGGAAATAGGAACCAGGAGTTGGTCAATGAAATAAGGGAAAAACATGAAGTAGAAACATCAAGAAAAGAGCATGGGGCTGGCGATGAATGGGGAGTGGGAATGAATGCTCACTAGAGCATATTCCTCCAGAATCCTGAGATTTTTTTATGAAGGTAGTCTCAAGAAGGAGAAACAAGGAGAAACAGGTTGTTGCATGTTTGTATGAGAGCCATTGGTGGTAGTTGTGGATTGTTTTGGCTTATTTAACTTTAAGATTCCAAGTGCTTCTTAAGATTAATGCGCTGGTGAAGAAAGTTCTGCATGATTAGTTGCATGGTTATTTTGTGTACATTGCATGATAGGTTTTAAATATCTGTTGCATAATGCATTCCATTCTCTCCTTTGAACAGGACAAATTCAAATGTGTATTGGGGACACATTAGGGCTGCAATGAGGCTGTTGTCTGTAGTACATCTGCTTCTTTTATTGCGGAAGTTGGAAAATATGTGGTGAATGAATTGGTGACTGTAGAAAAAAGCATAGTGTCATACTAAGGCAGCCAAGTGCTCTGCCAGAGAGCTGAATTGCTGCATGCCTCTGCCAGAGGCTTCCTGTGTGGTGCTGGGCAAGGCATTTTTACAGGCCCCTCTGTGTCCCAGTGTACTGACCTACTGTATTTAGGGTGCATAGGTGAAATCAGGATGCTCTCATGAGCTATGTTGAAAACTTCTGTTGCCAAGCACTTCAGCATTATTTGATAGTTTCAACCCTCTGACCATTTCTGGTTTTAATCTTCATCTCAGTTCCTGTGTGTAAAATTGTGATGATAATACAATTCAGTCTAGCTCACAGTATAGTTATGGACATGCCATCAGATCTTAATTTTTGCAAAGAACACAGACACAGTAGCTGTGTTACCATATCCCTAGGTTGTAAGTATGAAAGCATGTTGTGTGCAAAAATAACAGTGTATTTTGAAGTTAGTAAGAAATTTTAAATGTATTCTCATTCAGTGAAAAGCAATCTATTCTGCACATTCAGTGTGACAGGGGTTTGTTGGGATCTCATGCTTAATTACCATTCTGTCATCATCAGATGGAGGCATGAAGGATGAAATTAAGCCGCTAACCTAACTAGTACTAGTTTTGCCTCACCTTTTTACAGTGTTCCATGTCACTGTGTTTGCTTGCAAATTTGCTTCTGCTTTGGCCCTCCTACAAACATGCTTACCTTTTAGGTTTTCAATGAATTTGAGATAAGTCTCAGATGTTTTAAGTTCCAACAAATTTTGTTAAAACAATCTTCTGGGTGAAAGGTAGAAACACCAATTGTTGCCCCTATCATCAACGTATGTCAATTTTTATTAGGTGTTCAAAGATCCAGGTAAAAATAGCTACTATGAATGCTCTAATTGTTAAAATGAATGCTGTATCGGATGTCAGAGTACCTCATCCTCAGAAAGGATTTCTCTTCTGGTTCAGTTCCTTACTCAATAATGGCTTTTCCTTCCTATGTTGGTTCTTTTCATACATAAAATATTAGAGGGTTTTTTCCTAAAGTCTTACCATAATGCAATTAAAAAATCAGCAACAACATAAATCCTTTGGAAACCAGGCTTCATTAATTCATAAGATGGTTCTTTGATTTTATTTTCTTTTTTTTCTTATCCCATTTAATGAATGTGATTTTAAAATAATTCGTAAGTATTATGAAACTTTTGTGGTAGCAGGTTGTGCCCATGCAGGAGGTCATGATTCTGTAGTGCATACACTGACCTGAGGCCAACAGATCATGCACATCCCAGCTGCAGTGTGAGGTTCCTGAGGGCTGGGTCTGAGCCCACCACCACTACTCTCTGGTCTCTCACCATGTCTGACAGTGCATTTTGTGTCTTTTTCCATCTAAAACCTGTATTGTTGACAAGGTTTCTCTTTCCCATACTCTGTAGAGAACTGGATTCCAGGGCTGCATAGGAGTGTGTTTGGCGGAGTATAAGAACAGAATACACAAACTTGCAATGTCTGAAAGCATTTATTTTTGCTTATTTGAAACAGTTTATTTAATTTATTACTCTCTCTGTAAGATACGCCTTCACTACCTTCGGTAATGCTGTTGCCACGATGTTACTCTCCCCACATGCACTAAACTGCCCAAGAGCAATCTTTAATCTGCTGTGTTACTGTTTATTGCAGCACTGTGAGTGACTGCAAAATCTCTGGCAGCAAACTGGGGAATCTACTTGCACTAGGCATCGTTTAAAAACAGAATAAAAGAGTCCCTGGGGTCCTTACCCTTCAGAGATCACATTCAATGTATAAAACTGGAGGTCAGAGGTAAATAAAATTAAACTGGAAAATGCAAAGAACCAGTGAGGTGGTCATGGTCAGCATGAAAAACAGCAGTCTCAGCATGCCAGTCGCATGACACTGGTAATAGTTTTTGAGAATCTGTGATACTTACCATATTTGAACTCAAGTTACTAGAGTCTGGAGGATAAGAGATTTTAAGAGAAGTCTGACATTTTTATTATATGGGTCACATGCAGTTTCTTTAGGCTGGTGTATATTTAAACTTACTTGAAAATGGTTTTTCCCAAGTAGCTGTTCTTGAGGGATTTTGTGTATGATACGGAATATGTTCTACTAGTTTGCTTATTGTTTTATAAATTATGAGGCATTTTTACCTGAGATCTGAAAGTTTCCTTTGTGCTGGTTAAATTGTTTCCCGCTTTACAAATTTCTGCCACTCATGCTGTTGGTTGAGTGGATGAGATTTTACAGCATGTTCAGTTTAGACTGCTTTTTCTTTTTGCTTTCTTTTCTTTTTGGTTTCTTTTCTTTTTTTCTTAACAATGAAAAAAAATATATGCTAATCCTTATGTTATAAAATATTTAAATCATCCAGTTCCAATCTGTCTTAAAATTTTATCTGCTTCTGGTAAAAAAATCTGCTTGGTTACACCAGACTGTGGAAATATTGAAGAGAAATAAACAACTTCAGAAGTCTTCCCTGTAATAAAACTTCAATTATTGATGTTTCAGATGCTCTTTTAAATATGACTGTGCCTGAATGTATGGAAACATACTGGATACAAGGGATCCTTCTTATGTTAAATCTTTCTTACAAGATTATTGGAAAAAAAGGATCAGTATAAGGAAGATAATGGCTTTTTTTGATTCTCAAAGAACATGAAAGAAATATAATGCCTGGGAAGGTGGAAAGATACGAAGATGATACCCTCAGTCTCATTTCTAGAGAAGATAGTGGGTGAGACTGAAAGCAAAATGAGATAAAATTGATCAGTGAATCTCAAAATCAAACAGAAACATGAATTGACATACATTATTTTTGGGACAGAAAAATAAACTGACAAAAAATATGTCTGGGTAATTTTCTGGAATATCCTGTCAATACACAGAATAAGAAAAATGCACACTTGCACAATTCATCCAATTTTAATCTTGATTTTAATATTGAAATTTTTTTTCATTTTATAATTGCGTAAGCAATAACAAATAGTGGAGATGCCTTGTGAAAGAATCCTTATCTATTTACTTACATATGAATATAGTGCCATCACTGTGGTTGGTCAGCATCATTGAAAACAGAGGTGGCAGCCATAGCAAAAGTGCATTGCTGGACCTGGAAAACAGGGTGGAGAAAAGTGAGTGAGAATTCTCAAACACATTGCCCTGAGCCAGCAGTAAAGTTTATTTTATGCCAGTGACCTCTGACTTGAAGCAGAGTTGTCTGGTAAGACAGTATCATCTGTCTGCTGCTTGAGAGAAGGCAGAGGTCCTGATGGCTTTCTCTGCCCTTAAATGTGACCTCAGAGCCAGCCAGTTCTACAAATATATATGTTTGCTATAAATAGAAAAGGTAGCAGTTTTGAAACTCTTAATTGTGATTCAAACATTGCCTGTATGAATTTATAACATCTGGAATTGCAGCATGCCTTTATGTATATGTGATGATCATCACAGATTATGACTCATGAATCCCTGCATGAAATATGGCTTTCCATTACGCATTACTAAAATTCTAATAATTTTCCAAGTGTGGTATATACTTATATGTGTACAATACAATATTATTTTAAGTTATAAAAGATCCTTGGCACAATCCTTCTATGTTAAATATCTCAAATATAAGGAAAATATTTGTTGAATTTAAAAGGCCCAATGTAGTGTCTGAGGACAGCACCAAGAAAATTATTGAGAGTGAACTAATTGCAAAACTGACAAACAGGATTTATAATTCTAGGAAATGCTAAGCATCTCGGATAAATTATATTTCTAGTATGATGGAAATGAATGTGAAGGACATACATACATGTATAAATAAATGTGTCTGTGGATGTGTGTGTGTGTGTGTGTGTGTGTGTGTGTGTGTGTGTGTATAAAAGTAATGTATATACGTAAAGTTCAAAGGAATAGTTCTGTATTTGACAATGTTTGATGATCATTATTTCTATTGAGGAAATATTTAACAGTATCTCAGAATTAGGGAAGTACAACTTTATGGCACTCATTAAACTGTCTTAGAGCCCTATGCAGTTTTATACTAATAAATAGCTTCAACGATATAAGAATATCAGACTAATTTAAGATATATATGTGTGTTTCTTTGTACAAATATGGTATATTCTAGAAGATAATTGAGATTTATGTTCATACTGATCTCCCAAAATTATGGGTTTTTAATTTTTTTACCAAAGTTTCAATTCATGCCAAAGAGAGTTACCTACCACCCCATTTGAAAAGATGAAAAATGGATTTCTTGTTGTGGTGTAGATGCAGCCCTACTGTGAGTGGTAGGAAATTGTGTCACAGTTGATGGGACCATAGAACAGCATTAGACATTGATGGTATCTGCTGTGTTTTTTATGTATGCCTGCTTTTTCTTCTGGCTCAAGAGACCATTTAGGAGGAAAGACAAGGAAGAATTAAGCCGTTCTTCTGCATTTTGCTGTTATGTGAACATCAGATGTGTAAAAATCACTTAGCTTGAATATTGAAACCATTTTAAGATAGGAAATACCTGTTTCTGTGTACTTTACTACAGAGCTGTTGTTTACTCTGGAGTGAAAAACCCAAGTTATTTAAAACTGGGCTTACATCCTCTGGAAGCTGATATTTTATGAGACGTCAAAGAATACCACTCTTTTGTGCATCACTTCAAAGAAAACTTTCAGATTAGTCATGTTTTTCTGTTCTATTTAATATTTCTGTGTTACAGTACATGGATATTTCAGAGGAACACTGCTAATGAAGCATGATTTGCTCTGGATTTGCGCTTGTGTGCTGAGCTCGGGTTCAGCCCCTGATGTCACGCTGCAATTGTTTCCTCCATGTGAGCATTGATGGCTCCTCAGAAGAGAGTACTCCAAAACCTCATAGGAAATTGGCAACTTTGAGATTACGCCTCTGCCTCCCTTGACTGGAATAAAACAGCGGGTCATGTTGAAGTGGGGCATTGGACTTTTCAGGTTGTGTTGGTTTGTTGAGGTCAGGAGAAGGGAAACGTGTGCACACTGACACAGGTGGGAACTGAATGTGCTTTGTTTGCCCTGTGTTCTCTTAGGGCACCGTGTTGAAGATCCAGTGCTGGTTTTTGACAGGTTTGGTGTTGGTCCTGCTGCTCCAAGTGATCGTGTTGACCATATGTGTAGGTGCACTCTACAAAATTATGAAGCCTGGAAGTTACCACAGAAAATTTCCTGCAGTGACATGATTAAATATGGAAATCAATGTGTCATGGCAGTCTTTAAATGCTGTAATCTATTCTTTTGTTCTAGTAAATTAATTCTGCAGTCAGCTCTGCAAGTCAATTTACTTCTAGTTTTCAAAGATCCCGTTTTGGCATTTACATTGTTATACAGCTTTGAGGAGAAAGAACAATAATCAGAATTAAAAGCACTGAAACTTATCTCTTTTTTTTTAAATTCAGGATTGAAATATTCAGGAACAGTGCAGGACTATGTTCAATTTGTTTTGTATGTTGGACTGTAAAAATATAAAACAGATGGCAGAAAAGACTTACTAACTGGGATACCCCCTAATTTCTCTCCTAGTAAATTCCAAGTTTTTCTGAGCTAATTATTTTTATTTCTGAAATAAGTATTTCAATTACATATCAGAAGACATGTGGTGCAAATGGATCTCAGGCTATAAGTAAATTCAAAATCAGTGGTTAGCACAGTTGTACACTATTTTCTTTATGCCTGTATTTTATAGATGAAATTTTTTTTCAGTCTTATTTTAGTAAAATAATGAGTTATTGTAAATGAGATTGGTAGTAATATTTTATCATTTATCTTTTCTGGTTCTCAAATAAAGCAAATGTCTGAAAACATAACATATTGTGTTAATATACTTTAGGGCTTTTCTGTGTAGTGATGAATTAGTGTATATAAACACACATGAATGTGGGAACTATAACTCAATTAAATGCATCATCTGCTGCTGGCATAAACCAAGGGCAGAAGAAAAGAAATAAAATCATGTTTAATATAGTATTGGGTTATATAAATTTAATTTCTATATTTAGAGTTTAATTTTGCAGATTCCTTGCTATAAGTAGTCCCACTGAGGTATATTATTTTCATTGTGGAGAAAGATGCATATATATGCAATAATATGACGTAACTGAAGTTTTTGTAATTATTTAAATGTAGAACCTCTGCATGTGTGTTAATTGTGTTTACAATCACAACCTTAATTGGAAACTTGTATTTCATTTTGAGTAGAGTAGATAAAAGTGTAGATGGAGACATCAGTTACAAAGCAAAGTTACCTAGTCTCTTAATATCCTACACTTTTATTATCATTTTCACCTTGTGTGACCACTAGAAAGGAAAGAGCATACACTACCTGATAGCTAGATAGCTCTCTGTTCAGGAGAACTAATGTGTTTTGCATAACATAAACAACAGTGATAAACAACAGTGTAAATCAACTGAAAAATAACTAGCTGGCTTTTTTTAATCCACCTTTTGATAGAGATTTTTTAGTAATGCGTAATAATTAGTTTATAAAGATTGTGTATTTTTAAGTAAGCATGCAACTGCAAAAACTGAGATTACTGAGATTAACCATTTTGTGAATTGCATACTAAATCACCTTCTGATAAACGGATTTTCTTTGTTCTCTGTGGAACAATTCAAGCAAGAAATAGTGACATAATACTGAAACAGCACAGAAAATACAATTGTTTGTTACTAAAAAAGTCATGCTGTGAAAATGTTTTTACAAGTGGCAGTAAAGAACTTCTGATTAGACTCTTTCACTGGACAATTTTTATTTTTATTTTTAATTCAAAACCAATGGATCAAAGTGTTTAGAACGGTCTTACAAAGTCAATACCAGCCTAATTATTTCTTTAATAAGCATCTGTGATACTTACAGTGCCTAGACTAGCAAAAGTTACTAGAGACTGGAGGATAAGAGATTTTAACAGAAGTCTGCCATTTTTTTTACATGTTGGCTTTGGGTTTGGGTTTGGTTACCTGTTATAATTTGAGACATGGCAAGTAAAATGTGGCATGAAAAAGACCATAAGCTTTTATTTTACTTTTCCACAAGGACATACTTTTTCCTCAATCACATGGAAGTTCCTCTGCAATTGGATTTCTTAGGGGCTCAGAAATAGCTCATCTCTATGACATCTGTTTCCTCAGGAATTTTCTAAGTTAATGCTCTCTGCCATTAGTAGCCTGCACACTATCTTTTCCTATACCCACAGTATGTCTCTATCCCTAGGAAGAGATGGAGCTATACAGAAGTAGGAGAGAGTGAGATAACTTGCAAATTTTATTCAGTAGCATTCAATTGAGTTCAATTGTATTGTATTCATTGTGTTCTCTTTGCCAGTCTTTGTGTGAGGGTTGCATGGATTTCCTGATCAAAATGTAAGCCTGCTTTTGTGGCAAACACTCCTGAGTGCTGGAAGCAGACAAATGTGAAAGGGAGGGAGAGTGGATGGAGAGGACAATCCTCATCCATCCTGGTCCTGGACAATACAGTTTTTCAGTTTCTCATGGCTTGAGCCTGGCCCAATAGGCAAGATGGATGTTTGAAGTCCCCCAGTACTCCGGAGCAATGCTGTGTCTGCACCAAGATGCAGAACAGTGAATTGCCTTTAGTGAACCAAAGTTAAGACTGAATGTTCTTTTGTCTGCTTTGTATTACGTTAATAAATACTCACCCCTCTTCCCAGGAATAGAGGGGGAAAGTGTGCAGAACCAACAATGAAGTCAAGAAATATTTATCTTTCTTTTTTTTTTAAATCATTGCTGAAAACAGCAATGAGTGTGGAAGCATTTCCAATTGTAGCATTGTAGTGCAATATACCATTAATTATTGTCCTGCTACTTAACGCCCACAGGTATTTCAAATGCACAGTGAGAACAGTAAAAATACAAGCAAGTCTTCAAATTATGCAGGTTTAAAAGTGAAACATATGGCTATTTCCTAGAAGATATGTTACTAGTAATGTAGCATATGGGTGTCCATATGGAAAGGATTGCACTGCCAGTACTGTAGAGATTAAACTAATATATCACTACTAAGGAGATAGAAAAATATATCTTAGTCACTTGCTGATTATTAGTGTTGGTAATGCAATTTTTTGTTTTGTTTATTTTTTTAAGCTGTAGAGTAGACAGATTGATGATTTGTAAAGGCATAGCCTATCAAATTGTAAAACATAGCTGTAGAGTATTTGAATAAATTCATAAACTGTATCTAATCCAATTTACTGCATTTCTATAGACTGTACTTAACTGTACTCTGCATCAAAACTCAAATCTGTTTACATTCATTGAAATAAAGTGATTCATGCTACATTGACCCAGTTATTCTCCAAACCTGTTTCTTGAGCCACTCATGGAGTTCTTTCACATACTCTGTCCTTTCACTGACAGGGATCCAGTAGGGCATTTGTCTTCTCCCCCATTTTCATACCTGGCAAATAACTAATCCTCTCACAGAATGTTTTTCTCCACCTTTTGTATTTCCTTCTTAGTTCAGACTCAGACTGCACTTGTCTTCTTGCTATTTTCTGTGGGTGACATCTGAAGTGGAAGGATTTTCCTCTATATGGACTCGGGTCATTAGGAGAAAAAATCCAGGCTGCTCTGACACTGCACTCTGCCAGGAGCATGAGCACTTCCCAGCAGCACCTGGTCCATCTTTGAGTTAAAATCAAACTGTTACTGCTTAAATCTGTATTGTTATTGTTATGTTATATTTGGTCCATCACAGACAGTAGGTGCTTCAGAAAGACGTGGTAGTCAGGTACAACATGTTCTTACTCATGCCTAGGATGGATATTCTCCAGCATAAGCACTTCAGTCAGTGATTAGTTGGCAGCTGATTTAGAAATTATTCATGCTCATGTGTACTTTTATTGTAAGCAACCAGGGATGTCAGTGATAGTGGCAAAAATCAAGTTTGTTGGCAGAACTTGGTAGCAGTTTTATCAAAGATCTGTATCAGATATTTTTATTAGCCTTTTTAAGGTTTTCGATAATGGAAGTAATTTTAAAGTAAAGCCATTTTGGGAAACAACATTCATAGGATCCAAGGTGTGCTTGAAGGTATTCTTGCAGGTGAGGCAAATAAAAAGTGTCGTATTTCAGTCTGATGGTGTTAGTTTGTGCCCAGTACAGAACACCTAAGTACAAAGCATGTAGCATGTTTTCTTTTTTTAAAGCTGTGTGAATGGGTTATGTATTCATCATAGATGTATATCTGCAGCAACCTTCTAGACAATACCTACATGTAACAATTAAAGCAGTTATGTTTTTTGTGGCATGCTAGCAAAGAGCTAGTTATGCAAAACATGCTCTTCGTGCTTGCCCTCTGTTGGTTCATACAAAGTGTACCTAAGATGAATGACAGTGTGAAATACAATAATATTTGTAATAAAGCAGAAACCTAGTTTCTAAAAAAGGGTAAAAATATGCTGAGCAGACAGAGTTTGAAGTGGTTAGAGCTCTCTAAATGACAATAATGTAAGATACAGTGTAAAAATAATTCTATAAAAGAATCTTGAGTTACACTTCTACTTCACTTCTTTTATAGAAACCCAATCTTAGGTGTTTAAACCTGCAAGCTTTTTATTGTGTCTTTGTTCAGATGCATCACAAGCGTCATGTGGATTTTGCTAATTATAAGCAAAATAAATTATACTCATAAAAATTGCACTTTCAAGTATGGCATTGCTATCTTATGACCATTCCCATATGTTACAACTGTATGCAAATAACAGTAATTTGCATAGAAAATATGTAAGTAATTTTTCAATTTGCTAATTGTTCAATTGCCTTCCATATTTAGTCAGATAACGTGGGATTCACCTCAGCTTGTGCTAGCCATGAATCATCTGTACCTCTTCAGCTGGTGAGGAGCAAGACCTGTGGTCCACAAGGATGATTCATCTTTTTCAGACATATCCAGAAGTATCTCTTCATTGAGCTTACTATAGAGCTTAGATAGACCAGCAGTGAAGATGAGGTTTCTCACTTTACATGTCTAAAATTAGATGAGATTAATCCATCCTTAACTTCATTCTAAATTTTATTAGTATGTCTTTAAAGAGAGAATGTGGCTTTATGTTGGCACACAGTTCATAGTACATAACACACATTTAACTGTGAAAAACATCTGGTGACATCATAACAAAGTCCTTTCTTCCAAATTTAGTAGTATCAGTAGTATTTGAGATTAAATGTAACCTTGCACTTAGTTGCCTGATAATTTTGAAAACAATTTACCAGAGTTAGCAAAGAATACTGGAAGAGTTAGCTAATGACAGAGTTGCTTGATAAATACCACTTAAAATATCCAGCCCCTCTTTAAATTAATATTTTGAAATTACAGATATATTTTTCTGTATCATAAGAAATCATCAGCATACACTGCCATATTTTCATAGACATCTTTTTTAAGGTACTGAAGTTCAGCAATTCAGAATTTCCTTTGAGAAATTTTAACTATAATTGTTTCTTTTATGCTCCTAAAAGTTGAGAGTCGATACAAGATCTAGTTCATTTGGGAACACATTATTACATGTCTCTAAATGTGTCAGTTTTAAGCTTATGCAATCTCTCTGTAACTTAGTTGTTCATTTGGTGTATGTTTTAGTGAGAAACATAATTTTGGATGCTAAAAATTAGACCAGTGGAGACTAAGCAAGTAGCAACTGTGATGATCTCAGGTGTCAGGGGAGAGATTTAGTCATATATTGCACACAGAACATCTTAGGTGATTCGTCTAGTAGGATTGATGTCAGGAAGGGAAAAACATATTTAAGCAGCTTTTTAGCCAGAATCATGAATCATGAGTGCCCGTAAACTTCAGGAATGAGAGAAAGTATCTGCAAATTCAGAAAGAAAAGACAGAAGACAGTCTGGTGGAAGTGTCATGAACAACATTGCCAGCTGCAGTGAGTTTAGATTAGTGTCTCCATCATGATTAATGGGAAGGAAAACTTCTCTGCTACTCTCTGTATTCTAGTAGTTGTAAATTCTTTAAAATCTTGAGCTAATAGACAGGAATCATAAAGTCAAAAGTGAATGTGGATATATGCAGATACCTTGGGTGGCTGTAGCTGCTCTGATCATCACTGATTGTGCTCACATGCCAAGGATGGGGAATAGGTGTGTATGTCCTAGCACAGAGTGGGACACTCTCACCTCTGGGCTGCACGGGCTGCTCAGCCAGCAGGTGTGGAGGACTGGCTCTGCACCTCTGTGCAGATCCATGCCTCTGAAGACTACCAAGAATGAGCCAATATGAAAGTTTGCTTAGAAGAGTGCAGTGATTAATGTTTTGATGGGCAGGAGAAAATTGATCTCGATGCCTTTTGCCACAGATCATCCCCCTTGTGAAGTTCACTTTAAAATAGATGTGATGAGGCTACCACACATACCATGAAGTTCCAAGAGTGGCTGAATTGATATAAAAGACGTAAACCCTTTTTGAATACTGCACCAGTATTTTTTTAAAGTCTTAAATAGATATGTTAGTTTTCAATCTGAGAGGAGACTTTTTTAAATGCCATAATAGAATGGTACTTCTGTTATATTTCATTTTATAACCAGACAAAGTTTCCTCAGTACTTAACTATGGATTTGGGATTTTGGTTGGTTTTGGGTTTTTTTCTTTTTTTCTCCTTTTTCTGCTGGTCCCACAAATCTTCTGGCATCTGAAATTAGTCTTGATTTTACTGTGCCTCCTCCCATATGCTGGTTACGTAGCCTATGTACCCTTTATCAGTAGAGGAGTACCCAGGTGGCAGCCAGGACAAATTTCAGTTTGCTCCTTTTCTTCTCCGCCTTGGGGATTTAAACCTTGTCCAGACAAGACATTACACTGTTTTAATTAAAATGTTTTTTAAGACAATATAGTTAAATCTGTTCAAACTCCTTATACAGATGCACTTAAACCTGTTTAACCTTTGCTAGAATTGGTTTAGCTAACATTGATAAATTGCTGAAGTAAGCTAAATTAATTTAAGTGAAGTCTTAGCTGAGATAAGTGCATTTACATTAGATGTTTGCACCAGTTTAACTAGATTTAAAATCAATCAGTTTAGTTGAATCAGTGCATTTTTCTTTGTATAGGCATGACCTTAGTTAAATAATTCTGTTGTGTGCAGCAAAAGTCCAACTTTCTGAAATGCGTATTTTTATCCTTAAGTAAATTGGTTAAAGATTTGAGTACATAGTTGAGCTTATGATAGGTTTGTGATATCTTTAAATCATGTTTAAGATTTCTTGGTGGTTCTACTCAGTATGGTTTTGTTTTAGAGACAAGAACCTAGTCACAGTTTTGAAATTGACAGATCTGGAATGCCTGCCAGCTGACGTAATTTCTCAGTGTTTCAGCCATGATAAGGTGCACAAAACAACAAATAAGTGGCCACTGAACTACTTGGTTCAGAATCAAAAGTATACTTCTGGAATGATTTCACCAAGGGAATCTGTTCAAGTTATTCAATAAAACCTCACTGGTTTATAACTGTTATCAGTGGTTTTACTGATAGCAGTAATGTAATGCATATAATATGCAATCCTTGATACTTGACCTAAATATAAATTCTGAAAGCTGATCCAATGAAAATCACTGCTGAAATTATTGTTGAAAATTTTTCAATATTTTCTGCATTTTGGTTCAGTATGAATTCTGATAGAACTTTGTATCTAGAGTCCAAACCTAAAGTCTAATGTCCTTCCATGTCCAAAAATAAATCGCAGACATCTGAGGAATAAAAGCTAATGTGTGAATTTGTCATATGTGAATTTTGTTCCTTTGTGAGGAGCAACATTTGATTGTAGTATAACACTTAACTAAATGTTGCTGTACACTTTGCAACAATTTAAATTTTCTAGTTGTGCTTGGGTTAAGGTCACACTCTTTGAAATGGACAAAGAAAAGCTGAAACCTCATCTGGCTGAAAAGCTGAATCAAATTTGGTTTTTAGTTTGTTTGTTTGTGGAGTTTTTTGGGGTTTTAGGGTTTGGTTTTTGTTTTTTTTTTGTTTGGCTGGTTTTTGGTTGTGGGGTTTTTTTGGTGGTTTTTTTTTGTTTTTTTTTTTTTTTTTTGGAAAGTACTTTGGGTAATAGCTAGGGAAACCATACTCAGCTTCATTTTGTAACCCAAAAGTCAAACAGTGTACAGTAAGCAGGGAAATAAATTTTTATTTTTCTATCCCCTGAGACTCAATTAACAAGCATCTAGCTTGTTTGTTTGTTTGTTTTTTGTTTTTTGTTTTTGGGGTTTTTTTGGTTTGTTTTTTTTTTTTTGCTGGGAAGTGAAGTAGTTTTGATCTTTCAAGTCAGAGGCTTGACTGCTTTCATTTTACTTGCCAGAAAATTAAATTTAAACTGTGGCTTTAACAAGAATATTTATAATAGATATGCCTTGCAGAATATGGTTATGTATGTTCCTGATCATCAACTTATATACTTGTCAGTATTCCTGAGCCAAGCTGGTCATAGGCACCAGATAAAAAGGCAATGGGTCCTCTGTGGCAGCTTTTGAAATACTTTGGAGTATGCATGCTGTGTTTATTTAAAATGGTTTGTCTTGCTGAATTTGTCGAAGATTGCATAATAAAACTTTTAATTCATTATAATTTGTTTAAAAAAATAAAAAGAAAGATGGCCTGTGATCCTTTGTTAGACAGAGCATCCCAGGGGAAAGTAATAGTAATTATGGAGTAGTACAGCTCTTTGGAGATATCATTTCCAGGGGACCTTATGAAGGGGTTTAGAATTTCACATTTTGTTTTCTTGTCTCATGAACTACCATCTGCAGAAAACAAACAACACTTAAAATCTTCTTTTATCACAATAAACACTAATCTCTTGACCACCTTAGAAATAATGTATTATTTTCCTGAGATAAAGGTTTATTTCTTTATAGATTTCAAAATAGATCTGTAATGCTGTCTTATTGTAAGTCTTATGCCAAATTACTGCCTTCTCTCAAATGTCTGTAATTCTTTTTAGTGGGCTCTGGATACTCCGTAGTACATGCTGGGTACTGGGCTTCTGCCCAGTAAATCTTGAAATCTGAGCTATTGCATGAATGATCCATCTTTCTTTGTGTTCAGCAGACGCACTTTGTTAGGATTTCTGTTTTCGTATCAAAGTTCATGATGAGGAGTCTGTAGTACTTATAATGCATTTGTGCTGAATTCTGCACTCTGAGTTCTTCTGGTGCTACCATGCTGAAATAGCCTTGAAAATGTTCCAGTGAAATTTTGCAGCTGCACATACATTCACGGCATGATTGAGAAAAAAAATGAAGAGTGAAAGATCCTGGGCTCATCCAGTTTGATCACAGGCATGCAGTTTGCATCTCATTCTTAACTTCTAATGTAGATTTCTGCAGTTTGTTGTGAAGGTTTGAGGAACAGTTTGAGATTTTGGCACACTCTGGCATGTTTGTCACAGATATTTTTCCAACTTTAAATCAGCCTCCACCAAATACTCAGTGTGGATGTTCACATACAGCTCAGGATTCTCACTATGCACCTGTCTTATTACATCTACTTGCACTTGACAGTCAGTTCAGCATTTTGTTTTGTGTTTACTGTGTTTTTAGAGTGAATTTGAAGGCTGACCATTTAGCTATGCATGTGCTTCAAACTGTTCAAGCTGCTGGTAATGTGTTGTTTTGGTGAGAACTCCCCTGACTGAAGTATTTTAGATACACAAAATTGATACATATAAGAGTTAGCAGTGAAAAAATGTTTCACTTTCTATCTAAAAAATTAAATAGAAAAATGTGTCTTTTATGTCCTCAGAGTGCTCGATGTTTAATTTATAGTAGGACTTCTTTTTACTGTTGATGTGGCAAAACTCTGGGACCAGAGAGAGAAAAGAGAGAGTGAGAGAAAGAGAAAGAGAGAGAGAGAGAGAGAGAGAGAGAGGGTAAATATCTCATTGACAGTATTTTTTCCCTCTATTAAATGACCTATGGATATATAAACCATAAAAGGCTATGTTTGACAAAGCAAGGTTTAAATTATATCTAAAGATATGCTGTATGTAATTGTAGATATTTGCTGAATAAAGTAACTTTTTGGAGAAATCAGTATGCAACTAAGTAAAAATGTAAAAGCACTCAGAATAAGGAAAATATTGATCTCTGTTCTTTTTGTAAAAAGCAATTCTAGATCAACAGTAAGTCTGTTAAAGAAAAGAGATCCTTGTTCTGAAAGCATGGGCTGTCCATCTAGCTGCTGTAAACTTTTTTAAATGCCTGTGACCAAAGAAACTGCAATGATTTTTTTAAGGCTTTTGACCTAGGTTCATTTTTAAAAATCAACTTTTACTGGAGGAATAAAATTGCTTTTCATTTAAAGACAGTACCTGTGTCTACAGGTAAAATGCAATTTTATTTATATTGTTTAGAAAAGAGATCTCTAGTGAAAATTAAATCAACTTCCTGCTTGACATATCAAATCATAAACTAAAACTATTTTACATAAATACCACATCAAAAATTTTTAGAACCCTGAGTGGAACGGATTACTTCTGTATACTCACTACACTGCAAAACTAGTTAAAGGTTCACTGAAAAGCTGGTCAAAGGATTTGGTTTCATTTCCCTTTTTAATCTCGGTAAAAGCTATTCCTGAGAGTTTGAACATGCATAATAGGCGTCCTATTTTCCCATTGTTTGCCTTTACATGCTCCTTCTCTTCACAAGACTTTATGATACAACCAGGTTTCCTACACCAGTGGTCAAAGAGAAACAATATATTCTCACACTGATTATTTAGAATCTCTTTTGTTATGGATGAGAGTATGTCCAAAGGCTGCTTTTCCCAGGACAACTCTAATGTTTTTAAATGGCCCCTGCAGGCAAGCGGAACTTCAAATCTCTGAGAGTAACACATGCAGCCCTGAAATACTTTCTTTTCTGCACTTAAATGCCAAAGAAGGTCAGGGAAAAAAAAAACTAGGTGGAAAAAGTGTAATTCATGCTGTTGTGTGGGAAGAATGGTTGTGCTTGCAAAACAGCGGCTTAGCTTTGAATTAAAAAAGGTGTTTTATGATTCCCCTCTTCCCTTTCTGGCACTGCAGCAAAACTTGGAGTGGCTATGCATTGATTCTAAGGATGCAGAAATTACTGAAGATAAGCATTAAAAGCAAGGAACAGTTTATAATAATGTCCTATAATAAATGTCAATTCAACTTAATTTTAGATTTCTGTTGCATATGGAGAAAGCAGCATGTCAAAAGACTAAATTAACTAGGGGAAAAACATCAGGAGAGCCATGCTTTGTTCCTGTCCATGTCACAGATTTCATTAAGTTTTGGGAATTACACTTAATTTGGCTTGTTCTTTTTTCCTAACAAATAAAACCACCTTTTTTGAAATGGCTTTTAGATGGAATATTTTACCTGTGATACTAATGTTACTAACCTTTAATCAGAAATATTTTACTCTATACTCTAGTTACATTATTGCATTGGAGTAGTGCTTCACAACACTTGCCATTGCTGAAACCTTGAGTTGGTGCCTCATGAGGAAGTGTTCCCAGGTGGTAAAATGCTTTGGCAGTGCAACACAGCACATGATCTTCAGGCTCCTGTTCGTTGCCCTAATGCAAACACTAAATTTAGATATGGGTTCACGTGTTTCTGTCTTCTGTGAGGGAGCTGATAGAGTGAAAAAAAATGCTAGAAACAGGAGAGTAGTAGAAATTTGTCAGGGGATTCGTTATGTACATGAAGACTTCAAGTCTGCTAAGTTCTCAGACTTTTTATATTTTATCATTAAAAATAGAGATATGTATTTTTGATAAGGAGTATCACCATTGGCTCCTAGCTTTAGGGACAATATGTGATTCCAGATGCACTGCATATATTGCAGGAAGACCTTTTTGTAAACTCCTTAGCTAACCTTGAAAAACAATGAGGTTTTTGAAGAGGTGTCAAAACAAATTAACTATGCCAAACCTTGAGGATTTGGTGCTTTGATAATGGAGAAAATCTACTTCAAAATTACATTTGTTATTTCTCTTTTTAAGTATTTCCAGATAATAGCTATATTTGCTGATACAGCCAATATTTACTATTGTAGCAAATATTCAGATTAAGTTCATAGTCTTTCCCAAGTTGAAAGATGGTTTTTAAATTGCGTAAAATCTCATTCAATTTGTCCCCTTAGCAGAAAAAAAAAAAAAAAATCAATGACTCCGACAAATTAGTTAGGTGTGGGTTTTTCTATTGTTCCTGGAAGCAGACTTCCAAAATCTTTCTAGGTGAAATAAAGAGGACTTGATCCCACTCTTTTCCAAAAAAATCAGTGGTAAATTCATAGCTAACTGTTGGAGAGGTATTGACCCTGAACACAGCACTATTTTTGTGAAGTGATATTCAGAATTCCACGTAATAGTTCATCAATTGAGGAAAAAGCCTATAATCAAAACCTATGCACACTCACAAGAGGGAAATCAGCTTCATCCTGATTCTTTGACATTTTCTTGCTTTTGAGTAGATATAAATAAAAGTGTGTGTGTCAGCTTTTTGGTACTTACCCTGCAATCAGCTGGCCTAAAGAGACATTTCACAAGTTACATTTTTCGTCTTTTTTTTTTATTGAACATTGCACTTGATCTTTTCCTTTCACTTTGTTTCTGTCTATCTGCACATGTTCATAAAATATGAAGGAGAAAGAGCTAAAAACATAATTAACAGAGAGACAAGTTAACAAAAGAAGCTGTTGAAATTGATTGTAAATTATTGTACTTATTTATGTATTATTAATGCAACAATTTCACAATAATCTTCCAAATTTGCAACTAGAGTAGTCAGATCAAAAAAAAGGATAAAAGAAACAGAAAATATTATTTAATTAATCATGATTTTTCTAGTCTATGAAACCTGTTTTGTAAAGGACATACCCATTCCCTCACAGTTTTGTTTAAATAGCTGGCTTTGATTCAATCTACATGTATTTTATGTTCAGATTTTAGTTCTTTAGTAAGGAGAATTCTTATTTCAACAGTATTCTGAATTACAGAAAAAACTTCCTTGAAAGAACAAACATTGAAAAAACTGCATGTGGAGTTGTCTCATTTATAGTCAGACAAATATTACTACTAAGAAACAATCAGTATAAAACTTCTTAATATATTTCACAATAAATTACATGTTTTACCTTTTTTGTTCTTCAGTTATAGATATATTAAAGCTTTTTAATTTTAAAATGCAATGTAAAATCTAAGATTTTGTATCGAGGAATGTCTTGAAAAGCAGTGCATTCCAGGAAAAAATAAGTAAATTGTGCCCTTGTGATAGTTCACATCCCAAGGTGATTTTAAACAAGGTATTATTTTTCATAAATATCCTCCATTAGTGTGTCAGCTTCCTATTCTTGATTCACCCAATTTTCCAGATTTCCAAGTGGACGAGTCCATATGTAATCTGTTATAGTGCCAGGTGGAAGTGTAAATTCTTTCTTGTCCAAGAAGCTTTTTTGCAATTATTTCCACTGTCTTTTTTGGAGGTCACTCCAATGAAACCGGCTCTGAGTAGTGTTAAACCTTTACACATGGCCAAGCTTTAAAGTATTTCTTCAGAGTTATGGTGTCTGACTTTACACTGTCCTGAAAACTAAAGTTATCTCAGAGTTTATTTTCTGTAATTTTTTTTTCAGTTCCATTATTTATTTGTCACAGTCCTCCCCAAGTTACTTACCCAAGCTTTCAAATGTTCCTGCTTTAGGATTCTGTAGTGATCAGATACACATAAAACAGATTAAGCAGTCTTTTAATGACAGTGGTTGTTGGGTTTTTGGTTTATACATACATACATACATACATATATATTTTATTTATTTATTTTTATTTATTTATCTATGCATATTCTACTCATCAGTAATGAGCAATATTCTAGAATCTCTCACAGGAATGTGGGAAACCTTCCTTCTGAGGTAGTGCTTTAGAGAGAGTGTAATTTCATGCAGCCACAAAATGGTCCAGGTCATGAGACTCAACATAGTGCCATTGAAGTGAATGAAACTTCAGATTAGGACAGGTTAGATCTTCCTGAATGAGGAAGGATAATGCCTATTATATGTTCTTCTGCTGCCATACTAAGTAACTGTTTTCAGTCCGTCTGGGAATGGACTACAGGTGTGACTGTGAGCAAAAATGTTTAACAGATACAAAAAATTTCTCATGTTTTACTTGAAGCAAACTTCTCTTTAATTACAACTGTTCCTACCAGCCTTTAATGCTGAATGTAACTCTTCTTAGAAATTATTTTGTAGCATACAATTCATTCTTCATAGGGAATAACCTTCACTTGTTGCTGACAGCTGAAGCCATTGTTTGTCTACGTGCATAGATCTTCTTTTGGAAAATTTAATTTAAAATATCAATGCTAGGAGAATTCTAATTTTTGTCTTCCAAAGATAATGCTCAGAACAGAATGGCTTTACATACAAATGCAAAATACTTATACACGAGGATTTTGCTAGAAGTTCGTGAATCCCAGTGGAATGTTGAAACTAAACTCAGTCAGTTCCACTTGACCATGTGCATGACTTTTGCTGCTGCAGGCCTTTAACTAAACAGAAGGGGTCATTATTATCTCTGTAAGGTTACGTGAAGGGAATAGCAATTTGTGAAATCATCTTGTCTGAAAGGGTCCTTAATGTGCTTATTGAACACTACAATTTCTTGATAATATACTATCAAGATATATGTATTGACATGTATATTATAGCGTTGATCTCTTGATACTGAGGGTGGCTGCATGCTGTTTGGCTGACGAGTTGCTGCAGTGGGAGTTGTACTTGTGGCACCATCACTCCAGTGACCAGCATCTCACTTCTGTGTCATGTCTGGTGCTTCAATCTGAGCTGTTAATATACTTCTACCACGTGGCAGAGAAGTGTTATTTAAAAAGGAAAAAAAAGTTTATTTTGCATTTATTAAATAAAAAAGTAAGGGAACAAATCTTGTTATTGCTTTTATCATGAAACAACATCTTATTGAGGTAAAAGGTGATAAACTCATAGTAAATTGTTTTTTCCACTGACTTGTTACTCCCTAGTATATGGTCTAACTAGCACAGGAAAAAATATAGTTTAAAAAAACAGACAACTAGGACAAACATGATTATCTATGTTCACCAGTACATTTTTATGTCCTAACATTGTCAGTAACACACTTTTGCTATGATTATGTGTGAAATTTACGTGACTGTAGCTCACATAGCTGAAATATTCAGCTCAGTGAATATTCAGATTAAATATTCAGCTCACTAGCTGAACTACTTCAGAGATCAAAATGGATGCATTTGTCTGTACAGTTTATAGTCCCTGTAGAACCAGTTTGCAAATGATTGCAGAGGTGAAATTGGCCTCACATCTGAGCTTTCTGAATCTATTGGCAGTGACTGTATATTCTAGGGAGATGAGCATCATCTAAGTACTTACTAAAAATACAGAAAAGTGGTAAATAATGTAAAACCTGTGCTCAGGCCCTGTGGACTGGGAGCCTGAAGTATTGCAGATTCCTGCAGTCTGAAAAAAAAAAGCATCCCTTCTCGTTCTGACACAAGGAACTCATACAGTTCCTGGTGAATCTGTGCAACTATTTCCACAGTTTTAAAGCTGCAGCCAAATTTTCTAGTGCTGACAGATTATGCTGTGGAGGTCTGTTACACATTTATACACTATGAACACCAAATGTGCCTCAGCAACAGGTTAATTGCCCTGAGAGGTGCTTGTTTCAGATAACTGGGATGGATGTGTAACTGGTCCGAACTGGTGATCAGTTCACTTGATACAGAGTGAGGTATTCTGAGCATATAATTTCTGTAAATTATCTTTGAAGTCTTCTAATGTAGAATTGATGTTGCACCCCGATCGCGGAAGGAGCAGTGACGCCAGTCACCCGCGTACTCCAAACTCCTTTCGCTTTCGGTGTGTGTGCGCCAGGGGTGGCTGTATTCCGACTCAGGCACGAGCAGGCAGGAACCACAGTTCAGCCACTGGCTGGGATCCAAACTGCCAGGAGTGGCCGATAAACGTGGACCCAACGTCTAAGCATGGAGGCAAAGGAAGAAGGAAGGGCTCTTTGCTTGTTTTCTCCAAGCTGCCTTTATTCTTTCCCGTGATGGGAGCAGAGCCGGGGCACTGTGTGGGAGCAGCTCAGGTCACGCAGAGCCTCGCAGGAGCGGGCAAGATGCAGGAGTGGCGCGGCTCGAAGTGGGACAGTGGCAAAAGAGCAGGGAAACGGAGAAAAACAGTGGTTTTAGGCGGGGGGGGGGGGGGGGGTGGGCATGGAATCCTGGGAGGACATTGTCTAGCAAATCAATGTCTGGATAGGAGTGACCTGGGGTGACAACTGTAAACATAGCCTAAAGCGGGAAAGCCACAGACCAATGGCAGAAAGGAAAAGTCACAACTGACAGGGAATTCTCTAGATAAAGGGGGGTGACAGACAATGACAGACATTCTACAGGGGCAGGATTTTTGAGGGTAGACAGGGAAAAGTCTGGAATTCTTGTAACTGCCATGGTGAGACGGGATCAACAACTTTAGACACAGACTAAACATATTCTTCAAACCCCCACTGCTGCTGGCAGGGAGAGACCAAATATCTTGAAATCCCCACTGCCACATAGAATATCTATTATTTTAATATATTATCATACAGTACTCCTTAAAGACATTTTTAACTATGTGACTACTTCCTAAAATTAAGCAGAAAACCCATTAACATAAGCATTAAATAGCTGGTTTCTTCACTCCTAGTGTTTGGCATCTTTGAGACATTTAGAGGAAACAAGTGGTCACAGACCTAAATCTAGGTGTTTTTTTCTGATGTCCAGATGTTGGTTAACACAGTAAAGTTAATATTCTTCTGGAGATAATACAGTCCATTCTTCAAGGTCTTTCATTGATGGCCTTCAGTCAGTGAGGGAGATGCTTACATTTTGGTGCATAATGGAATCCAAATAATCAAAGTCAAGTTTGCACTTTTCATTGAGACAAAATAGATATTTGTTTCTAATCCAAGTGTATGATGGAGATATGGAAGAGGGCTACCTACATGGCTATTGAGTTAGACTACATAAAAGTGATGATTTTCAGAAAATGCAAGTAGTTTAGAAGAAGCACCAAGACAGTTGATTTTGTAGCAGATGCTATTTGTTACTTGCTGGTAAAGCATTCTTTCAACATTTTTCAGTTGTTTTCTGCTCTGAAATGATTACATGAAAGTAAACGAGCAGTAATTACATTTGGTGAGGAGGTTTCCATTTTTTGCCCAGCTTTGGTTTCCACCCTGTTAACTGGTGTCGACATCTGTTGAACTGAGAGTTTATTAAGGCAATGTGTCCTTCTTGAAGCTATGTCTTAACCTGGTGTAAAATTCTGAATAAATAACTGCTGGCTGTTCCACTGGATTCTTTGCAAAACTTTTCAATATATGCCCCAGAACATGCCCTAATTTCTAGACAGTTTTTAACTTCCTTCGAGATGTTGATTTATTGTAACACCTTGTATGAATTTGTTGCAGATTAATTTCTCTGAGCATGTCCAGGCCTATAAGTTAATTTTAGCTCAACAGCTAACTTGAAACAACCAGAATAGAGAAAGATATTACAGTAGATATTCTCTTTAGAAAAGACTGATGATTTCATTCAGTGTCTCAGGATCCTGGACTTTAATCTTCCAATGAACCATTGAATGTCTGTCTTTGTAAATGTAAAGTTCACATTTTTATCTTTCTGTTAAATCTTTTAAAAGAAGGAGTGGGTGTCTGTGGAAGGCATGGGGACAGGGAGTGTTTTTCTTTTAAATTATTAGAAATTTTCAGCCAAGTGATGAAGCAAATGATTCTTTGGATGCATTAATAATCTTTTGAAGATGTCCATGCAGATTACATTTATACATATGTGCATTTAGAAATGCCTGCTTTTTTAAAATTAATCATTTTTATGTGTATAATGTTGTGTATTTGCTGCTTTAAATGTGACAATATTCACTTTTATTTTAAATATATCTACCTCAGTGTAAAGTATACATCACTGTAGCAGTTCACACTAGTGGTGTGCAGCCTTCCTTGATTTGTGGATCTCTACAAATTTTGTAATGAAATATGGATGTTCTACAAATATTTGTAGATTACTGTATGTCATATTTGAGTCTTCCATGAAGCCCTTCAGAAGTATTGTGTGTTCCTACAGTCCATAAAAAACTATTTGAAAATTACTGCATTATAATAACAAAAAGCTTATGTATGTTCATTCTCTCTTAACCAGGTCATGCACTCATAGAACTTTGGATAAATTTTTTGCTGCATTTAGAAAAGAAAAAAAAAAAAAACAAAACCAAAACAAGACAAAATAAAAAAAATCCTCACTTTGCATTATAAGCAATTATTAGCAGATTTACAGCGTAATTCTATTGAAATTCTCAATCATATTGCCTCTACTGTTTTCTGTAGCTGGTATGATGCTACTTATGGCTGTTAGAAAGATAAAGGGAAATTTTGCCTAGTATAATTCAGATTTCTGTTTCACATTTACCGAGTCCAAAATTGCAACCAAGATCTAATTTTGTACACATCAAGATGTATATTTGAACAAGACTGGATGAATTAAACAACAATCTGTTGCTTCTTGTACTGTTTATCAACCCTTACACAGGCCATCTGTTTATGACAGTTATGACTTGTCTCCTTCTAATTAATCTACCATTCTTAAAACTTTCAGTATAATTTTTGGCAAGGAAAAAAATATTTTGGTCTTCTTAACTTTTTTGGGTGGGAATAGGAGAAAAGGTTACTTTTATTTATATAGACATCCCAGAAAGTGATTATTTATTTTTAAAAAATTTGTTTGCATGGAAAATGAAATTAAATCTTTTACAAAAAGGAACCATGTCTTAATGTCGTATCTGTAATTAGAGTTTAAGACTAAATTCCTAACTTGAGATCTTAATAAAAGGTTTTCATTAAAGGAGTATGAAATACATTAGTAGTACATCATAATGCCATTCTCCAATATAATCAGTCAGAAAAGCGCTCAGATTCAAAATACCCAGCAAGATGCATAAGCTTGCGCTTCTTTCATTACAATTGAGTGAAATTTAAGTGTTTTCTTCCTAGCTTGCACTGAATTTTGGAAGAAAAGGTC
The DNA here is from genome assembly GCF_017590055.1 of Onychostruthus taczanowskii. NCBI lineage: Eukaryota > Metazoa > Chordata > Aves > Passeriformes > Passeridae > Onychostruthus > Onychostruthus taczanowskii. The sequence continues at coordinate 637,096 of NW_024498352.1, read as the reverse complement.
TTGCATTTGGGATTTTGTTTCTTGGAATTTCAGTCTTCTTAGAGGGTTTGGGAATGACTTTGCTATAAATTTAGTCTGTGGAACGGTCTGTGGAAAAAAAAGGTGAGGTCTCCAAACCTGCAGCTACCTTTGTTCTTTTCTCTTTCCTTGCCTTTCTTGTCATAGATCCATCATCCCTTGCATAGGGATAAGCTGGTAACAAGGGAGCAAAAAGTCCACAGTTTTCTTCTGCTTGCAGCATTTTGGTGGCAAAATCTGTTAGTGGGTAAATGAAGATTGTCAGCTATAGAGGAGGTAGTGTCTCCCACCACTAGCGAAACTTGTAGGTGATGTTCATGTATGAAACTTCTGTCTGTTAATAATTTTTTCCTTTTTCCCCTCCATGATAAAGCTTGCTTTACTTTACTTTCCTGAATTTTTCACATTGCCATTTCATTGAGTGAAATGTTAAGATTATGGCTTTTGTTCAGGTTAGAATTCTTAAAAGTACTTCACACGGCCCTGAAATACTAGCTTCCCAACAGCATTTTACTCATTTCCTGGGTGATTCTACAGCTTGACAAATCTGTGGGCACAATTTGTTTGCCAAAGTAAATTAAAGTGTAGGTGTATGAATAATTTCTAATTATCCTAATTTTAGTGTCATTTACATTGCAAATAAATCAGTAGTTAACAGTATAAGCTCATTCTTCTTTTGGGTTTGAGTCTATGTTGAATTTTACTGTTCAGTTTACAGAGGAGTCATTTAGTTTTCATAATTACTTAATAGAGTAGGAATTATGATGCTCTTGAGCATGACTCCGAGCAACAGATGGGCTGAAAGAAAAAAGAAAAGTAACAGACAGAATTGACAGAAAATATTTTAAACAGGGAGGCTTCAGAAGGCTGGAAGAGGCGTTATCACGTATAGACTTAACAGAAGACTCAGTTATCTAGCAGTGTCCTGACTAATGTACTAGCTGATAATGGATTTTACAGGGTAGGTTCTATGCAGCATCATATTTTTTTGTGCAAGCAAAAGGCTTTAAGTACAAGGGTTAGGGGTTTACAGCTGTAAGCACAGTTCCAGCACAAGTAGAGTTTGGAATGGAAAGAAATTTAAGCGCCTCTTTTTTTTTTTTTTTTTTTTTTTTTTTTTTTTTTAGCAATTACTGTCAATATGATTGAAGACAGACATGCTGAGGCAAAAAGCAATAACAACAAAATGTGGTGGAAGTCCATTTCAGCTTTGGGGATGTATTGTCTGCAATATAGTAGAACAAAAGATATCCAGGATAAAAGCAGTGCTCATAACTGTAGAAAACAAAGATATTGATCTATTGCAAGGATCAAAATTATTTTTTATAGTACATGCACAAAGGTGTGTTCACTGTTGAAATTTATCTGTAGCAGCACTGTTGATATTTCTGAGTAATGTTCATGGAATCTTGTGGATATCAGGGAGACGGAGAAAAATACTTCCTGGGAAAAAGTTTGTTTTCTTTTTCTCCTCTTGCTGTTGAAGAAAAATGGAACTGTTGAGTTCAAATGTCGTCATACTGACCTGTTGGTTTTGTCTCATTCATGCCTGGTCATGCCTGGTGTGCATACAATTCAGCTAAATATTAAGAGTGGACTTTCAGCAGCATAGAAATTAGTTATAAGTTTGGAAATAACTCAACAACATATTTACCACATTGGCTTTATTAATGGATGCAGTGGGAATACAGTTGTGATCCACATTGTTTAACAAGGATTGGGACCCTGTCACATGTACACCATGTCATTTGTAATGGAATGTAGAGCAGGATAGGCCCCATAACAGGTGTCAAGACAAGGCAAATAGGAGTGAATTTATCTGCTGAGTTCATGTATCTGGAAATTTCAGTTAGTAGCAGTTCAGTTAGTTTTGCTTTCATGGTCACCACTCTGCTAACACAACTGCTTAGCCTTCTGCATTATGAAACAGAAAATGATTCACCACGTTTTCTTCCTCATAAAATTCTAAAATTCATGCTGCTCAAAAGTATAAATAATATTGAAAGTAATTATTCTTCTGGCAGAAAGGAGAAAATTTGTTTCTTCAGCCTGTGTGACTGCTTACACATCAAGAAAAGACTCGAAACTGCTGCAGATGTGCTATAGATAAATGTTTGCCACTCTCTAACAAGATTCCGTGTATACCGTCTTCATTTGGATAGTGTTTGACTGTTTGGATCCTTTCCATAAGCTAAAATTTGCTTAATTTTTTACCTGATAGTAGAACAGACTGCGTTAGCATTCCCAGAAAGATTGTTTTTACAGAAAATATGACACCATTTTGCTTTATTTTTACAGAAAAAAAAAGGTATTCATTTATCTGAGTGATACCACTGCTAAAGGAAAGGACTTTTTCTGTGATAAAACTAAGGGTTTTCTGAAATACTCCAGTGTTGATCAGGCTGTTTTAGGCTACAGGTTTTAAGCTTTATTAATGAGTAAATTAATACCTGAAACTTCCAGTGGTTGTCTGTCTTAAAATGTGGTTGTTTGTGACTGTCACTAGCCATAGTAAGATGACTTCCACTTAAGTTTGCAAGCATGAGTTCATTAAGTGTATATAGATTAACACATGTGGTGTTGTTTGTACAATTACAGATAATTGAGATCCACAGTTTAGCAGAGGTCTTCTTCTTCCTCGCAAGAATACTCATAAACATTGCTTATCAAAAAGCAGACATTCTGCTTTTTGGAAAAGTAAATACCTGATTCAAAATCAGATAGTTTTGGTTTTTTTTTTTTATTCTTCTAAAACAATGGGGTCTGTATGCATGCCAATTCTTTATCTAGCCCATAAAATCTTCATTATAACTTCATTATTTCAGTTTCTGGTTTTCTTTTGCTCAAGGTGTCCTGAATGAAGTTATTAGGTAAGCTATTGCATTCTTACACAACCATATAAGAGGGAAAAATCTTCATGTTTATTAAGGTGTTTATGTTACGGAGCCAAAAGGAAAATTAAAGACCACTAAGCAACTTAGATAAGCAGTTACCTTAGGCTGGCTGTGCATTTTTTCCCCTGTCAAAACCATATTTATATTTTAAATTGGGCATTTTCTTAATGTGTAGTACTAATAATTGGACATGCTCTATTTGGTATAAACATGTAGATGCTGTATTTTCTGATCCAGTTGGATTTTGTTAGAGAAAAGGTTCTACTGTACTAAACTGCTTTGCTGTAGAGTTCCCACAAAGTGGCCTTTATTTTTAAGGGAATGGATTAGATGCCTAAAGAAATACTTAATAAGACAAGTATTTTTCAAGCCCTTAGGAACTAGCATTTTTTGTTTGCATTTCACCATGCTAATTATTGTTTGAAGAGTTCTGTAGGTGATTACACTTGGCTCATTTTATGGAGTTTCATTCTATTCATTATACAGGACAGCTAATTAATGCTGGAAGTGTTATTGTTCTAGAGAGATAGTGTAACCATTCAACTGCAAACATCTTGGAGATGCACGGTAGGTATCAAATATTGACACCTTACTCTTTAAGGAATTACAGATAATTTATGGTTTTTCTCATCAAAACTCAGCTTTAGCTGTCATAGAAGAATAAACACAGCTTAATTTAGATATTAAAAAGAAGGATCTTCGAAACAAGTTTTCTGAAAGTAGTTCCCTTGTTATTTTTCAAGCCAACTTGTGATGATTCACAGTATGGAACCTTTTAAAATTATTTTCATTTCTTCCAGTCAGCTGTGCTCACTCAGCATCCAGTTGTATTGATTTATATGAACAAGCTCAGTTGCATTAGTCATAATGAAATTAATGGCAAGTTACATCACTTTTCTCTGACTGTGTTTTCCGAAGCAGAACAATATAACTGCATTGGAATGTATTAAATGTTATGTTAACAGACACAGAATCCTGTGTTAAAGTTAATTTATGTTGAGCTGTGTATTGATATATGCTGACAAAACTAGGAAAATGCAAAATTGAGGCTGACAGTCTCTCTTTCCCTGATTGTATAGGTTTGTTGCAGAATATGCTGTATGTAACTTCATGCTGTGATCTGAGACCCAAGCAACAATTGCTGCAATAGGAAACAGTCAAAGCAGTCTGTCAGCCACTGCATCAAACCTTATTGTCCTTTTTGGCTGCCTTTTAGATCTCTAAAGTTACTTTCAGTAATATACTTTAACTCAGCAATTTTAAGAAAAACATTATATCAATTCCCATCTTCAGTGAAACAAAACAAACACCTATATTATAGGTATCTAACAAATAGATTATTTATAAAAACATGTGTTTTGATCTCACTTTATTTTACTTTAAAAATCACATAGAGTTAACATCTTGGCAATAGTTTCAACTCTACTTTGACAAATATCTTTGTGATATTTGGGATGGTAGGGATAGCTGCACATCTGGAAGGGTAACATGGACCTTGCATTAGCTTGTTTTGTGCCTTCTTCCGTGGGTGCCCAGCCTTCTCTGCATGTAAAGATTCATTTCTCCTTGACAAAATACAGTGTTTGCACTTCCGCTGATCATTGCAAAGCCTTTAACAGCAAATACTATTCCCAGAGCTGCCTTAAACACTCATCCACAAATGTACTCAGGCATAATTAGATAAGAAGTCTGCACAAGCTTAAGGTTGTAAAATAAATGCTATCACTGCCTGTGCTCATATCATCCTGGCTGTGTCCTAGCTTCATATCCCCTCCTGCTCAACTAGGTTTTCTCCCTTCAACAGTGGAGACAGAAACATTGTTACCATTTTACTTAAACTGTGTGCCTTACTCTTGAACTAATTGCCTTGGCTGTTAAGTGCCTTCAAAATTGCGGTTCCTGGAAAAACTAAGTTGTTCCATAGCTCTAGCTGTCCATATGCTGTATCTTTTGAATCACAGAATTGTTTAGGTTGGGAAAAATCTTCAAGATCATTCACTCTAACCATTATGCCAACCATAAACTGCCAAGTCCAGCACTAATCCAAGTTCAAGTCCCTGAGTGTACATCTGCATGTCTTCCAAATACCTCCAGGGATGGTGACTCCACCACTGCCCTGGGCAGCCTTTCCTGGTGATTGACAACGCTTTTGGTGAAGAAAGTTTCTCAATATCAAATCTAAACTTCCCCTGTCTCAACTTGAGGCTGTTTCACCTCATCCTGTTTCTGTTACTTGGGAGAAGAGGCTGATCCCCACCCAGCTTCAGCCTCCTTTCAGGGAATTGTAGACAGCATAAAAGCAACCCCTGAGCTGTCTTTTCTCCAGGATAAACACCCCCAGCTCCCTCAGCTGCTCCCCATCAGACTCGTGCTCCAGACCCTTCCCCACCTCCAGTGCCATTCTATGGACACCCTCCAGCATCTCAATGTCCTTCTTGTAGTGAGGGGCCCAAAACTGAGCACAGAATTTGAGGTTATACCTGACTAGCTGTACATCTTCAGTGAAGCTTCCTAAATGTAGCAGTCATAGTAAGTGTTAATCATATAGGTAACAATTAGTTGTTGATGAAAGAGGGCAAAACTAGTGTATGAAGACATTCTAAGCAAAATTAAAGTATCTTAAAAGTAAGAAACAGCTGAAAGAGCGGTGATGGTGCACATGGATTATTTTGTCTGAATGTTGTTTTTTCAGACTCCTTTTTTAATGCTATGGAAATGCTGTAATAATTAATCAGTCACATCACTAGGTAATATTGACTGTTGCTGCTATTTTTCAGATTGCTTTTCTAATACAAGCCTAAGCATTTCTTCAGTATGTTATAGACTAATTTTGACTTTCCTACCACCATCTGAAGTTGAATATTTTTTCCCTTCTCTTTATGGACCTCTCTTTGAAATAATAGCTTTCATACTGTGGTCCTTGAGAATGTGGGAAGTAGCTGTTAGACTGGTATTAAACACACAGGTCTTTTACAAAGAAATTTGACAATCAGGATGTGTGATACTTTATCAGATATATTGAGGGTTTGCATTGGTTTGTTTGTTCACATTTCTAGCAGTTCACCGCACAGCCAAAATGTTACAGATGTGCACATAGAAAGCATTCTGTTATGTTCAATGAAAACTTTTTTATTATTATAATTTATTTAGGAAAAAAAGAAAAACAGTTAAGGAGGAAACATAATGTGCCAGAGAATAATATTCCAGAGCTATGAAGAGTTTTAATAAAGATGTTAATATTCTATCTTATCAAATATTCATGTATTTATGTGGACTATACAAATATATCTACATGTATTTATGTACAAATCTTTTCTTTCATGTTTAATTTTTTGTTATTTTGTATTCTGTTAATTTCATTCAAAATGCGTCATATTTCATAAGACCACTCAGTTTCTGTTCTGCCTATCCCTTTCAAACATAGCTGCCTTTTGAAAACATAATGCATAGTGTCTTGAAAAGCACAGTGATTTTTTTTATTCTGTTCAGTGCTGTTCTGTCTAGCCCTTGGTCTAAGTTCCCAGGCATACCACTATAGAAGATTACACAACAACCCTAACCCTATTGCATGAACCCCAGTTTTCCAGTCTTCATTTACCATATTGCAAGAAGACTGAGTGATGAGAATGAGTATGAACTGTCTGGGTTAGAGAAATAAGTAAGTGATTCTTATGAATAATAACCTGTACTCTTAAAGTAGAGAACAGTAAATACTGTATCAATGTCTTAAATGGCATTGGGTTTTTTCTGGGAGTTAAAAAGTACTGCATGGTTATTGAAGTACATGAACAACCTGTCTGTGGTTTGTTTGGGTGCATTGCCTGTTACAATTTTGAAAGTATTGCCTTTTACTTTTTGCGTGTTCTGGTGAACAGTCAAATATCTAACCCCTTCTTGGGTACGAAACAGTTATACATCAGGAGTTATACAATGAAATTCTAAACTTTCAATAGCCATTTTCTTCCACTTTTAGGTTGTGTACATAAAATTTCTTTTTGTAAACAGTTTTTGTCTTCTAGGAAGTATTTATTTGGCTCTTTTGTCTCAATTTGATTCAATTTTATGTACTAAAATTGTATCTGTTTTACTCCACTTGCTGCTAAGCTTATCAAAACTTAGAAGTTGTTACACTGAGTCATGATTTAAGTAGTTATTGTTCTACCATCAAACAGTGTAAAATTCTTTAGTTCGTGACAGAAGTAACGTGCTGTCATGCATTAATTAGATGTTCTTCATCCTTCAGTCTTTTAATCTTTTTCATGTGTACCCTTTCAAATTGATGAATTTATGACTCCTCTTTAAAAAGGCAAAATGCATAATTCTGTTGTTCTTGAGCTTAGGACCTGTGTTTTCAACATTTTCTGTCTTTGACAGAATGAGTACAGACCTCTGTCACAGATGTCATCCTTTGTCTCAGCAAGTATTTGCAGACCATCGAGCAGGCTTTTCAAAGTCACTATTTATTAATCAGAAGAATACAGTAGCTAGATTCCTTAGGAGAAAAAGACAAAGCTAAATGTACAAAAGGGTGTGTTCCCACATCATTTAGGATTACTTTCTGTCATTCTCCAAAGAGGCACACTCTAATCTTGCCTGATCTCACAATTGAACAGGCTAAACCGTTAAATTCCCTCTCTGGGAAAGCATCTTTAGTCTCTACCCCGTCTCTTATAATCCCATGTGACTAAGAGCTAAAGTAAAATTCTTCTTTTTTTAGAGCCAGCATTTCTACATCTGAATTTTTATTTCTTCTGTGAAATTTGGACTTGAAAAACTGAACTCATTAACCAGAACAGTCTGTTAATTGTAATATTTTGAATTATGTAAGTGTACGTATTACATATGTACATTGTACATATTATTGTCTAATAGCCTAAAATTGTATATTAATTATTATTTTAACACTTTAGTAACACTTATTATTAAGATTTTATCATTATAATATTATATATATAATATTATATAAATTATGTTACATTGTTATATATAAATATTATTTATATTACTATTTAACACTTTCTTATGTAACACTTTATTAAGTGTTGCAAAGTGATTTTTCTAGCTTCTGCCAGTTTATCATCTTAAACTGTTCCAGTAAGACATTAAGTGATCTTTACATCTCTCCATATTTGATGTTCTGCCTTCTGTGACTGTGTCTATAGCTCCTGGAGTACTCTAAGGAATAGCTTTTTGGAACCATTCACAGAAGTTTAGGAGCACTTCTTACACCAGATATCCAAGCAATTCAGAATTTCAAAACAGGTTGTTTCTTTCCTATCTCTCTAGGTTAATGCATTGCATGTACATCAGATCATTGAGGTTTACAGATCTGGCTTTTTGCTGTTCTTCGATAGTGGCTGTTGTATCTGAGTGCTACTAAGCTTCTGTGTACAACAGCAGCTTAGAATTACAGCTCTCAGAGATTAGGTGTCTTTAAATAAGTCCAAGCCACATTATGTGTTTTGAAAAGACAGTATTTAAATTTCCTTGTTCTTGATTAAAAGGTTTCAGTTAATTTTTGCTGTCTTTATTAATGACAGAAAAAAAATGTTTTTGTCTGTAGACTGGAAGAAGTAATTTTAAAAGTCCATAGCACATCTTCTCAATACTCTACTGATGTAAAAAAAAAAAAGAAATGTACATATCCCTGTCCACAGAGTCAGTTTTCTCAGAAAGGAAAATCTGACAGAAAGGCAGTCAGATTGACAAGGCTTGGTTTGCACTTGCTACATCAGTGCTGCCTGTTCCCAGTCATCTTTCTGTGCTTAAGATGTGGTTTCCAGGAAAATTGGTGCCATGAGTTTCTTGGGGATTGAAGCCAGGCTTACTGTCTTCCATTGATAATTAGGCTATTTGTGTGACAATGGTTAGAAATCACTTCAGTGTAAAATAGTACAAAGAAAATGAGTTATGTTTTAATGTCCCCAGGAAAGTGAAAATTGAGCTGGTATATGACAACTTGGTCCATAGGGGCTATTTTAGCTTAAGACCTAGGGTTTAAAAGCAGCAACTCCAACCACTTTTGCAATCCATTTCTGAAATGGTTATTTTTTAACATTTTTATAAGAAGTCTGCAGTCAGGACAGAAGTAAATATGCTGCATGCCTTTCAGTTCGTAGTACTAAGGTCTTTTTGCATCCTTGTTTTGAAGATTTGGGAGGGGGGAATGCTTTGTTTTTATTTGGTTTTTGCTGTTGGTATGCATTGAGTAAAAGATACTGAAATGGCTGAAAAGTCACAGAGCTTATGTTTGGGATTAATAGATTTAATTTAGACTGCAGATATATTTATGATTAATTCATTGTTGTCAGTGTTGGATTTTTTCTTGAGAGACCTGTAAAAAACACAACAAACCATTTTCTATGACTACCCATAGGTTAGCTTTGTTCTTAGTATGGCCTTCTGGGGAAACAGGTGCTTAATAGTTGTAACATTTAAGATAATTTTGAAAGATCGTTCTTTTCTTCATTTTCAATTTAATTTCTAGTTTAGGGCAAAGCTTTGCTTACATTGTAGGACAACAAGTGGTAAACTTTGTACAATGTACAAATGTTTACAATTTGTACATACTTTTAGTCGCATCACATAGCCAAGATGAAGAAGTAAATCAGGCAATAAGATAAATTTTACTTGGGAAGTCATAGCCCTCTAAGTGCTATACATTTCATGGAGTTTTATCTGTAGGATAAAAGTTGGTTAGCAGTTGCCCATTTTCTTTGTATGAGTTAATTAAATTGGCATTGAGTACAGTAATGTATACTGTACCAACTTAGTGGTAACTGTAATTACCACAACCAAATCATAGCCAAGTAACTCTATACCATTTATTTTTGTGACTCTGAAAGAAAAAATATTTACCTATATTAAATGCATTTTATATAAAAAGTAGAAAATAAATTACTTTTTCTGCATGAGAGGTGTCTCTGTCATCTTTTCTCCCACATGAGGTCTTTTCAGTCCTTGGGATTTCCTTCCTCCAGGATTTTCCTTACGGTTCTTTAGGTAACAAATACATTAAACAATGAGATTTTATTTTCAAAACTTAAACCAGAAATACATATGTGTTACCATTTCTAAACAGCTTCTTTTTTTTAAACTTACAGTAGTATCACTACTTGAGTGGTTTTACACCATACTCCCAAATTAAGGTCAAAATATTATTTCAGAGAGAAGAGATTTAACCAGATTTTCTAAACTCTTAGAGAAAAAAAGGGTTGCTCAAGGAGTACAGTCTGTCTCCTTTTCATTTCCTTGGGGCATCTGGTTAGATTGGTTTCCTGTTGTGGTCATGCCACTCCATCTTTCTGCACTTTGTTGCAGTCCCATCCTTCATTCTGAAGAAATGCCCAAGCGACTTACGCAGAAACGTTCAACAGTAAAATTATCACAGGAGACCTCAAGCAGCCTGAGGCAGATGAAGACAGTAGGGAAAACACTAAATACACCAAGTGTGTTAGAATGCAGGTTGTCCATGCTGAGAAGTGATACAGCATTCCACTGGGAAAACTGTTGAGGTTGGGCAGCTTCACTTCTAAACATATCTAAGATTTACAGAAGTGAAATATTTACTTGTTCACATACCTTTCTGGGCACCGTGTTTTGTGAGCACTTGCTATAAATATTAAAATACCAGTAGTGTAAAATATTTTTTTAAATGAGCACTGACCAATCTCCCTTTTGCATCACTACTGTACCATAGGGAAAGGATTTGCTTGCTCTCCTATATGTCTATTACATGGATGTACTGTGTGGGAATTTAGTTAGGGAATAAAGATTGACATTTGATTATGAGAACAGTGAAATTCAGGGCTACATCCTCTGTTTATGTTTTTACTTTAATTTGAAGGGAACTGCAGTGAAAACCAGGAATGTACTTAAGTGCATGACTGTTAATGGAATTGGCTGAGATTCCTGGTGGAAGGCCAGTTTTTGTACAGATTTTGTCTGTCTTGCTTTGCTGTTTCCTAGTGGCACTGAAATGTAGCTGGTATGAAAGGTCTTGATTACAGAGGAATTAAAAACTAAGTCATACTGCCTGTCAGCTGGATGTACAAAAGCCTGAGCAGAATTAGAGTTTTTACCAGGAAACCAGCACAAAGTGGAGTTTTGGACTGATACATCCATTGTAGCCTTTATTTGCTACAAGATGAACTAAAGGGCTTGATGTGTGATTTATGTCAGGATTTGATGAACAAACATTAATTTAATCATCAAAATACCCTTACAATTTCAAAACAGAAATAAATGAATTGCATAAAAAGCTGTATCATTCAGTGAGTATTTCGTTTGAGGCATAAGCAATATGGATTGTGAGCTATGATTCCTCTGCTGGGTGAGCAAGGTAGCAAAGCAGTGATTTCTTCCACTGCTGTGCATGGTTGCAGCAGCTAAACACCTTTTGACGCATGGAAATGGAAATAGGCATGTACTGCCTTTCTGCACATAGCAGATTAGCTAAACTGCAGGACTTAGTAATTTGCATGGCAGACAACCACCAGCCTCACCAGTGCAAGGACTAAACAGGCACAGTTAGTATTGTGGGCAAAATGACAGAGTTTTTTCTCATGGCATCAAGATTTGCTCTGGAGAATAAAATTCTGTTGCCCTGATTTAAGTTTTTATAGGCATGCATTTGTAAATAAAAGCCTTTCCGATGTATAAGCAATATTTAAGCCATACTGTAGGGAGTGTTATTAACATATATATCTTAAGGTTTCTATTTGTAAATGTAATAATATATTAAGATCAGATGGCAGTGTATTGTCTATATTCAACAGTATTTTACAAATTGCAAGTGTTTGTGTCTAATTGCATGCTAATGTTTAAGTTCCTTTCCTACAAATCACTTTAAATGAAATATCAGAATAATTTTGGTGACTGTTAAAACTTCGGTGCATTCAGATATTTATAATTAACTTGGATAATTTTAATCTTTCTCTTTTGTTTCTAATTCAATAGAGCAACATAAATAAAAGACAGGAAAGACTTTTTACATTGCCTACTTTTGGTCTATCTTGTAGAATATTTTCTTCTCTCTCCAGAGCTTTGTCCATTCATATTTTAAATAAGTCAGGCAAATGAGAGTAACTCTGTAATGCCAACAGCAGCAGAAGATTATTTCAAAATCCACTAAGCTGATCTGTTACACCATATTTTAACACCTGAACGTATTGGTTTCTTTGCTGATTTTATTTTTATTACATCTGCTTATTGCAGATTTTAAGTCTCATAAACTTCTAATTTTTTTTTATAAATTAGGCTCCCCAGGAGTTAGTAGATAACTGTCAAAGCCACCTTAATAGCTTTTGGGTATAAAATAAATTAAAAGATAATACAGTATGTTCTTTTGTATAATTTATGTTTTATACAGGTATTAATAGATAAATATTAATTATATATATATATATATTACATAATGTAAACATATGAAAATAAAAATATAATGGAAAGTTTTCTAAGAGGACTGCATCTTGATAATCCTTGGTTGACTGATTGATTTCTCCTCTGTCTAAAACCCTTAGAGAGATTGGAAATTTTGAATTCTAATTCTTGGACATTTAAGTGATTTTGACATTAATGAAAAAAAGAAAGAAAGAAATGCAAAAATTATTTTTGCATGAATTCATATCTGTCTGTAATGCCCTCATGTAAGGATGATATCAATCATAATTAATTTTTAAAAGCTTTTTTGTCCAGTCTTCACTGAAGGCTGACCAAATGCAGTGCCTTGTCCATTTGCATTTTAGGTAGTAACAGGAAGAAAACAGAAACACAGTTAAGCCTTACAGAGGTTTATTTTCAGTTAAATTGAAATAGGACTTATTGATTAAGGAAGCACTCTACAGTGTAATACGTGCATGTCATTAAAAAATATTTTTAATTGGACATAATTGTGTTCAGTACACCAGATTTCCACACACTTGTATTTGGTATTATTATACAAAACCTGGGGTATTTGTTTCCAGACATAAAAACTAGTTCAAATTAAATTAAGAGTAGGCCAAATATCAGTTGCTTATAGCAAAGATATTTTTATTTTTCTGTTGTAGCAACCTTAGACTTGAAGCCAACACCCACATAGCAGCCACTAGGTTCACAGGTTATGCACAGCTGAAGAGAGACCTTCTCTCTGACATTTCTGTCTGTAGCAGCAGATGCATTGATATGTGTCAGTTTATTTTAATCAGTTTAAAATAAAGTGAGATTAAATTACAATTTGCTCTTAGTGGTAGTGCACTATGGATGAATTTTTCTGGTTTTCTCATCCAGAAGATGTTTCTCTTTCCTACAAACCTGATCCTTTCAACTTCAATAGCCAAGTGCCATTACAACCAAAAAAAAACAGTTTTGCTTGATACAGTTCAAGGATGTAGGGGTGATTTTCCAATTCCAGTTGGAGACATTGCACTTTATCTTCTGCAGAGTAAGAGCTGTACATCAGTTGATTTCCATTCCATAAACCTAGCACTGGAAAAAGAAATATGGTATGTTGCTTTTGCCAAAATAAATGAGACTATAAAAAGGAGAAAAAATAATTGGATGCCTTGTTAAATATTCAAAAAAAAAAGAGATGTTCATATGTCAAATCCAACATCTTCAAACTACTTGGACTATTTTTGTGTGTCCTTCTCAGCTTAATTTCAGTGTGTCAGGTTCTTCCCTCTGATCACTGATCATGTTCTTAAGCCTGGCTGTCGTTAGTGTTGAAACACACTTTTAGGTATTCACTGCTGATTGTGCTACGAGTTCTCAAGTCACAGAATTCAAACTTAGTTTTGTAAGGGTTTTGCTGCATGTTTCATCACTAAATTACTGCCAGGCTTTTGAAGAATAGCAGTGTATTCTGATTATTGTGGGCAATGCACAGAGGAAGAAAAGCTGTTGAGCAATGCAAACATTTTCTTAGCTGAATCTTGTGGCTTGAAGTGTTTTGCTCATGCAAGCAAGAGATGTGTGTGTACTCAGTAAAAGAAAACTTGAGGATGAAATAGCCAAGCTCCTAGCTGCACTGTGTAATCCTTCACTTAAACATGCCTGAGTACTGCAGGATTGCCCTGCAGAAGTATTTAAAAAAAATGTTTCAGGGAAGATCAGAAAAATATTAACTGATAAATCTGGTGTCTGTATAAGGTGAATTAGTTATTATACAGAATGCAGTTAGTGAACATGTGAATAAATGCAACATATAAGGGAAGAGTTGACACAGCTGTTATGAGAGGTTGTACTTCAGTACTTTGGAGAAGTCAGGAAGCAATAAAGAAGACCTGGTCAATACAGTCTGTTGGGATTTCCAGGAAGCATTTCCCACATGGGACGGTGATTTTTTAAAGAGGAAAGAATCCTGAACTGCAGGATTCCTTGCCACAGGATGCATGGATGTTGTTTTGTGGGCTACAAGACTGATCAGATGAACTTGTGAGTGTATAGAGGCATAAACCCCAGTTTAGAAAATGCTTGGGCACATTTGTCATGTGAGGAAAATGTTCTGGAAAAGTATTGTTACATTTTCACTGGTTCTCATGGCCTTTCTTTATCTCCCACTGCTGAATACTGATAGAAACTGCATAGTGTGTCTTTTCTCTAAGCCACTGTGTTCTGGTAAGGGTGCAGTTCCACACATGGAAATTTCCAGAAAATATGGTCATTGGAATTTTCAAATGGCATACCTTCTATGTTTGATAGATGAACTGTGGTAGTATATGACTGCAGTATAACATATAACTTCAGTATAACACTCTTGTCAAAATATTTGTTTTTTCAGAGAGATGTCTGCTAACCTGGGGACAGATTTTGCCAGTGTTTTCTAATGGTCTTTAGTGGCACTTCTATGAAAGCATTCTCTGTTGATTTTCTTCTCTTTTTCAGTTTTACATGAAGCACTGGAAATCGCAAAATATGGTTGTGGCTTTACAAACAGTGGCAAAATATTCAAATGAACTTACAATATTCTAATGTAATGGAAGGTTTTCAGTATTTTTTGCACTACTTCAAGTCTATAACATTTTGTGTGTAGGTACAAAAATCTATAATTACTATAGTTTTTCCTATTCAGAAAAATGTATTCAGAAAGTTTCTGACTATCCATACTTTTTATTATAGTGATATTTTAAAAGGTGTCTGGAAAAATAGAATGAAGTTTATTTTCTGCTATATATTTATATTTTGCAAAATGAGGACTTCTTTTCAAGAGATGTGCTGGAAAGAGACCAGGAAATTGGCATTGTCCTACAAATATCAGTGAAACCATAAAGAAACTATGCAGATGCTTTTATCTTACATTCAATATGTCAGTAACAAAATTCAGTTAATATTTTGGAAAACTGCTGCAAGAAAGAAATTATGCACTACTTACCCTTCCTCAGCTTCTGAGAATGTTTCTGGTGTCTTTTGGCTCATTTTGTTTGCTAATCAAGTCCACGTAGATAATTAAAATAATCCAAATATCCTCACTGCTGTACACCAGCAATACTGTTCTTTGCAGGACCACTGGAAGGTGAGGTGGGCTCTTTTTCTCTTCTTCTAGATCTCATTTACATGCTGATTAGCTAAGATCAATATCTTGTATAACAAGACCTACCAGCTCTTTGTAATTTATCTTTTTTTTTTTTTCCTCCCCTGACATTTGGGAATGTAGCATGTACAAAACAGCCCCATAGCAGCTGAAAAATCAACTCTTTAAAGATACACACATTACTTGGAATAAGTCACTCCTTCATCTTCCCTTTCAACAGCTGCCTTATAATTGGAGTTAAAAACTGTATGAACATCCTACGCCTTGATGATATGCAGGTGGCTGACTTCTACACCAGAAACCTTGGCCTTTTTTCTTAAACTGATACTTTAGCTGCTAAAATTCCTGTTAATAAATCCCAGTTTGACTTCCTGAGTCCATATTTCTGAAAAGTGCTATAGTCCATGGTGACCAGGGTACCAGTGATTTTTATCTTTGGTGTCATTGTCATGTCATGACAAAACCTTCCCAGCCAGTTCAGATCCCTTGTTGTTTCTCCTACATACCTTTTTTCAGTTCATTCAGAACTTCCATATCCTCTTTCTTTTAACAAAGATTCAAATTTTTCTTTTAATTCCTTATCACCTTTTTAACTCTTTCTTTATTTTTTACTGGAAAAGTGTTTGTGAAGAAAAAGTGAAAGTGACACACAGTGTTGCTCTTACATCACCAATATGAACAATGAGAAAAAATGGAATTTTAGAATATAATTATAGAGTGCATGGCATGAGATTTCCTGCAGGGTTTTCTAAAACTATGTCTTATTGACTCACAAAATGTCCTGTTAATCTCAGTGCTGTCTTTGTAGTATTATTTTCCTGGGAAAAAAAAGTGTTAGTAGTATGAAGTCAGTTATTTTCTCTGAAAAGTGAGATAGAATTGTTTTTATTTTGCATTTATTTCAATTTTATTCATTGATCCTTGCTTCTTCTGGAAAAAGTAATTAAAAGAATTTTTATAGATTATGTCTGCTAATTGGTCTATTTATCTTGATTCATAGAAAAATATATTGGAAAATATTTATACCTGTGTGTTTGTATGTGTTTGCACATGCATGTACTTCCAATTTGAAGAGACAGCTTTTTCATTGTTGAGAATTATGAAATATAATGTCATTTACAAAGTGCATGTAAGAACTGCTTGTCAAAACTCAATTTCAGCATTATTCAGTGTGTGCATGGAGCTGAGGCTGCCATCTGCAGAGCTGTGTATTTCATGCCTTTCATGTCGTTCCAGCACTGATAGCCATTGGGAGGTACAGCATGACAATAGAGACGGTGGATGTTGGATGGTGCAAAGAGATCACGGACCGTGGAGCCACCCAGATTGCTCAGCGCAGCAAATCCCTCCGATACTTGGGACTGATGAGATGTGATCAGGTAAGGAGCCTTTGCCTGAGCTGGTGCCTGATTCTGAGTGTGATAGTGTTCCTGTGTGTGTGAGGGAGGCAGCAGGATTTATGTTTTTCTGAACAAAAATGTTCAGTATTCACTACTGTAGCAACTGTTCTGGTGTGCTGTGTTCACTTTGGCAGCTCAAAAGGCACACAGAGGACTAGAAGGAGCAGTATAAATGTTTGCTGATGTAGATTTTCAAAATACATTTGTAGGTTACACTTGCAGCCTGAGGTGCTCACAAGTTTTTCATAAACGTGTCCTCTGACAGTTTTGAATACTTTTGTCTGAAAGTGGTTGGCATGTCATGTTGTAACTGTGACAGACTACTTTGTTTCTTAAAAAGAAAGGAAAAAAATCTTCAGTGTAAGTTCATGAGTGATTTAGCAGTTTTCTGTATATGTTCTGTTGATCATATATCATCGTTTTGAAAACAAAGGAGAAAGATTTGAATAAAACTATAATGCTAAAAAGAGAAAAAAATACTGAGTTTCTTACTGTGTAGCTTTATACTTGGAGAATAGTAAGAATGTCTATAAGTTTTAGCACTTTATCATTAGAAAAAAAAGGAGAAGGCAGTCCATCTCCACTTCACCCTGTATATAACCTTCAGAAAT
Organism: Onychostruthus taczanowskii; assembly: GCF_017590055.1. Taxonomy (NCBI): domain Eukaryota; kingdom Metazoa; phylum Chordata; class Aves; order Passeriformes; family Passeridae; genus Onychostruthus; species Onychostruthus taczanowskii. The sequence goes on along the minus strand of NW_024498352.1, from coordinate 619,662 downwards.
CATATTTCTGTTTAGAAGAGAGATCAAGAGGTCCAGGAACACAGCAGAAATAGCTAAAACAAAAATCATTGGAGGTCCAGAGTCTCTGACCTTAAGGCTTCACATAACCCTCCAGGGATTGTTTCTTTTCCAGCCATCATCAACAAAATGTCTGCCTTGTGATGCCCATCATAAGCATTTCTCAGGCTTGTGGATTGGATACACTCTATAGAAAAACAGGTTTTAGTCTAAGAAACTTCATGCTCCAAACCATTACCTTGCATCCTTCACAGTGCACTATAGAAGACAGTGACAAAACACAGTATTTCAAATGGCAAGGAATAATAATGTTCAGGTCAGTGGTAAAATTAGAAATAGCATTTTGCAAAGCCAGCCTTAGGCAGTTTCCAGTTTGCAAGGAGGTTGAGCACTTTGGAAGAATTGCTCTGTCTATCAAAGCTGAGTCTACTTAATCTCCTAAACATTAGTGTTTTATAAGAGCCAACAGACAAAAAGAGTGTGTGAATCTCTTTGATGGATTGTGCTAAGATTATGTACTTAGAGAATGTTAAAAGGGTTACTTGACCTTGGGAATTAGACCTGACCCGGAATCATCTAACCACTTCTGCACATGTATTTATCTTGTGAATTTAGCTAATGTTGGACAATCAACAAGGATCTAATAAGTGCAATAATTTTATCCTGTCTTTAACTGCTATAGAAAATCAATGATCTTGATGTTGAAAACAAGCTTTGCTGCCTCATAAGTTAAACTATATGTTGTTTTTGTAGACATGTACTACAGTCTGTACTCCTTTAATTGCTGGTAAACACTTTTCTCATTCTTGACAGGAGTGTACAACATCTTTTGGGTTACAAAAGTCAACTGCTAAAAAGAAAAAAAAATATTACTTAAGAAAGCTTCAGGGAAGATATAAAAGCACTGTTGACTGTGTGCCTCCGAGTGTGTGTGTGAATCTGCAAGTATCCAAAGTACGGCAGCTAAAAGATGTTAAGAAATGTGTAAACACTGTTACAGCGAACATTGTAGTAGTGGGACTATCACTGGTAATTATTTTCTTGTTTGCAAAGCCTTGATGGGAAGAATAGCTCCACAGACAGAATGAAGTACTGTCTTTGACTTAAGGGATTTTTGGCAGCTAGAAGAAGCCAACTCCCTTTTTCCACTGCAAACGAACAGAGAAATTTCTGAACAAAATTGTGTTCTCAACTGTGTCTCCCCAGTATCATGCAGAACTAATTTTTTTCAGGGGCTGTTCTATTAAATTAAAAATGTCAGTGTCCAGCACACTTTAATGGAATTCTTCCATTAAAGAGAATTCTTGGGTGGTGCAGAAGGGTTTATTTACACTCCCAGTTGGCCAAAAGTCTTGTCTTTGTACTGTTGTCAGCTTGCAATGAAGAGAAAGTTTGAAGATTTGTCCCATCTAACCAGGCTTCCTTTTCTGAGGTGCTGACTGTTATGCTCATACCAGGTAGCTTTTATGCCTTTCTAAGAATTCCCAGGCATTTGGAAGGGAAGTACTTAAACACAGTTACATAAGGAACATCTGTAAGTAGACTTCAAATGGGTACCACTAAAACACTCTTTATGAGCCAGGCTTTTTGGAATTTCTTTGATATGCACTTGACATAAATTAGAGGCATCAAGGGTCCGCCCCAGAAAGATCAAGAGAGGCTGTGAGCCTGGGTAAAGGCAGTCTCTGTTTTATGCCATTGATTATCCAAGTGCCTCCAGGCAATGTGTTTCAGTAGATGCAAAGCATTATTGATCCACACCATGAAAATAATCAAATTATTCATTTTTCATCAAACTGCTATTGCCGTGACCTTTCTTTTTATCATTTTTCCTACCATCTTACATGCACACCACAGAAGCAATATGGTCTTTGCCTTAAAATAGATGACATTGTGTTGAGAAATATCACTTAAAAATGCTGACTTTACTATGAGGTCATCATAATGAGAGCATGTATTTCAGTTGGAACTTTTCTGTGCCTGATGGAATACATCTGAGAGACTGTCATCCAGACCTCCTGAAGTGTGAAAGTGATCTAGAGTAGACTCTGTTTTTAAATACCTACGTTCTGGACAACAGAATTCCCACTTGTCTGCATACTAACATGACCAGGTACTTAAAGCAGCTGGGCCCCTTCTCCCTTCTGATCTCTCTCACAGGACAGGGTATTGACTGTTCAAATAATTTTTGTGTACATGGGTACGTGTACGTCTGTGCAGGCACCAGGCATCACTCAGGACTGTACAAGTCATATGTTGTTCCATAGAAAGAAAGTGTTGCCATTCTGAGTCTCCATTTCTTTTGAAAGCGGTAACAGATAAAATCAGTAGTTATTTAAGGCCTAAGCAGGACGTTTTAGAGGTTAGGAATTGGAAAAGGTATGAAAGAGAAGGCATTTCTGTTTTACATTCTGGTGTTCTGCCTGTGTTTGCACTGTGCCATGCTTCCAGGGGTAGCAAGCCAGGCTTTGTTCCTTCTTGTCACCTCTTCACAGTGCTCTGGGAGCAGGGTGCAACCACAAACTTCCCATTTCTCTGCACAGAGGAGTGCTGTGCTGCTAGGGTTGTGTTTTAGGACTTGATGTGGCTGTGTGGGAGCACAAGGCAGGTTGGTGCTGCTTCAGAGCCCAGCATCTCTTGGTTTGTCACCTCGGAAGCACCAAGAAATGCATAACAAGGGCTATATTAAATTCACTTCAGGTTAGTTCCGCACAGCGGATTGAGAACATGACTGTTCATTCTTCCAACCAACTTTTAATTGTAGCTTTTTATTTTTTATCACAGCTTAGGAAAGAGGATATTTTAAAGATAATTGAACCTTTCCTTTAATTACTTTAAGTATCTTAAGAAAGGTGTGGGCAGTTACAGGATACTTTCTTTTCTCCCACAAGCACTGACATCAGAATTCCTAAGAGCTTTTCTTGCATCCTAAGAGCATAAAATGATGTCTGCATCAAAATAACAGATTTAAATACACATTTCAAGCTTTTCTTTCTGAACACAGTGTACTGTACATTCCTGTAATTAAACTGACCTAGATCCTATTCACTTTTTCTAGTTAATGAATTAATTAATTAATTTGTATATTTTATACTTGATATTTTAAAAAATGGAGGAAAAGGGTGATGTTTTCCATACTATTTATTTCTAGAAATCATTTGAAATGTGTCTTTATAGCACTTCTTTCTTGTGCTCTCACAAGAAGTGAAACAGCTTTAAATGGTGGCAGCTTGAAATCTTTACCCTTGGGGGAAATAGCTGGGTATCAGCTAGGAAATAGGGACTAAAAATTTGTTGGTTTTTGTTTTATTTTGGTTTTTTTCTGGGTGATAGCTTGACTGGTTGAACAACGTGTCACAATAATCTTCCTGCAACTTTTCTCACACACAATTTTCATATTTCAAGATCCTTTTCCTGTAACCGTGGTGCAATTTGTAGCAGTTATCAAGTGTTCCCACTTAAATGCAGGAGATATTTCTTGGGAAAACAGGCAGAAAACTGACACTGAAAAACAGAAGCCACAAAATTCAATATTCACCACTATGTGTGAATGAAATTAAATGTAGAGAGTCCAACAAAGCTGGCTGTGAAAGGATGCACAACTTAGTTAATAAATCATGTTGGGGCTTATTCCTTGCTTTTTTTTTTCCTTGTTTGTTTTTTTTTCTTTCCATTTTTTGAGATGAATTTCTCAGAAAAGACATGGTTGCTTTTCGTGAAAATACTTCTGAAAGCCTGTAGCTTATTCCAGAAGACTTTCTCAGATAAATTGTAGCATATATTTCCTATTCTAGTTTTGCTTAGATATTAGAGCACAGAAGTTGATGGTCAGTACAACTGACAAAATGACAAACTATTTTATGTTCCCAGAGGAAGAAAGATAGATGATCCCTAAAAATAAAAATGGTTGGTTAAGACATCATTTGCATCTTAAGTAAGAATAAGATTTTTAGACTATATATGGATTTTAAATATAATTTATCACTTTTTCCTTCTACAAAACCTGTTTTACAAATATTTGTAAATGCATATTAAGTGAAGACCACAAATTATTAGCAGAGTTAGGAATGCAGCTCCTGTTGTTTAAGAGAAACATTTTTACCCATCACTCACAAGCTTTTAATTTACACGGCTAGTCTGCAACTGAATGTAAGTGAAAAAGAGCATTAGCTCTTTTACATATCCTAGGTTCTAGAGATACATCTTTCGGTTTCCGATATATTTTTGAACTTGACTGTTCTTAATCAATGGCAGAATAGTGAGAATACAGAGCCATGGCTTGTTTTAATGTAATTATCACAGCAATTTGCCTTCCACTTTCAGAAAATGCTATCATTAGCCTGATCAGAAAACCTGTCAAATTGCTACCATTTCTTCTTTTGTATTACAAGAGGTTCATTTTGAGATTTGAAATTATGGTTTTGTGATTTGAAGAGGAATGAAAATATCCAATCCTTCTCTTTAAGAAAAATTCTGTAGCCCTTTTTTTCTCTTAAATTACTGTAATTTGTTCAAGTACATTGCTGCATATTAAAAAGGAATTCCTGTATTTTTTTTTATTTTATATATATAATGTAGGACCTGCAATTGATACATCTCTCTATGAATAATAAAGATTTTAGATTCATGAGATCTGTGAATTTCATTAGAAGGAATCCACAGCTACCCACAACAAAAGAAGAATAGCATTTATTTCACTTTGGTTTTCAAAACAACAGTTTTAAAAGTCTGAACAATACTACTTTTGGCTTTTTCCCCCTAGTTAACTAGGATAACAGATCCATTATGTGTGTAAACGAAAGCATCTGCTGAAACACACACAAAAAGAAAGGGGTTTTATACAAGCTAAAGATTTTGTTCTTCTAGTTTAACTATTTCTTTGCTAAAAGATTTTTATTCTCCAAGCTGATACCTCTGTAGCAGTTCCATGGCACGGGGATGAAGAATTTTCCAGAGTTAATGAAATTGTCCTTGTTTCTAAAAGGCACCCACCTGAACCATGTTATTCTCTTAAGAGAAAGATGGACCCTCAGGTGATGATCAACAGTTCAAAATCATGATAAGGCAAACTATTAAGGAAGAATGCAATGTGAACTGGTCAGCATTTTTATGAATAAAAAAACAAAAATCAGAGAAATTTATTTAGAGGCATTATTCCCTGGAACTTTCAGTTATTTTTGCCAGCTGGCAACTTTTGAGAAAGACTTTTTGTTAGTTTTACATGCTGTCATTTTGACAGGTATTACAGTTATGTGCTCAAATTATTGCTAATGTAGTCAAATAGGAAGGAAAATATTCAGTGTTATTAATTCAACAGGCAGAAAGTAATCTGAAAAAATATTTATCGCTATATAAATTACCACTGTAATTTCACTGCATCTGGGTCTTTATTAACTGCAATTTTTAGAAGAAAAAAAATTTTGAAATGTTTGTAATAGTGATAATATTTTTACCTGGAAATATTCTATAGGTGGAGTCTAGAAGTTCATCTGTTGAAATGGGCAGAATTAGCAAACCAACTAACCAGCCAAACTGAAGGGCTCCTTTAAAATGGTTCTCTGCTTTAATAGAAAAATAAACCCTCAAAATAAGCAAAGAGAATTGAGAGTGAAACCTTTTTTACTTACACAGCTTAAATAAAAAATAGTGTGTTGCAGAAAACTCTGCATCCTCACGGAGATCTGAAATGGGTGTTGCTTATTTGCAGTAGACTGGCAGTTTGAGGCAATAGCATTCACATGAGAAAACAACTACAACAATGAATTTCATTCTTTTCAGGTGAGATTTAAACAAGAACTATAAAGCAGATATACTGCACCAGCAACCTTCCCACTGAAATCCTTCCAGAAGTGCTACCATGGAAAATTAGAAGACTTGTGCATTCCATGTATTTCAATTCACATGGCAGAAAAGATTGCAGATATTTCTGTTTACCTACTCCTTTACTTTTACAAATATAAATGGATAATTAATTGCTAGGGTTTAACACAATTTAGTTGTCAAATGTCATGATAATAATAGCACTGTACAGACTGTACTTGCCGATTTCATTATATATGAATCTACAAATACAGTGTGTGTGTGTACATATGTGATTGTTTTTCTTCCTTTTTTTCAATAACAGCATCCTCTAAGTCAAAACACATTATTTTCTCAAGTCATAAGGGACTTTATTTGGACTATAGGATATTGTGCTAATATTGGTAGTGCTGTTATTTTGTTAAAGTCCTAAACAAGGGTTCTGCCCCTGGGCACAAGGGCAACTGAAACTCTGTGGAATATGTCTGCCTTGGCTGATCAACTGCACTTCACACAAAATGTTTCCAGAAATCTTTAATTTTGTTATGGCTACAGGCAACAGTTATAATTGGGCCACCTGAGAATAGAATTCATTCAACTATTAGCAGAAAAAAAAAATCAAAGTACACTTTTTATATGACACTCATTTGAGGAAGCAAACTACAACTTAGAGAAGACAAAGACTGTGTGAAACTGTTTTCCTTATAACTCTAAAGTGTGTGTATATTGGATTTTTTTGTAAAACATTAGAGAAATAGGAACATAAAGAGTTTTCCATATCCATCATTGTGGATACACACAATGACTATAAAGTCATTTCTTTGACCATTGCATACAAATTTGGCTTTCGTGCAATACTTCTCTATGTGTATTGAGACAGAATTGCACACAAATTCCAGTAGCCCTAATGCTGAAATAACACTCCATAAGTAAAATGCCAACAATATTGTAAGAAAGCCCTTTGGAGACAAATTCATTTGCATTTCTTCTGTGTGAAGTTGATTTTGTGGATGTTTATATGTAGAAATGTTATGATAATACTTGTTCCATTTTTCTAACCTAACCAGCCAATGCCCCTTCCAACAGCTAGGTTAGATGCTATGCAGAAACTATTTTAACTGTCATCCCTGAATGGTGGTCTGAGGGACGCAGGCAGGTTTGTGTATGAAGTCCTAGTTATGCACCCTTGCACTAATCCAGTTTTGGAAGCTTTAGCTTTTTTATTTATATAACTGCTTATTGGTTTCAGTTCTGAACTTGGAATGGAGATAGCATTTTAATTATCAAGTGAGTTGGTCATTAAACTGAAGTCATTAAGATGTGAAGATTTTTAGGTTTTGTTGTTGAAAAAGACTGATCAAACTCTTCAGATTAGCACTGAATACTCATACACTGTGGAGAGCTGCCTAAAACTTGCAATTTAAGTGATGAGTCTACTCTTGCTTTTCAGTATCGCTCTAGATAACACAGACATTCTTGGCACATTTTAATAGCTGTAGAGTCTGATCCTGATGCACCTATAGGAGGGGTTTTGGAGATCAGTACAAAATCTTACAATTCTTGGCAATTTAATGAAATTTAATGAAAATTTAATGAAATTCTTCCCAGACAAGATTTCCAGGACATGATATAAACAGGACTTTCCTGGTTACTTTTCCTTAGCTTGTCTTTAGTTGAAAAGACAAGATAAGGAAAAGTAACCAGGAAAGTCCTGTTAAAGAAAACCACCTCTGTTTCTGTTCCTGAGCAGTGAATGAAGATGTCAGTCTCATTAAAAATAAATGCATGGTTTGGCTGATGGTTTTAAATGTAATCTTTAATTTACCTTAACAGGATTAAGAAAACTTGAATTCATCCTTTGAATTTAATAAGATCTGTTGTAGGAACATAATGAACATAACTAGCTTAAAAAAAAAAATTCTAGCCCTTTGGAATAATTTTATATCTTTAGAAATTCCTAATTTTAGAATCTAGAAATTAAAGAAAACAATGCTGAAATTATCAATAACATTATTTATTACTAAACCAAATGACACAGCAAATTTAAAAAAAAAAAATTACCTCATAACTATTCTTGCTTGCATTTTGAATTTTTCATGAAAACTTGTGGAAGGTGGCATAACATAAATTTCTGAAGATGTTCTGTGTCAGACAAGCAGTGTTCCAAATTAGTAAATACTGGCAATAGGACTAGATGTGTAAGTATAACATGCTATCAAAATATGAATTAATATTTTATTGTGAGTAGCTTTCAGTTTACTCTGAGCCTGAAAAAAATCAGCTCATAAGTGTTTGTTACTTTATTCTAGGAAAAATATTTGCAGGTGGTGGCAGTTTTCAGGATTTCTGTTATGGGCAGACTATTTTACCTAAAGGAGAGTAAGAGTGTTGAACATTGATTTCCCATTTTTCTCAGTATTTCAGCCATATTTTGTGTGTAATAGCAGAGTGATGATGAAAGTTCTCCAAAGAGGCATACACAAGTCCCTTTTGCCAGTGTACCATTTCACAGGGACTAGAAGGGTGTTCTTGTTCTTCTTTCCAAGATTAACTCCTATTTATCACATTAGAAATGTTCTCTAGCATGGATAATATTTAAATACTGTCTGTACAACCACACTGTCATTAGACGAAGAAGAAGTTAAGGAGGTCCTACCCCAGATAACATTTGTCACAAAGTCAAGTGCATTCTTCTGGGAAATAGGCCATATGTGTTCAAGTGTCTTTAAGCAAAAAGTATTCAAAACTATGACTTCTAGGTCATAATCTAGGCACTAATTGAGTTAAAGGGAGATGATACTACTTAGTCTTCCATTTTCTGTAACCCATCTTCTTCTTTGTTTTGTTTTTTCAATCTATTCCTTAGCCTGGGATAAATTCTTATTTCAGGAAGAAAAAATAATTTTCAAAACAGTCTTTGTTGTTATTTTGGTTTTTTGTTTGATTACCAGGATTTGCAAAACCTATTACTTTGTTCTTAATGATACAGGCTGCATTCTCTCATTATGTGTTAAAACATAATTGAAGAGCTATTCAAGTTCAGATGAATGATTATGTATTAGATAATCTAAGTAGTTTATCTCCAGAAAAATATAACATTTTACAATATATTAAGATGTGGAGATTTTTACTTTTCATTCATTGAACAAGAATGTTTAAGCTCAGAAGGGAAAATTGTTCTGTTTGTGTAATGAACTTATTTTGGGAATGACATTCAGAACTTTTGTTTTATCACCAGCCAGGCTGATCTTAACAAAGAGACAGAAGCTTGTGTTCTAATGGCTGGGCATAAGACTTCTTTTCATCTTAATCCTACCACTAGGGAAAAGATGACAAGGATACTAATGAAGTTGACTTAGATATTACTTTTCACATTCATTAACAAAGAATAAAATTTTATTTCCTTTTTTCCTGTTTTTCAGATAGTGAAGTTTTAGTCCAGTAGTATGGAGAGTTTTAAATACTGAAAGTTTTTCATTGTTTTAGTGTCTGACCAGACTTTTCTCATGGTAAAGAAAAGGTATCAAATTCTTTAGATAGGGAATACTTTTTTCCTCATCTCTGGGTCCAGGTTGCTTGTTCCACTGCCAAGTTTTTTTTTCCTTCTTCTGTTATGTAATCTTACTTTTAATTTAGTTTGGCATAATTTTTAACTCCTTGCATTTTACTCTCAGGATTAAAAACATTTATATTTAACTTAAAGTTACATATATTCGATCATTTATCATGAAGCTTGGTAAGATATTTTTATCATGAGAGTAAACTCAGTTTTTCAGACTCAAAGTAATTTCTTTCTGTAAATGTTATTGTTCCAAATACATCCATAGGATTTGTCATTGCTTTACTGTTTAACAACAAGTTACAACACAAGTTGCTTAGGATCAAACTAATAATTTAAAATATTTGCTTAATCCTCCAGTAAAAAATGGAAAAAGCTTCTACTCTTCAGACTTTAGTCATAGAACAGGTGTTTTTTTCAGTGGCACTTCTGCAATGGTTTTATCTGCCTTCTTCATACTCATGTTTATTTTGTAACTGTATTTGGCACTTGATGCCCAAAGCTTCCTGCTTCTGTTTAGCAAAGTACTAATAGCAAATAGCAAAAAAAATTTATCTAGTAATAATTGTGTCAGGAAAAAACTAGGACAAACAGTTAGAGGTGGTTTTCTTCATAGGTTTTTATGACTAAAATATACCATTGTAACATCCTCTGCCTTCCTCAATGTCCTGGGCCATGCCTAAGTTAACCTGGTAATAAATATATCAACTTAAACCTAGCTAGGCTGTATCTTGTGTACATGGCCTGAGTCCAATACATCAGGGCATGGAGAGCATTTGCTACCTTCCTGTGTGTGAGCATCATCTTTGTAATGAATTCACCTTATTTGTTTCTTATAACAGAGAATATGCATGTAACACTGGCTCTAAAGCCAGGATATCCATGCTGTTTTAACAAATAATGCCCAACAGGTTAGTGCTAAATCATAATAACTTCTATGTACTAGTAAAATTTGCAACTATCTAGTAGATAAATAACGCATCTCATTCAAGCTTCCCATTAAGAAGGAGCAAAATAAGCCACTGTCAGTTGTAAGCCTCTTTGTTGTGCCTGAGTTAAACATTAAGAGGAGTTTCTGGTAGCGTGATAGATTCTGCCGTGGGTCTCTGCAGCATAACTCTAATGAAAAGAGACTTTTGACTATTTTTCGGATAGGCATAAAGTAGCAAATTACTGCTACTTTGGGGATTCTTCCCTTCCAAGCAATATTTCTGTGAATTGTAGCTTACAATTTGCAAGTATGTATTCAGCTGTAAATATCAAATATTATGGGGACTTGTGCTATCTCTGATTTCATTTTGCTTTTTCAAAGTCACTTCTTGTTTTTCAGCACTGAAAGATGTTACTGTAACATAGCAATTTGCCAGAGAAGTACAGTTTGTGCTGTGAAGTAAACCAGTTTTCTATCCAAGTCAGTCTCAGCTAGATGAAATTTCCAATGAAGATTGAGTATTTCTATTATCAAAATAGAAGAACTGGATATTAAACCTTTCATTTATCCTTGTCATTGGGTGCAATCACTGTTCAGAAGGAAGCTGTCCTTGTTATCTTGTAAGGACAAAAATATTATTAGATACTGTGGTTACCGTGCTTTAAAATATTTTTCACAAGACAGATCTTTGTAATGGTAGTAAACGTTTCAGTCTGCCTTTTTACTTTTGGCCTGGAAAGTGGAACACTGAGGGAAGAAAAGCAAACAATGCCATAATTTGTACATGCTACTTATGTAGGTGATTCAGTAACTGTAGTATCAATGCATTTTAAAATGCCCAGTTGTTCAGCAAAGATTTCAGAGGGAGCCAACAAGAAGTCATGGTTCTTAAGGTTAATCTTTTATTTGTCTAAAGGCTGAAGAAAGCCATTCACCTCTGTGGTATGAACTGCAATCATCTTTAAAATAATTGAACAAATTAATCCCCTTGCAGCACTGAAGTTGTAAGGGTGTTAGGTTTAGCTGGGTCTGTTGGATTGTTTTATGAAGAATAAAGGTGCTAACTTTAATGTCTCAGATTTAAGAGGGACATCCCAGACCCAACGATATTGGATGTTTTAATTATTGATCCCAATTCCGCAGTGTTACCCTCACAAAAGAAGGCTAAAATAAAATCTTCTGCCAGTGATATATGTGAAGTCATGCAGGATTTTTACCTTTTGGAAAAAGAGACATAAAGGAGTAATTGATCTACCCGCAACATAGAATAGTTAGTATTTTTCCCCATCTTTAGTCATGTTACTTTTCATTGCAGACCTGTTGATAGCAACCATACAGTCCAAGTTCATTTCAGTAAAGTTAATTGTGGAGTTACTACTTAGCATTTTTAAATGTCTCCATAACTGTACCGTAAATTAATTAATAGATGTAATCTATTTTCATTTGCCAAAGCCAAAAAAACTCACGTTTTTAAATGTATGTCTGCTTGAGCAACTTTGAGTAAATAGCTTCTATTTCAAGTTAGAAATCTATTACTCTGTGCAGCATTTTGTGTAACCAGGATAATAAAACTTCTTCCTTTGAAATGAAATCAAAGCATGGGGTTTGATTTTGGTTTTTTCATTCTCTAACCAGACATTACATTCTGTATATTTATTTTGTGATAAATGTACCCAAACCTATAGTAACAATGAAAATCCCCATGCTGCAACTCTGCCCAGGAGTCCAAAGCTTTTTCATTCTTCTACCTTGCCTAATGTTACCCTTTTCATTCACTTTCTGCACATCACAGGTTCTGTTCTTTTGTTGCAGGTGAATGAGGCCACAGTGGAGCAGCTGGTGCAGCAATATCCACATATAACCTTCAGTACTGTGCTGCAGGATTGCAAGAGAACACTGGAGCGGGCTTATCAAATGGGCTGGACACCCAATATGTCTTCTGGCTCCTAACTTTCTGTACCAACCTGTTCCACTGCTGCATTTGGTAGATCTAATGGGGATTGCAGAAGGGTTTATAACCTTTCATATGATGCAATATAGTTGTGAGTTTACAGAGGTTACAGTAAAATGGCAAAAGCTGTACACTGACTTTAATGTACTGTACAACTAAGTACAAATATTGAAGCAAAACTTTAGAAATGCATTGTGGTTTTGTTTGCATAAAAGTGATAAAAGCCTTTGGCAAATTTCTTGAAGTGGATTCCTACTAGTTCTCTGGATAGTTTGAGTTATAGATGTTAAGCTTGTTTTCCTCTGTTTACTTTGCCTTGGTCATGTGTGTTTCCTTTGATCTGTAAATGGTAACCCAGTGCTAGCGTCAGTGCAGTTGATCAACAGAGGCACATGTTGAAAATGGGAACTAAACTTGATGCTTTTTATTTACTAAAGCTATGCCAGTGGTTTTAAGATACAGAGTAATAAGAAAATCTACCGTGAACTTTCTTATCAACATCTTCAGGTTTTTTTCTTTAAATATAGGAAGCTGTAGTGATAGTAAAGTCTTTCCCACCTTGACATTTTAATAATAATAACATTTTAATAATGAATAACACTGCTTACCGTAAGAATAATAACCAGCTGCATTTCATGAAGAGCAAGAATAGCTGAATACACCAACTATCAGAAATAAGTTGGTGATGCGTATTATATTTGGCTAAAAGAATTTATGTCTATTGTAAATGAACTTGTCTCCTCTGACTATGCTGTTCTGTTGACAAATTGGAAAATTCTGATGAATGGGTATAAGTCAATAACAGGATCCCTCTCATTTCCTGTGTGGTTTTATTTTAGAATGGATCTTCCAATGCAAATAGTGCTTACCTTGAGAAGGCCATCACAACGTGAGTCCCATTGTGGGTATCTTCTGTAGGATCAGATGCTTCCTAATACAGTGTGTGCATGGAAATGTCCAAATTAAGCACATAAAATTATTAATTTTCTCTGTGGGACTACTATGGTTTAATCCCAAACAGCAACCATGTATCACACAGCCTTTCTCTCACTCTCTCTCACACATTGCATTCTAAGGAGTTAAATTTGAGCAGGGAATTGTGAAAAATACAGACATTGCAGCTTCAATTTGGAGTTGCCTTAACCTTTAGAGTATTACCATTTGGTTAAGAATGTTGTCAGGTATGTAACACTGGATATTTGTTTTTAAAAGATTACAGTATTTAATCCAAACTATGAAATGCTTAAGCTTCAGCTGAAAAGTTGTCATTATTGTCAAAATGTTTTGCTAATCCAGAAGGCCTAATGCAGCATAACATAGAAGATTGTTTAGTATGGCTGTATAACCCTGTAAACCTATTTGTTGATTTCCATAGCATAATTTTTTACAACAGAAACATCAACTCACGTTACTTCCAGTGAGGATGTTGAATGTTTTCTTATTAGACTTTTCAAAATGGGGATGAACTAATTTCTCTGGAAAAAAAAAATATATCATAAAGATTTTGTTTAAAATAAGTGGTAAATACTTGTGAACATGTGTAATGCTATGCTGTTCATTTACTCCTAAATGGCAACAATATTTTAAGAAGAAAGCCAGTGAATTATATTGCAGATATAGTACAGAATCTTAGTCAATTTTCTTTTAATGTCTTTTTATGAGTGCATTGAAACTATTCACACAATTTGTAAGTTTCTATTTTTTTGTGAGACCTTTGATCTTGCAATAAATTTTAATAAAACAATAAGGATGTGATGTTTTCTGTTTATCTGTGCTGCTAACCGTACTTAGACGGCACTAACAGAGAGTCTGAAATCTCCACTGTTGAATAGGTAGACCTCACCTGGATGTGATCCTTAGTAAACTGGCCCTGCTTTGACTGACAGAGTTTAATTAGACAACATCCATAGATCTTTTTCCATCTAAAATGTATTATAATTCCACAGATTTTTAAAATATTATGGATCTGGCTGGTCATCTCTATTCACTTCAGTCATTTAAGTCACTTCCAGTAGTTTTGCCTTTTACTGACTATTCATTTCTCAGTTTTATGAACATACTGATCTACAGATCTCACCATGACTAATTAATTTTAGTTTTATGTGGTATAAGAACTCTGGATGGAAATATGTTTTTCTAATTGCAGTGTTGACACAGATAGTTCCTTAATATCCTTATATTAATAGTTTCCAAAGTAGTTTTAAGAATTAATAATACTGCACACTCATCTTTGACATGTCATACAGGGAAAATTTCATTATGGTGGAAGCTACTGCTTCTTGTAAAAATAAAAATTATCTCTGTTTTTTCATATGCAAAACTTAGAGTGAACTGAAAAACTCATAGGTGACTTCTGGATTCCCTAGGTCCAAAAGGCCTACTTGACTAGGAAAAAATGTCCTTTTTTCCTTTAAATTCTTTGTGGGAGCCTGTTGTTAAGATAGGGTAACCTGTGGCTCAGCACTTTCTTATCAGAAACATTTCTAGGATGGGCTTGTTCAGCCTGCAGGAAAAGCTGAGACAAACTCTTAAATGTTTTCTGAATTAAGGGGTAGGTGGTTGTAGGAGAAAGACAGATAATGTTTATTTTCACTCTTTAAATCCATGTGTAATTAAGGCTTAAAGCAAACTCAGATAGTTCACCTGGTGGTCATTCCACCCATCTCTCACCACCTAAGGGCTATGTGGAGGGGAGTGTTCGTGTGCAATTTGTCTCACCAACGGGAATGGCTAGTGTGATGTTTCTCATGCAGGTTCAAAGTCACTTTGCCCAGGCTCCCAGATTAGTGAGAAATTTACTAAAATGCCAAATCCAAGATGGCATACTTCCCTTGTTAGCAGGTGCTCTATGCAGTACTCGGCATATTCTAGTATGCACCTGAAGAAGAACAGGGACAAAGTGTATTTCTCTCAAAAATTCCGAAACTGTGTAGTTGAGCCAGTTATGCCCCATCAGATGGGATGAGTATCTTCAGGCTTACATGTGAATGTCCTGATACCCGAGGTGGGAGTTTTACACATGATCCAGTTGTGCAAGGGAGGACATGGGCATGGTAAAAAGTTTATCTCACCTCACATGATCTGCTTCTTATCAGCCTTCTCTGTTACCTGGCTCAAAATCCAGCTTGCTGCCAAACAAAGGTTGGTTTGTTGTGGCCATCCTCCACTGGTGGTCATCCTCCACTCGCTCACCCCCTCTGCACCTTGGCTGTTCTTAGGCAGATCAGAGATTTTGCCACCACACACCCAAAAGCTCACCTCCCTGCTATGCTTGAGGGTGCAAATCTGCCCCCAGCAAATCACGTGCTGCTTTTGCCAGTAGCTGATTGAGTCATTAACCTTAAACATTTTGGTCTCTCACACTCCCCAGCAAAGGACACACATGGACCTGTTGGAGCAAGTCCAGAGGAGGCCACCAGGATGATGAGAGGGATGGGCACCTCTACTTTGAGGAAAGGCTGAGAGAATTGCGCTGGCTCAACCAGAAGAATAGAAAGCTTCAGGATGAGGTAGCTCTGGCCTTCCAGTAGCTGAAGCTAGCCCACAAAAAAGATGGAGAAGAATTTCTGCAAGATCATGTAGTGACACGTCAAGGGAAATAGTTTCCAGCTGAAGGAGAGTAGGTTTAGATTAGATACAAGGAAGAAATTCTTTACTGTGAGGGTGGTGCAGCACTAGAACAGGTTGGCCAGAGCAGCTGTGGATGCCCCATCAAGGGGGTATCAAGGTCAAGATGGAGTTCTGAGCAACTTGGTCTCTGCTAGTGTCAGAGGGATTGGAACCAAGTGGTCTTTAAAGTCTGGTCTAACCCAAGATATTGTTTGATTCTATGAAAACAAGCTTTAATCCCTTTTAAATGAGAAAATAGCCCTAATAAGAATAATTAACAAACAGTTAATTTTTTCAGGCTCTCAGCTTGGCTACTCATGAGCTCAATGATGTCCACACAGATTATCAAGATAAGTATGGCCTTGGTGATTCTTCATAAACTGTGGTGTTGACAGGAGCAAAATCAAGAGAAGCGGCAGGTCAGATACATTTTGGTTTTATGAAAACAGAAATCCAAAGCAAGCTTTCTTTAGGTCATGGGATCTTGAACAAGGAAAGGAAAAGGACTGTTATGTCTAATAAATAATTAGGATAGGATAGGATAGGATAGGATAGGATAGGATAGGATAGGATAGGATACACTATTTCTGTTGGAAGGCATCTGTAGTGACCAACTAGTCCAACTACCTGACAGTACTGAGCAACAAAGGGCATCACCCAAAAGCCTCTCGAACACTGACAGGCTTGGGGCATTGATCGTCTGCCCAGGAAGCCTGTTCCTGTGCTTGACCACTCTCTTGAAGAAATGCTTTGCAAAACAACAATGGTAGAAGCATACATGAAAAGAATATGATGATACCTGACCTCGTAAACATTCAGATTTGTATTTTAAAGCAGGTGAGGGTTTATGCTGCTTATTTATGAAACCCCATATTAACAAAGAGTCACTTTAAAGCAGATCCATTTAAAGAGTCCATTACAATAAAATATTTAAAACAATGTTAACTTGCCTCCTGTAGTTTTTTTCTTACAGATTTTCCCCTGAGTGATCTGTGATATTGGCAGCATATAAGTGACTGAGATTTTTATTTGAAGTTCTGGTATACTTAGAAGCAGAGGTGTGAAGCTCTTTTTTCAAATGACAGACACCCTGGGAGATGCTCCAAGCTTGAGCATGTGGAATCTACCATAGATTGGCACTACTGAAAAGCCAAATAATTCTTTGTGATAATAGCTGTGCCCTGCCAATCTAGACAGGGTAGGTACAAGGTCACATTTTGTGACCCATATTTTATGGGGTCTTGTATTTCCAAGTCCTGCTTTACTAAAAGCCTCCCTGTGCTAGGCTCTTTGGATGTATTTTCAACATGCAATCATTGTAGATGACATAGTTGCTGAAAAATTGGGGAAAAGTTCAGATGTTCCTCTGGCTCTTTGTCTGCATTAGGTTCAGATTAACACAAATTGGCTGAATCACACACAGCATTGTGGCTGTGGTTGCTTAACTGAATCTACTTTCACAAGCTGGAGTAAGGTAGCATGGAATAAAGGTCTGTGTAACAGCTGCATCTTTACATCTGTTAGAAAGAAACTGAGGCAAAAATTCTTCAATTTATTTTTAGGGTTGGGTTTTTTGTAAAGGCTGTCAGGATTATATAAGTTAAATCCAAGTGTTTCAGCTTTACAAAGTTTTGCTAATGAGTTGTGTTTCAGGTTTATTTGGGGGCTAAAGTCAACAAAAACAGCAAGCTGAACTGTTTCCTCTACAATATTTAGGTAGGTCTTTCTGTATATAGCTGATGAAAAGTGTGTGTTTAAATGAATGTTAGAAGTCTTGAAATGAAAAATTTTACAATGAAGATTTTTGCACATTTCCAGCTGCTGTGAAGTTACAAAGACTTCTGGACTGAAAATTTCATAATCTCATGCTTTCATCATGTACCCTATTGCAAAATGTTACAGCCTTTGGTGTTTTCAAAATACCAGCTTTTAGAGAAAGCTGCAAGAATATTCTCAGCAGCACTAACTCTCAGTGCACACACTTAACTTGTCCCAGGTGCCTTGCTTTGGCTTCTCCTTGAACCAAGATCAACATTTCAGTTCTTAAGTTTAAAGGACTAAAAGGTTGTCTTTGTGCTGTTGTTTTAATCTCTGGTCACCTCTCCCAACCACATAATGTAAGTCATGGTCCCTGAAGCAATATAAATTAATCTCTGCTCTAAGGGGTGGGTATT
Organism: Onychostruthus taczanowskii; assembly: GCF_017590055.1. Lineage (NCBI taxonomy): Eukaryota > Metazoa > Chordata > Aves > Passeriformes > Passeridae > Onychostruthus > Onychostruthus taczanowskii. The sequence continues at coordinate 601,621 of NW_024498352.1, read as the reverse complement.
TTTTTGTCTTAAATAGGCAGTAATATTTATATACAAAGCAAATGCTTCATATCCTTCTTTCCTTGGAGACAAATGAGAAACAAATGTAGTGAATGTTAATCACCTTGCTTGAGTCTTTCATGGGTGTTCAAATACCGAGGTCAATGAGAAAGCTAGAAAATATAAAAAAATAATTTTCCTGAAGAGAAACACAGCAAGGATTTGCTTCCTTGTTAGGGAGTAAATAAACCTGGAAATCTTTAATAGTAACCAAAAAGGTTGTAGCTAAAACAAAATTACTTTTTAATGACCTTGCAGAAATTTGAAATTAAGTCCAAAATCCAAGAAGGTCATGACTTCATGATCTTCTCAATAGAAACAATGGAAGAGTTTGTTCATTAGATGTTGCTTTCACTAGGCACTGCATTTTCCAGGACATGGCATTCACTTCTGTAGCTGCACTTCTCTTGGTAGCAAGAGCTGTGCCAGGAGCACTGCTGGACTCTCAGGTCACTCTAGCTATCACTGGGATGCTTTTGGCCTTGTGGCTGTGAAAACATTCAGATGCCTAATATCCATCTCCTTGAATACAGCTGTGGCTTCCTGAGGGCAGGAATGGCACAGGCATGAGTTGTCCCATGTCTGTCGGCCTCAGCACTAGAGAGCTATCCCAGGCAAGTTCAATCTACTCACAAAGACATAGCTCCGTGGCTCATATGTTTTTTGCAGGGTGTGGTTATCACTGGTTATCAGTGTCAAGGGTTCCAACTCAGCCCTGCTCCTGCCCAGCACTGTGCCCCAGAGCCCCTTGCTGCTGCAGTGAATCTCACTCTGTGCAGGGCAGCAGTCCTTTCCAGCCCTCTGGTGGAGCAGAGGCCAGGGAAAGCCCCTCACCCAGCCAGGTAGCCATGGGCCAGCTGCACCTTTGACACACAGGTCCCTCCTGCCTCTATCCCTGGCTGCCAGGCAGTCAAGGGGGCCTGTAGGATGGTACAAGGCAGAAAAGGTTCTAAGCCAGGCTGACAGGGGTACAGTGGGTACAATGCTGAGGAGGTGACGTCAGCATGAGAGTTCCTGGATTCTTACAGAGCAGGAAATGCTGGCAAACAAACCTACAGCTTTCTCCCCACAGCTTGTTCACAAATTGAGTTTTCCTGCTGTAGACCAGACTTTGTCTCCAATCCCCTTTAGGGTCTGAATGAATCACTATTTTTTAGCAAAATTTTCTGAACACAGAACTTAAATTAAGAAATATTTCTGCATTTAATTCTTTCTCCAACACTACAGATATTGAAGTTCTTTTGCTAGCATAAAGAGCAAATTACCTGCTGACCTTTCTGTTTGAATATATGCCATATCCTTTATATTCTCTTGTGTTTGGCTTCAGAAACAGTTAACGGCAGGAAGACTATTTGTATTGCATTAGCCAGAGATAGAAGAATAACACATTTATGAATCAGTGTAATCCAGTCATTGGTTTATGGATGCAAAGTCCTTCAGGGACTGTCACAAATTCCCAACTGTCTGTGAGAGCTAGATTTTGCAATTGCATCTCTGAGCTATCTGCAAGGCATGTAAAATCATATATATCCAGGCAGCTCTCTGTGACTTTGCATCTGCAAAGCATTGAGAACTATTCCAGCAAGGATGTGCAGTAAATTAAGCTCAAGAAATTTGCCTGTGAAAAAATTGCCTCTGAAAAATAAATCTGGGTAAATCTTCCATGGGTAGAAATCTCCTTAGCAGAGGTAGGGTTGAGCAAATGCAGACAGCTGTTAAATACTGAAATTATTACCAGCCCTCAGAAACTTATTTTTCCCACCTTTATATGTTTCTGTCTGTACTCATAAATTTTTCAATGAAGTTTTGTTGATATTCTAGAAAACGAGAGAAATATCACATTTGAATCCATTTTTAAAAAAAAAAAAAAAAAAAAAAAAAAAGAAAAGCAGAATGAAGCAAAACCCACCAAAACTATCATTTAACTTTCTTAAATGTTCTGCAGTCCAGTGTATCAAAGCATAAGGATAAGATCTGGTACTTGGCAGAAGCAAGGATGCCTTGGATAGGATCTATGTAGGATCTTTGCCAACATGACAGAATATTTTTGGGAAGTGGCAACGGCAACAATAAAGGAAGAGAAATTTTCTGTAAGATCAGCACATTTCTTCATTTCTAGTCTGGGAAATTGCCCTTTATGCCTAGGAGAGGATAAAATTGCATTGCTATAGTGTGAACATGTGGGAATAAGAGAAATAGATTAATGGGAAAAAAAAAAATAAACCCCCACCCTTGATACAGATAGTGACTAAAGGGTAATTCTTTGCATCATCAGGATATAACAGACAAGAACCACACGTATAAGAGAAAGGGTAAGAATTTCCAAAGCCTCTGCATTTAGATGAGTAAGTCCTTGGGGCATATTGGAAATTTAACAGAAGGTGGCCATACACTGTTATGATAAAGGCCACAGAAACTTCTGTCTTGTAAGTCAAGCTTGCAGCAATAAAAGTAAAAAGAAGGACTTCCTTGCTTCGTGTACATCTGTCCTTCCCTCCCCTTATTGGTTGCTGTCTAATAAAAGGAAAAGTCTTTCCTTCTGACAGAAAGCACAAATGACATAAATGAGAAACAAGTGATATGTAGATTGTGCTTCCTTTTAGGATGTCTGCAAACCCACCAGCCTAACTTGCTGGCAGCTACATTTCAATGACTTTTTAATGTGTTGACTTGCCTAGACTCATCCCTGAAGTATTTTTTTAACCACAGTCTTCAAGGCTCAGTTATACTCACTTCTAAACCATTGATACTGCACTAGCATTTTAATATCAATTAACTAAAACATACTGTGGAGACCACTTCATTGTCATTATAGTGATCTATGTTCTTATATATGTGTTTGTGATATTTATCATACACCTTGTTCTTGACCTTTTGCTTAGAAGATACTTAGTACAAATGTTAATACTGAGTACTTAGTATTAAACACTATCATCAGTAGTAGGGCTAATACTCGGTAACACTGAATCTCCTTTGTAGCTGAAGTCACAAATTAGAAGATACTTAGTACAAATGTTAATACTGAGTACTTAGTATTAAACACTATCATCAGTAGTAGGGCTAATACTCGGTAACTGAATCTCGTTTGTAGCTGAAGTCACAAGACTTCCATTAAAGAGTAGAACTGCTACCCTTCTAATTTTGAGCAAACTTTGTCTTTATTCTCTTAAGAGTGCCTATAGATGCATAGGGCATCTCTGAAAATTGTGTTACCTATTGTAGTCTCCAGGTAAGCAACATACAGGAGCTGGCAGCTGGAATCACTAGCCATAATGTGCCACCTCTGCTCTTGGATCAGGGGACCAGGCTAACCATTCAATGACCCATCAAAACTGAGATGTGGATTTGGGCTCTGAGTTACAACAATTTTTGAGGACTCCGAGGAGGTTGAAGTTTTTAAAACCTATGAAAAGCATAGCTTGTATAAAGTTCTTGTTGGTGAAAAGAGCAAAAAGGTCTTTCTCAGGTCAGTCAGAAAGTGAGAAAAGAGTTAATACTACTTTTTAACAAGTTACCAATGAGCCTTAACAGTGGCTTATACAAAAAAAAAATTTTACAAATTACTGCACTGCTGAAATAGAGGTATCTCTCATAGTAGTGCAGACATAATTATAAAGTAGGTATTTAATGTACCTTTACCTTAAATCTTCAAACGGAGAACACAGTATTAACCACTTTTTACAGTGCTATCTATTCAAGCAGTTGGTTGTATTGTTTAATCAAGAGCAGTTGGCTGTATTTTGTTTTATCAAGAACCATCGACACTACAACAATATTAATACTTCCAACAAAACTGACAAGAGACCTTCAGAATTTGATACCTTTTGTATTTTAAGTGGTTACAGAAGTAAACCTTTTCCCAGTATGTTCTAACAAGAATGGTAGAATATCACTTAGTCCCTTCTGCTTGCTTCTGCTCTCTTCCTAGATGCAATTTCTTCTCCACGTGCACTTTTCTCCCCCACCCCCCAAAAAATGCACTATCATTCATCTTGGTGTTTCATTCTTCATTCTTTACTACACAAAATGAATGTTGGTCTCTCACCTTCAATCTGTTTAATAGAAAAATCAAACTATGAAATGGAAAACCAGCAAAGAACCTGGTACAGATCCACATTCCAATGAAATCAACAAAAACAAGACACATCAGCAGTAGGATGCATCACATAATCCACACCTACTCCAAATCAATAGGAGACAGACTACTGTGGCTACTATGACATTTTCTATGAGTTGGCTAGTTAACAGAATGTATTTAGGGAAATTGCACCTATTAAATAATATTTCTGGGCATTTGCACTGTTACCACCCATCAATCTCAATAAGTCTTGGCACTTGAATTTAGTTGATAGGCCACATTTCTACTGCTCTTTCTGCTCAGTTTCAGAATCCTTCACTTCAGACTTCAAATATAACAGATCTGCGGGAATATTAGTCTTTTATTTCAGTGGTGCATTTAATAAAATAATGAAGACAGAAAATCCAAAATTCTCTTCTTTGGCCATTTGCAGTTCCATCTCTCCCTCTTAAATTTTGCTCTACCTGTCTTCAAAGTTAAATTTCTTTCATCCTTTGCATTATTTAGCATCTTCCCTTCCTATCCTCTTCCCACTCCACTTCCCCAAGGAAAAAAAATTACATTTAGGGTCAGTTGAGTACAGTTGTATATCTTCCATTTTGAATACTTCTCTGTTTCACTTTGTGACCCGTGGCTGTGAAAAGTGGCACAGTTTCATGTTCCTAATAGAATAAAAATTATGGTGTGCTGCTTTTTCTACCATTTCTTCATTCCCCTAAACTAGAAAAACAATAGACCTTTGCCTCAGAGACATTATCATGGAGATTAATTTGGTGACATGTAACAAGATGAGCATTTTTCTTTTTTAACCTCACAAACCTTCTGTATTTCCAATCGAAATTTTAAACTGATCTTTCTGTAGCATTTACACTGACAAGCAAGTGGGCTTTTAATAATTTACCCATGTTGCTGCAAAGAGGCGGGGAAGGACTGCAAGTTTAAAACACGAAGGAGAAAAGTTAATTTAAAGTGATGTTTGGTAAAAAGTCCCCTTTGAGATCCTGTTGTGTAATTGAACAGATTAAGAGAACTGACAGTAACTTCACGGTCTGCCTAAGTGGAGGTCTCTACGGGTCAGCTCTCGGATCTTGTGCCGACACGTTAAACAAGTTTGTCAATTTTCCATCAGATTGATTTTTCTCACAGGTCTGGAAGCCTCATCTCATTTCATCTTATTTCCACAGGGGTCCTTAACATTGCAAACTGCCATTTACTTTTGTCTCAAAGTGTGAGGAATGATTTTTATCTCTGAGTGGCAATCCCGGCAGGCAGCTCCAGCACTGCTTATAATGTTGCACATTGTCCTCCCTCACCAACTGGGGTTTCTTTTGTGTTTTTCCCCTCTTTGGGGATGATGTGGATTTTTAGAATACAATCAAAATAATTATTAACAGAAAGTACTTAGGGCAAATGTCTGTAATCTCTGAAGTGAACAAAAAAAGCAACAGAAACCGTGGAGTTTTTTCTTTGCAGTTTTCAGCATAATGAGAGGTCAGCTTGAGAAAATATGATGTCTCTGGGAAGGTCACAGGGAAGAGTATTAACCTCTCTTTACATTTCCATGTCTATTATCCCCTCCTGTTAATGTCAAGGGAAGTTATGTGCACAAAATAGAAAGCATGCTTCTGAATAGGTGAATGCTGCTGAAGATTATAATGATATATATTTGAATAAATTGCACTAATGACAAGAATCTACTCTTACTCCACACCAAGTTAAATAAGTGCAAAATTTGTCTGAAAGCGTGTGGGACCTGGTGGTATTCTCAGATGAGTTGTGCAAACATGCAGTCCCCTTGACACAAATTAAGCTACTAGGAACTTAACCACTTGGTTGACCTAATGACCTCTTGATGAAAGAAGACTGCCATTTAGATCAGTGGTATGAGGATGAAATCATAGGACACCCCAAGCCCCATGTTTTCTGTTGCCTCCACCTCTGGTTGTCCTTTCCACTTGTGAAAACTGGCTGTAGTCAATCATTAAAACCATAATTACTCTCATACTCTTTGTAAGAATTTCACACAAACATCAGCATCTAAGACAGATACAAAGTAATGAACCCAGTTCTGAATTTTTTTACATTGTCTTGCCAAAAACATGGTAAGATTCATCATCCCTTCTTTTGGAGTCTTGTACTACATCCAATTTTTAATACAAATGCAAATAAGTTTCATTAATTTTTCTCCAAAATGTGATATACTCAACCTAATTAAGTGATCAAAGACAATGTGGAAGTTACCAAATAATTTGGTAATAAGCAATTCATCACTTAATATTTGCCACAATTTTGAAATCCTTGTAAAAAATATGGAGGGAAAAAAAAAAAAAAAACAACAGCAAAGCAGACCTTGTAGTGATGATTTTTACTGCTAGTATGACTGGACAGGAAAGGAATTAGAACTGCTGAACTGGTGGTCCATGGGGCACTTCCAAGCTAGGAGGAAGCACTGGATGCCAGCCCAGCCCTACACAGCTGGCATGGGAGACGACAGTCCCTGATAGGCCAGGTGTGCATCCAGCTGTGCTGTTTACTCAGGGGCCAGGGAAAGGGGTGGATAACCCAGGAAAGCCCCTGGGAACCTCAGCTGGAGCCACATCAGGCTGATTCTTCACCTCAGACTATGAAAGGGGTGGTGCAGATCTGACCACCGAAGAGCATGGGGGGGAGGATGGGAAGATGCCCTTGGGGTCAGTCCATGGGGGCTACAGTTAGGGAGGCCAGGCCAGAGGCTCAGGAGCCAGGGTCACGATGAGAAAGTGAGGGGCTGGGAAAGAGGAGGGTATTGAGTGTTTCTGCCCTCCCTTCTGCTTTCTCTCCTTTCTTGTTGAACTTTTTGTGGATAGTAATGATCCAAGGGTGCTTTTACTGGAGGAGACAACAACGTGCACAGCCCCAGATGTCCTCAACGCATTCACTTGCCAGAGAGAAGTGTGTTCAATGAGTTAAGCTTAAAACCCCTGCACTGCTTATCACACATTACAAAAGGAAAGGGATATCTAATACAGATTTTTATTAATTGTTATATCTGTACTTCCATTTTGTATTCCTCATTACTGCTGATAGGTAACCCCCCAAAGAGGAGCTGAGCAAAATTCCTTCATTTCCATATTGTATCTGAGTTACTCGACCATAGTGAATAAGGAATGACTTGTTGTGCCAATAGTTGTGTTCATGACAGTTCAGTTTGGTTTGCACAGGTTGGCACAGCCTATCTAATTTTCTGGCAAACTCTCTGGAGAGTCTTCTGGGTGAGCACTGCCTTATTGCCTTGCTGCAGCTTAATATGAAAACACCCAGCAGCATATCGTGTTAGTAGAAGGGCATGTAAACAAGTATTTACAGGCTTTTGATCATGGTGTAGGTGCCCAAACAACACTGCCAAAAATGGTCATCTGTCAAAGAGGTGGCATGAGATAGTTAAATGAGATTTAAAATAAAAAGCCAGGATTTTTTCAGCTGTTATCAGTTTCTGTGCAAACATTTCCTGAAAGCTGAGACTTCAGCATGTGAATGAGGCACCACTTCCACTGCATCCAGGCTGGCAGAAGGATGTGGCTCAGCACAGCAGCCCCAGCTCTGCCAGCCGTAAAGGAAGTTTGGATTCCCCAACTCACCTTTCCCCTCCAGCCTACCTGGAAAAAAGCCCATTTCCCTGTGACTATGCAATGGCAGTAAGAAGAATGGCAGGCCCTGGTCTGGATTGTAAGAATTAGAAATGTTTTCTGTGTGTGTACTCCATGTATATCCCTGAAAGAGAAAATCACAGTCTTCTAGTTCTTTAGGCACCTCAAACCTGGCACAAGTGTTTAAAAATCTTAGAAGTTCACTGCAAAGTTAGCTTAATAGACACTACTCACAATTAAATATTTTAGACGTCTTACATTTTTCCCATAATTCCAACAATAATTAGATCACAATATGGATTAATTTCTTGCCACATCCAATTTTTTGTTGCAAGATGTTTTGAAGGAGTGAAACACAAATACAAGTTGCTGACATTTGTAAACTCTCCCTTTTATTGTACACACAAACATAAAATAGCTGACATTTGGCTCTTTCATCCTTTCTTCCCTGCTTGTTCTGTGCAAATATTATCCAGACAGATGTGTTAAATAAATATCATAGTATCTACAAACAAGGATATATAAATCTCATTGTCCTGGTCAACAGCTCAGGACTAAACTATCCTCCTAAGCCATTCTGATCTGCAAGTGACCTTGAGCTAATTTCTTTCCTACAGTGTTACATGAAGGTCACTATACTTCCTAATCTCACACTATTTATTTATTTATTTATTTACAGGTAGCAATACTGATCAGTAACCTTTGAATTGTATTTATATCATATTATGTGTTATGTTTTTTTACAGTAGTTTATAAAGTATGTGATTATTGTTTTCTGGTTACTATGTTTGTATGAATAAACAAGATATAATAATGAATTTTTTCATCTGGCTTTTTGGGATGGAATGGGGTGCTGAAACTAACAATTTTCTGATCAATGAGAACTGCAACCTCTTTGAAAATTATCATGATCTATGCCTGCTACAACTCCTTACTTCCTAATACAAATGTACTGTGCCATGTATTTCTTCACACTTTGTGTCTCAGTGCTGCCATCTTTTAAATAATATCACAAGAGGGTTGGATAGTACTTAGAGTGTGATTGTCCTCTGCATTCATTGCTGAATACTAAATGTTCCAGTCTCTTAAGACCCCTTTAAATGACAATACTGCTATATTTTTTGCTTTAAGATTTCTGTTGGCATGTGAAAATGTGGATAACCAGAGAAGCTTACAGTTTGCTTTAATGGCAAGTTACCTGAAGTTGTACAATAGCCTCTGTGTTGACTTCTCTAAGCACTGTCAATGCTCAGTATATCCCAGGATCAAACCCCTGATGAGAATGGCATGAATTGATTTACTGTTTCCTGCTTTCTTATTGAATGCTTTTATATTCTTTCATAAACTAGTAAACTCCAATCATACAAAATTAAGAGGTCATGATGAAATGACCGAAGTAGCTAATTAGAAGAGCCACTGCATACTTTAAGGCCCTGATTCAGGGATATCTATCAATACAGTGGATACTGCTTAATCATGAAATCAATACTTCAAATTAAGCACACGTGCTCACCACTTGGCCAGAAGCTGATTTGCAATAGCATTTCCATAGTGTTTAAGAGCAAAGTATTAGCTTGTTGAAATGCTTTCTGATTACCTTAGTGCTCAAACTTCTACAGAGTTGCTTTCCCCTGAGGAACCTCAAAAGAATCTGAAGAGATTTCTACCAATTGTGATTTTGGAACGTGTGGATAGGGAAAACATTTGGCAAAATATTTAACTGGGATCAAGTTTGCAATTCTTGGCTTCCAGACATCTTCTGAAACCAGGCACTGGTGACAATGGAGAGCAGAGACAGCAAAGCCTCAGCAGGGGTTTTGGGCCTCTGCTGAAATCTCACCTGCAATTGCAAAAACTAACAGGTGAAAAAAAAAAACCTACTAAAAATAGCTGAAAATATTCCCCCTGACCCCAAACCTATGACAACAAAAAGAGTTTTGGATGCTGAGATTGACCTTTAGAGATCCCAAGCTGGTCCATGTTGCATTGAAGCTTTCTTCTTACATTGCCAGACTTTGGCAGCCTGCAACACTACACCTGCTGTTTTTCCTGCAAGCTGGTGACCAAGCTATTTGTGCCAACCCACTGCATTTGCTCCATCCTGGTCTGCCCTCACAATGGTAAGAAATCTAAGGTACAGAACTTTCACTGCACAAAGGGTTACGCAGACTAGAAACAAAAATTAAAAAATAATTGTGTATACATTTTCTAACTCTAAGCTTTGATATTTATGTGACAAAAATTCTGCATATGATAAAATTTGATTAAAATTAATATGTGAAAAGGTAAAAGGGGATAAAGTTACACACCAAAGGCTGAATGACTGATGTCTGAAATACTGAGCTACAATAGATAAGGATAACAGCAGTGGTAAAAGAAATATTTAGACTACAGATGATGATGCTTGCCAGGAGAAAAACATTGTTCTTATATCTTATGGTTAAAACTGCCTCCTCTTAATAAATTAACCTTTCCTCAGATGACATTGTGCATGGAAACTCTGACAGCATGCAGTTTAGGTTAGGGGTTTCCTGGATGTCTGTAGGGCAGTTACTCTTTCCAAGCAGGACAGTTCATTTCAAAGTGACCACAGCAGAGCTCTCTTACCACCCTCACTGTGCTTGCAGGATGCTTGCCAGCATGCTTGCTCTCAGTAGCCCAACACTGGATCTCCACCTTCTGAAAACCAGGCTGTTACTTCACATTTGCTCCAAAATTAGTAAGTGATTCATTCTGGCATGTTAGCAATGACACCAGCCTGAGGACACCTGGAGCAGCATCTTCTGGAGATAAATGCACACTATGTATTAAACCTGAATCATGATCCCACACCTCAGGTAGTATTAATGAAGAAAAAAATTAGGTTGAAGCCCATCCAGAAATACCAGTCTGTGAAAATCCATCCCTTGCTCATTTCTAGAAGCACAAGGCTGTGAAGAAGCTTTTAGCATGGCCTGTGAAGATGTCGTCTTGTTGGCAGCCTTCCCCAGCCACCCGTGGCCTCACCATTTGGAAGCAAGCCATGAAGAGCCCATGGAGAAATGCTATATCTGCTTGGTTATTATTAGTTTTCTGGTACTGCTGCTGTTGTATTCCTGGTATCTTTCCTCATGTTGCTGCACATGGTCACATGTTGGAATTTCAGTAGTGCATGGAGAGAGAACTCTGTGTGTGTAGTGACAGGGCAGGAGCTCTGGAACCACATGCTGAGGTCATGTGCCCATGGGGCTCTGATGCACCAACTTCACTTGGCTACCAAGTGCCCACACCTCCTCACCAAGAGGATGTTGGTACCTAGTAAGAAGGAAAAGTGTTATGGATGGAGACAAAGACAGGGAGATCAGTCACCAGTCACTTTTAGAAACAAGCCAGGTACCACCTGAGGAAAATTACTTTAATTTCTTACCACTCCAGTAAGTTTGGAAAGTGAGCAGTAAAGACAAAAACTAAAGCACCTTTCTCAGCTCACTCATTCACTCAGGCTCAACGTCTCCCTGTTTCCAGATTCCTTCACCCCTTCCCTACAGCCAGAGCAGGGGACAGGTAATGGATGTTGTGGTCAGGTGTGACAGTTCCTCTTATTCCTCCTTAGGTAACTTTCACACCTTCTTTCTCATGCAAGACTGGCCCAGGATGAATTTTCCAGCAACCTAGCTGAGTGCATAAGGAGGAGCCTGGGTAATGGCCTTGCTGGGGAAAGCAGCATGCCTTGCAGACAAAGACTTAATATGTGGCACATATTAAGTGGCCTGACAGGAGCCTAAACATGGATGTATGCACATTTCCTTCCCTTCTGGATTCTGCAGGGCTGTTCACAAGCAGTTTGGAGAAGTTAGTTTTCTCAGTGGGGAGCAGACCACTGGGTAGCAATCAATAAAGCAATCCTTTAATATTCCTCTGACTGGGCAAAAAAAAAAGGTAGTGTGTACTATATATTTGTGTTGAAAAGAAGCTGCCCCTCCCTCTGAGGAAGAGCCTGCAATAGAGAAAGATGGATAAACAAATAATCCTGTGGTTTTAATGAACACATCCATTATATCAGCAATAGTTATGGCAACAGGAGTTATGTACGTTGAGGAAGCATCTCTTGTGCCTTGTAAACACCTCAGCCTTCTGTCAGGGCTCCCACTGGAGCTATTTACAGCTTCAATATAACAAGGTAGCTACTCTCTAATTATACACAACTGGATTGGTTTCCACTGCTCAGGTCCTTGGCTAACCCTTAATAATAATTAATTTTTTACTGTTGCACTGTATATCAGCTTAAAACTTTCAAGATGCTAAGGTATCCCAGCAGAGTAGAAAACCTATTGAGATAATCAAGACATGCATGCTTTGCAACTTCTGTTTTCATTAGTGGCAAAAAGCCCCACAGAAAGAGAAAATAAATTAAAAGGGAGCAGCACAAAGACACTGAAACTGGGACTCGGAGCTTATGCAATGACACTTGCATTGCAAGAGGTCTGTTGTCCTCATTTGCTGTCTTTTTCTTTATTTTTACAAAGACCAGTGCTGAGGACTTGGTTCCAACATATGAGCATGTTAATCAGAGCTACATTAGTCAGTCTGTATGAGACACAAAACTTGCTCAGTTGCTTGAGTTTTCCTCAGTGCTAAGCTTGGAGGGATTTTCTCTTATCAGTTGGGGCTGCAGTTTTTATGTAGGCATTTATTTAAGTTTTCTTGTAAACAGCAATGGCCTGCTTAGAGCAGATGAGGTGAAAGCCAGCACAGCACAGTGCTTCACAGTGATGACCTTTGAACCAAATGATGAAAATTACTCTAGGACTTTCTGCCTGACCTGCACCCACAGAAAAAATAAAGGAAAAGGTGAAAGAGTGGGGGGAAAATGGGAAAAACCCTCTGTTAATATTATTCTCCCAAAATTCCTCCCCTTTCTTCCCATAGTATCTGATTAGAGCCATAGACTGGGCTCTGCTTTTTTTGTTACATGTTGCAATCAAGCAAATCAGGGAATATGCATTTCTCACAGTCCAGGAAATATTCAGGAATACAGAAGAACAGCTGGTGAGAAATGAATGTGGAGCCATTTGACAGGAAGGAAGATCTACCCCTGAGAGCAATTCCAGACGAAATAAACATCAAAATGAACAACTTACAAGGCACTGTAACCTCATTTGCTGGCAAATTGAATACTCTTACCACACATAAATATTCTTGAGCAGAGATCTGATCTTGTGGGCTCCCAGCTATTAAAACAGCACAGTTTTAACAGCATGTAAGGAGAGGTTGAACAAACATCTTAGCTGTAAAACTCATTAATGAGCTACCATAAACCAGTAAATTTGATAGTACAAATGCTAGAAAATCAAGTCAGGTCTCACTGTATTCACACATGGATGGACTGAGGAAATAGCAGGGAGATCACCCCAGATGAGGTGAAGTAGCTCTGCTGGGTGAGCTGTGAAGGGACAGGATGCTTCTGCTTTTCAGAACCAGCCGCAGGTCCTCTTCAGCAGGAGGTGCAGGGATGATGCATTGCTCAAAGTTGAAAGGTTTGTAAGCAACACACAGGCATTTGGGGTGTGTTCTCTTCTGCAGCTTGGTAAGCTGAGAGTGCAACAGAGGGATAGTGACTTCTGCATCGAAAGCTGGAAGGAGGTAAAAGCAGATGGACTGGTAGATTTATAGCACTACATCCAGAGTGGGACTGTGGTAGATACTGGAATGGGAGCCTGCTAAAACAGGAGGACTCTCAGTTTCTCTTCTATGTGTCTTCAGGCTAAAGCTGACTAGATGTGTTTTCCTGTATCACCTAAAGGGAAAGGCATTAAGGGGAAAACAGCCTATTTAGGGTATATTCAGGAAGACAAGTACAGATTAAGAGTACAGATTTACAAGTTCTGGGAGCCATTTCTAGAACTCTGTTTTAGCCAGGAAAATTATTACATTATTACATAAGCCTTAGGGTATTCATTGAAATTTGCTTTTCTTTCTTTACTTTGAAAGCTTCAGCAACTGTAGCAAGTGCATGTAGCATTGTGTGTCAGTCTTGACAATGCAATTTACATGATGCTTTTGTTGCATCCTCTCTCTTCAAACCCAGGAGAGATGGCTGTGATTTCTTTAATGGTAAGGTTTCCTTACCATTAAAATTTATCAAAATGACTAAAACAAGGGGTTTTTTTTCCTGTGGACGTGAGAACACAGAAGGTTTATTGTCACATTTTCCAAAGGCATATTTTTAGAGACCATAAACTTTTCAACACACAGTTTCTGTATTTCTGAGCCTTGATCATACTACATTAATTGTATAGTTGCTCATTTGCCCATGCAAATGTGGCCACTGGATGTCTATGCTTATGGATGAATAGGAATGTATGAAAAATGAAAGCCATTACAAATTCAGCCTCATGTACCTGTAAATACACAAGAAAGAACAGCTTTATAACAGCTCTTTTCTACCAATATATTCAGGTTTTGTTTCTTACATTTTTTTACAGGGAGATATAGTAAGGTTTATGAGCTTTTCTGAATTTGCTAATGGACTTATATACTAAAGCATTGAAATATGCATGTTCTTTGCTCTAAACGAATATTCTTTGCCATTTTCTTCTTTGAAAAATTGCATATTCTTTAAATTTAATGAAATAACTTCCAAAATAATTTTGGTTTGTTTTTAATTTTTCGTTTGTATAATGTGGGTCAGAGGCAGCAAGAACTAATTTGGCTTTTCCTAAATACTACCTTACAAAATTTTGCACCAACATACTGAGCAAACGGCAGGGTAGAGGGAGGACTGTGACAGAAATAGCAAGAAAGCAGCTCCAGAATGTCTGGCAGGGATACGATGTGCAGCATTATAATGCCATCATACCCTCTCAGCATGCTGCTTTATATAAGTTGAAGATGGTTGCTCGCCTTGCCAGTTGCAGCTTCCAAAAGGAAAGGAGTATGTGGTAGAGTTCTTCTACCTAATGCTTAAATTCAAACTTTTTCTATGAAACTCAGGTTTTGGAATTTTTTTTCTTTATAGAACAGCTTCAGATGTTGTTTTTTGTTGGTTTTTTTTCCCTTCTTTTTCTGCTTTTTCATTTTTTTACCTATGTCTAGGCAGGCTATCTTTTAATAGTTCTATTTTTGCTTTCTTCCACCTTTCCATATTCTATACATTTTCATGCTTAGTAAATGTTACAGTGACAAAAGAATGGAGGTGATGCAGAATTTTTGCTCTGCAACTTGAAAACACTGCAGAATATTTGAAAACTGGATAAGCAGAAAAAAATGAGAAGATGAGAACAAAAAATTTTTAAAGTTTTGGTTTTATTTTATTATTTTTTAAATTTTTATTTTATTCAGAGCAACAGAGAGAAAAACACACATTTATTTTAATAAATGTTTAATTTTTTTTAAATACTGAAAGAATAATATTTCTGTTTCCAAATTTTTCCAAAGTTCCAGGGTGAAAACAATTATGGCATTTATAAACCCAAGTAAATCTATCTCTTTAAAATAAAGTTCAAGCATGAAGGGAACATTTAGTTGTAAAACCTTGACCCTTCCTACTAAACCCTCTTATTCTAGTCACTAATGCCTAGATTTTCAATCATGCTTCTATTTCTGTGGTCCCACTGCTGATCAGAAGCTCAGTGGTCAGTTTAAACCACAACTTCTTTCATATACACTGCTATGATGATTGATAGTTCATAACCTATATTATAAGAGAATAAACTGTATTACCTCCAGGCAAAATCAAAGAAAAACTTACTGCATAGTCTAATAAAGTGCCAAATCATAAGTTCTTGAATTTTTTGTTATTTTTAAAATATATTTACACAAAAAAAAATCTATAGGCAGTCACACAGTACTTAAATCACAGACTTATCAATTAGGAAATTATACTGCAGTTTAAGACATGAGCTCAAGATTCAGACAGTCTAATGTGTATCCCTGAGTTCTGCAAAGGGTTCATCACTGCAATTTATGAACTCTACTTGGTAATCTCTGCATGAGGAATGTCTGGCCAAAGCAAAACTCAACTCAATAGCCACCAGGTTGTCTTCAAGAGTGTTTGGTAAAATGAAGGTTAAATAAGTCAGTCTTCACTGGGAGACTGTTTCAAGCAGAGTACACTCATCCATGCAGGTGACACAGATATGGCATTGCTCTGCTGTCAGCCCGAGTTAATGGCCAGTTTGGCAGCCCTGCTTGTCATGAACCATGAATGAAATCCTGGTCCCAAAAAGGCAGTGGTGAAACTCCCACCAGGTGAGTAAGAAGGACACCTTCCACCTTCCAATGAAATGCCAAAGTTTTTACTCTTATTGTACTGCCTGAAGCTGGATGTGAGATATTGTCATTATATGATAATGACAATGAGATATGTCCTTGGCTTGAGTTTCATCTATTTTGTTACTATAATCCATTTGTTTGTAAAATAAGTGTAAAGTTTACAATTTCACAAGGAACCTCACTGCTTTAAATTTATACTTCATAAAGAAAATGACTCTGTGAATGTGAAAGAGTAAAATTCATGTGAAAATTTCATTCTACCCTCAGAGTTCATGTTTATGTAGCAGCAGATTGAAAACATTACAAGGTGAACTCCAAATATAGACCTCCAGAAGTCAGTTTAAAACCCCATCCAATACACTCCCTAGCAATATTCTCCTATTGCTCTGCTGGATGCTATCAAATGATGTGATAATAAAAGAGACACTGGAAATGGAGCAACAGCTAATAAATCAAAATAAAATAAATAATAGCAAGTAAAAATAAATAAATTTTAAAATCACCCACCACCACAACAACAAAAAAATTAATTAAAACAAAAACCCTGGAGCTCTTCATTGCCATTTGAAAAAATATCCCCTAGTGTTTCAAATAAATTCTCATCTCCTTGAAGTGATTTTTCCATGAGATGTATTAATATATTTTTAAAAACAAGCTCTCTGACACCCTGCAAATTCCTTGTTGACTTATTTGGTGGCCCCTGGGAGAACATCAGGAGAGCTTTATTTGGAAGGACACTGGGGGAGAGCAGATTAAACAGACTTCTGGCTGCATTCAATTTTCTCTAGTTTGGGGAGATTTTGCACCTTTCTTGAAGATTGTATCAGCTGGGATTAGCACATTCCATTTCCTGCACTCCTCATAAAGCTGAGAACTAAAGAAAATTAAAATAAAGGTCAGTGAACTTGGCTACGCTTTTCTCTGGCTAAGAATTTGTCCATATGTTTGCTTCTTTTTGCTTTGATCACACTTTGTTTTGGCAGGCTCTATGTATGCGTGCATGTGTAGGGCTTTTATGGTTTTCCATTCCACTATGGAACTGCTGTGTGAATTCATCAGAATTCAGCTCACTTCCATTCACTTTGTGGAAACAATTTGTGTGTAACTTTGCTTTTAGTCTTTCATTAAATTTGCTCTTACTCAGTGATGGAGTAGCCAAGGTATCCCTTTTTCTTGCTTGGAGTTGGCAGTTCTTCCTTCCCCCTCAGCCCCCAGGATCCTGCATGTCCTCTCCTGTTTGTCCTGCACAGAGACCCACTGTCCTGCCTGTCCTGCTGTGCAAATTATCTGCAGCCTCCCCAGGAGCCTCATTCCTGCCACCCTGCAGTGTCAGCAATGGGATTTTGGGAACACTTGTCCCTTTTGTTCCAGACCAGGTTCACTAAACCTGTGCCACAGCCCATCAGTCAGTTGCTCGGTAGTTAATTTGGGTCATTTGAACAGACTGGATTTAAATCAGTAACCCAATTGTCACTACCAAATGTCCTGAGCCAACTGCTAATCTTTGTGTATTTATACACCTGCTTTTTCTTATCATAGTTCTGAAAAAATACACAAAGGACTTTTTTTTTTTTTTAATAGATACCAACATCCACCCCTTGCAACAGGTCTGAGATCAGGCCTGACAGCTTTAACCTGTACTTGCTGGTTTATGTACGTGGCAAATTCACAGAGGATTTCCATCGTGAAGGTTTCACAGCTAAAAAGCCCACAAGCACCAGGCAGAGGAAGCAGGTCCTCAGCAGTGCCCACACAGGGAAAGGGGAGCAGGTGGACCTGAGGGGTGCCTTCACAGACCGCTCTGGCCCCAGACCAGGCTTCCTGCACTTGCCCGCAGTGCACTGCCCTTGCCATTTTGCTGAGTGTTCTGAGGCTCTTTGCCAGTTCCCCATTAGTCTGTCGTAATGAGATTCAGCTTCTGTTTGATTTCCCTGATGAGTCTGAGCAGAAGAGCCCAGGAGAAGTCAAATAAGGGCAGGGTACTTTGTGCGACCAGAGCTGAAGTGTGGCTAAGCTTGACTAAACCTACAAGGGACAGCAAAGGGTAAAACAGCTTACACTTACTTAGTGCTTTTCTTCCTCCTGCCTCTAAGTACACATTCTAAGCATCTTGGGTCTACAAAGAGCTTTACCACATCTGTTCATTAGAGCTTCTTTTAATTTCCTTTTTTCTTTCTCACTAATATATTTCAAGTTAATTTCAACTTAAATCTCACTAACTCTGAGGCTGCCAGCATTCCTCTGTGAAGGGAGACCTGCTCAAAAAGCTCACCCTCCAGTTTCACCCTTCCATTTCACCATCCCATTTCACAGAAAGTCCAGATGAGTTAAAAGTCATGTGAATTCTGTCCTCTGGGCTGTACCACAGTATCTGTAACTCATAACATGGTAAATCTTTGGTAAGTACAAAACATCTGGCTCCCACATCTTGAGTTCTTGCTTTATAGTGCAGTTCAAGTGAGCAAACTAATGCCTGAATTTGCCATCTGTAATTCCTGCTTAGCTAAGAGATTAAAAAGGAAGATTAGGATCAGAGTGAGGGAGATTTGAAGGTATTATGGGCAGAGAAAATGTTAAATATTTGAGTAAGTAAAATATGTAAATGAATATATTTAGGGTTTAGGACTTTCCGTACTTTAACATATGTCAGGAATACCTTCTTGTCAAAGTTCCTGCCACAAGTTCAGGAGTCCAATGACAACTGCTGAAAACATAATTCAGTACTGCAGAGATTAGGAGCAGTTTGCAGACATTTTGTACTCAAGGCCTACTTAGCTGGTTCCATTCATGGAAAACCTGGCACCAGGCTAAGCACCATCTGCAAAGCTCTGCTTGACAGTGATCTCATGAAGCACTTGGGAAGATGCCTATTTCTCATCACATGTATGATTTTTACTAAAAAACAGGCTGTGGAGAAACCTGCAAATCACCAAAACCTATGCTGCCAGAGGAAGGCAAGAATAAACAGTGCCCACAATGGCTAGACACTCTCCAACTGCAGCATGGAAAGGGGTGACTTAAAGAGAGTTGCTACAAAAACTGATACCTGAAGCACTAAATGCTGAAACATGAAAAGTAAAGCATACATAAAATGAAAATGGATTGTTACCAACCCACTAGGTTGGGGCAGGACTGGTGGTGTCAATACATCAGTGATCAAGAATAAACAACAATTACAAGGTACTTTTGCTACTGTGGATGGCACTATGAGACACTTTAAAGGGCATGACAAAGCTAAGGCAATTAACAAAAGAAATTAGCTGGTGGAAAATATATACTGAGAGGAATTTTTTAAGCACTTGTGCTAATTGTTTTGTTTTACAATAGTAACTCACCGTAGCAGTCTCATTAGCTCATCAAAAAACTCATTTTGGTTATACAGCTGCGGAGAAAAAGTTTGACTTAGAATGTGTTAAAAAATTGAATAGAAACTAATATTTAAGACTTCATCATGTCCCTATATACAGTGACACTGAAGCACTATCACTTGGTATTCTGTTCTGCTCATTTTCCTGTGTCAGTTATACAGCAGAAATTAATAAAGATTCAGAGTCTGGATATGAACTAATATGTAACTGTCCTGACACTTCTGAGTTCAAAGGACAGGCTCTCCTTTCGACTTCTTTGTGAACTGATGAATGTAACTGTTAATGAAAAGAAAATGAAGCTGAGCGACAAAAGGGTAATGCCATTTCTCTCTTCCTAATCTATTGAAGAAATTATGTCTTCAGTTACGTAAATTAAACTATGGCCACTTCTTCTCCCAGGTCAATGAACACCCACGTTACCTTCTTCTCCCCGGTCTTCAAAGTTAAGAAGAAACACAGCGCTGAAAAAAATCATGCTTCATATGTTCTTACAAAAAAGTCCCACTATAAAAAACTTGTCAGAAGGCCACTGTTCTCCCTGTGGAGTTATGTGATGACCTGCAGCCTATTCTTGGAATGGGTGGCAGACAGAGCCTGAGTAATTGGAAACTGTGATGTAGATGATGGTAGTGGTTCTGTGCCACAGCCATGGTGTGCTAAGCTTGCACCCTTTAGTTACTGCAGCTCTTGAAGGATTCAGCTAGGCAATCACATATACCAGGAGCTTAGTGCAGCCAAGTGACAAATAGGGATAATTGGTGCAGATCAAATGGGCTTTTGTAAAGTCCATTCACAGGCATGGGCAGACAATGTCTTTCTAAGTAAGGAGATGGCAAGGCATGTGTGAAAAATTATCCCTTTGGCAATAATTCTGCTGGTGACAGATAATCAGAAATTTAAATGTTATTCTCATCTTTGGAGACCTCCTAAAATAATGGAGGATGCATGAAACCATTTGTATTTGAAGAGAGAAGCTAAATAATTTAATATTACAGAGCAGGATGCAGAGCACTGGACAGAAAAATGATGAAATCCCAGTGCAGTCTATCTTGTGCTCTCGCCACACTAATTACAGATCAATTACTTCTCAGTTGTTTGCAACCTTATCAAAGAATAGTAAATTTACTGAAAGCAAAATGTGATAAGATGTCTTTTCATTATTGTGGTAGATTTGTTGAAACAGCTCTGACGTTGAGATTAATAAAAGCTTTCCCAGAGGTAATATGATCTGTATATATATATAGTCTGAATTTTAAAAGCTGAAAACTTGATCCTAGGCAGTATCATAAAAATTTTTCCTTCTATTAATTGTTATCATGAAAACATCCTTAATACAGAGGAGGTGGAGGAAAGAACAAAATTAGTGTGTTGATAAATTGAAAACTTGTTATTAAAATATAAGTGTACCTTTTGCCTTCCACAGATCAGATAATTAATGAAAGTGAAGTACAAAAACTGAGAAAATCTGCAATTTATGTTTTGAGTAGTGTGACAACACAGAGAAGTGCAGGGGAAAAAGGGATGATTTTTATCCATTATTAGCATGGAGGGAAGAAAGCAGTGAACCTACACAGTATTAAAAATAGTTAAATAAAGTCCTGCAGTTTTAGAAGAGCCACTAACCAGCAAAATGTATTGATTTTCCCCACAACATTTCCTATGTCTTGACTTCTTCACCAGAATTTCCATTGACTTGCCATATAAATACTGAGATCTCTCTTGGCATAAATTGCATATCAGCAACATTAACTTGCACTTTCTACACTTTTTCTGAAGGTAAGTGTATACATTTTTACTGATCCCAACTTTTGAAATTCTGGAGAATTATTTTGATTGCAGTGTTAATGTCTTTCAGGTCTTTTACTGCATTCTGGATGGGTTTTGGTTTAGGTTCTGGTTTTGGTTTGTTTCTTTTTTGCTTATTTGTTGTTTTTTGGTGGGTTTTGGGGGGCTATTCCTGACAAAATTGGCCAGACTTGAGAAAAAATAATCTAGCTTGTAGACATAATACTTTAATCATTTAAAGTTTTTGTTGCTTTGATGACTAAAATACTATAGCCATTACTTTTTACTGACCTACTCCCCTGCAACAACCTAGTCATTCTTACCAGGAGTGGATCCTACTGCACCATCTATGACTCCAGGACAGTTTGATGAACTGATGAGTTCAAATGAGACTGAAGCTCTGGTCCTGTTCAGGAGAGGTGACACTACTGAGGCTAACTTTCAGGAAAGGGGACAATTTTTTGGCTGCACTTCAGTAGATAAACTCAGGAATTCTCCATGGCAGCACTCCAAGATCGAACAACATTTCAGGATGCTGGTGATTCAACACATCCAGTTCAGGTAAGAGCAGATTTTTCTGCAGTCCTCATTATTGTTTGGTTTTATCAGCTCAATTACTTCTTAATTCTTCCAGTCTTAGAGTGGAAAAGTAGAGGTTCACTGATTTCTACTGGAGTTGGATCAGGTCCTCCATTAAGAAGAGTCTTTCCATTAACTGGCCACAGAGATGACATAGGTTGAAGATATCAGTACTGGATACTATGGCTCTAAATGCCCAGAAAATAACAATGCAATGATTTTTTTATTCCATGGCACTCTGCCAGTTATGAAAGGGCAATAAAAATTAATTTGTTAATGGTGGTAAAGTGTTTTAAAGCAAAAAGAAAAAAAAAAAAGAAAAAAAAATTGAGATATGGTGTATTGAGCAATGATTTTTTCTAAAGAAAATTAATTAGGGAATAAAATGAACCATTATTTTTGCTAGCATATACCCCAGAAAATAACAAAATAATTATGTTTAATGCAGCAAGTAATTTTTTTTTACTAAAAAATTACCAACACTGTTTAATGTGCCAGAAATTTATCAAGGAACAATTTCATCTCTTCAATAAATATGGCATTCCACAAGTAAGTTAGAAGAATTTAGTCCAAAAATTCAGTGTCAAACTCACATAGCTTTGCCCATATTTTATCAGGACGTGTGGACCATGCTAGGAGACTTTGAAATAGTCTTTGGGGTTTATTTAAGGAGATAAAGAATAGATTCCTGAAACCTTCCTCATCATCTCCTCTTTCACTTAAGCAAATCTTTCTCAGAGGCTTAGATCAAATTCCTGGGTGCCTAATTCTTCTCCTGCACTCAATGCAAGCTTGAAAGATAGGATTTAACCCAAGAAAATGCCTGGGCTCAGGTTCTGAAAGACTGATTGTTGATATGCATCCCCGTCTCAACTGTGGATGTACCACCTGAGGATCTGGCCATGTAACCTCATCGAGGTAACCCTAACCTGTGATTTCTGGTGATGAGCCTTGCATTGGAAAGATGCTTCCTATGCAGCAATGTCTGAGGTATCATTGCTAACACTCTAACAGTCACTCACATGACTGAAAGAGATGGAATATATAGTATTTATATATTATAAATACTATATCAATGTGCAGAAAAGGTCACTTTTCCACCTTCGCCCGGCTGTGGAGGATGTATCTTGCTTCAGGCACTCTCAGAGGAATAAATCACCTTCTGGAACTAGAGCTTCTGTAAGGTAGTGGGACTGGGAGCTCATTCTAGCTCTGCTAAAGGACCCTGAGGAGCTACACTAATTTCAGGGATTTAAACAAGCTCTTGTGCTGTTTCAATTAATTTTTAAAGAGCAAGTGTAGCTATTGATAGTTTTCATGGCTTAGGATCACAGGTTGGTTTTTTTTTTCTTGCTTGAACTTCAGCTTTGGAAGTTGGAAGTTTTTGGAGGGAATGCTCTGACTCCAGAACTGACACCAGTGCTTATGGAATTGGTTAGAGCTCTGTTGCATCTGGCCCACAGATGCTAGTAAAACCTAATACATAAGAGAGCAATAGCAGGAGTTGCATAAAATCTGAGACAGACAAAAAATGCCTGTTGGAGGGATGGCAAGACAAGAAAGGAAACTGCATAGAAAAAAATGGTCTAGCTGTCATGAGGAAACACACCAATGAAAAATGCGAAGTTTTTCAAATAATTGCCAGGTATTTGTGGAAGTTATAGTAAAACTGGAAACTCTTTTTTTTTACCTTTGCCCCACAGCATGCTAGAATACAAGGAAGTACAAGTATACTCAGAACACAAACATGGAAATCATGATTCTCCTGGGGAACAGACAGTCTATGAAGTTCACTGATGTGGCCGGTTAACTACTCTGGATATTTGAAAGATCTTTATAGATTTATGACAGCTTACAATATTTACAGGTTTGCAAACTGTAACAGCAATAACCATAGTATAGAAGCTCTGTGAGCTAGAAGACACCCTCTGGGGTGTCTCCCCTCTTTGCACACTGATGCATTGCAGCTCCTTCTGAAGGCTCTGGTGTGGATTGTCGAATTAGGAGGAAAACCACTCTCAGTGGAACTCGTGCCATGATCCAGCATAGCAAATCCTGTGCTGTTAAAGCAAGGCTTTAAAGCGATTTCTCAGTATTCAGAGAGGCCTTTCCTTTTTAGGCAACAATGGAAAATGATCTGGATAGACCCTGACCCTTAACCCACAACAGTGAATGTCTCAAGCATGGTACAATGGATCAGAGTTGTTCTTGCTGCCCTCTGCCCTTTAGCATATCTGAAAGGCAAACTTCTCACAGAATCAGACATAATCACTCCTGAAGTCTTAGCATCCCTGGGGTTTCAGCTTTAGGGCATGGGGGGTAGAAAGATGACCTCCTGAGGACCCTCCAGCCTTTTTCCTTATAATTCTGTGAGTCAAACTGTCAACTAGAGGTATTCCAATGAATTTTGAATTGAATACAGGATGAAAGTGACTTACATAGCAAAAATATTGCTTAAACATTATTCATTAGCATGAAACTTCTATTAGTGAGCCAAGTTGCTTTCACTGATTGGTTTTGTCACTTGATATGCTATAAGCGTCTCATCCTGAGCAGATGCTGATTCTGTGCATGGCAGGGTCACTTCATACCTAGAGCAATGAAAATCTAAAGTTGTTTGGAATTCTCTGAAGTGTAAACAAAGTTTTTCATGATAAGCAGATGAATAATGGTACAACAGCCATAGATCTGATTAAACTATTTCACACATATTACTTGTTACCACAGTGCATACAATCACCTTGCCTCAGGATTTGTCCAGCAGTTCTGGATTTACCTAGGTTATGGGGAAGCCAGATGGAGAGCTAGTTAATATGGGTGGAGGTCAGTTGACTGCCAAAAGGACTAAGATTGGTAAGAAGTGGTATTTCACCTCTCTCCTGTGGCTTTGGGCTTTGTGGTCTTTTGTCATGGTGCTCTCAAGGTCCTGAATTTGGGGCATATGTGGAACAACATTTATAACTGAGATGCCCTTTTGTGACAAAGGAAAGCTGCAAAGAGACAGCATGGATAAACACATACCTAGGGCCTAATGATCCAAGCCTCCAGAGGGCTGCTGTGCTAGTCAACCTTGCTTCCCTGGTGGCTTGCAGCTTACACTTTTGAGTATAAAGGATTTTTCCTTCACTCTCACAAAAATTAAAGGGCCTGACTTTTACAGTACTTAATAGTGCAATTTGGCATGGCTCTTGTGTATGAGGGAGATTCTTCTTTTCCTGCCTTGTTGTCAGATATACATCATAGCTGTGATTGCTTGCTCTGGAGTGTGCTGTGGCTGCTACTGACAAGTCCTGTGAGTATACAAAGAAACTTTTTTGTAGTTTTTCATGCTTTCTTTACCAGGTGAACCATCAAAAAGTGAAGCACAACTCATTTCCTTCTATTTTCACAAGCAAGTTAAAGACTATGTCTGTGGTTTTTTATCTGCCTGCACAAATATCCTTTCAGGTAATGGCTGTACTGGTTTTTGTGCCCTATCTTAAAGAGGGCAGCTCTTTGAAAACAGGTCTCTTCTAAGTCTTTAAATTCTGCCTAGCTCCTTGTGAGAGGCAATGTGAAATATTAGAACCCTCTGATGATCTCCAAGGAGTAATTCAGAGGACTTGCATGAAGCCCTGAGGGGAGGTTCTCCCTTGAGATGTAGAGAGACAAATGGGATTTGAACTGTCCTGATAGGATACAAAATTTGTAGGTTTTGCTGCCCTGAGGTCTGTGGCTGTGAATTTTCACTCATCATTTTTTTTTTATCAGAATGAAAATCACTATAGAATTAATGTAATGTAATTGCAAAGTTGAATATCCCTCAGCTCTCTACATTAGATGTATGTATTAAGTTAGCTAAATGGACCAGTGTCCAGTCAGGACAGCATTTTCCGGACTCCTGACTCACTGGTGGTCTGGGTCTGAAGAGAGCTAAGTAATATTGTAAAAGTTCTTACAAATTATTTAACAAATATTAAATTATTTTCTTGAAAGGTTTCTTCCGCCACTGCTGATTTATATCATGGTGCCTGAAGTGCTTTGCTTCCAATTAAAGCTTTTTTGTGCCTAAGCCTCTACCTTCTGCTGCCCTACCTGTCTTGATCTTTTTGCAGCTGCCACTTCAGAATTTGAAGATAAGGGACCAGCTAACATAGCAGCATTTTCTTTCCCTTTCCATGGCCATTAACGTTTTGTCCTTTCTAGTGCCTTTTTTTTTTTTTCTTAAAAAGGTACCTTTGTCTATAGCTTCCTGCTACAACTTCAAGGAAGCGACATTTATCTATTACCTTACTGCTGCATTGTGAAAGTCATGAATTATGTTCGTCTACTCGGATAGACTTTCACCCTGCTTTCAGTGGGTCTCCATTAACCCGCATCTGCCAAATTAAACTGACAGGTTTAGAAAAACTTGACACAACAGATTCTAAAATTAGGCCTGCTACAAAAATCAGAGAGATTGAGACCGTGGTTTCCTCCCTCTGTGCAGCTTTAGTTGAATCAGAGTGACATGATAATACAAAGAGGTAAAAGAGAGAAACAATGTTTCAGTCCTCCTTTATAATAGGGTTTTGTTATTCTTGCTTTAAATTTCAGTGACAAAAGTGGTTCAGAAATCACTAACAAGAGTTTTCTGACATAGATGTGCCTTGTGTTCCTTTACTGGGGACTTTATTAAATTTTTTTTCCCTGACTATTCTGAAAACTTCCAAGTACAGTAGGTGGAAGGATTGTTAGAAAAGAAGGGAACATCTTAAAAAGAAATTGCTACGCTTAATTGGTCAAAAATGGACGTAAGCTAAAGCCCCACAAAAATGAAATCCCTGCAGACAGTGTTTGTTCACTGTGAAGTGCTGTCAGTGAAACTGGGAATAATATTTTAAAAGGATTTTGGTCAGAGTTCCCAAAAAAATCAGCTGTTTTAGCAGAAGTCTTGGCAGTGAATTCACTGGCAGGCTTGAAAGCTTTCTCCATAGTGAGAACTTTGTGATGATCCCCAAGCTCTCCTGCTGTATGGGGACCCAGAGCTGGAACAGTTCCCTGGGTCTAGTACAATTTTATTAACTAAGAGTTACTGTCTTTAGAAAATAAAGGAAATGAGGAGGAGATGGCATAGTAAATCCAAACTATCCCAAGATCACACACCATTTTCTCTGTATTGAACTTCCTCTCTTCTGTGAAGTTGCATAAAACTCCCAAAGGACTGGACTTGTTAGGAACACTGGATTAACAAATATATGATGCCAAATCTTGATGTTTCTTAGCATCTCTTAGTTTTGTCACAGAATTCTTTATGGTGCTCTGCTGCTGAGGAAGCCTCCAAAATCCTCAAGGAAATAGAGACTGTGAATAATTTTTCAGTTCTTAAAACATGGCAAACAGTGAAACACGGCAAACAGTGAAACACGGCAAACAGTGAAACAGGCACTATCTAGAAATTAATATTTAATGCACAACAGTTGACTCTTAATTTTCATTTCTAAAAGTGAAAATCAAAATAAATGAAAAAAATGGGAAAGTTGCTATGTCACAAGCTGCAGTTTGGAGCAGAATTTATAAACAGATTTTATTTCATCAGGTAGAAGGATTCATGCTAGGCAGCACCTGTTTAAGTTTGCAGAAGGCTGTGCCTGTTTGTTTGCTTGTTTCAAGGAAAGAACTACTGAGATTAATAAATCCAGGACCTGGTTAGAGCTTCCCCCTTCAGCTTGTTTTCTGGTGCTGCTGTTTTACAGTTTCTAGAGAGGCTGGAACCTGGGAATCTTGGTACACCTGCTCAGAAAATTGCTTGGCAAGATGTGTTTATCTGAAGGTAAAATCTGGCCCTTCACAGAGGGTGAAATTAAAACTGCACTTTGGATCAGGGAGAATGCCTTTTTATTCTGTAATACCACTGCCTTCACAGACAGCACTGTTGCATTGTTCTTCACTTGGGGTGATCTTTAATGCAGTGAATGTCAATATTTTAGCATGTTTATGTTTCGTATTAACTCCTAGTCAATATTTAGCTAGCTTTACAGGATTTAACATTTTAGAGCAATGACAAAACCTCATATTGCCATGTGATTTCTCTGAAGCTCGCAACATTGCTACAAATAGCTGCAAATGAACACAAAACTTGTAATTATAAGAGCTCTGTCTGAGCGATTTTAGGTAAGTTTCATCCTAAACAAAATATAAAGGTGAACTATCTGGTGATTTCTTTGTCAGACTCCAAACAAATATGCAAATGAGTTTTATGTTGATACATTATGTAACACTGTCTCACTGGACTTCTTTCTCTGGGGTCACCAAAGATTTTTACTTGGGTATTTCTAAATATCAATAAAATTGTACAGAGTTCTGTCTTCCACCAAAGAACTGTTAGAAATTTTGATTCTGAAGTCTAAACCAATAAATCTTCACTCAGCAGACTGGGGTTTTTTGGTTGGATCTTTCGGGGGTTTTTTCCCCAAAAATGAGAAAAGACTGTGTTGGAGATTTTGTTTGGAAAGAGATAAGTGCCATAACCCTAGAAACAAATTATTATAATTTAATAGACATTTTAAGAGCAAAGAATTCTGTGCTACCTTTACAAATGGCCTGTCAAACACTACGCTATATTTTAGAATGTGCAGGTCTCAGTATGTGTACAGATGTTCTTCTGAACATGCATACATGTAACTTGGTCTGACGGGATGGACATGATTTATTTATATCTCAAACAAGGTTGCATAGGACCAAAAGTATGTTTTTCACCCAGACTATGTTAATAACCTCTAGCCTAATTGAGACTCTGACCTGTCTATCAGAGAGGGATACATCTTTTTTTTTTGTATAATATGTCTTTCTTTACTATTTTGTGATAGGAATGTCATTCTATAGTCCCTATTGTGTTGGTTTTTTTTAAACAATCATATTCCTCTGTGCAAGCGTTATAAAAACTGTACACAAAATGTTTATTTTACTATTCAGTTAATTTAAAACTGTGTGCTAGTCCAATTTAAACAACTGTAGGAGATCAGGCTGAAACAAACAGAAAAAAATTGCTTCCTCCACTTTTGACTTTCAAATTGGTTGAAGGACCCCAGAGATTAAACAATGGATGTTTGGTATCTCTCTGTTAGGATCATTTTTTACTTTTAATAGAAAATTTCTGACTGAGACAAAAAGGTCAAGCAAGTTAGTGCCTGGCAAAGTATTTCTCATGTGGATAAGGCAAGAAGAAAATAAAAAATCCCAAGCATCATACAGCACCTCAATCCCCTTACACACGCCAAGCATTTTGAAGCTAGTAGTAATTCATTCATCTATGGATCTACATCTGTTAGCTTAATAGGTGACACAAGGCTAGATTTTAAATGAGTCTAACCCAATAACCAGACCTATGTAATAGGATTTTAAGGAAGACAGAGAAGGAAGCCTTAATGGTAAGAAACACTAGCTCACAGTATCAGTTCCAGTAGCTCCAATGTCTAGCATTAAACCTTTCTGTCTGTCTTTCACTATAACTTTCCTTTGTGTTTGCTCTACTCTGGCTATCACATTTGCACTAAGGCTCCTTTTGCCCTCCTGTTAACCTATGTGAATGCACAGGTGTGTGCATAATATATTGACAAAGAAATATTATTGTTTTGAAGAACTTATTTCTCGTGGCTGTTGTTGCACAAAGAAATGCACATCACATGCAATTTTTTTTTCTTAGTTACTCATAAAATGTTACTGATATTATGTGTTGTACTCTACCACTTAAGCTACATGAAAAACCAAAGTAACTTTGCTTTTTCTAATAAAGATTGTATCTTGATTTCTTTTACATGGTTGATCAGGCAGAACATGATTTTCTCTTCTGTACACTGGTTTTAACTCCTTGGGCTTCAGAAGAATTACTCTTGGTTTATTCTGGTGAGAGATGGAGAGGCAGCTGATTTTCTATGTTAGGTGAGTTGCTAGCACAGAAGCAGAAATATTATATGTGTTGGGGAAAAAATATGATGTGCGCTAGCAAAATGCCCCCAAACAACTCAGTAAGTTTAGCTTAAGAAATGTTTTCTCCTAGAAAATGCCAAAATGAACTAGAGTAACATTTTATTTAACAGTGTGGGAAAATTCCACATTATAGCCATATGAGAAATGCATTTAATTTTCTTTTTTTAAGCCAGTCAGCAAGTAAGGCAAGAGTGCATATTGCTAAGTTTGCTAGCACTGCCTAGACGAGCATATTGAAAGATCCCCTGAAATGCACAATAGGACGCGAAGCTAAGATGGAGTGCTTTGTGCAACTGAACAGCACGTTGATGAACCGACTGGCTGCAGATACTGTGAATCTCCAATCTTGTTATTGGCAGACATAAAAACAACAGTGTAAACCTTTTGTCTCTTATTCTCTCCTGATTATACCAGATGTGGTGGCACAGAATAAACATGGCAAGGCATCTTTGTGCTGAGATGGTTTTAGGAATAGATGCAGCCCTGGCACAGAGAGAGACAACTATTGTCTCTTCAGCTGGTGCTACGCTGGATTACTCTCGGTATGGGTTTGATCCTCAGTGTCTTTCTAGTAATGAGTGCTCTGGCAAGAGCATTAATCACTGCAGGCAGAGAATTAGCAGCTCCAGTGTTATCCATGTGGTCAACAGACATGAGGAAAAAGCAGGAGGCAAAAGGGAAATATAGTGTGTGCTTTACAGGTTTGCAAATGTACACTGATTAAATCAGCAGCAATACACTGCAAAATTAGGACTTCTTTTCTGTCTCTTATAATTGTACTTAAATAATACATGTTTAATACATTTTAAGGAATTTATTGAGATACATTCACTGCAAGGAGAAATATGTGGTTAGACAGCAAGGGCTGTGAGAGGACTAGATGTCCTCTCATTTGTCTTTTGCCTGTCTTTGAGAGGCATTCATAGTGCTGCAAAACATTTCATACATGAAAGTTGCAAAGCAATATGTATCCTACCTTGAAAATAGATTGCCAATATCTTAACATGAATAAGGAAGCTCACATTGGCAGTACAAGAAGTCTGGGGATACTTATATATGTTCTTGTTAAAACTGCTGTATTTAATTCCTGTCTGAGCTCCAAGTAAAGCCTTTCTGTTCAACATGATTTCATTTCATGACAGGGCAAGGAGGGCTATACTCTGAGAGAAAAGATGTTAATAATCTCCAAATAGAAAAAAAATATATATTGAGACAGAAAGAAAAATAGAAAGAAAAGAAAAAAAAAAAGAGCCAACAGCAGACATCAAGAGAGAAAGAAGTAAAAAGAAATTGACAGAGATAGGTGAGAAAATAATAGTAACATGAAGCAGATGTGGTTGTGCTACTTCATCAGGACCATGCTACAAGTGTGGGAAATTTGGACAGTAACAGGCATATCAGGTTTTCAGAGACAGGTCCCCTCTCCCTCTTTCTGTCTCCTCTCCACACTTAGCAACAGGGCCACTTAGAGACAGCACTCCCTTGCTACTGGTGCATCCCTCTGGCCTGGAAGCAGCCGGACTTGCACCAAACTGTGGCCAGAGAGAGGGGCAGAGGAGATAGTGAAAAGGTGCTTGCCATGGCAAGCAGCTGAGGTCTGCCTGTAGATCCATGAGAGCCTGTACCCAGGAAATGAAAGTCTGGGTAATCCACGGGTCAGCTGGGAAAGCAGCATTTCTAGAGCCAGGCCTTACCTCTCACCACTGCATCAAGCAAAGCTCAACCCCAGAGACATGTCTTTGGGTTGTTGTTCCCTTCTCTGTCCTCCTCTGTTCCAGTTAGTTCCTCTCCTCTCCTCTCCTCTCCTCTCCTCTCCTCTCCTCTCCCCCCTTCCCCTTCCCCTTTTCCATATCCGTCCTAGAGCATCAGTCTGATCTTACCACCACACTTCTGGAGCACTACACATGTCCTAGGATGCTGGGTAAACAACAGTCTTCTGAAGAGTCCTTATGTGGAATGTGGAGGATGATTTAACTGTCAGGGATGTTTTTGGTTTTGGTATTGGTTTCTGGTTTTGGGGTTTTTTGTGTGTGTGTGTGTGTGTGTTAATCATACATAATCTTCTAAGCTCTAAGCTTAAACGACTATGAATAAAGCCTGGAGACTGTTGTTAAAAATCTGAAAAAAATCTTAGCTAAGCCTGAGTTTCCTGTTGAAGTTCAAGGAAATCATACACTGAAGACAAAAGACAATAAAAATTTTCAGACAAAGAGAGATGAGACCCAACTATTGTAACATTATAATACCTATAAAGAAAAGTGCTTCCAGCCAATTAAAGTTTGGTTCTGAGGCTGGATGAAGCTATGCAAGCTAAAAATGACCAATAAAGTATTTTTAGTATAACTGCTCTGGGAAAATATTCCAGGTATGTCTGCAGACTCAGTTTTGTACGTTTATCTGTATAAATGGTTTATATAAATAAATGTCACATTCACTGGTAAAATGAAAGATACATGAAGTTTCTATTGTGAATGATACAAGCTTATCAGAGATAAAGGAACTGATGAATTATAGCTATAGTTTCCATATTTACTACTGCAAGCACTAATTTTTTATCCTATTAACAAGTAAACTGTGAAGGGATGGATTGATTTCTGTTAAAACAAGAGCTGATAAAAGCCCTGGTGCAGAATGGGCAATATTTGGGTTGTTTACGCAATTAGATATTCTTCCTAATCTCCTGACCTTTGGTGCTGCTACTAACTCAAGACTGTCCTCTCATAAGAATTGACACTGCAAAGCAAAGCATGTACTTTTTCCAGGCAAAGGGAATACAGGACAAAACAAGATGAAAATTGGTTTTACCCTGAGCTATAGGTCTTCTGTCAAGGTACAGAAGCATAATTCATTTGCTAGTCTTTTCTTCAAGCACAGATTTAAATGAACATTCTGGGAGTAGCATTTGAGCTTCATACAAACTCATCCCTTTGCTGCAGTGGAAATCAAACAATATACAATGTGTGAAGAAAATTATATACTTAACCATGAGATAGTAATTGATTCAGAGTGTTTGTTGGAATTTTCTTCTGGAAGACACCTAGTTCAGCCTCTGCTCTGAAGCAAATCTATCACCTGCTGTAGATCAGGTAAGGCATTTCTTTCCCTAGTCAAACTGCACAATCTCTCACTACTTCTGTACTGTACTTACCATTTTTTCTAGGAAGATATCCCAAACATTTAATCTGAATGTCCCAGCTGCAGTAAGGGTTCATTGTTCCTTCTGAGGTTATTTTCTTCTAAAGGGAAGAGTTTAGCTCAAAAAATTATAAAATCCCTTCCAGCAGCCGTGGACTGCTATTAGATGACCTCTATGTTATGCTGAACAAGCCAATCTTTCTCTTTGAAGGTCATGTGCTCTAGGATCCTACCTATCTTAATAGCTCCTGGTTGATACTCTTTCCCTTACCCCACGTGATTTGGAACACAAACCTAGCTACATTATTTTAAGTCCAGCGTCACAAAGGTCAGGAAAGTGTGTATAGTCCCTCCCCTTGACCTGCTGGCCAAGGCCAGTGTGCATTTCCCCTTATTTGTGATGTGTCTGCAATGCTGGCTTGTTTTCTGCTTGATATTCACTGCTGCTTCCAGGCATTGACACCAGGGTTGCTACTCAGTCCCAGCCTACCTTTGTGCATTAATTTGTCTTTTATGTCCATGTACAAAATTTACACTTGAACTGTTCACCAATCTTCACATTTTGTGAGGTCTGTTAAGAATGTGGTTTAACTTTCCCACTTAATAATCTCTTCCCCTTATTTATTATAATTTGAAAATCGCTTTCTTCATATTCAAGTTACTGATTAAATTATTGATTTATGGGACTCACCTCCATTTCTTCCTAGCTACCATTCAGACACCAAGCTGCTTTTTATTACTAATTAGGTTGTCTTTCTCATTCAACAACAAGCCCATGTTTTCTCCTACACACATACTCACAAATGTTACATTAATCTCTAAATCTAGGCCTAGATTTAATTCCATTTGACCTTTGGCCTTTTCCCAAAAGACTTTAGAAAAATATTGAATTTTACCCAATCACTGTAGGTGGCTGAAGGCATATAATATGTTTTTTCCTGAACTGTTTTAACTTTTATTTATCCAGGGTTCATCAATCTGGATCCAAAGACCACCAAAAGATTTCATCCCATTGCTGTCCCCTCAAGAAGCTTCTTTATACAGAATGCAATCCTCCCTTCT
Organism: Onychostruthus taczanowskii; assembly: GCF_017590055.1. Lineage (NCBI taxonomy): Eukaryota > Metazoa > Chordata > Aves > Passeriformes > Passeridae > Onychostruthus > Onychostruthus taczanowskii. Next base: position 567,749 of record NW_024498352.1, on the reverse strand, counting down.
CTTCTTGTCTCCCTAAAGAAGCCTGTGCATGATGCACATGCTGTGCCACTCAGTCTCTGTGACTGTGCTCACACAGTAGCCCTGAAACCAGACATGACCTTGCAATCCCTCCTGACTCTTTGCTCTTCCTGACTGTTGCTACACACACCAATGTAGAAGCATCACAGGCTGGTCTCAGAATGCATTTGCCTGTGAGCACAGACTTGATTCACTGGTTAGCAGATTCTGTCACAGAAATACACTAGCTGTGAGAAAATTAATCAAGAAGATGATTATAGGTCAGAAACTTAGTAGAGAAATGTACTAAAGAGAAACAGTTTTGAGCAGACAATGTTGATGTTTCAGAAGTAGTCATTGGCTCTTGATCCCACAGAGAAGGCAAATTTTATGATGCAGACATCACTAGTAGTACAGATGGTTGAGGCATGGGACACTTTTTCTAACCTACTTTCTCACCCTCTTAAGTCTCTTTTTACCAAAACTTCAGAGCAGACCACCTACCACTTGCATAACCACAGAGTTATCAAGTCACTGCATGAACCAGCCCTACTTTGTCTCTGGGTATCTTTCTGTGACCCCATTCTGACAATGAATTCTGCAAATATACTGAGTGCAAAACAACGGCTCCCTCTTTTGCTCTGTGTCATATTCATTATTTTCAGCTTCCTCATTGCTTTTCTATTATTTCCAAAGGCTGATTTTTTTTTTGGTACCCTTGGATGTGTTTTATCTGAGCCGTGTGATTTGCTGTGCTTGAACTACAGGACATACTCCATGGGATTCACAGTAGTTACAACTCCATCACTCGTATTTGCATACTTGCTTTCCAAAGACATTACTCTCCTAAGAGTATCAGAATCCCTTTTTTCTCTCCTTAACCCTTTTCGCTATCTGTCCTGCTGACAGTGGTTCTTTCCAGCATGCCACTGTAACAATAGGATTATTTATAATAGTTTCTCTGTGTTGCCCTCCAGTTTATTCACATCTTGGATGGGTGAGTCTTGCTCCAGCCTGCACTGTCTCAGACAGACTCTCTAACAGCTATTTAATAATTATTAGCTTATTCACTTCAGCCCAGTAAACAGAGCACACTGTAAAGAACAACCTCTACAAGCATTTGTCCTTCTCAGATATATTGTTCAGAATATCTGCTTTTTAGCCAAATGTCACTGCTTTCAGGGTCTGGTGGTCTTCAAGAAAGTTTGCCTCACTAAACTGTTGTTGGCATATATTCCAGGGTGAGCAGCCATTGGTGAAGACTTAGTAGAAACATGTACGTTTATACAAGCAAACAAATCCTTGAAGCAGTTTATTTAAGAACTGTTGCCATCACTGCTGTAACTTGCAGACTGGTTTAGCTACTATTGACAGGCAATTGATATTCCTCTCTGAACTGCATGAAGCTGTAAACACAGAAGCTTCCTCACCTTATTTTCATCAGCATTACTTAATTTTTTTTTTTGGAAACTCTGGAAAAAACTACATAAACCTCACCTCCCTCGGGCACAAATTCCTCTGCATTAGGTTGAGAAGAAAGCTTCAGCTTTCCATGGTGCATCATAGTGCATCAACATGGGAAAAGTTCTTTACAAATTTACACTCTGTTTATGGGTAATTTCTCCTATTGCTTGCTTTTTCTCCCTGGCACAGACAAGACACTGTCCTAGATGGTTTGGTCTGATCCAGTAGGGTTAATTTCATCCTATGTTCTTTCCATCATGACTCAAAGTAAAACCTAAAAGGGTAATGCAAGGGTCCTATGTGCTGTAGGCACTCTGTCTTACTGTAGCAGCTGCTTGAAACCTACTGTGTTGTGCTCTGTTTCCTAGGTAATCAGGTTGCTCGCTGCAGAATTATGACTTTATGAGGGTGAAAAAACATGTGAATGAGAAGCCAAATTTGCTCTTTTCTCTGTTAAATATGACAAAGGCCACAGTAGGAGAAAAACGGCAGAGCAGAAGAGTGTCTGCAGTGACAGAAAAGGGCAAACATTGCTCTTCTATCCATAGATATGGATGGGACAGTGGAAAAGACTAAAATGCAGCACCTTTTGGTAAAAGGATGCTGTCAGCATGATCAGTAGATATAATAACAACACAGACAACCCAGATTCCTGTGGACTGCTAGCAAAACCCGCAAACTTTCTCCATTCAGCTCAGTAGCCCTGGGAGAGAAGGCCTGATAGGCTTGAAATATGCATTCTTCTATTTTTTTTGCACCAGTGTTTAAATAGTCAGCATCCCTTCTTATTTTGTGGAAGTAATGCTTTGGGACAAACTGATCAGAGGACAATATTTGAGGTATAGTAATATTGTATTCAGATAAATTATTTTCCTTAATATTCAGACATATTTTGTTGGGAAAACAGTACAACTTGTAAAAAGTAAAAATGCAAGCCCAACAGTTTCTTACCTCACTAACTTGAGAGGTGTCTCTCAATGCTCAGATTTTCTTACTTACTGTAACACCGATATTACTTTATAAAATGTTTATGTTCTGACAGTCCTTCTCTTTATGTCTCTCTAAAGCATATTGCAAAATCTGCCTGGTTTTTGCACTGTGTTCAGGACTGTCCTGTTATAGCAGAAATACGAAGCAGTTTTTGTGGAATAGATAATGTTTTATGATTGTTTAAGGTAATGTGGAGAGAAAGTGGCCCAAATATAAAAACATTTAGTTTATCTGCTACAAGGTAATCCCTCATACCTTCTGTGCATAGTCAGCTATGTTATTGTTTTCTGAACTGAACTGATTGTGCCTACCCATTCTAGCAAATGTTTAACTTACATAAAACCTGCTACATTTTTGTATCCTAACACCCCTCCATACAACTACAAAATCTTATTACTCCTTACTGCGTTTTCTCTTAGAGTGCCTATGAAATGGATTTTAAAAAATATTAGATCAACCACACAATGACCCACGTTTATGCACTGAACTGAGCAGGAGCAGTTACTCTACATAGATAGAGATGTGGTGAAAAGATGAGCATGCCTGTAATGGGTCACTTGGAAAGCCTGTGCAGATTGTCAGTGCTCTCCATGCACTTGCTTTTATCTTGTCCACCTGCAGCAAGATCTCTGTGTCTGCAACAGAACAGATGTTCTGTAGCTGAAGACTTGGGTTTGATTTGGGCTGGTGACTATTGCCCATGAGCATTTCCCTCTCTATACTAGTGCAAGCCACAAGCCAAAACTCACCTGAGGTCAGTTTCAGAAAAGAAACAATATACACTTTCCCAAACATGGAGATTCCTGAGGATTCACAGAATCACTTTCTTCTTTCACTGCCTGACAGAAGAGTATTAGTAGTTTTCTGTGAAGGAAATGTTTTCTACCTTTGTATTCCTCTGTAGATAGATAAAGAGATCTCAGTTCCAGTTGCCTCCATCTTTAAACACAAAATCCTCAGGAAAGAAAGTACTTTCTTTTCCCTCCCCTTCTAATTTTTTAACAAAGAAGCAGTAAGCTGACAGCTGATGAACACACAGCTGGAAAAAAAAATTGGCTCAGTGTACTGAGAATCTTGACACTGTAGTAGCATAGGTTTAGAATGTGCAGTGGTATATCTATTCACTGTGGCTAGGAAGAAATGAGTAAAAGTAACAGAAAGACTCATTTTTCTGCCTGGTAGGCTGGTATCTTTTCTTGGTGCTGTCTATTATTGACTAGATCATATTGACTGTGATGCTTCAAACACTGTAATTCATCAGACTAGCTACTATCTACTTGTTCATTGTTTATTTATGAGCAGGGAAAGATTTCCAAAGGTGTTCAGATCATTTAGAAGACAGTAATCAATTCATATATATTTTTTTTAGGTTACAAAATAATAAGCCTAAGTCAAATTATATTTTGTTGTACGAGATAGTAAAAAAATGAACCCTCAAGGGGCAAACAAACTGTTGTTACTGAAAGAATTACCCATCCAGGATGGACTCAGCTGCCTAACACCTCATTAACTATTTAGCAGCTCCTTAGAAGGAAAAATCTACTATACAGTGAATTCCTATCAATATTTAATATAGCAGTGCCTGGAGCACTGGACTGAGTTCCTTACTTGTGCAGATGGCATAAGCAAAGTGTATACTGCCACATTTCTTAATGGGGGAAATCTTAGATAAATCCCAAGATTTCATTCTTTTGTTCTGGTTTACTTTATATTCTTAGAATTATTAATGACCTGTTGCTGAGCATTTCTGCAGAGTTCATGCTAGTTTTTTCCTTTCACACACACTACAAGAGCACTTATTGATCATCAAGCAGTTTCATCTGAAAGCCAAAATTACACCATACTGACTTAATGCTGTCATCTTCTGGTTGGGGAAATACCTTTGCTAGCCCCACTAGTTGTAGTAAATTTATTTAAATTTTTTCAATTAGATAAAACCCTCTAAGTTATTTTTGTCTTGACCTAGTTTTGGTACCTGATTACACTCTATAAAAATAATTGGCCTGTCTTCATTGCTATAATTTTCTTTCCATTGTAGAATAATCCATCATAGTCAGAAAACTCCACCAAAATCTTATAGCTCTTTTGCTATTTCTATACTGTCTGCCTCTCTATCCTATTCCTAATTATAGATATTCTGCCATCACAGTTAAATTTACAGCTGCTAGATTACAGCTAAATTGGTTTTCATCACTCTTTTAGCCTAGCCTCTGCTCTCAAGCTCTTCCATTTTTCTCTGCCCAGGCTTAGTTTCCAACCTAGTATGACACTGCTGCAGGGACAAAGGAACCTATTAGTGCTTTACACTTACAGTGTCATATCTGTCTAACCTGTCCTGAAACAGAAGTGTAGGGATTTGTTTTTCACTGTTCTGTGGTGGAACGCTGTCATGTCATTTGTGAGGTGGGAACTTCACAATGTGAAATGCTGCCACCTGAAGAACACTAAATGATCTTAATCTCAGCACCAACAGCTATCCCCAAGAAAAATAGTGGGTTTTGGGTTTGTTTGTTTGTTTTTTTTTTTTTTTTTGGTTTTTTTTTGTTTGTTTTTTTTTTTTGCTTTTGTTTTTGTTTTTGTTTTTGTTTTTTTTTAGCCCCAAAGCAGCAGAGGCTGCCATGGATTGGACACAGGTGGAAAAGAAACAGTAAAATGTGAGATTTCTAAAGGAGTAAAAAATAACTCAGATTAATACTATTTTTAATGTTATCCAAAACTATGTATTGTTATCTTATTTACTCCATCATCCTGTTCCCTGCAACCTAGTGACTCTGCATTCAAATCTTTGCAAAAATACTGTGCTCTAAGATGAAGATAGCCAAAATATTTTTCTTCCCAACAGACTTGTACACAGTAGCCTATTCATTCCCACTTGGGCATGAAGTAATCTCCATTACCTAGCTGCCACAGTAGGCAATGAGGCAACAGACTTATAGGGAAAAAAAAAGTTATTTTCTTGTTTTGAAACCTATTTGTCATATATAATAAGGCCTTAGCAGCCAGTGGTGATGTGATATGGATATGGCCCTTTTGATTTGATTTCCCCTACAACTTAAAACATCTTTGCCTTTAATTCTTTTTCTCGGGCTGCTCATATAACTCCACAATAAACACACATTTTCTCCTTGTTTCATTTTAAAGCCATTTGGGAACACTGTGGCAACATACCATAAAAATTGGGCTTATACCACTTCATTGCACTAACTCAACTGTTCCACTAGATTTTTTAGTCTCCTGAAGATTTATTAGAAAGTCTTATCTTTTGTAGCATCCAGTCCTTCTGCCAAGATGTACATGGAAGCTCTTAAAACTCAAAGCAGTCTGTCAGAGTTGTCAACAACCTTTTTACAATACTTCTGACCTGTTAATCTAGAACTGTTACTCACAATGTAGAACTCATTTTATTTCTGGTAGGAGAATCCCTGAGAGAACTGGGTTTGACAAAAGTAGCTAAAATTAACAAAACACATACAAAACTTTTAGGCTACCATTAAAAATAATGGTATCTTACAAAAATTAGCAAAAGTAATAATGATGTTTACCAATTCCTGTAATATATTTTCTGATGAGGAATCTGTCCCAGAAAGTCAGTAATGCCTACTTTGCTTTCTACTTTGCCTAGTAGGCTTTCTATGCCTACTTTGCGTTTTGTCCCAGAAAGTCAGTAATGCCTACTTTGCCTGGGGACAAAAGATTGCATATCCAACAGAAATTACAGAAAGTCCATGTCCAAGAATACAGATTTTTAGCATTTATTCACTTATATGTAGACCACATAAATACATATATTGTCATATCTTATGGTAATAAGTTTATAACCTTGCTGTGATAGCAACTGCTCCAAGCTGTGTTTATATACCACTTGTTCACTCAGGCACTGTGTGGTCTATTCAGGTCTCCAAGTCAAATGTAATAACAGTATTCTATCAGAGTTTAGTGGAATAATTCATTTAGCCTATTTATGCATTTTTAAAGCTATTAGAATAATTCAGAGTCAAATGTACTTCCCATAGGAATTCTGTGGTCTTAGATCAGTATTTACTTTGAGATCTTTGCTTGAAAGGAATTAAAATAAAACTTAGCTGTGTTTTAAGCATATCAGTCTTGGTTTGTTCATCTCTTCTGTCTAAGGTAATCTAAGAAAATGGCCATAATCTGTTTAAGGAATGTATTTATTTCAAAAGTTTTTTGGATTAAAACACTTCTCAAGTTTGATGATGCTAGTTAGTGACCTTGGTGATGTTCCTATTATATTAAGAATGTAAGAACAGCTGCACCAGGTCGGACAAAAGGTTTGATATGTCCAGTATTCTGTCATGACAGTGTTGTCAGAGACACTTAGAAAAAAAAAGGGTGTCAAGAAAGGAAAAGCATAAAAAGCATTCTGGGTGGCAAATGCACTCTGACTTCACTGCTAGAAGTACTTAGTCTAATGTATAGATCTCATCTGAATTTTTATTATACTATCTGCTTCTTCAGAATGGTATGATATGTGTATAACAACCAGTGCCATGCCTGCTGCTTTCCTTCCTGATGACCTCACTGGTGCATTAGCTAAAGTGCATCTATCTTAACATAATTGTTCTCCTCTGCCTGTAGAAATATCTGCAAAATCACTAAGGGTAAGATCACATCAACTGTAACTGATCAATGAATCCCCACAATGGAGAAAGACCCAGAGGAGATGGACAAAGATCCTGAGGCTCAGAGAAGAGCACTTTCCTTACTACACCTGTTGTAAAGAAAGCAGAATTTACCCCAACACAAAGGTGGCATGAGGCTGGCTTTTGGTTTAACCAATGGCTCTGAAAGTTGAGTGGATCAATGAGTTGTGTCCTTCCATAAGCTAATCAAAAAGGTGTGGGTGTCATCCTAAGACAGCTAGAGCTTCATGGGAGAAGTGTACAAAGTGACTCAGCCCAACATAGGGATACAAAAACTGAGGAACCAAGAAAACATACTTCAGAGCAGCAGGTATGAGCTGCCTTCAACCCCAGTGACGGAAACCATTGGGACACCTGGATTAGGAATCAGATTTTTCTTGTTATTCAGCTCTGTACAAAAATTGCTTTATTATCCTTGTGTTTCATTTTCTTCACAATACTGCTGTATTTCTCTGCTGAATCCCTTGCAATGTCAAATATCTTAAGATAAGTAAACTTGGTATTAAAGCATGAAAACTGTCCACACATGGAGTTTCTGAATGAACCTGGTCTGGGAGTACTGGACACTAAAGTCTACACAGTACAACAGGAGCAACACTAGTTTTGATCATATTAATTTGAAATGTCTTCAAGTTAATTTCAAACACCTGCATTGCAAGATTATAAATCCCAAGAAGGAAGAACTGTTTTTTATGGATACAGCTAGCAGGGATGTCATAAGATTAAAGTATGAGCAAATGTAGTTTCAATGTCAGAATAAACATCTTCATGTTTAGATCTGCAACATTATGGCATAGCTTCTGAAGATAAAGTGAAGGTTCATCTCTTGGCAGTTGAAACTTCACTAAGGCTGACACCACAGAAAGTCTGTCCATCTCTGTTTTCTACATCATGTAATTTATATGTGCTCTATATGCTTATGCTATTGCTTCTTTCTAATTGTATAAGAATATTTCATTTTCTTGTCACTGATGTCTTTATCATTATCTTAAAAACAGGACAAAAGAAAGAATATACTTTATTTTATTAAGTAGGAAACATACAAATTTTTAAGTGGGAAAAAAAAAAATCAGGCAACAGTGCCCTAACTAATGCAGAATAAAAAAAAAATAAAAAAAAAATTAAAAAAAGAAAAAGAAATTGCAGTTTACCCATTGTTGAGGTGAAAATAAAGACTGGGATCCCAGAGGGAGGAAGCAAGGAGACAGTGTTTTTAAATATTGTCCTAGACAGTTGGAAAGAGAAAATGAGAGTGAGGGGAGACTTCATTGGAGTCTACAACATCTCTGTTAGGGGGAGAGAAGAGGCACACCCTGATCTCTTCTCTGGGGTTGCAGTGACAGGACCCAAGGCAATGGCCTGAAGTTGTGTCAGGGGAGGTTTAGGCTGGGTATCAGGTAAAGGTTCTTGCCCCAGAGGGTGGCTGGGCACTGGAACAGACTCCCCAGGGCAGTGGTCACAGCACCAGTGACTGAGTGCAAGAAGTGTTTGGACAATGCTCTGGCACATGGTGTGACGTGGGGTGTCCTGTGCAGGACCAAGAGTTGGACTTCATGATCCTGACAGGTCCCTTCCAGCTCAGCATGATTCTGTGCAAGAAATAAACAAAGAAAAAGAATACAGAGACAAAGAAAAAGTTCCTGTGAAAGAAATTCTTGAAAGAAGTTGTTATTGGCTGGGGATCACAGGAATTCTAAAGCATGTGAAACTACAAATGTATGGCACATAGAAAGGCCACTGACTCATAACTACAGACTCCCAAAAACTTTATATGCATCCCTGTGACAGGAGAACACATAGATTTTTACAAGCTATTCCTGTGAACACAGAGTCTGATATTCCTATGTAAGATGCTTGTGTGGACTAAAATATAGCAAAGCATTCATTCATGGTACTTTTATGTAATGTACAAGCAAGGGAATAGAGAAAACACTGGTCATTTTAGCACCCCAATTTGTTAAATGCTTTATTAAAAGCCACTGCTTTTCACTTTAGGGTGAATAATCAAGTGTCACAAGCCTCTTTATTTATTTGATTCACATTTATTCATAGCTATAGCTAAAAATGCTTGGAAGTGTAGGTAGAGAAATACTTATCTGTGAGGAGCAAGAGCATCTTGTGGTTTGCTGAGTCCTTTTGCATCTAGTTTTATTATCTTCAATGGAAAAATGCTAAAAATTATGGAATTGTTCTGTGAAGAACTATAGAAATTAATGGGACACTGAAAAGCAGATTGTAAGTGAGTTCCCAGACTTACTCAGTTCCAGTTTATCAAAGATCCTTCAGTCAGAGGGAAACATAAGCAACAACTAAAAGAGAAGATACAGTATAACAGAGCACTTAGACATAGCAGACAAAGGCTACTAGAATCAAAAGGGATAAAAGCTGTAGCTTGGCAAATTTGATACAGTTGTGTAACAACTAGTTTTACAGTATCACCAGGTTACAGCTGTCCAGGGATATCAGATTGTCCAGATTTTCTTTAATTTCAAGACTGGACATTATTTGAGGAGAGAGATGCTTCAGCAATCACAGAGACAAATGAAGTGAATTTACAGGGAGTATAACATTTAAAATCAGATGAACTATAATAACAATAACTCTAGCCTTTAAAATTCTGAGTAGAATTTTTTTTTTTAATTTAGAGTCTTTCATCCGAGGGATTTTAAGTGCTTAATAAACACAGACTAATCCCCTCAACACTTGTGAAAAGTAGGTAATTATTACTAGAGCTGCTTTTCAGATATGTAAGCTGTGAATCTGTAAAGTTAACTGATTTGTCAAATCAGGTTGTGGAACAAGCAAATATCAGATATGGACTGCTGGAAAATTTAGGTTGTGAGAACTCATAACTATACAACTGTGTTATATTCTGGATAGAACAGTTGATCTTTTAACTTCTTAGCAGTCAGGTGGTGTTAACTAAGTATTTGCAACTGCAAAGAAAGAGCTCCGAACAGATGAGGTAAGAGATTTTAGTGCTGATCAGTGAAGCCGGGAGGTTATTGAAAAAATACCAGGGAGAGGATACATTTTACTTAATAAAACCAAAACCAGCTAATGGTATTAATAAAGTTGGGGGTGCAGTGTTTTTTCTTTGTCTAAAACGATGGTGGAAGATGCTTATAAATATGTTAAAAGGCACTGTTTATTGAAACTACTTGCCACAGACAGCATGCTCTGAGTTTCCACTTCCTATCTGATTAAATGCAGCTTTGTGCTGCCTGGTATCAGCACGCAGGGTGCCCATAAATCCTGGCCTGGATTATGTTACATTAAACTTGGCAAAATTCTGATTTCACTGTAAGCAGTAGTAAAATTCTTTCAGACTTCAGTCTTAATCCTGGTGCAGTTCCTAAGGAAGAGTGTTTTGGGTACTGCTGGAAAAGGCATTATTCCACAGTATTAATTTTTCTTAATGGGGTGGCTCCTACAGAAACAATGATGCTGTTAGGCAAGCCTTGTTGACTATTCAGGAAGGGCTGAGGAAAGCATACAAAAAGGAGCCATAGCTTTCAGAACTGCAATATCATGGAGTTGCATCTGTGGACAACTACCTGAGCTAGTAGTGATCTTCAATCCACAGCCAACCATAACTTCAGGGACTTACAGAAAAGTCTCAGCTACAGCTGTGAAGCAGATGCTTCTAGAGAAGTACTGAACTCAAATGCCTCAGGCCACCCAGTAAAAAAAAAGACAAAATTATTCTCTGCCTCTCTTTCTAAAACACACTGAGATGCTGACTATCTAAACATGGCCCCAATTTTTCCCTTGTTTACAACCAATTATATTTTCCCTGTATTCTTCTGCAGGCTGAGCAAGATATGTCTTGATACCTGCAGAATGCAACAAATCAAAGAATTTTTTTGTATATTTTGTAGTGAAATTTGCAAGCCTCTGAAATACTTTTATTTTTCTTTCTCTTAGCTGTAAATAAAAGAAAATTATGCTAGAAGATCTGGCACAGTATTCTGAGATTTCATGCCACTGAATTGCATATTGCAGATACTCTGTTTGGTGTTGTTATGTTTCTTACTCACTGTGGGTGAAATCCAGATCTCACTGAAGTCCATGATGAATTTTACATCCATCTTCTTAAGCAGACCAAATAAAAAACTTGAAATGTAAAAGGTCTAGGCCCATACACATGTCTGAGAAGTTATTGGCAAGCAAGGCTGAATACTTTCAAACAATTGTTATGCATATGCAGTACAAACAATAGTATATTGTGTACGTGGAAACTTTGTGCAAGTCTAAGACCTTTACTGCTTCTGTGTCTTTTGATGTTAAACTGCCACTTCTTTTAAAATGCATGCTACCAAATTACAGCCAGCTCTTATAAATCAACAAAAAGTAACAAAAGCAATGAGCAGCTAGAGAATATCAGAGTAATATGAGTGCAGCTGTACCTGACAAATGTAACCTGACTTGCTTTTTAAAAGCAGTTTCTTAAATGTGTATAAGAAAAAAGGTAAATACAGTAGATGAAGAAAAGTGGAAAGGACAGTAGAAGCATTTTGGGGAAACAATACAACAAAGCATCTCTTTTTTCAGTTCTCTGAAGGGCTGACATGCAGGGGACTGCTCTCCACCAACTTTTTTTCTTTTTAAATGCTTCCACATAGCTTTAATATATTCCATGAACTGACGAAGAGATGATACTTTGAAGGGATTAACTGACTGCTGCAAAACAAACTAGACTGACTGCAAACTACCCCCGCAACTTAGTGAACTTATTATTAGCTCCTTTCCAAAAAAAAAAAAAAAAAAAAAAAAAAAAGCAATATAGTCAAAATTAAGTAGTCTTTCTTTGAAAATTGCAGTTATTTTGATAAAAAGTGCTGTCAAAGCAACAAACATTAATGCTACAAACTGGAGATCATTCACTTTCATGTAGGGTTTATGAGGCTCTTTGTGAGAATACTTCATAGTTAAAGTATGTCTTCCTTTGAGTATCACGTAAGCATTTAATTTTTGTTTTGGCACTGGGCCCATTGTGTTTATGAGGTTCTTTAGAGAAGTGGAATTGATGACCACAAGAGAAAAATTGAGAGTTACTTATTTTAAACCATTATTATAACATTTCAAGTTTTTCAGGACCAAAAAAAAAACAAACAAAAAAAAAAAACCAAAAGAAGTGTTCTTTTAAGGAGATGATAGATAGATAGATAGATAGATAGATAGATAGATAGATAGATAAGGACTTTGTTGCAAAAAAGCTTTAGAGGTCTACATTTGGTCTGACAATATAAATAGTCATATCAGGCTTTATGCTATTGAGCTATTTATTGTGCTATAATGACATCCTTTGCTACTTTGACAGTTACACTAAATACAATGTATTATACTTTCTTGATCAGCAGTATTTTTGTTGGAAAGGATAAGTTTGCAGGTAAAACTTCAACTCAATTGAACAGTCTTTGATTTTTCTCATAAGCTTTTCCATTACCAGCAAAAATTAATAATATATTTTAGTAATCTTCATTTATTGTCTATCACATATGTAAATTTACACTACAGATATAAGAATCCCTTAAGTTATAAAGCCTATGCCATGGAGCAGGTCATGCAAAAGAAACCATGCTGTGTCAGATCTGCATGATTTTGGCAAGATTGTGTTAAATGTCTTGCTACAGCTCGTCTCGTAAGTGACTTGTAAATCACTCTTTATGACAATTTGCATGGACTCTAGCCATAAACATGTTTTATAGCAACACAGCAATTTTCTTTTAACACGTGGAAGATTTATCCACTCTAAGTCTAATACTATTAATTTCTGTAAAATTCTAAACATCCTTTACTGTACCAAAGATAAGAAGAAATGAATATGCTCTGTGTGACAGTCTCTCTCAGTACCTTGCAGGAGCAGGGTGTTTTACTGAGTGCTGTGATACAGCAGTTGCAACCTTAGTGGTACACTGAACAAAGAACATCCACTCTGCAGCTAACTAGGTCATGTAGACAAACTCAGAATTTAACCTCAAGGTTCCGTTAAATAGGAATATGTGGCAATAAAATCAAGCAGCAAATTCCTTCTGATAAAGTTCTGATATTCGATTACATGTCAAAGGAGGATCAAACCAATCAAATCCTAGGTAACTTAGTAATAAAAAAAATCCACTCCAACTATTGACCTCAGTCCTCAGAGTGCCACATTGTGATTTGATTTGCCCCAGGGTTTTCCCCTTTTCCCTTTCTTTCCCTTCTGAAGTAAAGTTAATAGTTACACAAAATTAACCATTACTCCTATTTCTTGGCTCAGGGAATATGCAGAAACATTTGAACAGCAGAAAATATCAATTGTCACTCAAAGTGAAAAACTTTTTACTGTTTTAAGTGATTTAATTGGCAGCCTTCAGATAATGTGATTTTCCATGCTGTTTCTACCATATGCCTGTTGACAAAAAGATTTCAGAAGTGTAACACAATTATTGTTTGTTTTCTTTTGTTTATGCTGAAATGCTAAATGTTCTAAGAATACACAGTGGATTTTGTAAGATATTAATAATCCCACCTAATTAAGAAGTCTGCTTATGAATTCTTTTTATGATCTTATTTCTACCCTTCTAGGTCTAATCTCTAGTCCTTCAATTCTTGATTGTGGCATTTTCCTTCAACAGTTGTAAGACAGTCCTACATTTCAGAACTGTATTTCATTTATCTTGTAGCTGGATTCCACTATCTCCAGCTTTCTTCCCTTTGAAATGGAAGGTTGAAAAAATTAGTTTTGAGAACACCTTTCCAATGTCAAAGGTAAGATGCATTGCCGCTCCTCCCGGCTAGCTGATGACAGGAGCGGGGGGGCAGCAGATTCCCGCTTCAGCCCTGTTGAATCCCAGCTACCAGTGAAGGCGCAGCGTAAAACAAAGAGCAGCACATGGGTCCCGGGGTAACTTTTTTTGATGGTAAAACTTGTCTTCTTCTGCTCCCGGGACCCTGAACAGGACAGGCAGACAGGAGCTTATATACGGGGGCAGATCCCAAGGGGGGATAAAATCTTTAACAAATCAGGAGAATTGGGAGTAAAAGCAAGGTGGGAAATACAATGTATAAAGCAATAAAGAATCCCAAGGGAGGAGAACAGTCCCAGTGAACTAATAAAGTTTGGAGAAATACAAAACTGACAGGGAAGTTTCTCGAAAGAAGGCAGGTTCAAAAAGAAACTGGCATCTAAGAAAAAGTGATGAAAGCTCTGGGAAAAGGGCAGAAACAAAAAGGAAAACAGCATAAGGAAACTACCCAATTACAAATCAAACAATAAATTTACTAATAAAACAAAAAAAAACACCACAACAATGAATGTCTTTAGAGTGCCTATGGCCAAGGTCCAAAATTAAGGACAGTAAAAGCAAATGATCTCCAAAAAGGTGTGAAAGTAATTTCTTAACTGTACAAGTCTCCTGTAACTTCAATTTAAAAGAGTAAGATTTTAATGAATAATTTTCATTAAGCAGAGAAGTCTGTGCAAAAGCTCATCTGAGATGAAACTTATTTAAAAAATCACAGTGAAGGAAGAGGGATCATGAGTGCCAAAAGACTACTTTCTCTAAGTTTTTGACATTATAGTCCAAGAAAATAAAATTCTCATATTTTCTCCTGTGACAGTACAATGCTATAGAAGGCTATGGCACAGCTGATGATAAGGAGAATAATATCAACTTAGAACTGGCACAAAGCAAACAATGCAATTCAAACTGTTGCAATGTTTTCATAAATCCATTCTCCACTAGATCCACAGCACCTTCACTGACAGTGAGACTGCAAGTGGTCTTGTTAAACAGTCCTAAAATATTTTAACCTTGTTGCTTTTCTGCATTTAGCTTTCCATGATGATTATCAGACTGGCATTTGTCAAGCTGATATCTGTTTTGTTGGCATAGATCACACAAGGCAGCTAATTCTGTTCTGTTCTTGTTTGGCTGAGTCTAATCTCCTGGAATTCAAGAGTCAGCCAAACTTGGTAAACCATGCAGTGGAAAAGGTTGTCTACAAAATCTACAACAAATGTGCTGTGTTAGTGGGCCTCTCTGATTTAGGAATAAAGAAGGCTAAGAAAATATCCTTTCCCTCATGACTCTGTCTTGAAAGTAGTTGTTTGTTGTGCTCATTAATGTCTTTGATAGCCCTTACCTTTCTATTTCATGTTGGAATTCACACAAGTACAGGACTACAAATAACAGGTATCCAGGCATTAATGTGACATTTGCTATTTCGAAAACATTTAGGCCTCACTATTCAAACTCTACTCTGCAAACTGTTCATAAATGCAGTTTCTAAAGGGAAGGGTTTGTTTTCTCTCAGTTACAAGAGTCTAAGAATAGGCTTTTTAATTAAAAGCGTTGTTGAAGTCCAAAGAGCTAAAAACACTGCAAGGGTCTTCCACCCCCCTTACAGTAAAAACTCTTCAGTGTTTCATCACTGAAACCTCTGAGATTTCTTTATTCCAGCTAAACCTTCCAAAGTGCATAGCTGCACACAGACTTCGTCAGAATTTGCTTGCTAATTAACTGCAGTAATATATATCAGTCTTGTTTCTGTTTGTTCTTTTAACCAGATTAGATTTTCTCCCCAGCACAAAGGACTTTGTTCCATGGCTGCAGTACCAGCAGAGCTGCTGCTGTACAAAGTAAATAACATTGGGTGACAAGCTGCACCAAACACTCATGGGGGTAACATTTGTGCCGTGCTGACAGACGTCTTGGAGACCACCATCTGCACAAGCCATGTGTCACCCACGGCACCCAGCAATGCCCTGTCAGGTCTGCTCCCCTGATGAGGAAGGCATCTCCTCTGCACAGAGCTCTCCAGCCTGTGACGCATGCTGAGCCCAACTTAGCGAAGGAGCTCTGAAGTTTCCTGAATGGAGATGCTGTCTCATGCCATTCAGCTACCTCTGCGTGTAAACTCCTTAGACTGTCTTTAGTCTATAAAACTCCTACTTGTGCAACATATCAGGGCAGTAATAGCCTCCAGTGCTAACTGAGTCCTGAATTGTGGCATGATCTGTTATAACCTACTCTGCAGCCCTGTTGTTGGGTTTTTTAAAGTTGATTCATTTTCACTAAGGTGAGTAATGTTAGTTAATGGGTGGTGCTGTGTGATGAAGGAACAGTGTCAAAGTCTAAGGCTTTGCTATGTACAGAAAGATATGCACAAGCAAGCATAGGGTTTTGCAACAATAGGAACTGTTTATGATTTTACAGCTTATGATTCATATGTAAAATGAACAGCAAGAATAATGGTTGCAGTTGCACAAACTTAAATTGAAAATTATCCTGAAAGTTGATTAAATTCTGAAAATTATTAAAGGGTATCTTGTCAATTTTTTTATTCTCGTAAAGTGTGCTATTAATAATAAAAATTAATAATCATGTTTACTGCATAGGGGTTTATGGCAATCAAGAACAGGATTTCCATCATGTTTCCAGGTGATAACCTGTGCCTTTATTTTCTAACTTGTTTTCCTTCACTTATCTGGACACAGACAAAAAAATACCCTAGCTGTCTATCCCATGCAACAAGGCTTAAATCAGCAACAAACAAAAGACATCATGCCCATAAGCAACATCAGTAATTTCTTCGTTAGTCAATGCATCACTACAAAACCAAAGACCACATATACCTGCAAGCGCCTGTTTCTGGTCATGTTATTGTGAATTCAGTGTTTGGTTTTACATGCATGTAAACCTCTTTTAGTCTTCTGAGGGTTTTGTTTTGGTGTTATTTTTTAAAACTCCTTCTTTCTGTTTTGAAAAGACTGCTTGAAAAGAGACTTTCTAAACAAATGCTGATGTTCTAGACCACCACATGCAATTACTCAGTGCAGAGAAAGAATCCTCAAAGGCTAACTTTCATCACAAGGAGTTTGGGAAAATGCAGTCTCAACATGTACATTTGAAAAGCAAGCAACACAAAATATCATTTAAGAGTATCACAAGGTCAAACAGGGTTAATATTCACTTTAGCTGGTTTGAGTCCTGCCCTGTCATCATAAGAGATGCATGGATGCTGAAATGAGAGCCTGATCATGTAACATAATCTGTATAACCTGTATAACCTATCTGCTCAATACAGAGCTTTTTGCAGGAGTAAACGGCAATCTTTGCAATAACTACATTAATACTGTCCACTGTCTCTGGGTTTTTTTTCTGCATTATACTTTATTTTTACAGTAGAGTACTTAGTCTTTCTTGCTCCTACAAGCTTTAAATACTTGCTTCTACAGTGATAATACCAAAATTGAAGGTTTTGCAAGCTCTATAATAAATTAAGATTGAGCAATTGCTTTCAAAAGTCTTTAAAAAAGATCTTTAAATTAATGTCTTTAGGAATTGAAGTGGATGGGAAAAGGAAAGCTCTATCTTTATCCTAGGGCCATGGATTCTCTTGCTTCAACTTTATTGATGAGATATTTCAGTTATTCTTATTGAATCAATATTAATGACAAATCAGTGCAATGAGCTTTACATTTTGTAAAGACAGACACTCTACAAAGGCTCTTGAGTGGGTAGAAACAAATACTTTTATTTGGCCTTTCAAACTGACAGCATTAAAATATTTTAACTTCACAAAGGCATAAATTTTGAGGTCTTTAAAGTATGTCAACAAAAAAATTTCTCATAATTAGATATTTAGCAAACATGAGCAAAAGTATTTATGAAGACAAACAAACACAAACTTGAATGGCAACACACTATATCTTAGTTATTACCTACATATATGGAGAGGACATTGCATTTAACTTCAGTACTTCTGTGTCTAGGAATAGATGAATAACCTGCTTCCATTTATGTCTTTGAAAATCTTGTGACTTGTGATTTTCTCCCTTGCAAGCTTTGGGGATGAAAAAAATAATGAAATAGCTATATGAAGGTAGGAAATATTTTGGCTCCTTCTTAAAATTTTTCTCAATGTATTAAACTTTGTAAATTTTCAGACTCACATTCAAAGTTATGTGCTGAAGAGATCTTGCCCAATTTGTGAGCTACAGATCTTTTTGACTGCTCAGCCAGACATACAGGATTTGAGCTGACAAACTGAAATGGATGCAAAGTTGATAACTAGATTTTCATTAAAAACAACAGCAAATTCTTAAGAACCATATGCAAAAAGGAACATGCATAATTCCTGGACAAAATAATATTCCTAAAAACATCTCAGAAAGACACCCCTCTAAAAGTTATCTAAAATTCAATTACTGTATTTTGTGCTATGGCATTTTCTTTTATTTTTATACAAGGGTCTTGAATCTGCTTCTTTGAGCATCCAAACCCATGAAGTTATTGAGCCTCAGTACATTACTCAGTAGAGTAAACATATAATCTATCCCTGGTTAGTGGACTGGAAAATGAGGGTTAGGGGAGCAAGGGAGTCGCCAGACAGCATAATAAATATAATATCGAGAATCTTAATTTAATTCCTCCATTCTAGCAAGTTGAAAATACTCACATGCACAAGTAAATACTGGTTCAGGTTTGTCTGAAGCCATTTCCTTATATTCTTTTCATAAGATTGTTTCTTCTTCCTATGAGGAAACAAAAGAAGGACAAAAGAAATCGGTAGTACATACACAGTGTCTCTCACAGGTAAATGTATCTGAGATGGAAAAATATTTTTAAGTTAGACAAATCACCTAGATAGAAAGCTCTTATCCTGTTGAGAATATTTGCAATCAAATTAGGAACACACTTCCCTATAAAGAATTCAGTAATTCTCTCCAACAGTATTGTTTATGTCTATGGTACCTACTCTTCTCATATGGAAATTAGTCCAAGATTTTGTTCAGAATTATTCTTTGACAGTTTACAGTATCAGTGATTACAGAAAAAGATGAGAGATTTTGTGATGATTAACCATTCTGTTCAGTTATCAATTTGCAAAACTTGAAGCTGAGATTGCTTCTAAATATTTTTTTTTGTCAACATGTTTATGCAATCAGAGAGTGATTACAAAGATAAGAAAGCATGATGCTTTCAGGTCCTGAAAAATACAGGTCCAGGGTTACCACTGATAAATATGCTGAAATTTTGTTCAGCCTTTTAACAAAATATTGCAGATGATTTAAACACAGACCAACTGTAGGAAAATAAATGTATTTTTGCCTGGTTATATTTAATAAAATTGTACTGAAATGTTAACATATGATTTTAAAATGCACATTTTGACAAAATTTAGGGGGAAAAAAAGAGTTTTAAGATGCAGCTATATATTGCAGCTATAATTTGCAGTATTTTTCCAGAATGGGCTTTCCTTAATTCTCTGAGTTTTAACAAAAGGTAAGAGCCCATGATATTTGCCTGTTGAATATCTTTAAAGTCACTGTATTTAATGTCAGAAAAAAAAGGTGGATTGGGTCCTACCAGTTAGTTTTACCTCTGAAGCACTGCTCAAATTTATAGAAAATAAAAATCGTACATACAAGCTATAGGAACAATGCAGAGATATATTTGCTATTTTCTGTTTTATGAGTGACAAAGTATCCCTCAATGGCAAAGACAAGTACTTAAATTATATTTCAACAACTCTACCTACATTGTCCAGAAATTCTAGATATCTTGAACAGACAAAAACGATTGATGGTGTTACTACAATGATAAAAATAATGTGCATTGTTAATAGCAATCAGCAAAGAAAGAAAATATTCAGACACATCACTTTTCCCTCAAAGTCTTAGGCTATGCTTAGTTTGATTATTTTGAGCTATGTGATCAGTTAAGGTAGTGACTGCAGCACAGCACATCAACCCTCAGGAATTCTGCGCAGCCACCAAGGAAGTACAGGCTCTGCAGTGGATGGTAAATGTTCCTTTGTGCTGAAGGTCCAGGGCCAGCTTGTCAGAGGCAGTTCTAAACATTCACTGTGCACCCATACGAATTTTTCTAAACCCTGTATTCAAAATAGTTTCACTAGTGCTGGATCACTTGTTAACAGTCTTCACCTTTCTGCCTAATGAACGCTAATGCCAGGGACCATTGGTACACAGAAGCATTTTACAACTGTGCTATCAATAATTGTGTAATCATGTAAGCATGAAAATGGAGAATGGGCTAGAAGCTGGTAAGTTCCTGGGTACTGCATATTTGATCAGTTCTGTGAAGTGGTTATGTAAAAAAATATTCTCACCTTCTCTTTATTAAACTGGTATTTAGTTTTACTTGTGGAATTAATTTACATCTTCAGTCCAAAGGATTTATGTCTTTGTATTGTTTATAAAGTACTAAGATACAGCCACCTACAGCTTGCTTGCTAAGTAAAGCAGGAAAAAAGGATATATTCCTGCTATTGTTAGTATTTTTTTTTTATTTTTTTGCCCCAGTTATTAATAGTTTGCCTACTTTTCACAGCTTTGTATGTGTTTAAAAATAAAAAACAAACTCAATCATCACAGTCCTGGAAGGACATTTTATATACTAGATTAAGGTCTGACTCTGCTATTAAAATGTATTTTAAGTTGTACAAACTGAGCCCTTGCTCTTTCCCTGTGGTACTTCTCACAAGGAGAACAAAGAGGAAAAAAAAAATATTGAGCATTTCTTACAAATGTGGCTGAGGAGATTCTTTGGGGAAAAAGAAAATGTTATTTTTTCTGCTTCCTACAAGGGCAGTGATTTCCACATGTCTATCTGTGCTGCAGAAAAAAGGACTAAGGAAATATTGGATGTGCTTATGTCGATTAAAAGAACTTAATTCAAAGATGGCAAAAAATAGGAATTGCTGGGATTCTTATAATGAAAAGAAATGTAGAGAGTTTGAGTTTATGGTGCCTGTCATATCTGGGTCATTTACTTGGCTGATGTACTTTGTACGCTACTAACACTAATCTACAGATATCAACACACTATAAACTAGGCTGGAGAAAGAACATGGGGCGACAAGTTTTTAAGCTTTTAATAGTAAAGCTCTGAAAATCGTAAAATACCTCGGTAAAAACAAAGCAAACAAACGAACAAACAAACCCCATCCCCCAAACCAAAAATATAACCCAAAAATTTTTAAAAATCAACCCAAGGGGTTTGATTGTTTCTTTTTAACTTCAGCCCATGCTCCGTCGCTTCAGTGACTTCAGAGCGGAGGGCGAAGAGCGGGAATCGCGGGCAGCTTGGATGATGCGATGGGTGAAGAATAACCCGCAGTGCCCTTCTTCATGCTGAGGAAAACCACAGGGAACTTAGCAGCCCACCGAGCAGTTGAGTGGCAGAGCCGAACACCGCGCAGGATGCGGCCGCCGCTCCGCCCTCGCTGCGCCGCCGCGCCACTGGGGGGAGTCGGGGCGCTTCCGAATGAGCTGCGCCTGCGGCGGGAGCGGCCCCGCGGGCCGGGCCGGGGCAGGCACGGAACGGGAGGGGATGGGACGGGACGGCCGCGGCGCTGGCCGCCGTCACCGTGGCAACGCCGGCGGGTGGGAGCTGCGGGAGGAGGCTCCGGTCCCGGCCCGCCCGCGGGGGCCGCTCACCTGCCCGCGCCGCGCCGCTCCCTCCCGCACCCGTGGGCATTTGGCAGCAGAACGTCGGCCCGGCGCCCACCATGCCCCGCCGCCGGCGTCGGGGTGTCGGCGGCGGCGGGTGGCGGAGCGGAGCCCGCTCCGCGGCTGCGGAAGGTCCGCCCGCGCCTCGCCGAGTCCCGCTGTGCCGCGCTGTGTGGCCCGGGGCGTAGGTGCCGAGTCCCGCCGCGGGGGAACGCGGGGAGTTTGCTGTTTCGATGGAATTTCTCGGCACACTGTTTTTCGTGGCAGGCGGAAACTCGTCCACACGCGTGTCCAGCGCAATGCGTGTCGCAGCATCCGGCCATGAAACGGTTACCTTTAGCAGTAGGACTGCACAGGAACCAATCCGAGTTCTTAGAAATTCAATTAGTCAGGTTTCCAGAAGGTGGGGTTGGGTATTTTTTTTGGCATGGAGGAGGAGAAGCTCAGGACGACGCCTCCCTTCTCGTGTTGCAAGCCAATCAGGTCGAGGTGAAAAAAAAAAAAAAAAAAAAAAAAAAAAAAAAAAAAAAAGGGAATCTACTCTACTATAAGCAAACGGCAGGCTACGTCCTGACTGGCTGCGGCGGCAAATCCCCCCCTTTCCAAAGTAAACTGCATGCAAAAATCCCACATGATCAAGCAGCAGCGCCCGTGTTTCGAGCTGGCTGCCTGCACCTCCTCCTCGTCTTCATCCCTCACGCACACCGGCGCCAGCCAGATCGCACCCTGGCGTGTGCATGTATGTATGCGTGCTCTGTGTATGTGTGTGTGTGTCTGTCTGTGTCCATGTCTGTGTCTGTGTGTGCGTGCGTACCTCGCTATACCGCGTATGCATCCCTGAGGCGGCCTGTCGCACATACGCATGCACAGAGACAGCTCAGCACGCCAGGCTCCTAGCTTTTCCAGGTTGCTGATGTCGGATTTACACGCAGTGAAGGGACCGGTCATTGCAAAAGGGGGCGTGACTGTTTAAAGATTTTTTTTCCTCCCTTAAAGCATTTTTTTTTTTCAAAACCGACTTTTGCCTCTCCAATCCTCGTCGCTCTTTACGATCCCTCCCTGCCTGCCGCTGCATTCAAGTTTATTTATTTGCCTGCTGGCGTAGTATATTTTTCCTTGCTGCTCTTGCTGCTGCTTCAGAGAGAAAAGGGGAGCAGCTGTTGGGCAACACCGAGAAGATCTGGGGTGGTTGGTTTTTTTTTCGATCTCCCTATGTAATCATCTGAGGGGTGGATTCTTTTACTCTCACCTCCTCCCTGATCCTTCAACCTGTTTTGTCCTTCCGCAGAAGTTGATGTTCACGGGATTGGACCCTGCTTTATCTCAGAGAGGCTCCAGGAGGCTGAATCAGATTTCCGCACCTCGCCGTATCGCTCCATTCGTTTCCCGAGCAGGAGAAGCCAGCCAAGACCAGTATCATCAGAGGAGTTTGCAGGCTTGATTTTGCACTTCTCCGAGATTTTGCTTTTCCCCACGCCCTCTCATAAAACATTTTTTTTTTAACGTTCATCTCCTTGGTTTCCACGCCGCTGTATTTCTTGGATTGGCCGTTCTTTTTTTCCCTCCACCCCCCCCCGCCTTTTTTTTTTTTTTTTTTTTTTTTTTTCTTCGCCGTTGCTCAGTCCTTGGTGCATCCACCGCCCAGGAACAGGAAGGACAAGTAAACCACTCCACAAAGTCTCCTCCAAAACACTCCGTGCTGCAGAACAGGCTTCTCAACTCCGTCAGCGCAGCGAGCAAACTCCTCAGGGCTTTTGCTTCTTCCCCCCCCCCCCCTTCCCCCCCCAAAGAGACATGNNCCTCCCCCCCCCGTTTTTGGTATTTTTCCCCCCTGTTTTTGTTTGTTGCTCATTTGCGGGGAGCGGAGAGCCAGAAAGGAAGACACAAACTTTGTGCTTTGACATCTGCGGGTGCTTCTCCTCCCGCTACCAGCCGGAGGCCTTTAATATATTGCCAGGACCCCCGGGGCCTCCAGGGGAAAGATCTCCTTCTCCTCCTCCCCGCTCCTCTCCCTCGTCTCCCGCCCGTTCGTTCCTTCCATCCCCGCTCACTCCGGCCGTCAGCGCCGCTGGGGCCGCTCGCAAGGGGCGGAGGAAAGGCTGCTCTCGCCCGCCCGCCGCGCCGGCGGGCCGGTGTATGTCGTGCCGTGGGCTTCGTGCGGAATTCCAGGTGAATGAGAACTGCTCGCCGCTTGCCGCCGCCATCTGTCTCGGTCCCCACCACCCCCTGCCGGGGTGCGGCTTCTTGAGGGGCCGCGGATCGCCCTCCCCGCCTGCTGCTCGTCCGTGGGGCTAGGCGCCCTCAGCTCGCTGCGGCGCAGCACGAGCCCACCGTCTCCGCACTTTTTATTAATTCACCCCAGAACTCCCGTGCCCCGGCTCGGTTCTGCCTGCCTTCTCCTCCGATTCCCCCCCCTCGCCCCCCCCCGTTTCTTTCCCTTTTCTTTATTTTTCCCGCATCCCGCCTCGCCGCACTGCCGGCCGGGCGCGATGCTGCACGTGGAGATGCTGCTGCTGGCGGCCGCGGCGCTGTGGGTGTGCGTGCGCGGACAGGAGCCCGGCGCCAAGGCGGTGGCCGACCGCTACGCCGTGTACTGGAACAGCTCCAACCCCAGGTACGCGGGGCGGCCGCGGGCGCGCACCGGGCAGGGGATCGGCGGGCGGGCACACAGTGGCGCTCCGGCGCCGGAGACATGTCGAGAGACCGACTGCAAGAAAGAGACGAAAACTTTTCTTTTACGGAGGTTCAGGGCTGCAGCCACCTACGGTGCGGCGGGTGGCGGGGGTGATTTTCCCCCTTCCCTCCAAGGCTTCCCCGGGATCGGGGGCCGCCGGCCCGCAGGAGTCGGATGAATGCGCTCCCGACGGGGGACATGGGCGCCCCTCGCCGCGGGGCAGCCCGTGTCTGCTGCCAACCCTGCTCCGGGACCTCGGGAGTGATGAGGGCCACAGGCAGCGGTCCCCCCGTGGTGCCCTGAAGGGTTCCTTTGACGGGCGTGGTGGCCGCCGGTAGCAGGGAGCCGGCCCCAGGCCGGGCTCTGTGTCCTCGGCGAGAGCTCCGCGCACCGCGGGTGGGGTGGTTGTCAGGGGCGGCTTTGCGCGGCCATGCCCTGCGCAGCCCGCCCGGCGGGGGCTCACCCGGGCGGGCTGGAGGTGAGGAAGCGAGATGGGTAAGCGTCCCGGGCCGGGGTCTGCCCGTACGCCGGACACAGGACGACGGCGCATTGTCGGAGTCCCCGCAGTCGGGGCCGAGTGGTGCTGGAGCAGTCGCCCCGCTCTCCTGGCGTCGGAGGGTTCCTAGCACCAGGCTCTGAGTGCAGTTCAGCTCTTGAAAGGGAGGTTTCATTTAATTGTTTTTGGCTTTTTTTTTCTGGAGTTTTCTCTCATGTTCAGCATCAGAAAATTTCAGTCTTCCTCCAGCTGGTATCCATGTGTTTAGGTGAAAAGTCATCTGGGTGTTAAATATTTTTGCCTTGTCAAAGTGCCCGTGGCAGGCTTTTTTTTTTTGGTAAACCTGTCAGGCTAGTCTAAGTAAATTTGAGGACGTTTTATCTTACGTTATCTCTTTTTTATGCCTCTGATACTGCTGTTTGGCTTGAGATTAGCACATTGATTTTTGTCACAGGTCATGTTTTTTAATAGATCTCTGTTGCCTGCAGAAAACTCCACTGCTCAGTATTCCAGAGTAGGTTTAAAATAGGAGATGCAGAAGTTAACGGGCAGAATTTTCAAGTGCCCAGGGTTAGCTAGTCTGTCCCGCAGTTTATTACTGTGCTCCCGATCTCAACGCCTCAGCAATAAATAATTGACCCAAAAAACCTGAAATAGAAACAATCATGTTTGGATATGATGAGCATCTGTGATTTGAAATGCCTCTCTCTACATTTTCCTTTTTCTACATGTGTTGCTTGAAAAAGACTGCTCAGAGTAAATAAGATGAAAAGTTGCTGTTCACATCACCCATCAGAAAACATATGTCCCCAAAAATTGCTTGCCTCAAACAAACAGAATTTTTGTTTCTGTTGTTATGCAAAATGAAATGTAACTGCTAGGGAAAAAAAAAAAGAAGTTATATTCTCAAATCCCACTGGGCGAAAGGAGGATCACTGAAGGAAATAGGTGTGACTAGATGCATACATTGCTAGCATAACAGTTAAAATACTTCAAAATTAGCCTTAGATTCAAGATTTTTCACTTCTATTGTCTTATGTTAGATCATCTTAACTGTACGTAGGTAAAGACAGTAGAAGGTACAAACCTTACCTAGTTAATGGGCATTACACTGAATTATAAGGATTCAAGTAAGTTAAGTCATATATTAATACTATACTACTCTTATTAATCCAACATAAGCATCAGCACACTGCAAAGAAAACTTAGTTTTGCTATTCTTCCAAACAGTAGAGGAAGAGTTAATTTTAAGATGTTTCTAAACCTTCTGTTTTAAAACCAAACATTTCTTGTCTTAAAATATTGCTCTCTCACAATGGATGTATCTGTATGGACACGCCATTTTTATTTGTGAGTTAAAAATATGAGAAGGAGCAGGGTGCAGATGCAACTCTCCTTTGTTTTATACAGTGTGCCAGTTTTTGTGTGCTTTTTAAGTACCACGAGCATTACAGAAAAACAGGCAAACACCTGAATGGTAGGTGGGAGAGACACAAAGAAAAGAAAGCACTTCTCTTTTGAATTTGTTTCATCAGAACCTGAGCTGAAGGCAAAATTGTCTTTGGATATCAAAATTCTTAGAGCATTTAACAGTGTTGCAGGAATAAGTTTGCAGTAATTTATCTTCATCGGGAGGCAGACTCAGGAGATGAACACATGTTAGAAGTAAGTAGAGATGCTTACTTGGTGATAACTATTTGAAATTAGAGGACAAAATATACTGTCATTCTATAAACACGAATACTACCATTGTGATTTAGCTTTCTTCTTTATTGTATTTATTCAGAATTTACAAACTGAATTTAGAATAAATAGAACTAATAGAACTAATTAATAGAAGTAATTAATTCCTTAAAAAATTGAAATATTGATCATCTTAATAATGATAAAGGCACTCTAAGATTTCATTTAAACTTTGAAGAATTTGATAATGATTGTCCTTCCTTCAGTTTTGATGGTTTAATTTTTATAAGTATTAGACTCCAGCAATTTGCGGAAATATGTAAAGATTTCATTCTCATTGAAAGACACGTTAGCAAATTGTTGAGTGACCCACCTGGTGTGAACAGTGTTTGGTAAATAAAAAATCATGAGAGTCTATTAGAAAAATTCATATTACATTCCTTGGTTAGTTGTCGAAGTTCTGCTAAAACAGTCAGAAAGTGTATGGTCATTACTGTCAGCATGTACAAGTAACAAAGTTTTTTAATTTTACAGAGTCAAAGTCAGTTCTTGGAAATGTTTAAAGAATTGCCATGCTTTACTATTCTTTCATATTTAATTATCAGCTTACACCTTCTATAAATGTTGTAGTTCAATTCCACGTGAAAACATGCTTAGGTATTAAAATTCTGAAGTATAAATAAAATAACTTTTTTAGTACTTTTTTTTTTTTTATTGGAAATGAATCCTCAAGTAAGCTCAAAAATGTGATTTATTTGCTTATTTATGTAGGCTTAGAATTATGTAAACACAAATTCTAACTGCCACCTTAAAGTGCATTAGTCTTTCAGCACTCTTTGCATATATGTTTTTTTTATATGGGACTGCGAACGGTTATCATCAGGGAATATTATTCTGAATATAATGCTCAGTTTTGGAATGGAGCATATTAATTTAATCTTGATTGGTAGTGTCCTTTTAATTAGAATTCAGACTGAACGTAGTGTACCAGGGCCAAATTTTGAAACGGTCTACCTGCGTCATGCCTACTACTGTTTTTAATCTTGCCACAGTTCAAGCTGAACTACTTGTTTTAATTGTTGCTACATTTTTCTGCTTGCCAGGATTATGCTTTAAGATTGTGGTTTCTCTTTATATATTTCCATGTAAGTTGTTTTAGTGTCACATTATGTACCTTCATAAATTGTTAGTTAGTTTCACGATGGTTAAAAATACATAGAGGCCATAGCTTCTAGTTTCACAAAAGCAAATATTTTTATTAGGAGTATTACTGGATTTGGCTGCATTTTATAAAAGAAAATGGTACACCAAATCCATAGAATAATTATTGTAAAGACATAGGATGCTGATATATTTTCTCTTTGTGTATTTATGTGGATAAAATCAGGAAATCAGATGGTAAATAGAGAATTTAGGTATTGAAGAATAATTTCAACTTCAGCTGGTGATTGCATATAGTTAAACAGGATACCAGAATTTGGTCAGCGTAGGTAGAGGTTGGTTTTTTTAAGATACATATTTGGGGAAAAATGAGTGGATACTTTTGACAATTCTATGCATAGATCAGAATTTCACCACCTGGATTTCTCAGCCTATGTGGATTTTGTAGCTGAGAATTTAGGAACTGTTTCACAAAAGCATCTTGCTTCTTTGAACTCAGTCCTTACACACCTAAATTCTGCTGCAGTTGTGTGGGTGGATAGATGTGTGCTTAAGTGTCTCCCTGGGCCAGCCAAATACAGATTTAGTTTTGAGAAGCTCTGGATGTGGCAACTCATGCACACCTGACACTTGGAGCATACTCATGGACTAGGATGGATGTCTGAGTGTTTTGCCATCTGTTACATGTTTGTGGATTTCACCATAGCATGTTAATTGTATGTGCTGAGGTCATGTGGCTGGTGGGTTGGGGGATGTGGGGGGGGGGGTTTTTTTTTTTGTTTTTTTTTTTTTTTTTTTTTTTTTTTTTCTATATAGATATAGTTCTGCCTATGTACAGAGTTGAGGGAAGCCATGCAGAAATGGCTGGAGTAGGAAGAAAGCAGCTACACGTTAGGAAAACTTTAAGTTGTGGATGAAGAAGGGTAAAGTCAAAGTGCTTACTTTAATGTTGGTGTTACGTATAAGTTTCATATGTCAAGGGAAGCATAGGAGCCTAAGTACTTGGGGTATACATACACGTCCTTGTAAATATATATATATATATTTATATATATATATAAACCTATTTTGAAATAGCATAGCTTGCATTTTGACAGCATTTTATCCAGGAGCTTGCTCTGAGAGCTGAAGAAATCTCTGACTGGTTCCTTGTAATTAAAAGATCAGTAGTAGAGCTGTCAATTCTTTACACCTACTTTCTCTGCTTTTAATGGTTTCATTAACACCTTGTGTCTCCAGAAGAACGTTCGTGCTTATTTTAAAAGTGGGTGTTTGAAACAGCTTGAAAGCTTCTATGGAAAAACTGCACAAAGAACAATAGTTTCTCTGGCCTCCACCCTTGTATGAAAGGCTCCTTGTTAAGTGGTACCTGATCTTCATGAAATGCTTCTTATAAAATCTTTTTTGAGTGCATAGTCAGGACACTTCATTGCATTCTTTCTTCTAGCCCTATATGCTTTTTTGAGAGGGGCAGATAAAGATGAGCCTTTCTTTCTGTCCCCTGTTGCTGTGATCTCAGCAATCTACCAGCTTCATGCTGGGCTGAAAATATGAATGGATGCAATTAGTCCTTCAGGAGTATTACGTTCATATGGATAGGCATACGTAATGTATATGGCATATGTAATGAGAATATATATATATTTCAATGTTTGTATACATATACTTACGCATATATACACATATGTGTGTATGTATGCATTGAAGTGTGTCTTTAGGTGCGTATGTGGTGTACAGTTTTTTTCCCTCACACATGAATATTGTGTGAGGGGGAAAAAAATCTGAAAATGATTTTTTTAAATTGAAGTCTTTAGTGTTTAGAAAATGAATGGAATTTCCATCAAATTTCCAGGTCTGATCTTCCAGCTAAGGCATTTTGTGTTAAAGTTCAAAGCGGTAATAAGAGAATTATTTGTAGGTTCTGTGTTTTAGTTCTTGGCCATCTTCCCAGTTGGCTGTTTCTTCACACGCTGGTAGTTCCCGGGTCAGTAGGTGGGCAGGTAGATAAGCCAGCACTCGGGCACTGCAATGTAAAATGAAACAGAGAAGAATTACATGAGTGTGCTTTGAGAGCTCTCCTAGCTTATTTGAGTGTCTTGTGACTTCTTCTTCCAGCACCAGTCTGTTGCTGGGTGGAGGACTGCAGCATTGCTGAAATTCTAGACTACCAAGAGAAACACATAAAGCAGGTTGGTCCCTGGGAACAGCTGAGAGAAGATGCTAAGAAAAGATGCAACCTTTCCTGGTGAAATGAGTAAACAGTAGTTTGTCCATGCCTTTGAGATATGCCTCCATTGCTTTGGGTTACTGTTTTTCAATATTTTTTTTTTCAATGCAATTAGAAGTATTTTAGATCTGTGATTTTCTTCCAACAAATATTCTTTGCTCTGCTACTCAGTTCTGAGCATTGTTTAAAAAAAATCTTTAGTCTCATGATTAATATAATATGCCAGTGTTTCTGAATGATCTAATTCACTTTTGAGAATAAAGGGCCCTGTTTTGTTTAAGTTTTTGTTGCACTTGTGCTCAAAATTTAGTCAGTCAGCAGCACACCAACATAATGAAATGAAAACATTTGGTTTGAAGTAAACAGATAAGTTACTGCAATTGCATTCTGATGGTATTACAGTTGTTATGGGTAAGCCATACTGTAAGGTACTTCAGCACAGCTGAATGAAAGAACAGAATCATTCATGCATTGGGAGTCTTCCTTGCATTTTTGCACTCTCCCTTTTATTGTAGTCTCTCCAAGCTAGATTATGGTTGAGCTCATTTAAAATGGTGCGTATTATTTTACAATGTGCAAACATGTATAGGTATCTGCAATCCTGTTTTTTAGGAAACTAAGCCTACATTTTTACCTTACAAAAGCACAAATTCCTATTTCCATACATTTTAGAAAATAATTTGAATTAAAATGAAGTATATGAAAATAAATATGTGAGAAAAACCCCACGGTTCTGCGAGGATTGAGATTGTATTTCTCCACCACAGAATGTCAGAAAAATATAGTAAAAGAAAAATACGCCCAAATATATAGATGTATATATGTATTTAATCTGGGGAAACATTCTTCATGTTCTCCTGTTGACAGGTTGATGAAAATACATGTTAGATTGTAATTTTATGAAGGAAATGAATTTATTTTAGACTGCTGCAAAATGTAGAAATCTATTTTGGTGTCCATATTCTGTTAACTGGTACGCAAAACATAAACATTTTTCTGTTTAAATGCATGACCAGTAAAAATGCTGTCAAAAGAAAAATCAGCTAACGAGAAGATGCACAAGTGTCCTGTTAATTAGCAAGATCTGTTTGAATTGCTAGTACCAATTAAAGCAAATTCTTAAGGTTCTGCAATTTTTAATTGAAAATTAAAATTCTTATTGTCATTTGCATTATAATCTAGCAGAAGAATTTTCCTATCCATGCTGACATACTGCATGGAAAAGGACCTTAGACTTGCAAAGCCTGTAAGTTATTTTTCATGTTCATTTTCTTATCCATCATTAGATCAGCATATTAAACTGTTCAACAGTAGTATCTGCAGTAAAAAAAAAATCTTATTTTACTTTTATCACTGAGTAACTTTGTTTGTTTTCATCAGACTTTTGAAGAACCTTCTTACTTGATAGGCACCATCTTTAGGTTTTGTTTGTAGTGATGAAATGGTGCAGTGTGTAGAGAAGAAATTATTTGTTTATGAATCATCAGGTGAGGCAAAAGAAAAAAAGAGTATGAGATACATTTACTTTGATGCTGGTCACCCTCTGCTAAAACATACTTGCTTCATTCTGAAAGATAAAATTTGGACTCATGACATTTAAAAGGATGCATGTTTTGACAGAATATATATTGTGCCATAATTAATATTTGCTATGGAGCATTGACCTTCTTTATTCATTAAAATAATACAATACTTCCTTCCTGAATTTACTTAGTTTTTCTTGCTTGGGGGTGGATACTGGCAGTAGCAGGCATGTTCATATAGTGTGAGTTGTTCATCAGTTGTAGTTGAGTACTGCAGATGTTCCCTGGTGGATAGCAATGAAGCACTACCTTTTTTGGTTTTGTGGATTTCAAAGTAGTATTTTTCATATTTGTGTTACAATTCAAAAGAATTTCCTTCTCTTTACAGACATAAAAATCATATTATCTTGTCAGACAGGGACTTGCTAAGAAATATATAAATATTGTTATTATTATAATGGTATTACTGTACGTAGGATTTTTTGTTTTAATTTTTACTTTGAATTTGTTTCAGATTTGTAAATTTGCGTATCTTTTCTCAGCCTGTGTCTTTGAAATTGGAGCTGAATACATTCTAACTCTTTTAATCAAAAGTAAACAAAAAAAAATCATCCAATTCTCTTAATGTCTAGTATTTTGTTGGATTTGTAATGCTGTATAGATCAAATACAGGTTTTTTTGTGAGGAGACAGAAAAAGCAAGTATTTTCTTTTACTTACTACTAATTTTAATTATGATCTTTGTAGTACAGTTGTCAGTCTTTAATGCCAATTCATCAGCATTAGGTGAGGACTTCTAGCAGCTTTAAAGATGTTTGGTTTCCTGCAATTGTTAAAAGTTGTTGCAAGAAAATTTAGCAATTAATGCTGTTAATGAGCAGAAAAAACAGCTGCACTGAATTTTTGTTTGATGGTTGTGGTTCTCCCCCCTGCAACCCCTCCCGCTTTATTTGATGTCTAATCAGATTTTTCAAAAAATAGTTATGTATTCATACAGGCAGGGCATTTGGTGAGCAGAAGTTAACAAAGTAGGAGCTATCAATCCTGCTCTCTTTCCTATTGTTTCCAGAAAAGAAGGAAATAAAGAGAGACTTTGGAATTTGAAAGTATTGACCTTCTGACACGCACACACAGCATGGTCATTCCACTGGCACACAAAGTGCCTTAAGCCACCATAATGGCAAACTGCATTTTTGAAGTCACTGATATGAGAGCCAGCTGGATGGGGGATGGACAGCCAACTGTGATTCTGCAGCTATTTGTAAGTTATCACTTTAGAGCCAGACAGCTTCACTTTTATATTCCCAAACTTACCACTTTGGAATAATGTTGCTTTGTTAGGCTTAGCCAGGGATTTGTGACTGCTACATAGACTTAGAATCGTTTGGTCCAGAATTGTGTGGTCATTCTTCAGAGAAATCTGCTTCGCAGAGTAATTTCATTCATCTGGTTATGGGGGAGGGATGAGAAACCGTGAAGGAACATTCAGATTCATTCTTCAAGGAAATTGTGCATCCACATTAGCTAGTCGCTTTTTAAAGGTAAAGGTAGAGATTTGGATCAAGCAGTTAAAAGCCAATTCAGACCAATGTCTTAACATTATGTGTGATCTCTTGGATAGGCTTCCCATGTATAGTCGGAAAAGACCTAATATTTTATGTAGCTGTGACAGCTCTTAGCCCTGGCCCATGTATTTATTTATTTATTTGTTTGTTTACAGTTACTGCTCCAACACACTTTTACATAATTTTGTAGTTCTCATGGGCCTTAGTTTATTAAAAATTAGTGATCCATCACTAAGTGGGGTACATTACAAATACTGGTGCTCCCAAAAAGGATTGTTTTTGTGCCATACTAAAAGAAATAATAGGGATACAAAAGCTGCTAAACAGTGTGTCTCCCAATTGCAAATTAATCAGGTGAAAAAGCACCTCAGCAACTACAGATGAATGTGGAACAGTTTATTTTAAATACTGAATAAAGATATGTTGAGAGGGCATAGCATCTCTTTGTTTCTAGCTATGTATAATTTTAAAAAAAGTTAAGTATGTGCTGGAGTCAGTGAGGAATTCTTTTAGGTTGATGGCATTGTCAGTGCACAGACCTCTTTCAAAAAACTTAATACTATTATCAAAATAAATTAAAGATGTTGATTTTTTCTGTCAGTTTCTGTCTTTTTGTGGTAATTAATATCTCTAGACAACAACCAAGGCCTTAGAAAAGATGTTTCAAAAAACTTCTAGCTTCACTAATCTGGATTAAAAGGTATGATAGAAAAAGAACCATTGCTGTGGATATCTGATTTCCAAAGCTGCCAATCACTTCTGGCACAGCTCCCATCATGGTCGCTGTGCCCATAATTAAATGCCTGTCATTAGTGTGTTTTTCCATAACATTTGCAATGGAAAAGGCAAAGGGTCCTTTCAGAGCTATGGCTGTCAGGGGAACAATAAAAACTAATTACACACTCTGTTGTCACCATTGTCAGTTCTGCTTTTGGGGGCAAAGAACATGGGAAGTGTGTGCCTAATATTTATTTATTTATTTATTTATTTATTTATTTATTTATGTGCTCACAATGCCCACTTGGGGAAATTCAGTGCTAGTGAAGTCATATTTACTTGGAAGATTATTATTCTTTATTCCAAAGATTTTAGTTCTGAGGTTATGTTTGTCCCTTCACTTAGGCCCAAGTTGCATACACTTTTCCCTTTGCTTTTGAGTCACATTTGCCTTTCTCTTGTTCTGTCTTGCACACTTCCTGGTGAACAGAGCTTTCCAATAAAATTGCTGCAATCAAGGCCCGTATTTGTCTGCATTTATTAAATAGGTGGGAATCATCTTTTGTATGCTTTTGCTTGTGCCTTGCACTGTAAACTGGATTAGAAAAAAACTGAGTGAAAGCAGCTAGTTTGCATGCTCATGTGTTTTTATGTTTCCAGCCCATAGTCTGTGGTTCATCTAAGTGAAATCAAGATAAGATTTTTTTTTGTACTGCAGTCCTGACTTGAGTGAAATGTGTGCTTGTTCCGTTTATCCTTGCACACACATTTCCAAATGTAAGCATAAATGCATAGTTGCTATGTGAATTGTCTTAAACACTGTTCTTAAAGGCATTGAAAGAGTGAAGTTGTGCCTTCACACTAATACTTACTAATTTTTTTGAAGCTTTTAAAATGAACCATTTATTTAAGAATTTTTTAGGCCACTGATTTAAAAAGAATGTATCCTCAATACCAGAATTTTGAATATATTTAGGTGCCAAGAGCTGCAGCAGCCATTTTAAGGGATTTTTAAGACTGCTTGGTGCCTTATTGTCCTAGATTTTATTTCAGCTATTTGCACATGTTTTTTCTTAAATACCTTCCAAAAAGTGGTCCCTTAAAATTAAGGAAAATTGTTTAAATACACACCCTCATTTTTAAAAGTAGAAGAAGTCAGTAGGAGCTGATGGTAGTAATGAGGAATTTAAGTCTGTTTTTTTGCACTGTATGCCTTGATAGACACTGCAAGGTGTGATTTTTTTTTTTTTTTTTTAAATACACTAACTATTGTTCAATTTTCATTGCAGTATTTTTGGAGGTATTCTTATCCAATTTATTAACATAAAAAGATTCTTTAACTGCTTTGGATGGGAATTGATTTAGATCCTGTATTGATGATTTTATGGTATAGTTCTCCTGAATATGAGGTTCAGTAGTTAGGCTTGTCAATTTTGGTGAGGCTGTGCAATCTGCACGAATCAAAGCTAGTGAGGGAGCACAGCCATGGGACTGAAGAACCCTGTGGGTCTTTATCTGGTTGGGTTCATATAAGTTCTAGCCTAAAAATTTTTGACCAGTTTTTGCAGAGTTGGGATGTCCAACTTCGTGAATGGAAGAGGGTAAAAGCAAACCTGGTTGAATGAGTAGTTTTGCTGTCAGCCGTTTAAAAAGTGAGAATTGGCTTACTATATGAGATTAGCAGATAGACATTAATGGAACTTTGAGATGTTGAATGCCCTATATAGTGTAGTATGGTTTGGTATGTGGCAAAGAAAAAATAATTTAAGATCATGAAGGTAAAATAAATCAGATATAGTAGTACACCACTGGGATACTTGTGTTTTGTGTTTTGTGTTTTCCAAAGTAGTATATGCAGTACTCCTTAAAAAATGAGTGGATCTTGTGAATGCCCAAATAGGATAGAATGATTTCCTCACTGAAATTACTAAACCACTGTATTCAGGAAAGAAGTCCCTGTTTTCTAGAAATTAGAATAATAGCCTTCTTAGAATAAGAGAGCTCTCTGGAGAATGTTACTTCTTGTAAATATAAAATCTTTAATGTATAAACCATGTAATTTATTACCTGTTTACCAAAATGATGAGTAGTTATTCCTGTTGTGTGGTATGTCCCTGTAGTTTGGGATTGCTGAGAAGGCAATTATTCTTATGCATTTTCATTTAATGGAGTATTACATTTTTCTTGGTTTCCAGTGGACTTGCTCTTATCTAGTAACTATGAGACAGAGCATGAGATGAAGATACATCTTGAAGGAAATATGGCCCTTGTTAAATTTGATACATATTGATGAAATAAACTTATTTTTGGTAAAATAGGCTCTTGTAAAAAATTCCAATTCTAATTTTTAGAATTTTACAGGTTATTAAACTGTAACCATCATTCATGTATGAAATTTGATTGTGTTTTGTTGTCTCTGAGATGGTAGATCCTGTTTCAAGACACTGGGCCCAATTTAATACTTTGTATTTGTAGGGTGTTGCCTGCAAAGTTTCTGGAAATCTGGGAAAATTTTATGTGTTCATTTTTAAATTACATCTCAAAAGTGTCCTGTGAATGTTTAATAATTTTTTGTGTTAATTCACAAATGTTGTAAAGGAATGAATACACAATTTTATTGAGGAACTTGAATCCTAAAAGGTCTTCAGACAAACTACCTTTAAAAAAAAAGTAAGAACAGTTGCTGCAGAGCACAATCATTTTGTATTACACATACTAGCACAATCCTCACTTGAAAACATGACATATAAATCAGTCTCTAAAAATCTCTGTTGTAGATGGTTCATTAGCAGAAGGGTTGAGAGTTTTGAGTGTAAAAGAGATTCTTTGTTTAAATAAAACCAAAATAAAAAGAATGTTGTTATTTGCAGTATCTTAAATCAAGGTGGAATGAAATTTCTCATTAA
Source organism: Onychostruthus taczanowskii (assembly GCF_017590055.1). Lineage (NCBI taxonomy): Eukaryota > Metazoa > Chordata > Aves > Passeriformes > Passeridae > Onychostruthus > Onychostruthus taczanowskii. The sequence goes on along the minus strand of NW_024498352.1, from coordinate 531,219 downwards.
GGTTAAGAGTCACATTATCATGACAAGTGACAGAGTGGGTGAAGAAGGAAAATTAATTACAGAGGTAGATCATATTTGCATCTCACTATGTCATGGCTATTCACTGCGTTCAAATTCCAAGCAAACCCTTTCTCTGTATCTCAATTATATGAAACTTACTTGCAAAGAACACTTTAGGAGGAGAGTCTCCATATTCAGTGCTTCTACTCCAAAGCAGGATAGTTAACTTCAAAAAAAAAGTTTTTTTAGTGATTTACAGCATTACTTTATTATTACTTTCTCAGATCTTGTGTCTGACTGAACTGCATTTTATAGCTTACTGTAAAAAGAAATCTCCATTTTCCATTTTCCATACTAGCTGTCTTGATTTAGTGCTCATACAATGGCCTTCCTTAGAACACAGCATTTGGAAGCCTTTCCTAAGCACTTAATTTTAGGTGTGGAGTTTGGAGGTAATGTATTGTTACTGATGAAAGCAATTTTGCCTTTTTAACTTTTCTGAGTGAATCAGATCATTGCAGTGCCCAATTAGGATTTATGTACTTGTTTTTTTTAATGATGACAGAGGAATAATTGCTTCTTCTTTCTGTTTGCATGCTTGTTTACTTCATAATGCTAGTATAGTGGATGCATACAAGACTTAATTTTTAGATTAGGCTGAATATCAGGTTGGTTTAACCCAGTCTTCTTGAATTAACAGTTTTCCTTTGGATTTAGTCCTATGCTTAAGACAAAATATTGTCTACTTTCCACCATGTAATGGATATGTCTGAGACAAAATGAGTCCTGGTAGTGTCTTATGTTCCAAAAGTACATGGTGTACCCAGGTGAAAAGGTTCTGTGGTTTTCAGATGAATGTTCTAGACACTAGTACTGTTGCTTGATTCCTGGTAGGGATAGATTTGTTACTGGTTTTGGTCTGAGAAACACTCCCATTTTTGAGAAGGAAGATTTCTCAATTTAATTAATTAACTAATTTCTCAAGATAATTTCATAGGTTTTAGGATGAACATTTCCTGTGCTCCCAGCTCCTGTAGTTGGCATCAGTGAAGTAATGCTTTTATTTAAATAATATATCAGAGGAAAGAACATTGTTTACACAAATACTACTTGCATGAAGTTCAGCAACTGTCAAATGGCATGGTAACATACTCTGACAAGATGCTGTGCTGTATTTGCATGAAATTCCCATTGAGTTTACTGAGTGTTCTTTTATTTTAAGTTGCAGTAATAGAAGGGAATGAAGTATGTAGCCAGTGTTCAGTTGACAGTACTTCACTATGCCTCATTCTTTTATTCTGGTAATCCTGAGATGTTCTGAAGAATAGAACATAATTAAAGGTCTATAAAACTTTTTACCCTGTGTTTTTCATTTACCACTTTTGCAAAGCCCACTGATTTTACCTTTTATTTTGGTTGTTGTTTACTGAATGTTTACTCCTCATCAAAACTACAATTTTGAGCATGGTTACTTACATATTTATTTTGTAAAATTTATTTATCCATGTATTGATTAAAATCTTCACATGCATATGAGGTTAGTAGAAGATAATTTAAAAGATGGGTAAGAGACATTTAAATATAGTACAAAAGTGCTGTACTTATTTGAGACTTGGAAGCTTTATAACTTTATTATTTTGAACTCTGTTTCATAAACAAAGATTTCTTATTTACTCTGGAGTCTTACATGTGTTGTAGGTGTGTTTGTGATTTCCTTTAGCTTTACTGTCTTTTTATACTTCCATACTTACAAGCTTTCCTGCAGTTCCTTAAAGTGAGAGGAGTGGCATTGGAAATTCCATCTGACATTGGCAAATTTTTAAAATCAAATGCTATGATGATAATGAAGAATTCTCCAATGAAGCAGCTTGAACAATCAAAACTTCATGCGTCAGAAAATTGAACATGCATGGTGGAAAGATGTTCTGCTGTTGATGCCCTTTATCAACAAGGCTGACATAAAATGTTTTGTTTTTTTTCCAAAGATCCTGACACATCTGAGGCTAAAGCTGTAATTTTTCTTGCTTTAACAGTCGCTTGTCAGTTTCTTTGACTCAAAACTTTCAGTGGAATCTAACATGGGAGAGCATGTTGAGACAGGACTCCAGCCACTCTAAACAAAAAATCATATAGCTGCCTTTCAGTTTGAACAGGTAAATTATGATTGTCAGTCCAGTTGTATTTTACTGTCAGAAATACAGTTTTTGTGAGGTGTTTTTTTTTGTACTATGTGGATTGTAAGAGGAGAAACTAATGAAGAAGGAGGGGAAATTGTCTAAATTGCAACCTCGGTTTTCTGCCATGGCATGTCTTTTGATTTTGTTGGGGTTTTTTTCTGCCAACTTCTAGAAACTGTATTCACCTAGTATTCTCGGTGAATACTTCTACAGAAGTGTGAATGCAATACAAAACGAAAAATAATCCTGGAATTTTAGGGAAAAAAAGTTTATTTAAAAACATTCAATTGTACTATCATTACTTACGAAGTATCCATGTAACTTGCGTCCTTAATGTGATAAAAGACAGTTCTTAACCTTTTTTTCTGTCTTTGTACACTTGATAAGCTGAAAGTGTGTTTCTTACATATGATTTTTGAACTTCAGGATCTTGTATCTGTGGAAAAGGATGCATTGCTATTATCTATGGTCATGCTGTGGTTTGATGTCATGCCATGACCTAGGTGTTGCAAAGAGGATGAGTGCTTTATATAGCTAATGAGGTGAGCTTTCTTTGCAAACTTCTTTGCTTGCATCACTTTAAATGGATTTGCTAACCTACTGGGTTTGCTACTACTGTGATAGTAGCTACCTGATGTGTGATTGTCAAACTTTGCTTATCAGCTTTAGGGGAAGAACTGCTTTCCTAATTATAAGTGGCCGATTACTCTTCAAGCAGAAGTTGTTGTATCGTAGGGTGTCCTTTTATCTTTCTTGCCCCCTTCCCTTTTCCTTTTTTTCTTTTTGTTCTGTGACCATGAGTATTTCCAAGAAAAAAATACTTTTCTTTGTGATCTGTTTATCCCTTTAATTTCCCCCTTGTGCGAATATTACCAGGTCTAGTGTGTTCTGCCTGGAAGGAGCCATGAAATGGTGGCTTGAAACTGCAGTAAATATTGATTGGGTCCCTGAGCAGAGCCTTGCTCAAAGCTCACTCTGAAGAATTGAAAGGGGCCTATTGTTCCTTCTTAGTCAGTACTCCATAGCCAAGGCTAAAGTATGCAAGTGTTAGGAGAAGAAGAAAGGCAGTGGGGGAAATTGAACAGTGAGCACAGCTGAAGGCGTAACTGCTCAATGCTCAGGGAAGGGAAGCATCCAACAGAAAAGGAACAAAGATTTTATGTAGTTTGCATAAAGCTTTGCAGAGGTGGAGTGCCCAAAACCATCCTCCTTCTTGTAAGGTGCTAGATGAACATAGCCTTCATATCATTTAGGTGGGATGTGGAGAAGAGGTACAAACTTTTTCCTTTAAGGGATGGTTCCTCCCAAAGACTCTGCAATCCTTTGTGAACAAGTAAGCAATAAAGGTGGATTATTGGGCAGCTCTTGCTGCCTCACAGTTTGAGGCTCTAATCAAAGCAGTGGTGGATGAAGTATTTGGGAGAGTTTAACCACTGCTGTTCTGTTCCACATAGCTGTTGCTTGGCTGTACAGAAGAGAGGCAAAATGCAGAGGATGTAGTTTAATTAGGCTACCACTTCTTATTAATTCATTTGAAGCTTGGCAATAAACACAGGCTGAAAATTGTTGTGCTTTCCTTGGCCAGTCCATCCTCATTGGAGAAGCTTCTGCCAGCCAGTGCCAGGTGGTGATGGGATCCTTTCTTTAAGATGAGTGGGGAGCTCTCTGATCTGTTTGTACTTTCCTGTCCCCGTTCTGTTTTCCTTATAAGATTTTTTACCTAAGTTCCCTCAAAATTCTTGTTTGCCGGGATATTTCACCTCCTTATTGGCTAAGTACTTAGGTTGAGTGGGCGGGTAGTACAGCCTACTACATCACATTCACCTGAACTGAATCTCTGTGTGCATATAGATCCCTGATGTGGTGTCATGAAAGTGGAATTCATCTTGCTAGGTTTCCTCCCTCCCTCCTCCCTTCCTGCCCAAGAAGAGCCTTCAAAGAAAAAAATAGCGTTATCATTGTACCTGCTGCCAGTCTTAAAAAAAAAAAAAAAATCCCTGCTGATTAATTTTTGCTTCTGGATTAGTGCTCCTTAAATATGATGGAAGAGATGTCTCACACATTTCACAATGGTCACCTGCCCTCCTCCCTTTCTGTTTTGCCTCAGTTATGTTCTCTGTTCCATCCTGTCTTTCAGTCTAGATGATGTAAGGAAACTTCAAAGGACCCATGACCTCCTTTTATTCCAGCTTGCAAGACAAAGCCTTGCCCTCTGCGTTTCAGACTACAGAAATGACAGTGTATCTATCTCATTATTGTAAAGCATATTGGGATATTTTGAATATGAAAGGATCTGTATAAAAGCAAATTCTGTTTACTTCACCTCAGATGGGAATAGGATTGTCTTGTTACTGCACTAGTCCTTTATCTAAGAAGGAGAAGTGCTTGACAGTGTGCTAATAACAATGAATCTGCACTGTGTTTTGCTTGCACAGTCTAGCAGCACTGTAACAGGAAGAAACTCAGTCTCCATGGGTTGGGTAGAAGAGGTTGAGACAAGGATGGGAATTACTGAAAGTAAAAAATACTGTTGATGAGAAACTTGAAGTTCAGTGCTTTAAAGCTAGCAGAAGCACCATTTTTCAAGTTGATGGAGAGCAGTACTATTTCAAAGTAAGAAAAGATGACTTTTGATAGGCAGGTGACACATTATTGTAAACTGCACTGGAACGATGTGATTGAAATTTTAGTTTACCAGAATTTATTAGAAATTGGTTTATTTTTGCCTAGAATTCTAGAATTGCCTAGAATACTTGGAGGTATAAAATCTGGTTGAAGTATTGTATCATCACCCCATCACGAACATTTTTCTCCTTTTCCCACTAATGAGAAGCATACCCTATGTAAATATTATATGCTATGTAAAGATTATATTATAGTCAGATCCTGTTCAGGATCCTGTATCTATTTGGAATGCAGAAATGCATGGTTGAGGGCATTTGTAGTTATATATAAAGAGGAAGCTTTATGATTGTTTTTTCTTGCAGGAAATCTATGTTATTTTGAATCAGTAGTTTAAACACTTAATAAATTTACATCTTCTTTTCTAGTTTTAAAAAGAATTTTTGTGTATGGCTCAAATGCAAAGTTGACGTCCAATACAGCCCGTATTAGGAAACAAGTAAGGCCCTTGTCTGGGCTGCTTTTATTTTATGTTTTGGTTGGGTGTTGTTTTTTTTTTTGTTTTTCTTTTTTTTGGGTTTGTTGTTGTTGTTTGTTTTGTTTTGTTTTGTTTTTTTTTTTTAAATAATGTTCTCATTTGGGTTTATGCCTCACTTCCACAACTACCACAACAATTTTATACTATGATTGATACTTTACAGACAGGAAAATTCAGAGTTGCTTCTTTTGCAGCAATCAGAACAGAGCATAAAATGTTTGCATTTTGGAATTGTTTATTGTTAAACTTGGAAAAGTACATATGGTTTCTTAGTATTTACCAAATTAACTATTGTCAATGACGTTAATTTGTGAATTGACTGACACTCACTAAAATAGCATGACCGATCAAATGTACTCATGTGATGTTTTTTCAGCCTCATGCCAAAAAGAAAAAATCAAAACTGTTCCCTCACTACTCTAGCTGAATTTTCAACTGTAACCATGAGTTTTCTAGAAAGCTTACGAGTCTTACTTTTTTTTGTCTCTGCAATGCTGCATTTGCCCCAAAGCTCCATAATGCAACATTATTTTTTATGCTTCTCTTCTAACCAGCTGTTTTCCCATCCTAGCAGAACTCAGTTTAAAACAGATAGTTATTGTTACTTACTGTTGCACACTGAGTTGCATTTGTTTTCTTCATAATTTTTTATTCTAGTATTCTGCAAACATTTATCTGAATTTCAGATAAATACAGTAACTGTACCGTATTATTGCAAAATACTCTCTTTCATACACCAGTCATGCCCACTGTTTCTCTTAGAAGTTCTGAATTTACTTTTCCTATTTTGTAATAACAAAATTTTATAATGGGCATATGTTACTACAATATAGAATGAATTTATTGCAATGTTTTTATAATTACATAATTTTAATAATTATATAATTTTATAAATTATTAGAAATCTAATTCTCTCAGAGTTTTCTTAAAAGGACCTTGGTTGAAATGCTGTAAGGGCTGGGAGGTGTGCTGTTTCTCAAAAAATGTTCTCAAGAGTGTTTTATTTATAGTAGGAGTTTGCAAAGAGCAGAAATTTGTAGAAAGACCTGTTAGAAGTGTCTCCATCTCCACGAGGACTGAAGCAATGGATAAGTTACATTGCCTCGTGCTCTGGTAACAGTTCACACCTTTCACACTGGAAAAGATCTTTTTTGGAGAACAAAGGAAAAAATCCCATCATCATCTGTGCAGGTGTTGATTTGCAGTTCACCTTCACTGTTAAAGAGTTTCCTGTTTTTTTTTTTTTTTTTTTTTTTTTTTTTTTTTTTTTTTTTTTTTTTTTTTTTTTTTTGGGGTTTTTTTTGTTTTGGTTTTTTTTTTTTTTTTTTTGGTGCAGCCTGTTTCTTACGGAAATTTGTCCGTTCAGTGAATTAACTGAAGTCACAAAAAATGGTACATTGCTGTTGTCCCAGGGCACAGTGTTTGTGCCCAGCTAGTTCCTTTATTTGGATAGATGAGTCAGGGATGTATACAACCTCCGAACTGAACACAGTTACTGTGTCTTTGCCCCTGTGTTAGAGAGGAGTTGAATTTTATGTTTTTCTGCATTGAATCAATGCAGATTCTGCATTGATTTCTTCATTTGTGAGTAATGAGAAATGTAAGAATGAGGCTTAGAGTAGCTAAGCTTAACTTAGCTTGATTTGTCAGAAACAATAGCAAACAATGGTACTGTAAGTGGACAAAATATTTTATTTCTTGGCAGTTCAGTACTGGGTTTCATTGGTATATTTCAGGACATGAAATTCTGGACAATATACAGGTGTATATTCTTCCTTATTCTTGGGAAGGGTTATTGGAATTGCTCTTTTGCCCACATTGATGATATGGATATATGTCCTGAATGTGTATTTCATATTTCTAGTAATTAATTAAATAAAAACAGTTGTTGCCAAGCTGTTATGTCTAAGTAATTTTCCTTCTATTTTTCCTTATTCTTCACATTTGTGTGTATCCCTTACTTCCTTGTTTCTCATTTAATATAACAGTTTCAATATTGTAATTTGGATTTTACAGCCAGAAAAATTTAGGATGCATCAATGGAGGTTCTTTTTGAAGCATTAATATCTGCTTCTCTAGAGTCCACAACAAGCATGGGGTGGTGTTTTGTTTTGCATAATTACTTAACCTGCTGTGATGTATTAGAATGGTTGTACCAAAAGGACATAATAAAGTATGAACCTAACAGGGTTCTGAAGGTCTCCATTGTAACTTATAATCTCTTACCTGAACTAAAAGTTCAAAAGAGCCTATTTCTGTGTCATTTTTGTAAACAGAACACGAAAATGGTTGTTTTATCTCTGTGCATGTTGGGTACAAGCCTAAATCATACTTTTAAGTGCTAGATGGCATACTTGCTGATCTGACACAAGGATTCTCTTTAAAAGCTGCAGTTACTCTGCCTTTAATGGAATATTAAAATTGGCATGTTTTACAATGATCTGTACAAGTTTCAGTAGATAAGATTCATGATATCTGGTCTATCACTCTGCCTTAATGGAGAATAAAAAAGGTGATACAGACGCATATATGTGTACACTTATGCATGGTATTTAAACTAATTGGTCACATTTTTAAAAAAATGTCAAGAAATTCTGGTCAGCATCTGTTTAAATACTTTGAACAGGTCATTTAAGTGCCTGTGTGATCTGGCACCTCTAAAGTATGGTGACATTGCAGTGTTTTAAAACATTATGAAATTCTGAAGGGCTAGTTTTATATGTACTTGTTTATATATTTTGATGTTTGTGCATAAAATAGTTTAAAGAAACTTAAATTTTTTAATTTTAAGTTTAAAATAATAACAATAACGATAAGAATTTTAAAATTTATAATGGGCTCTGTCAGGAAATAGAAATGGTTTGATTTTTCAATCTGATTTTTTACTTGAGCAGTCAGCCTCTGACATGCTTGGATAAAATACTAATTTTCAGAAATGGATTTTGCAAATATAATGCTTCAAAATGCAAAATTTATAAATTTCTGCTAGCAAACAGATGTGTCATTTTATCCTTAGGGCTTTAGTTTATGAATTACATTAATTCGTAGGCTTTCAACTTTATTAATGCAGAATTTTAAAAGTCTGGTTGCTAGAATATTTTTAAAACCCTATTCAAATTATAGCAGTTTTTGAAGATATGTAAATTGCACATTCACCTTCAGTTTTGAGTACATTTTTTTACTAAAATACAACAGTTGGCCAGCTCATATTCTTTGTTTTCCATAGCCTCTGTATTTGACATAGGTGTTCAAGAGTGCCTTTTCTACCGCTTGTCTAAATAATTGCTGAAATGAGAGAAAGCTTCCACTTACTTGGTGAATTGTAAAACACACACAAAAATCCCCGCTCTTTGGAAGGGTTAAAGCTTTTCATGAAGGTTAATAGAAAATAAAGAAGTGTAGCAACATAGTGTTTGTTTGAAGAATCTGAGCCAAGGTGTCTATTTATCTCTAATGGAGGATGACAGTGAAGGATTTAAGAAATCACCCCACTTATTGTCTCAAACACAAAAACCTTCCGCCTGCATCTTTCAACTTGCTTCACCACTTCTGAAGAAGCATTGGGCAAACTGCTGAATTTTTATTAATCAGCTTAACCTAATGAGATGAAAAGACCTTTCCAGAATTACTGAGGTAGAGATACACACATACGAGAGAACGATTTTTGAATGCTTTCACATCTAGGCATTTTCTTCATACCACCTGGGAAAATGCAGACCTCAGTTCTGCTTCTGGCTTCCTCACCTGCCTGCCTTCCTTCTTTTTCCTACCTCATTATAGACCTTTTATAAGCATACATTCATTATATGTTCCCCCCACACCCTGCCAGGAGCAAGTAAAAGGAAGACATAATGTAGTTTTGGATGGAGATACCTTTGGGAACTGAGGCAAGAAAGCCTAAGCTGATAAAATGTGACTCTCCTGATGGGGGCCCTGTTTGGATAGCTTGCCTCTTCTAAATTCTTTTCCTTTCCCTCCCTCTCTCCCTCCCCCCAGCTCCTCTCCTTTTCTCTTTCTTGTCAAGCCCACTTCATAAATGGTAGCAGCTGGAGATCTTTTTAGTGGCATTCAGGGATTACTGCCCTTCAGGATTTTAATAAGCCCCACTGCCTGAAATGCCTGTGAGGGTGCTCTCTGAGACAATTACCATTCAGTGCTGGGATTGGGGGCTCTTCATGGCCCAGATGGCTAAGGGCCTGTGTATGGGCAGATAGCTTCCCTAAACAACAGATCAGTGGTGCAAAGAGAGCTTGCGGGCCTTTTTTCCCCCTCTTTTTTTTCCTCCTTTCCCCCCCCCCGTTGCCCTCCCCCCCCCACCAGCCCCCCTTTCTTTTCTCTCTTGGCTAAGTTGAGAAGTGGGGAGAAGGAGAAAAGGAAGTGAATAAGGGGGTTCTATCACTTTGCAGCTAATCAAAGCTAAGTTTGCTCATCCTCTTATACCTAACTGGATTTAAACTCTGACCTCTTAAGAACCGCAATTTGAGGTTACATATCCCTATTCACTGTATGGCAGCTGCTGTTTGTAATTTAAAAATACAATACCCCTGATTATGAGGAGTATTTCTTAGCTGCCCTCATAGGAAGAAATAACTTGGAAACTACTAGAACGAGATCACTTGTTTTAGTACTAGGAACAGAGGACAAAAATTGCAGGCAAAAGTAGTTGGTAGCTGTGGATGTGTGAGGCTGAAAAATACATCTGGTTAACAGAAGGCAAGTATTTAGCTGAATGGAATTGGTCATTTAGGTTTGCTTTTGCCTGCAGTATGGTATGGCTTCTAGATGAGGCACATAGAAATTAATTGGTGGGCTTCTGAAAAGATTTTTTCCTTGGACACAGTTTTAGCCACTGAAATAAGGGAAGGGAACAGCTTAGGAGAGAAAGTTTGAAGTTGTTTGTTTGCAAGGACAGCTCCTCAGTGACTTAAGTACTTGCAAAACTAATTTCAATACAGCCATAGCTTTTGGGTCTTGCAGTCCTGTGCAAAAAGTGGAAAATGTGTCTTGTTAGATGAACAGCTGTTCCCTGTCTGGATGGACAGACATTAATTTTTTAATCTTTGGACCCCTTGATGTCAGAAAATTCAATTTGTGCCTCTTCACATTAAAATTAATATTTGTGATACATAGCTCAATTTGCTGCCCATTTGCTTTTGACTCAATGCTTCATTCATTTAGTTCACATTTAATAAGAAAATAAAATGCATCATGTAATAAAAGAGAGAAATTGCTTTAAATAAAAAGCATATAGCTGGACTGTCTTATGGCTGAATAGTTTGGATGAATGGGACTAATTCTTCAGTAATTGATCTTGAGTGTTCTTCTCCCACATCCCAGTAAAATGTAGCAAGTTAATTTGTGGAATGGCTGAAACTGCAAATCAAACTTTAAAAGGAGTATTTGACTGATCTCTCAGAAAACGAATACATATGAATTGGTGCTAAAATTTTGCTGATAAAGTATAAACAAACAACTCTGCTTCATAAATTGTTAGTTTCAAAGACTTGCATGAAATTAAAGCAGGATGATAATTTCTTACTTTAGAATGTGTGGTGATGGCTAGGGCACACAGTCAGGTCCTCCTGTTTGTTTTAACACTTCTGAGCTCTTCCTCCTTTCTCTGAATATTCCGAACTTCTTAAGTAGAGTAGTTGTGTTGAGGGATATCTGCAGTTGAGAAGTCATTTGTAACAGAAATAGTAATGCAGGATGACATTTCAGCTCGTTGAAATAATTGGGATGATCATGGAAGTGGATAAGGTGAGTAAAATTTGTGCAGTTTTAAGAAATAATAGCTTTTTACATAGTATCTTTTCAGTTCCTCAAATTCAATTTACATGAGAGACAGCATTATAAATTAGAATGATTTATTTAATGTTGGTACTTGATTCTTAGGTTCAGCTTGAATTGATAAGACTGGACAAGCTCAGCCAAAGATTTCGTGTGGATATATAAACAGTACTTCAAGGAGTTTGGTGTATATCTAATGACACTTCAGTTATGGTTCAAGATGTGGTTTCATGCTGGAACATCTAGGGTCTTATTTTTATCATAAATACATGTGCAGTGTTACAGATCTATCATAAATACATGTGCAGTGTTACAGATAGTATAAATTGTGCTCTTAAAGGACAATAGTGTGATTCACTGGTTGTCACAATATTAGGTGAATAGAACACTGGGCTGTCATGCTGAATCAGGCTAAAACCACGTAAATTAGTCAGGCTGAGCTAAATACAATATTTACTACTTCCACTATTTACTATTTACAGGCTGCAAAACTATTTACAATAATGGTACTGTGTTTCTGTGTGTAAATGTAATGTTATAGGTGCTTATTGGGCTCCTAGTTTTAATTATAATTTTGGATAAATAAAAATTTTTGGAAATTTTCAAAATATTTCAAATTTCTGGTATGTATGATTTATGTCAGGAATGGTGGATTTTCAGGAGGACTTTTGGTCTCTCTTTAGTGCCATGTGCAGCATCTCATCACGTCTGAGCCTTGCTGCAACATACAAATATTGATCAAAATAAATATTTAAGCTCGTATGTGATATTGCCTGTACAAGATATATGATCATGTTCTTCAGATCATGCTCAACATCTGGGATGTTCCAACATCTGGCTTTACTTCTCAACCTTCAAGGTTTTGCCAGATTTTTTCTTTGTGTCTCTTCCCCCCCAAAATGGTGATAGGCTGATACCCCAATCCAGAATCCAAAATGCGCATCTTCAGACCCCCCCCACCCCAGTACTAGGATAGGTCTAATTTCTAATGCCATTAAGAGGTTAATTTCTCACCCACCGTCTTCTGTCACGATTCTTAGTTAATAGCAAACTCTGCTAGAGACACATGCCCAGATAGGACATGAAAAACAGATACCATAGAAGAAGGTTTATTTGTAACATATAAAAAGCACATATACTGGAATACTTTTGCTCTCTTTTCTCTGTCTTCCAGCATGATGTGTCTGGTTTTAGCCTTTGCACATTTTTTAAAATTTTAGTGTCAGCAGACAATGTATGTGCAGTAATTTACCTGACAGTGTCTACTGCTGCCAGGTCTGATGGAGTCACAGAAGAGCATTATAGTGTTTTTCTGAATGTCATGAGCATTTAGCTAAGGGCTGCTACAGTCTGAGTGGATTCTCTCCAGTTTTTGTTTTAAAAAACATATAACCAATTAGAATTTCTGCATTTTTCTAGTTAATAATATATACTGTGAATATATTAAGTGATTCCTGGATCCTGGTATTATAAAGGCAGGTGTATAATGAAAATAGTTTTCTTCTAATTTGTCAACATTTACTGTCTTTCTGTGTGTTCTGTATTCCTGAATAGCTGCAGAAATAATTGTGAAAATACTTCTAATTGTCTTAGATTAGCTGGATGAAATTAAGGCCAGCAAAAAATTGCTTGATAGACTATTACCGTAATTTGTAGGTACTTTTTTTGTGCTTAATATAGTGATTTTGATGTCTTCCTAGTGGAAGTAATAGTTTAATATTCAAACAGAAATTATTTTATTAACAAAAATTTCCTTCAGCTGTGTTGTTTGATTAACTACAGGATCACATTCTGTAAGAAATAAATAATTTCACTTCAGAACTTCTGAAATTATTGACTTCTGTCTCACATCTTTAATGATGTTTATGTTCTTAGGTTTCTATTAAGAGAGAAGGGTGTTGCTATCTAAATGTCTCCATGAGCACATCCAGACCATACTGTTCAAAGTGGTGTCCTGCAGTACAGTCTGATGCACTGTAAATGGACAATATTATTTTTAGATGTCATTAGGAAATGAGATTATATTGTTAGTTGCAGCATGTAGAAAAATTAAGGCAATCCTAAAAATACAGTGAAATTCAGCTGTTAATAGAAATCTTTTTTTTAAGCATTTTACAGGTATAGTTTCCCATTTGTTTGTTGGTGTGGATTTGTTAAATTAGCAGTTTTTTCCATTTTATGAATGAAACCCGTTTTCTCATGCAAAAAGTGAGGAAGGAAATTTTTAATGCTACATAAAAAGGTAGAGGGGAAAATGTTTCAAATAATTACTTCAGGTAATATACTCTGGTAACCAGTTGGATCCTTGATATTGGGTCTGGTTTTATGCATCAGCGAACAAAATGCACTTAATTGGTGTTTATTCACTCCAAGTGTCTCAAACAGTAAACAGGAATAAAACTGTTCAGAAGTGTCTGCACGTCATTTCCTCACAACTTGCCATGACTCCCTGGTGCTTCTGGTTTTGTCAGATTATTAGTCTGTGAAGGAAGAGATAAAGCATTTCCTTGTATTGAATTTGAGCACGCTCTGTGCTTGTGCAGAATGAAATATTAAAGGCTGTTTGTGATCTCACAGATGAGTAGGGCAGGCAAACTTTCGCACGCACATAGAAGTGGGGACCAGTGAGTTAGGATTATCTAAAGGTTCCTGAATTTAGGAGATTTGTTCATGGCTGTATTTCCCTCCCACAAACAGGGATACTCCACCCACATGGTTTTTAATGTCTGCTTTAATTGTTTTTCTACATGTCTCTGGACCAAATGTCCTTGTTAATCCTTCTGTTGACTGTGGCTTCTAAAACTATTTCATAAACACAGTAAACATTGCTAATTGTAATGAACTCTCCCAGTCTAACATTCCTGAAACAGTGGAACCTGCAAGGCGAGCTCCTGCAAATGACAGGGTGTGGATGTACTGCTCTCGTTTTCATCAATAGAACAGATTAATTACAGTTGGGAAGGACGGTGATAAATGATAGAGTCTACTTGAGAAAGTAAAATACTTTGGGGTACTGTTAAAATACAAGGGGTCAAGTGTGTAATGCATCTTTATTTCTCATTTTTTGTAAATATATAAAAGTTTCATAATAGTATACTGTCATTATGTGTGTAGTGAGGTGGCCAGAGAAGGATTTCTAAAGTGTGGAGTAATGTTCTTAATACTGTATTATATGACACAACTGGTAGTTGTCTTACAGAAGGATGTTGTCCATGTCAATCCTTCTTTATTAAAATTATCTTAGATCTTATCTCACTGCTGGATGGCTGGCTTTACAAGTTTGGCCTAGTCTGTCCGCCTGCCTGTGTGGAACCAAACTGAAATGTGTCTATATTACTTAATGAGGAACTTTGTTTTAAGTGTAGGGAAGTCTCCCACTATAGGCTGTCAGCTACTTGAGCCCTAAAATCCGTAATAATTGCCATTTTTGTAAAATGCCTCTCATTATGGCACATGAAATGCCTGGCTGGAAAGAACTGCTCTGTGAAGACTGTGTGCTGCAAACCAGTCAGCCTAAAATAAAACTCCTAGGTAAACAGTAAATAAACAGACGTTATACTTGATACCATTTGCACTTTTCTTGATGAAGGAGATTTCCAAGTTGTCTGGCAGTGAGACAACAACAATTTCATGCATATAGTATTCACCACAGAGGAACTTAGCAGTTCTTCTGCAGTCTGGTGAGCTTTTCTTGTCTGTTACAAATGAATGTGCTGGCTCTTAGAGATGGTGGTGCACAAGGAGTTAAACAGGATTATTTGCCATTGATCAGTACTGGAAAAAATATGCAGTAAGAATCTAGTAACCTTCCAAAGAACTTGCTTTGAAATATTCATATGACAATAAAGGTGCAAATCCACCTCTTTATTTGAAAGGAACTTAGCAAAGATGCATCCAACAGGAGGAAATATGAAAACACTTTTCCTCAATTACCAATCGTTAACTCAAAGCAAGTAATGAAATTGTTTCAGAAAATAGCTGCATGATTATTTATTGACTTTGGCCACATTGATTTGCTAAATCATATGGATGCTATTAAAGTTTGCTGTTTTAAGCAACAACACCCTCTGCCCCCCTTCACCCCTTTCTTTCAGTTGTCATGGTCAAATCCCAACACAGCTTTCAAACCACAGTTTGAGAGATTGTGCATTTGAGTTATACATGTAATAGTTTCATATTTCTTAATGTTATCCTCTTGGCTATCCCCACCCCTTGTATGTTGCAGCTTTTCTGTGTAGCATGGTCTGCAACTCAGTTACAAAACTATGAACTGTGTTATTAGATGTGTGCTGTTGGTTCATTTAACTGGAGTGTGAACTATATTTTTTCAAGCTGAAATATTCCATGTATCCTACATTACAATGTCAAATGGTATTAGTGGATTTTCAAAGAAAAAAAAAAAAAAAAGTAATCTAAAACAATGTCTCTCAACTGCAAATTTTTTTTAACAGTTCCCTGGTTATTTTAAAATAGCATATGTTAGAGCTGCCTCACATCTTATTACTCTGACAGCTGGTGACAGGAATGCTGAATCATTCAAAGGATGTTATAGAAAACTTGGAATATACTTAAATCCAGATACTGCAAACTTGTTCCTTAACCATTTTTATCTGAGGAGGTCCCTTTCATGACCTTTACTTACACATTTTGAAGAAAATGTCAGGTACTGTGAGATCACACTGAGTTGCATACTAGGAGCAAAATTAAACCCTTAGGAGTAGAATTTGTACAATTTCTATCAGTTGTCCAAGTGACACCACCAGCACGCTGAATGGCCTAGCAAAAGAATGAACTTTGTATGGTTTATAGTAGAAACCCGATTTTTCTTACATGCCGTTCCTTTAAAAGGCAGGTCTCTTTGTCTCTCTTATGTAGCCTAAATCTATTTGATAGCAGCCTTTTACAACATTAACATTGCATTCTCCATCTGAAAACCTGTTCTCAGCCTTTCCTGTGAATGAGTTAGAGGGGAAGGGGTCTACAGAGTTTGCCAGTTTCTCTGAACTGTAGACTTTGAGACTTGCATCTTCTCATATGTATGACTCTCAGTGCTTTTATTTCTAGTTAAAAACCTCTGTTTTTTAACTGTATTGTTAGGCCAACAGTAGCACTGCAAATGGCCCTCCCCATCAAGTGGATGGGGGAGTTGTCAGTACCTTAAAAGTCTGAGCCTTCCTTGCGAATGCAGCTCATCCACCAGCCACATATCACTGCTAAAAGAAACATGGCACGCAGGTGTTTAAATTATTTACACTCATAATCGGCCTTTATGTTACATTGCTGAGCCAAGGCTCTGTTATTCTAGTGCATAATTGATGGTGCTCCATAGTGGAAAAGTTAGAAAAGCGGAAGTAATGTGATGCGAAAGTTGAGTGAGGCAGCTCCAGCTGGCTCAGCTGCCTGGACCCGCACGGCCACCTGGAGAAGGCAGGGAGGGGAACAGGCTCGGACCAGGCGTCACATCAGGAGCTTGATCTGGCATTTGAGGGGGGAAAGGATTTCTTCAGTCGAGCTGTGTAACCAGCAAGGGCTAGGACGCTTTTGTAGTTTGTCACAAATCATGTCTGTACATCTTTCAGAGGAATTGCAATTCTGTATGCCCCAAAAGGAGGAGTTTACTGGGAATCCTGAATGATTTTGGATGGTACAATGGCAGTTATCAGTGGATGACAAAAGGGCTGTATTGCCCTAGTTCATTTTATAATGAATTTATTCTAAAATAGACATTTCCACAGACAGGTATATTTTATAAAGACCTTTGGAAATTTTGACCACTTTAGCACACACAGGAATCTCTCACAAACAAAAATAATCTAAAGACTGTCCTATTTTGTAACGACTTTAGTGATATTAAGACTATGTTGGATGCCAGTACATTACAAGATACATCCAATTATTTGAAAAAATCAATTGCATCATATCCAAAACTTCAGCTAATTTATAAAGCAACTTATTATCTATTTTTTTTGAATACATTTTTGAAATTTTGACTTTTTAAAGAATGTATATGATTTACAAATATGAATTGATTTTAAAGGTTCTTTTCTGTCCCCTCCCTTCATTGGGCTTTTTCAATATTAAGTCAGTACTTTATTTTTCTGATTCTCCAACATGGTACATGTATACGTAGTATATGATAATGCACCATGATGTAACAGAGGAAGAATGATTATAAAAAATAACCTGCATATTCAGCAATAATGATTGCTGGTTTGGGCTTTGGTCTGTATCTAACAACATCTGTAAAAGTTCAAATTATTTTGGAAGAGCATCAGTTCTGTTGCTAATTAGTTTAAATTAATGTCTTAATCACCAAACCCCTCAGCATTTCTTGGTAATTATCATTAGGATATAAAAAAAGGATATTTCACTACAGAAAGAAACAAGATGGTGGGAGCAAAAAGTTAGTTGCAAGTTGCTTTGGTTTATGTAATTGATGTCTAGGTACACTGATATATACATATATGTATATATATATTTTTTTGTTGATACTATTTGTCTTTGAGACAAGTAGGGCTTAGCCACGTGGTTTGGTTGCAAGTACACCTCTTGTGTAACTGGCAATGAATAGTGCTAATGAGCAGGACTTTCACTCTTGTGAAAACAAGGGCTGCAGCCTGTGTAAACACTACTGGTGTAGCTGAAACAGACATATTGTGACAAGGGATACATAGCTGAAATAATGACACTTTTGTGCAACTTGCTTGTATTTTGACAGAAATTGGTGCACTTGTAATAGTTGGAGCCCCTGACATAAACGCAGTATGTGGATACACGTGAATGGATTATGTATTTTTATACTAAGTAGAATTTTATACTTTCTTTTGTGCATGCTGTAAATGACCACTATTTAACCTCAGCTTGTATCACCTTGATACACAGGGGTAGTGTAATTAATGTAATGTCACTCTGGATAAGGTGTCTAATAACACATTTTTTCTAAGTAGAGAAAATCATCCCCACTTGCTGTTAAGAATTGTGCAGAGATGCCAAATACTTTCATCCCTAAGTTTTAATAACCTTGTCTTGTTAATATTTCTTATATTAATTTTTTGGGCCAGAAAAGCCCAAACAAACAAACAAGAAACAAACAACAACAACAACAACAAAAGAAAAAAGGAAAAGTTGTAAGGATTGAAGGATTGTTACGACAATTAAAACAACACAAAAAGGTACAAAATTTTATTTCGTATAGGAAACACTGCTTTGTAAAATTTAATGAAGCAACACAAATCCTTGCAGCTTCTCTGATGATGGTGCTATAAAACACCATAATATTCTTTAATGAAGGGAACCTGTGTCCTGTTGAAAATAATGACTGTAGCAAAGGCTTGTGTCATAACATTAGGGAGGCAAAAACAGAGCAAAAAATAATTAGATGCTGAGGAAGAAAGCTCCTCAAACAATGTTTTTGCTTGGCACTGCGTTGAACAAGAGCAGTAAAGATACAAGATGTACATTTTTTCACTTAGGAAATATTTTGAAGAATTTTATTTTACCGAAGTTATCGTCTCACTGGCAACTATTTTTGTATCCCAGAATAAAATTAGTGTTTTCAGATCATTATATACCCTTTATATGTTTATCTCTTTTTGTATAGATAAATTATTATGTGTTTGTACAAACTCACTTTTTTAATATTCTTTCTATACCACAAATATATATGAATATTAGTCTCTAAATCAAGACTCCAACCTACCTTCGGCTTTGAAAAAGAACATGGAAGAAAAGACTTTGTGGAAGAAAAGACTTTGTGGTGTGAATCAGGATCTGTTTCTCCCTTGGCTTCCATTCTTTAATGTTTATTCAAAATGTCTTCCTGAGTTTTGGTCCTCTAGTTAAGGATTTAGTTAAGGATTTAGCAGTGGAAGAAATTAATGCCCCAGATGAAGGAGTATAATGGAAATGGCAAGAAACTCAGTATTCAAGGCTGTGTCAGGAACATTCTCATGTGGCAGCACTTTAAAATCCAGATATGTAGTCTGCTTTGTAACTCATAGTGTGGCTGCTTTTAGTGCTTAGTGAGTCAGCAAGTGTAAGTAGTTGCAATTTGAGAAGCTGGGTATTCAGTTAAAAGTTTTTAAAATGTCATATATCAATCTGTGAAGTATCTTCAGATACATACTACTAATATGTGTAGGTTTCTTAATGTATTGTTTATGTCTTAGGATTATAGTGCTTCAGGGTTTATGGTCTTGTTTTTGAGTTACTGTCGAAGAAACTTCTTGTAACGTATCTTTATATTATTTTTTAAATAAATTTGTACATATCCAGTGTATATTTTTAAGATAGCTATATATTTAGTAGCTATTAATATGTATGGATGGGAAATTAAAGAGTCTCCTTTCTACTTCTCCAGAAACAAAAAAGTGCTCTGTATTACAAAATTGATCCAGTTATCTTGCCTGTAAGAGAAGGCTCTGATCTTATAATACTGCACTGTACTTGTTAATTAGCATTAAGTTATAGAGAATCTGTCTTGTAGAACTATATAATTTATTGATCCAAAATTAAACTGTTAATTATAGAGTTAAAGGATCTACATATCTTTAAAATTTGTCCAGGAATGGTGACTCAGTCAGTTCACTGGGCAGCCTGTTCCCCTGCTTGACAACCCTTTGATTGAAGAAATTTTTCTTAATACCTAATCTAAACCTCCCCTGGTGCAACTAGAGGTTGTTTACTCTCATCCTGTCACTTTGTGCCAGTAAGAAGAGCGTTAACCCCTTCTCACTACAGCCCCCTTCCAGGCAGTTGTAGAGAGCAATAAAGTCACTCCAAGCCTCCTTCTCTCCAGTCTGAACCCCCAGCTCCCTCAGCTGCTCCTCATCAGACTTATGCTCCAGACCCTTCCCCAGCCCTGCTGCCCTTCTCAAGATACGCTCCAGCCCCTCAATGTATTTCCTGAATGGAAGGACCCAGACTGAACACAGGATTCAAGGTGTGGTCTCACCAGTGCCCAGCGCAGGGGGATGGTCACTGCCCTGCTCCTGCTAACCCACTGATGATGAAACAATCCAAGATGTCCTTGGCCTTCTTGGCCACTTGGGCACAGCTGGCTCATGTTCAGCTGCTGTCTGCCAGAATCCTCAGGTCTTTTTCCTTCAGGCAGCTTTGCAGACCCTCCGCCCCAGCCTTTAACACCGGAGGGGATGTTGCGACCCAAGGGCAGGACCTGCCCTTGTTGAAACTCATTCCATTCTCCTTAGCCCATGGATCCAGCCTGTTCAGAACCCTCTGCAGAGCCTTCTTACTTTCAGGCAGAGGTACACTCCAGCTCAATTTCGTGGCATTTGACTGTGGGTATACTTGATGCTCGTGTCCAGATAGTTGGTAGACAAAGATAGAAAGATATAAAACAGGCCTCAACATTGGGTTCTGGGGAATCCCATGGTGCCCAGCCA
The DNA here is from genome assembly GCF_017590055.1 of Onychostruthus taczanowskii. NCBI lineage: Eukaryota > Metazoa > Chordata > Aves > Passeriformes > Passeridae > Onychostruthus > Onychostruthus taczanowskii. The sequence continues at coordinate 510,688 of NW_024498352.1, read as the reverse complement.
CCAACTGGATGTAACTCCACGCACCACCACTCTCTGGGTGTGGACATCCAGCCAGTTTTTTACCCACTGACACTGCACCTGTCCAAGCCATGAACAGCCAGTTTCTCCCACAGAATGCTGGGGAAAATTGTGTCAAAGGCCTTATTAAAGGTTTTGTCAGGCAGAATCCACAGCCATCCTCACACACTGAGCAACTCGCCTTTTCATAGAGGGAGACCAGCTTAGCTGAGCAGTACCTATCTTTCCTAAACCTGGGCTGGCTGGGTCTGATCTCCTGATTGTGCTGTCTGTGCTATGTGATGGCATTCAGGACATCTGCTCCATGACCTTTCCCAGCACCAATGTTAGACTGACAGTCTTGCAGTTCCCTGGATCCTGACCCTCTCAGATGGATGCTGTATTTGCCAGCCTCAGGTGAACTGGGACCCACCTACCAGGACGCTAATAAATGATGGGAAGTGTCTTGGTGATGGCTTCCTGGGACCCGTGGGGGGATCCCATCACACCACTTGTGTGTCTAAATGGCAGGTCACTGACCATGTTTACTGCTTGGTAAATCGTAGCCAATATTTACAAGTGGAGTTAATAGTGGGGTATGTTTTGAAATGTGACATTTTTGGTTTGGTGAGAGAGTTATGCTTTGGAGTGGCTTGTTGGAGTTCAGCCTGGACATGGCTAATGAGCTGTCTGTCAAAAGTGTGACAGTTGCCTGCTAGATCTCAGGACAGTCCAGGCTGGAAGGAACTTCAAGAAGTGTCTAGTGCAGGGCCTGTCTAGTGCTGTAGCCATGATAGTCTCTGTGGCCTCCAGCTCAACTCCTTCCAGTCTATCTGGAGCGATAACACACAAGACAATAACACATACTATACATAAAACAAAAGACCTTACAGTGCTGTGCCCAGAGAGGTCTGTGCAGGGTGTCCAAACCACTCATCTATCACAGTGAGCCAGGAGGGACCGAGGGCTTTACTTCTAAGATGGTGTTTCCACCTCCTGACTGCCATTCTGACTGCTCGGGCTCACTCAAGCATCAAATCCTGTTGTGAGCACAGGGCTTGCCCTCTGCACGCTATCACTGCAGAGTGAGGGCCATGCTGGCACCGAAAAGGAAATTAAACCAGAATTTCCTTGCAATTCCTGTAGTTATTCAGTTCACTTTGCAGGAGGTAGAAACTTAAAAAAAAAAGTATTTTTACTTTGCTCTCATTAAGTAAATCTAAACATACTTTTAAATTTTAATCCTTAGGGTTGTTTTGTTATTTTAGATCTCTAAATTTTTCATATACTGTCTCCCATGCTGCTTGGTGTAATCCACTCTCAGGTGTAAATCTCAAGACATCTTCATAGCAAAAGTTACACTTTTTTTTTTCTTTTTTTTACTTTCTTCTTGTGCCTTCTAAGTTTTAAAAAAATTTAATAAATTTGAGACAGATATTTCTAGAGAAAGGCTGAATTTCAAAAGCTCACAGTTGCCTTCTTGGCTGTTTTAAAAATTATAGTAGGTAACTCTAAAATTTATGTCAAAGATGTGAATAATTAACCTTCACATGTAGTTTTCGTCTTTTACTTTCATGGTAGTATTTTTTTTTCTTTCTGTGTCCTGCAGTATAGTTCTGTGCTTGATTTTGTGGAGACATAGATGTCTTTAGGTGGAGGGCATGTGTTGACTGTTTCTAGGGATTTTTCCATCTGGATGGTCCGGATAGTTTCATGGCATTTACTTGAATTGTGAGTGGCCTTATTTATGATTTGTGCTTGTGGAAAGAACATAAATAGCTGTGGAGAAAAACATGCAGGGAATATTATCCTGAAGATAAAGAGAGGTGGTGTATTTCTGTATTTAGCTTATCTTTTTCCACTGGAGAAGGAAGAATTAGTGAATCTTTCAGGGACATAAAAGATTTTTCTGCCAGAGTTGTTTATAACATGAACTAAGTATTTTTTGTAGCTGCCAACTGGTTTTTTTTAATGTCTTTGGAATTAATAAGGCAGGATTGCAACTATAAATTGTTTAGGAGTAGCTGGTTGTAGGCTTGCCCACTTACTCATAGTTCTTCATAGAAAGTAATGTTTAATTTGACTTAATGAATACTCAGGAGTGACTCCACTCAAATGCTTTGATGAGCTTTTGAATTTACAAATGTTGTGCAGTTGTAAATTACTGATAAAGATTGGTAAAAGGAGTACATTGATATACATTTCACATGATTTACTCAACATCAGTCTTTCTCCACCCACCCCCAAGCAGGAGGCACACAAATGGTATGACAAGATATGTCCTCCGTATGATGATTCTTTCTTCTGCATTAAGGTTAACTGCTTTTTAGTGTTTTGATTTCTTTTTCTTTTTGTATTTCTCATAAGAAATGAGCATAAAGGTGTGTATATATTTAGTAACTCACAGACAACAAATGGGAGTATGAGAATTAAAATATGATGTGGTAATTAAATCAGATGAAAATAACTTTTTACTTACAGAAGGAAGTCAGATAATACTTTATTCTCAAATATTATTGAATGTTTGTTCTAGAAGAAGACCATAACTAAGCAAGATTAATTAAAGTCTTGGTTATGTAAAGAATTTGTGTAATCAAGTAGCCATTATTCTTTGCCTTAACTGATCCTTTTTTAAGGGAGAAAGGAATATTTTCACAGGCATGTCGATTCTGGGGGCCCAAATTTTCATCTACTTTGTGTATATAACTGAGGGGCAAAAGCAGTTTGTATCTCTTCAAAACATTTTTTTTTTAAAATCTGTAAAGGGGACAGCTCGGGCAGCAGATGAAATAATTCAATTTCTTTCATATGATTATTTTTCAAATTTTTATGAAATAGCGGTCAAGCTCTAGGATTACTTGTTCTTCTTATATTCTTGGATTTCAGGTGAGTTTTAGATAAAGAAATCTGGCTGCTTAGATTACTTTTTATCTTGAGCATGTCATGTTGTCCTCCCTTCATCCCCTAAAAATAGTCTTTCATTGCACTTGCTTTAATAAATGTAAAAGCTGAGGGTAATAGATTAGAACTAAATATGGTACTGATGGTGCTATATATGAACAGCTCACATAAGGAGTAATAAGTTGCTTTCCTACATATATTTTAAATAAGTTAGTTTTTAAAAAAATTATTTTGCATATTATTTTTCTGTAAAAACAAGTGATAGCTCTGCAGTTTTGCATGACTGAGATTTTGAGGAGCAGAAAAGCTGTTGTGGTTAAGTGCTTTTGCAGAGAGCCCAGTGTGCCTGTGAGGACTTTAAAAAATATTTCTATCCCTTTTGTAGGACAGTGGAATTTGTGGGAAAATATTTTATATCATAAATGTTAGAGCAGGAGAATTGTTAACATTTTTTTTTTTATTGGATGAATATTAAAACTGTGGTGTTATTTCTAGATATAAGTTAAATTTATGCTGATGATCCTATCTATACCTCCTGTGAAGACAATAAAAATTGCAAACAGGAAAGCTCCTATGAAGAATTTATATGGCAGGTAAACGTTTCACTGAACATAGATTGTGTGACAGAATTTTTAGTGGAGTCTTACAGCAGAAGTTGGGTTATTAAAGTACACTACTTACCATTACATATATTCATAATTATATTAAAGAATTTTCTGACTCTTGCCCTCAGAAACATTTTTAAAGCCATTACAGATTATATGCTAAACAAGAACATAGGCTTCCATAATAATTTTTGCACAAGAAAGGCGGCGAGCCTAAGGGGAAAAAAGTAATGCAATTTACTATAAAAATCCTGATTGGAAAGATATTCCGTATACGGTCCGTCCTCTTTGAGTTGATCTAGATTTTTTTTCGGTGCCATTTCTGATTTAAAGGACAGTTCTGAAAAGATGATTGTAATTTTTCAGAGAGTTGTGTGGCATTTTATTTTCACTTTATAAGGAAAATGCAGCAAAATGCTGCAGCTTTTCCTTTTAAGTAGTTTTTTTACTAGGTGAAGGTGAATCCTTCCTTGTATCCAGGGTTCATCCTAAGTTTTGACACTGAGGTGTGAGATGTATTTCAGATAGATTTCAGTGTTTACAGTCTGAGATTTTCTTCCTTGGACTGTCAGCCTGAGACAATGGGAATGGCTATTGCTGATGCAGAATAGCAGGGGGAGAAGGACTGTATGGCAAGTTTTCTTTGGAAACTGAAAAAGACACTTCACAAGCACCTGATGAAACCTCAGAAAGGACAATATTTAAAAGTATTTTTGGGTCGGTATATTAGGATTGCTGGCACATTAGTAACACCTTCAAACTGTGAGCACCTCCAGATGTCCTGATGACTAGCTGAGTAAACTATTGCAAGTCACTTGAACTCCCTCAGGTAGGAATTTCAGCTGTAAAAACTGACACTGAGTCATGGCTCTTTGCAGTTCTTGAGCGCTGCTGCCAAATAATGATTTTTAAATCCATGTTTTTGTTCTGGTATAGGTAAAAGAGTGGGAAATGGTTGGTAAAGGAGATGGGGAAAACGGAGACCTGTTAAGGCTGATCCAAATGTGATAGATTTTTCTAAAGGTAGGAAATTCTTTGGAGGCTGTTGATACAAACCAAGTGGAGTAATACTAGAATATCTTGCTGACTAGACACTGGAATTCAGCTTTAAATTTGGTTAAATGGAAAGAAAAAACAATTTTTGACCTTTTGTTTTGTAGGGACAGAACCTAAGGAGAAAAATGAATGCATTTTTTCTTTCTTGGAGGTGCAATTTTCTGAAGCTCTGCTCTGCCATTTTTGACAACTGTAATTTGCAGTCCATTCTGAAAGAGGATAACTGAAGATACCTTATTTATTCTTTTAATGTCATTAATATACATTTATTTTATTTTGTGTGATTACTGGTAGAATTTTACTTCAAAACAAAAAAAATTCTGCCTTGTGGATAGTTTCCCCTTCAAAAAAGTATCTGAAAGTCTCTCCCAAATTTTTTGTTTCTGGTCATGGCTACCTCAGTAATGTTGTTTAATAGGAGGTATCCAATGAAGGGAAGCCACATGTGTTGGAGTTGGGAATTTTAAGTCACTGTGCTGTGTTTAAGGTCCAAAAGTTGGGTCTGTTGAGGGAAGCTTCTAGTATCTTCTTTAGAAGTCAGAGAGTAGAAATAGCAGTTTGCCACACTTGCAGAGTTTGGCAAAGATCTAACATTTCAAATTCATTGCTTGTGAGTTATTATTTCTAATCACATGCTTGATTGAATCCACCTAAATAACTTTGACTGAGAAGGCTGGGAGTTGAATCCAAAACTAAGTATGTATTTTAACTGAAAATAGGTATCATCATGGAATGTGTTCTCAGTCAGCACTTGACATTCATCTGAATATATAGGTTAAATGGAGAAAAAAAAAAAAAAAAGGTAGAAAAGGCAAGAACTGTTTAGTCCTTTGGCAGGAGCAGTATTTGAAAAACTGTGATTGAGCTCTGAGAATGAAAATGGAAGTCGTGGATCACACAGAGAAATAATAAAACTGGGTCCTGATGGTGTTGTTCTAAGTGTGGTTAATATTGTGAATGTGCTATGAAAGGAAAATCAAGTGACCCTTTGAAATTGTTCCAGAGATTGCCAAGTCATTTTGGACTTTCAGAAACTACCTATAAGTGAAAGAACTGATTTTTAGAATAAAACAGGACAACATGCAGATGTTATTAGTGCTTAGAAGATGCACAATATAGTCTTGCCAGAATATTTCTCGGATGAGAAGATGTTAGATGAGTGGTCTTTTTTTCAAAATTGCAGAAACTCCCAAGGAGGTGCTTTTCAGTTGTTACTAAGCCAAAAGGAGTTAGAGATTATGGCACTGGAATAGTCAAAATGTAAATTATTTTATTTTGAGGAAAAATGTGCAAAAGAGAATTGGTGCTGGGTTTGTTTGATTTTGGCTTTTTTTTTTTTTAGCACGGGAAAAGTTATGCTACTTGCATATTTTCTTATTACAGGTATTGGAGCTGTTTTTTTTTTTTTTCTGTCCTTCAGACATTTCACAAGAAGTATCAAATATTTTAACTGGGTTAGAACATTTGGTTTCTTACAGGTAGATGATGCTGATGGAGCATCCAACCTCAACAAAACTGTTTGACATTTGCAGATGTAAGATTTGCATTTTTTGGATGTCATAAATGAGAGTAAAATGTGTATCCATGTTAGTGCATGTGATAGATGCTCTCATATATTTGGAAGAGTACTTTGTGAAGGATAGCAACCACAGGCAGGTGTTTGAGTGGCTGTGGCTTCCCCTGGGATCAGAAGGTTAGACAAACTGCCCCTAGGATTTAAAACAGGGCAGTTGTTTTGTGTCACTTTAATTATCCCAATGTTTCTCTTCTCTTCTCTTCCCCTATGTTTTGTGAGCTAGTCACTCAAGTGGTCTGGAAATATTAGGAAATTGGAGGCTTTAACAGCTTTGAGGGCTGTGTTCTGATTGGGTTTGTTTGGTGTTCATTCACTTTGTGATTGTCTTAATGCAAGGGATGGGCTGTTTAGAACCATGAGGCATGCTTAGTGCCAGTAGAAGATTAAATCGAGACACTATCTTTCAGCAGGAAATGCCTCTCTGTCCAGTTTTATTTGTATGAATTTACACGGCAACTCAGTTGTCTCTGCTTGGGGTCATTACTTTGATTTTAATTTAGCAATTTAACTCCTGAAGTACTTCAAGTAAAAATATCCTTGAAGGAATAATAAGTTTAAATAGCTCAGAATCAGTTGAAAATAGTTTTTTAATTTAGTTCAGGCTGGGAGCACAAACTGGCAGGAAAACAAATAAATGGATGAGGAAAAAAGAGATTAAGCATAAATACTCACAATGTGCCATATGGTTAAAGAACTAAGAGATGGGACAGAAAGGTTAAATATATCCCTTTCTAGCATCCTGGTATTATTAAATAACTAGTGACAATAAGTAAAAAGTAATCAGGCCAATAATATTTTCATTAATACTTGGGGTTTTTGTTTGTTTGGCTTTCCTTTTTTTCCATGACATAACTGATACAGGAGATATAAATATGTAACTACTGCTTCCTAAAGTAACAGTTTAGTTACTAAATGAAGAAAAAACATCTTAACATAAATAAAATACAAATCTCTAGTCATTTCAGGCAACCCCATTTCTTTTATAAAGCACTTGAGATTTCATTTTCATTAGCACTGAGAGGCACTTTGAAATGAGTAACTAGCAAATAAGCAAACTGAGATAATTCAAGTTTATATTGTTGAGTTAATAAAACTAATAAAATCTCCACATTTCCCAAGGTTTTCCATTATTACTATTTAATTTTTTATACTGCAGAGAAAATTGTTAGGCTTATATAGTCTTAGGCATCATGGAAATTTTCTTTACCAGTTTTATGTTCTTTTATGACTTGATGAAGAAAATGAGGCTTGTTTTGTAGCTTGTGAACAAGGAAAAGACATCTTTCTAGGGTTTAATCTGGGTGATTTGACAATGGTTTGTCATTGTCTTGTGTCTGATGTGTGCTTGCAGGTTCATTTCTTCAGCAGCTTTTTCTCTAAGAGGATTCTGGGATCACAGTGTACATTTTGCAAACTTATTTACTGTCAAAATAGTTTGTTAGGAGTGCCTTTCCTGTGGCAGTTATTCCATTTTATTAATACCCTGATGAGTATAAACATCAAGAGCTGCAGTTCCACATAAGGTGCCCCAGTCACTTGCATTCTTCACAGCATTTTGCTTTGCTGTACAGCTGGCAGATTTTATCTTGTATGGTGGCATAACATTTTTAATTTTTATTTTAATCATTGCTTTTATACCCACTCTTCTTTTCCCTACATTCTTTTGTGTTTGTGATGGTTTTCCTTCTCCTCTCCTCTCCTCTCCATTTCTTTTTCTTTTTCTTTTTCTTTTTCTTTTTCTTTTTCTTTTTCTTTTTTTCTTTCTTTTTCTTTTTCTTTTTCTTTTTCTTTTTCTTTTTCTTTTTCTTTTTCTTTTTCTTTTTCTTTTTCTTTTTCTTTTTCTTTTCTTTTTTCTTTCCTTATTTTTATTTGTTTTTCTCTTTTTCTTTCTCTTTTTTCTTTTTTTTTTCTTTTTATTTGTTTTCCTCATTAAGGAAAGGGAAATGTCATCTTAGTTAGAAATATGGAAGCCTGATTTAAAAGACCATTGATCATTTATATAATGGAATTTTTTTAAAAAAGAATTTTTCCCTTATTATGTGCCTTTCTTGTCATCATTTGGATGATTGCCTGTAGTATGCACTTTATAGTAATAAGAAACCTACTTGTAATTGCAGACAGTCTGGGAACAGACTAATATAATAGACCGAATAACAAGGAAGGGTGATGTAAAGATTATTCAGTAAGGTGTGGTGCTAAAGATATATAATTCTTTTGTTTTATGAGAGGATATTTTGTATTATGTCAGGTGGCTTTTTGTCCCAGATTTTTTTAGTTATACTGCAATTTGCATTCATTATCTTTTATTAACCATTTTACACTTAAATCTCAGTAAATATCAAATAAGAAGATGGTGAGCTGAGTAAAAATGCATACAAAATAGCCCAGCAAAATTTAAATAATCTAAAAATATGAATACACAACAGATTATTTGAATGAGTTTTTAACTAGATTATATAATTTCTTTAGTTGTTAAAATTAACCACTAGCTAAGTTATTTTCTTTCTTTACTTCATGATTAGTCAAGTTTTGTGATCACTACATTGTATACATAAGTAGAGGTATGTATATGTCTGTCCCAGTGTGTGTTTGTATCCCTTTTTTTATCTGTGTGCATATGTATGTATTCTTTAAAAGAAAAACAAACAAAACCCTTTTTTTTCCCCAATAATGCAATGGCACTGACTTTAAATAAATGTGATTTGTAAATATACAAATTATTTTATAACATGACCATTAATTTCACTCTTTATATGGCAGCATATCAGAAAGAGGAAGTAGAGGCGCTGACACCACTCTCTGTTTAATATTCTTTATTTTGATTTTCTTCCACTTCTCCTTGTAGTCAAAATGCAGACTAAATACTTTGTGCAGAAGAGGGAGAAAAGCACTTCTTGACTGAGCCGATGTCTTGCTTTTTCTCACTTTGCCTTTGTGGTAGCAATGTGGTGTCCTGAACAAAGGCATGCCTTGGAATGAGTGAACCATCAAGTGAAAATAATTTCAGTGAATAACTGAAGAAGAGATTTTTTCCCCTACATCTTTATTCTATGGAGCTCAATTCCAGTGTTTCCGTCTCACAGTGGTTTGTGAGTCTGATTTACAGCTCACAGCCCATTGTCAGTCCCCTCTTCTTCTCCCTTTTTTTTGGCTTTGTGTGAACATCACATGAGTCAGTAAGGAGTTAATTTCCAATGAATAGTGCTAGGAGCTTCTTTTCAGTGTTTCGTGCAAGGTTTTGGTGTTTCTTGCTTGTCACTGCTCCTCTTTCACACCTCTGTGGATATGGAAATGTTTGGAGACAGAGTGGGTAGCAGGTTGTGGGCTTGGTGCTGCAGCCCCGTGACCGCTGGGTGCATTGCCCACCGACAGTGCTTCCTCATGCTCCTGTGCCATGCGTGACACGCCGTGCTCGGGGAAGTGCAGCAGAGACAGCGTGTCCCAAATCTGCCCTTCCAGAAATTTCTCTCCAAAGCCAAGCCCTCCTCCACCTCAGGGCAGGGGAGCCTCAACAGCATCGGGGCTGCTGTAAAAGTGCCAGCCGGAACACTGATAAAATGTGGATGACGGCAGCGGTCAGTCATGTATTGTTTTGTATTTTGTTGCAGCTGGCTCTTAGGAGTCTTAGATTTGATCCTTGAAACCTGTGTGCTGCATTGAAAATGGCAGCCAGTCTTTTTTGTGGCACTCTTGCAAAGAGCATAGCTCTCTAATAGCTGTGCATTTTTTTATCCTCTGTGCAACTCTCAGCAAAGTAAAACTGGGAAAGGAGCACCCATGAAGCAATGAGGAAAGGGAGTGGTTCAGCATTTTTAGACGATAAGATGTAAAAGTTAATAGCTCAGCAGTTTCAGGGGTCATTTTGCTTTCTACCTAGATTTGTTATTATGACTTTGTTACAAAGACTCCCTTTGAATAGTGAAGCCAGTTCTTGTATTTGCTGCAATGCTTAGGCTTTCAAAGCCCGATTTATTGGAAAATATGGAAATACCAATGATGCAGTGTTTACTAGTCTGTCTGAAACGGGTACTGTAACCTCTGAACCTGAAAGAAAAAATATGTCATACTTCCTAAGCTTATTGTGCTCGGCAGAATTTCTCTGTGCATTATAGTTTCTTTGTATGTTCAGAATCAGAAAAATCTATAGAATTGCAATGAAACAAAAAAACCCTCTGAAAGCCGGCACAGTTGGCACAAAATACTGTCATTTTTCTCTCCAAATGAAAATTGTTGAAGCATTTTGTTTCCTTCTATAAAAATATTACAGTTTGCTGTGGTGTTTCATATCTTATCAATCTTTTTAAGCCTGGAAAGAAACGAGGGAGTATAACTGAAGCCTATGTTTTGAACAGATTTTGTTATTTTCTTACATATGACCATCATTTTGGGTGTTAGCTGTCCTTTACTCTCATTAACCTTATTGGAAACTTTTCCTTTTTGGTAATTTTCCTTAATTTTTTCTTTATTTTGTCTTTCATCAAAATAAATTGTGTTTTTTACCGTAATCTTCTGAGTTGTTGAACTTGATCATCTTTTTTTAGTTACCTAGAGTGGAAATGTAGAATACAGACTAGTTTCATTTGAAAATATTTTATCGTATAGAAAGTAGTGTGCAGAAGGAATAAATAACCCCCCTTTTATTATTCTTTATTTGTATTATTCTTTTAAATACCGCTGCATTATTCTTTACAAAGAATGTTTCTTGTGATTGTTCTTGTAATTGTGTTTGACTGTGTGCTGACAAAAAGCCGTTTTGCCGGTGATTCAGCAAGAATCTCAAGCTGAATCTCCCATCCACCCTTTTCTTCGGGCTTGTTTGGAGTAGTAACTACAAAAATTGTTACTTGTTATCACTGTTATTTTTTCTTAACCGTTCAGGCTAGCATTTCGGCTGCTTGCCAGTTTCACTTTCATTTCATTCAGGAATTATTTGCTTCATTCCTACTTGAACCTGCCTCATGTTTGTAGCACAGCTGAACAGATCAAAGGAGTCAGAGCCCCAGGAAGGGGGAAGTAGGGCAGTTCTCACTGGCACAAAAGGCAATAATTTTAATTGTTAGAATTATTTCCTTAATCTGTAAGAGCGCTTTAGTAATGGAAATTGTATGAATTAAGTATTTTCAGTGATAAATCATGAGTGTTTAAGAATAATAGTTTTTTGTATGGAGACTTGGAACCCTGTCCCGGTCCTGGAAACAGTATGAGCAAGGATTGCTGGCATCCCAACAGGGGCACAGGAGGACTCCGAGCAGTCAGTGCCATGTTGAACAGGAGGAGTTGTTGTCACAGGGCTGAGTCCACAGGAACTACCAAAGAGGCAGGCCTGTCTGTAACGCACATACGAAGTGCTTGAATATTTGCTGTGAAGGAGCAAAGGTTTTAGCTAGAACTGTTTTAATAACTGTTTTAGATTAACACCAAACAAGGAAAGGTACTTGTTTTTGCAGTAATTTGTCCCAGATGCTATTGTGCATAGGTCTGAAGTTTGCATTTCAGTGGAATGAATATTTTGGTTAGAGCCAAAATCAGAAACAGACAGATGGTAAGGAGGAAACGCTGCAGCTTTGGAAGAAGATGGGGATCCTTGCCTTTAATTAGCAGACCTAATCTCTTCTTTCCAGTAAGTAAGACGATCAGTTTTCTTTTTAAATTGTGTCCTTGTTGTTTGGGTAGTAGTAAAATTAGTCCATTCCTTGACCTTCTCCAGTATTGCATCCCAGCGTGGGTTGCACAGTTGTGCTGCTTCTCTTTACTGCCACGCTGTGGAAAAAGAAGCCTGGCTGGGATGCTGTACTGTGTTTTCCACAGCATGGCAGTAAAGCAGAACATTGCAGCTTTATTTCACTTACAAGCAGGGTTGGCTCTTCTTTTTCTTTCCTCCCGTTTCTTCCCACTCACACTAACCAGCCAGTAGATGCATCCTTACAGTTTTTGTCTGGTGTAGGGATTGTTGTGCTGCTCTTTACCATACATTGTCCATGTGTTGACTGAAAAAATCACTATGGAAAGAAATGGATTTTAAATAATGTGCTTCTGATTTAAGTATGTAGATGTGGATTTAAGCATCAGCACCATATTGGGAATCTGTACGGAAAAGAGTGGTGTTGAGAGTCACATTTCAGAGCCTGGGACTGAAAGGCATCACGTGGTAGGAGGAGCATGCTGAGGGAGGAGAGCCTGATGCTGTGCAGCACTTGGGCCAGCATGAAAACATTTCTTGAGAGGAGAAGTCTGTTCTGGGGGAAGCAAATGTGCTTCGACAGTCTGCATGGAGCCAGTAATTTTTGATTATTGAGCCTTGGACTCTTGCCAGATTAGCTTTTGGTGACCAGCTGGACAGATTTACTAAATGACACTTAGGTAATAAAAACCAGAGTTTTAGCATTTTAATTTTTCTGATCCACTAGCCCTATACTGTAGATGTAACTTACAAAAAAATGCACCATGTTTGCCATCTACATGCTGGTATTTTTTTCAATGAAGAAAGATAATCCTAATGTCTGCTTTATCTGCTGTCTCCTTCACTGCTTTTGGAGTTATTTATTTATGTTTTTTTGTCTTATTCCTGTCTACTCCCAGTTCCTGCATTTCTCTCTTGCCTTCAAAACAGTGAAAGACTACAGGAGTAAGCACTGGGGAAACTCACAGCCCTCCCTTTCTCTCTGCTTTGGTCCTTTTCAGGAGAAAAAGCAGCTCAAGAAATATTAGGAGGTCAAGCCTGCCCTAAGATACTGCCAATTTAAAGCCATTCAAAGGCACATGAAAAAGAAATGGTTTTCTCACCTATTGCACTTTAAGTGACACTAAGTAATACTTTTTTCTTTCTGATTGATCTTATGTGTACAAGGAATAATTAGTGCTTTAATGTAATAACAAATGGGCATATCTGTCTAGGAGTATTTAAATTTGTTTTGTCACAAGGCAAGATCTTTTTAAGTTTCAGCCTCTACAGCCTCTGCTCCTGTGAACAGCTGGGGGAAGAAAAACATGTGACAACAATGCTATGACAACTATGGGGTTTTAATTGTTTTGTTTTTGCTGTGTGAGGGTTTGTTGGATTTTCTTCCTTTCTTTTATGTGTTTGGTTTGGATTTTTTTTTCCCCTTGAGGGAGATAGGGGTAGCTCACTGGCTTAGGTTTCATCCTGGTTTTTTGGACTCAGATAATCCTTAATTAAATGTGTGGCAGAGGACTTTGTTGAATATCACACCATGTGATGGTGAATGGGTTCTAGTATTATATGAATAGTACTAAAATAGACTGAGACTGCATGATGTTTTCTAGTTGGAGTATGTAGAAAAGTGCTGCTGTCTCTTCCCAGAGGTTGTTAGGTGTCACCATAGAGCAGTCATGCAAAAACCAGATTTAGATGTTTTAGAATTAGTCCTGCGTCATAAAAATAACAACAGTAATGGTAGTTACTGCTAGAAGAACCTATAATTTTCTGGGGAAACCAGTCTTTTCTGTTATGTGTGTTCTTAGCAAGGAAAAATACTTTTCCTGCCTAAAGTCCTTAAGGGTGTTACAGTGAGATTGAGAGTGAGGTAACTTTATTAAGAAATCAGAAGTTAGGTGAAAAAAACTGCTGTCTTTAGCTATTGGTATATTTTCTGGTGTTTACTACAGAGGGCATGAAAGAAAACATTTTAAAAAATCATTCTAACCTTCCTTTTTCTTAATTGTTGTCTTCAGGGTTTTTTAAACTTAAATATTCTCTTTCAAGGGCTGAACTGAAAGACGCGATTAGTTGTTTCCAAAAATGTGAGAATATATTTAATCACAAACAGTAACAAATAGGATAGAGCAGCCTCTGACTGGGGTCCCAAGTACCTTGATGGTTTGGGCTATTAAATTTAGAACTTTCTTCCAGTGACACTGGAGAACAATTTTTTTTTTTTTTTTTTGGTGCATATGACTGTGAACATGCTTGCAGCAAACTAAGAACCTACTTTTATGTGACTGTTAGACTGCAGAAAGGCATATTTTTACTGTATTGTTTTTGCTACATCACCTGTTGAGGCGCTTACTGCAATAATAATCTGTGAAACTAGGACTCAAGTACATAATTACACAGAAAAGCTGGACTTTAAAAAGCACTTGCTGCTACTTAGCTGTCTCAGATTCATTCTCCCATCAGGGAAAGTCAAACTGTTAGAACAGTTAAAGGAAAACCAGTGTTGATTGCATCTATCTGCTTTGACCAGGCGCTCTTGTATGTTTTCCTGTGATTGCACTTAAAACTTTTTATCCTATTCTGTCTCTAAATGAGCACATTTCATCTATGAAATGTGTCATCTGTGGAGTCAGGTTCTCTTTTCTGATAGACTCCTTCTCAGGAGAAATGTTCAGCTCTTGTGTAATTTGGTCTCTGAGCAGTTCTGATTTGTTTGGAAGTTTGAAGTCCAGATATATGCCTTTTGTATTGTGGCTAGATAGGTGCAATAAGCATGGAGGGAGAGACAAGAGGCAGAGAAGATGTGAATAATAAATTAGGGAGAGACAGAGCTATCTTTGGGGAACTTTGAGATTGGCAGATTTGAGAGTGGTGTGGAACACCTTGTACTGTGTCCCATCCACTGGTTTCTTCTGTTTCCTCTTCCATTATCTGTGACTTTGGTTTTCATCACACTCTAAAATGACCTGAGCTGATTTGACATAAAGGCGAAAATGATGGTAAGGGATACGAGGCTGTTGTGCCCAGGAGTACTAATTTAGCTATTAGTTAACAATAGCTGTTGAACTTTTTCTCCTTGAGTGCATTACACGGAGTATTACAGTAATAAGCTGGCAGATAGTAATGAGAAGATGTGAAAGGGAAGAATTCCTCCAGGGCATGAAAAATACACATTTTTTTTAAAATTTGGATACCAAATTCTTAATACCATGCATGCTTTACTTACTGTATGTTGAATTTAAATCTTAGACTGTGGAGGATTTTGTTTGTTTGTTTGTTTGTTTTCTGGATATACAACAGTTTTGCCCATAGTGATGTGCCTTGTTAGAAGT
The DNA here is from genome assembly GCF_017590055.1 of Onychostruthus taczanowskii. Taxonomy (NCBI): domain Eukaryota; kingdom Metazoa; phylum Chordata; class Aves; order Passeriformes; family Passeridae; genus Onychostruthus; species Onychostruthus taczanowskii. The sequence goes on along the minus strand of NW_024498352.1, from coordinate 495,547 downwards.
TGTTGTTTTGGCCTTTAGAGGGGATGATGGAATACAAGGAAAGTTTGATCCAGCAACAGGATTACCATCCAGAAAATTGTAGTGGAGCATTTGACCTCCAGTTCAGTTTGTAGCTCACTTAGTAATTAAAATGATGTTCTGAAATTGCAGTTTTACAGTATAGTATGATACTTGGATAAGGAAAGAAGTTACTTTTTTTCTTGAATAAGTTGCTCTACCAGTTATGTTTATTTCAATCACTGAGTTGCCTCTATTGTGCAGATTACATTATATTCTTATGTGTGCTGTGTGTAGAGGAGAGATCAATGTTCATTTACTCTTGTATGTGCATGCACACATGGACATGCTTACTTTCTCTCAAAATTTAGGGGTTAAGGGATGGAAGGAGAAGAATATAAACAGAAAAACCACATCCTGACAGCTGCCTCTAGTTAGTCCTGTTTTCCCCCCAGACTTTTAAATCTTATGGTGGCTCCTAATTTGTCCCACATGAGTCTCCTCCCAGTGGGGCTGTTTTCCGTTTCCTTTTTACTTTCATCTGATCCAAAGTAAACAGTTAAAAAAGAATAAACCAATTCAGACAGCTGTCAATGGACCATCAGCTTTCAGGTGTCTCAAAGAGGAAGAAGAGGACATATTATTTTGTAGGTAAGAAGGGAAAGGAAAATGGTATTGAAACCTGATGCCTGTGTGGGCCAGAAAAGTGTATCCAGGTCAAATCTGTTTAAGACAATATGGTTACAGTATGTCCAGGAGATAAACTTTGGGATGCCCATTAGTGTTTTATAATGTGTAAAAACCTCTTCATGCAGAAAGTAGTTTAGATTAAAAAATACATTGAGTGCATGACACAGGATGAAAAATCACAACACTTTACTAGTAATTCATGACATCATAACATACTTTCCAAACAGACATGTTGGGGGATGCAAATGTTGCAACTGCCAAATATGGTAATGCTGCATATGTTTGCTGATTTTTAAGATGTAGTTCCCTTCAAAGTCTGAATGCATCTTATTTTATATAAAGGAGTGTCTAGGAGCAGGGTAGATAACCCACCCTTCTTTTAGAGATGTATAGAGCATGTCAGAGCAGCTTTCTCCTCCCTGTCCAGTCAGGTATTTCTCTTCTAAGTACAAATTACTTACCTTGCCTGTAAGACTCAACAAAGTAATTTATCATGTCACTTGAAAACTTCTCTAGTCTGTGTTTAGAAAAGATCTGAAGGATTCCCGTGGCATTTCCTCAAAAAAAACCCCAAACCAAACCAAGAAATTATGCCAAAATAATACACTTTGTATTGAGGTCTCCAAAAAAAGTGGCATTGCAGCTAGTTGGCTGCAGACCAGTATTGGCTCTGCATTCCTGTGTTAGAGTAAAACCTATCTCACCAGCTCTGCAAAAGCCTATCACTCTCTTCCTGGAGCTCTGCTTCCACTGAAATTTGGAGCTCTGTCTACATAGACATCCTTCCTGCACTTTGCTTTGGTGACATATTGGGATATTTTTTCCTGCTCATCTCTTGCACAATTTCTATAAGAACGATTTTCAGAAAGATTATTCTTGCTACCATGATATTTGGTATATTTTTGTAATGGACCTCTTGGGACCTAGTGCAGTGTTACACAGGTTCTCCCATTTCTCAGAGAAGGTGATACGCTGGAAGAAAGTGAGCTGTGTGTCTTAATTTTTATGCTCTTCAATTTTTTATTATGTGGAAATGACTAATAGGGAAGTAATTCTGCACTGATAAATAACAATGCAATTGGCTCTGAACACCTAATTCTTTCTCAAGCAAATAGCCATGTTGTTTCATCTGAACTTCAGGGAGAAGTGGGATCCAAGGGAAACAGGTTCCTAAAGGGTAAAATAAACTCTAGTCCTCACAGTAGTGCTGTAGAAAAGAAACATCAGTGAAAGCTATCTGGGGCTTGGAAGTGTTTGCCAGGAAAAATTAGTTCTGCTGAAAATGAGGAGAGCAGTGTATGGCAGAAATGAATCCTGAGATCTGTCAGTTCTTGTGAGAGGGAAAAGGCAGGTTAGAGGAAGCTTGGGGTCAGGACACCTCTGGGAAAACTCTTGCATACAGGATAGAAAACAAGCAGACTGAGGCAAGCTTAAATAAACACTGAGTTTCAGAGAAAGCAAGCAGTAGAGCCTGTAGGTGGCATAAGGTGCCTCATGTGTTTTTTTTTATGAAATTGCACAGCTGCCCAGTGAAATGTCAGAGAAACACATGGATCTGTGCCTGTGATGACTGCTGCAGGGATGTTAGTGGGAGGCTGAGCTTAAGGGCAAATACAAGTCTTCTGGGAACTATAGTTCAGTATAGACAGCAGGTGTGTTATCTGTGCACTGTTAACACTATCAGTTATTAATTTTATTCTACTTTTAAAGAAGAATTTACTTGGTTTTTAAATTTGGCATGACTGGTAAAGCTAACACATTTCGCAGCAGTTGCTGTGAGTGTTTCTGTTAGCATGACATCTGGCTAAGTGAAAATATCCCAAATTTCTCTCTGCCCTCACAGTGTTTTGCAACTGTTTCAGTATTTGTTTTGGTCAAGTAAGTGGGATTTTGGTAAAGTACAGTAACAAACCAGGCACATGGTGTGACTCTTGGGACTGTTCAGTGCAGGGCCAGTAGTTTTCCTCAGCGATCCTTGTGAGTCCCTTCCAGTTTGGGATATTCTGTGATTCTCTGATTTCTGTTGGACATGTATGTCTAAATGAACAAGTTATGTTATGAGCTATATAGTATTTTCTCTACTTATGCTAATGAGCTAAAGGAAGTGTAATTGCCAGGGAGGGGGGCAGAATTGATGAGGGAGGAGGAGTCCTTTGCTGGAGCAATAGGAAGGCACACAAAATCACATATGTTGTGACAGAGCAAGAAAACAGGACGCACACCACATGCACACACAAAGTGTGTACACAAATGTGTATATTACACCACTGTGAAGAGGTGGTTTATATTTATGCTACTATCACAGGGGTAGGTGTTGAAATCAGTATCAACAATGCACAGTTTATGGGATTTGTATCACTGGCACCACTGTTTGCCCAACTAGGTATGGTAATGCGAGTCTGTCTCCTTCAAAACATTCCTTTCATCTCCAGCTAATGCTTCTTAATAGGCCTGGATAAGGACTGAGTAAATAGAAGCAGAAATTGCATGGTATGTATGTGTGTGTGTGTGTGTGTGTGTGTGTATTTAGCTTCACATTTCACCCTGCCAGCTTGGTGAAATGGCAATTAGAAAAATGTTGCCTGGAATGGAGGAAGGGCCTTGAGTGGCTGTCATCTCTCACCTGTTTTTACGTGCTCTTACTTCAGCTGAATCATTACTTTCTCTTGAGTTGCCTTAGAAGTGAATTAAGCACTGCTGGAATAAGGGAAATAAATCAGCTGTATCTGTACATATTTAAAGTGTGAGAAAAGAGAAGAGGTACAGATACTGCAGGCTGATTTTGGAGAAGAATTTGAGGCACCTAGATGGGAATGAGATCTTCTGCTCTGTTATTCTATCCACACGCCTGTCTCCAACCTTAAGTTATCTTAACATTTTTACAAAGAAACATAGTATGGGTTTCATTCTTGTCATGACAGAACTTACTAAGAGAACCAAGTATTTGCTGGGATCTTTGCTTTGGATCTCTCCTTTAGATTTTTCTAAGAGGCTATTTATGCCCCTCATCTACTTCTTCCTATCCCAGTCCTTTCTTCCAGCAGAAAAAACAGAATCCTTCTTCTTACCAAGCTGTTTAAAAGCCTCCTTCTCCATCTTGTACCTTGAGCTGTATGAGGGGACATAAAGACATATGTCTACTGCATTGCATTATTTGTAAGAAAAACAGAGTAATGCAAGTTCTTCAGGATTTTCATGAAGTTGAAGTAAAGGTAACTGAAGCAGCTTGAAAGAAATACAATTTTCTGCATGTTTTTTTCTGTGTAAGCTAAAGCTGAGAATGCAGTCATGCAGACCACAGCAGTCATGTACGGTGAGAGAAATCATTACTGTTGGCTGTTAGTCTTGTTTCTTGTCTATTCAGTGTCTTAAGCTAGTAATAGATCTTGGCCTCCAGTGCAGGGTGTAGCTATTTCCCCATGTGTCCCTGGTCTACTTGGTTGTTTCTGCATTTATTAAATGGCTTGGAGGATCTCCCTTTGCAAAGAATTGTTGCCTTTCCCATTCCTTATGAAGATGAATTAATATTTTTTTCTCTCTTAATTAGGTTCCATCTGCTGTTCCTGTCTTGAATTCTAAAGGTTATAGTTATTACCATATTCATAAAATCGCCCAACTGTGTAAGAGAACTCTAACAACAATTTTAACGCCAAGTTCCTCTATTATGCCTTATTCAGTGTACATTTTGCCATCAGTGATAGGCAAGCCTGATTTTCTGTTGTTTTACAGAAAGAAATATACCATCTTGCCAAGAGAAGTATGTCTGTATTTCAGTAAAACTCATACAGACTACAGCTTCCAAACACAAAATGCCCAAATATCCATGCCTTCTGGATGAAAGTCTTTTTAATATTCTGGCTTCTTCTAAATCTGTAGTGCTTAGAATCTTGTTGCTTGGTATTATGAATTGAATGCCTAAGAATATATAGTGGTATTTAGTGGAGAGTGGATTTGGCATGAACAGGCAGCCTTGGCCTTCTTGTCTCAAGAAATCTGAAAAGAAAGCCTGACTATACCAAGATGAATACTCTGTGAGGATTTTTATATTCCCATGAAGGGCAAAGAGCACTGGGGGTCTAATATATAGCTCTATATAGCTATATATAGCTAATAGATATAGGTCTATATAGCTCACCTGCAGCTACAAGATAATCACATTGCAGTCTTCAGCACAAGGTTAAATTTTCCTTCTCTCTCACCCAGCATGTACATACTTTCTCTGCTTTTCTCCTGTGTATTCTCACTTAGTCCATAGCAACTATCTGAAGGTAAGGCTTACTTTCATCTGCTTGCCAGTCATCCATTTCTTCTGATCTAGGGACACTGGTTGTCTTTTAAATGACAGTACGTTTGCTAGAAGAATGAACTAAGAACATCTGTAGATTGCTTGCTGGACATAATCCCTTTCTTTTTAGGATTACCTGTTTGTTCCACTGATACCTAGATAGTATGGTCACTGTCTGAAATTCTGTTTTAAGAAGTTGGCTGAGTGTCTTGCATTGTGGGTGATTCCCCACATCATCCAGTGGATGGTTCTCTTTGTTTATGCCCCAGCTTCTCTTTCCCCTCGGAGTCTGCAGTCCTGTGCAATATACTTTGCTTCTAGGTTGATTGGAATGAATGTGCAGCAGGATGATTTTTGGCATGAGCATCTGGAAATTCCTGCAAATCAGAGATTTGGGAGATTGAGAGTTGCAGTCAAGCAGTTTTTCTCTGGTAGATGTTAATAGCTGCTTTTCCCTGGCAACCTGCTTCACCCCTTCACTCAAAATTATTGTCTGTTCAGTGTTGTGTATTCACTTATCCCTGTGCCAGAGGTTACCATGTTTGTACCTAGGTGCTAAAAGGTGCCTCTGCTCCCTTCACAAGTCGAGTGCATTAGACTGAGCTGCAGAGGAGAGCAAGTGCATTGAAGATTCTGTATGAAGATGGCTCAGTAATGGAGGGGCAGGCTGGCAGCTGGTATTCATCGGTCCCAGCATGGCTTGCCAGAGACATCTGTCCTCAGTCCTTTGTTATCAAGGTGGTAATTTTTTGCCTGCCTGCAGTGGTGAATTACAGTGCTCAATCCCTGTCTGTGTTCTTGTTTGGCTCTATTTCAGAGGTTTTAGCTTCATGTTATTTGATAATGGCCAGGGAGCTCTGGAGCAAAGTGGGTTAAATGCTTGTTAATTACTGTTAACGCCTTTTTTGCAGTTGAAAATGATGTACACTTATTCCTCTCTACCTTACATCTCGTCTGGTTCCCTACAATGCTGCCTGCCATGCTCTTGACAGAGGCAGCAATATACTTATCACTGCTGTCTGTGGCTTAAAACCGGTAAGAAGTGTGTGTTTGTGGTGTGCAGCCTGAATTGATTTGTATACTTGACATGCCAGTCCATTCAAATATTGAGGTACTGGAGGAATAATCTTAGCTGTGTTGCCGTTTAATTAACTCTTGATGTAGCTGAGAAAGTGTGCACAACTGTATAATTTACATGCTGACATCTGTTTCAGAAAGTAGCAATTTATTATGTGAGCTAAAAAGGAGACTACATTTAATTTCGGCTTTTGGTAATAGGTGGGGTTTTTTTTGTTTTTTTGAGTCCATTGCTAGTGGTAGAGGAGCTGTGAGGCATATCTCCTCAGTAGGTTCGTTTGTGTGGCATAAATTGTTCACACACTTACAAAGAGAGACCTGGGACATGGGTATTTGACACTAAGCAGTACCTTTTCTTTATCTGACAGGCCTCAGTGGACAGAATATATTTGGTTCCCATTTACAGATTAGTCAAAAGTATTTGTTGCTGATCTTTTGCCAAGTTGCTACATTCATCCCTGTCTCCATTGTCTTTTGCTGTCTTTAATGACCTCTTGGAATTTTGATAATTTTAGGAAATATCTCTTTGGGGGGCACAGAGTGAGTAGAAAGTACCCCAACCTCTCTACATCATCTTAATTGCAGTTATGCTCAGGCTTTGGACTTTGCTGTGTGTCTTCTTCCATCTTTAGTTTGTGGCTGTTATTCTTGAATTTGATGACAATCTGTTTGGATTTTACTGAACTGAGCAAGTCTGCCTGGAGAGCAGTATGGTGCATGTAGGTAACTGATGGCTTTGTTTATATTTGAATTCAAGATTCTGCTCTAGCAACTACAGATTTTTTTTTCTTAGAAATATCAGCTCCATAGCTTAGAAGGCTGAAAAGGTGTTGAACTAGTAACGGAATCGTTTGGGTTTTTTAATTTTAGGTACCTCTTATTTGTAATTGAAAATTACAGGAATTTCAGTCTAATTTGAAATGTAGACTACAAGAAGGCATAGATGAACTCACAGGTCTAGAAAATTGGTAATTAGCAGCTCAGAAAGAGCTAATATAATTTTTGGCCTAGTTACTGGGGAAGGTGTGTTGGGGATCACCCCCAACAAAAGTGACTGGTGGCATTTGGAATTAAATCCTGCTTTTAGGGGGATTAGTAGCAGTTGCTGAAGCAAAGGACTTAAAGGCTGGTCATTTTAGAATGTTTTAAATGATAATGAGGAAACAACAGCAAAGGATTTACTTTCTTGCTCAACAAATGCAAGAAGTGCCTCTCCTTCCTTCCACTGGAGTTCACTGGAGTTCTCATGAAGAGTGAAGGTGTTATCTCAACCTAGGAGGAGAAGTGTGTTTTTGTTGCACTGAAGTGTGCTTGCATAAAACTCACCATGGAGCAAATAATCTTGGGTGCCATCGCATGGCACATGGAGGACAGCCAGGGAATCAGGCCCAGCCAGGCCAGGATTAAGAAAGGCAGATGCTGCTTGGCCAGCCTGGTTTTCTTCTATGGCAGTGTGACCAACTTGGTGGATGAGGGGAAGGTTATAGTGTTGTCTGTCTGCACTTCAGTAAAGCTCTTGACACCATTTCTCACAGTATTCTCCTGGAGAAACTGGCTGTTCATGGGTTGGATACGTTCGGTGTTCACTGGGTAAAAAACCTGCAGGGGTGTCCAAGCCCAGAGAGTGGCGGTGAATGGAGTTACATCCAGTTACATCCAGTTACATCCAGCTGATGGCTGGTCATCACTGGGGTTCCCCATGTTGGGGCTAACCCTGTATTATATTTTTATCATGATCTGGATGAGGGGATGGAGTGCCCCCTCAGCAAGTTTGCAAATGACAGCAAGTTGGGTGGGAATGCTGATATGCTGGAGAGCAGGAAGGCTCTGCAGTGGGATGTGAACAGCTTGAACCCATGGTCCAAGGCCAAAGGTTTGAGTTTCATCAAGGCCAGGTGTCCTTGGGTCACAACAACACCTGCTGTGCTACAAGCACAGTGTCTGGAAAGCTGCTTGGTGGAAAAGACCAGGGGGAGCTGGTCAACAGCAGCTGAACATGAGCCAGCCTGTGGCCAGGTGGCCAAAGAGGCCAAGGACATCTGGCCTGTGACAGCAGCAGTGGGGCAGCAGCAGCAGGGCAGTGACCATCCCCCTGTGCTGGGCACTGGTGAGGCAACAGTTCAAGTGCTGTCCAGGTGTCCAGCTCTGGGCCCCTCAATTCAGGAAGGACATTGAGGGGCTGGAATGTATCCAGAAAAGGGAAGGAGTTGGGGAAGGGTGTGGAGCACTCTTTTGTGAAAAAGAGTGGCTGAAGGAGCTGGGGTTGTTTAGCCTGTCTGAGGAGGCTCAGGGGGGATCTTGTCAGTCTTTACAACTCCCATAAAGGAGGTTGTAGTGAGGAGGGGGTTGGACTCTTCTCTCAAGTGAGAAGTGACAGAATGAGAATAAATGGCCTCAAATTGCACCAAGGGAGGTTTAGATTGGATATGAGGGATAATTTCTTCACTGAAAGGCTTGGCCAGGTGTTTGAATATGCTGCCCAGGGATCTGGTGGAGTTGCTGTCTCTGGAAGAGTTCAAAAGTCCCGTGAATGTGGAACCTGGGGATATAGTTTGGTGGTGAATATGGTGGTGCTGGATTAATGGCTAGATTTGATCTTAGAGGTCTTTTCCAATGTTAATGATTCTATGATGCTTGCTCTCTGCCATGAAATAAGCTAGCAGGTTTAGGTAGTGTGATCTTCTGGCCACTTGTGAGGCTGCAGATGTTACTTATCATAGGAGAAAATAAAATGTTTTGCTCTTATCTCCCAAACAAAAGGGAATTCTGAGGCAGACAGACAATGAAACACTACCTGTGCCATAAAAGCCAGAATGCTCTATGCATTAGTGCTTCACAAGAGTGATCAGTGAAATTACTAGATGTAATTGATGCTTGTGCAAAAGAGGAACCATTTGGTTTTTTACTTCTTGTGGTTAATGTTCAGTGTAATAATACAAATGAGTCCTCTACATTGCTCCCTACTCTGCCATGTCTCATGTACTTTTTATATTTTCCCTTTGTCTTGTGGGTACCAGCAGTTGGTAAATGGCTTTTATGGATGATAATATATTTAGAAAGCAATTTCCATTTGAGATTTTTGCTGCTACCTCTCCCTCTCTGTGACCTAGGGAGTGGAAGGCTGATAATACAGTTATCTTTCCAAGATGAGTCACTTTAAAGCATGTGCTTGTAAAATAAGGTTTTTAATAATCTCTCCTGCCACAGAGCAGAAACTGGTCTCTGAATGAGGACAACCAGATGAAACATGCTTCTGTGTAAACATGGCTTGAGCAGAATCAGACAATTTCAAGGAGGATTAGTGTCAGTGCAGTGAAAACAGGATAAGTCAAGTATGAATATAGTGAGAACTTGAGTGTCACTTGTGAAAAAAAGAAAAATCTTCATGGGATTATTTCCCTCCCTCTCTCTCCCCATTTCCAAAATCTTGTCCTGTCTCATGAGCCTTTTGTGCTTTCAGGGTAGGGCAACACAACGGGACAAAAGTGAAGGGAGAGCTGGTCTCCTGTTCAGTCGAGCAGATCACAACACTGGCTGTTGTCTCTCCATATCTGCAAGACTGCAAGTCCAAATCAACAGGTTTCTCCTCCTGGTGCTCCTCCCAGCTGCTCCTCTGTTTGGTGTCCTGTTTTTGACCAACTTGGAATTTGAGTTTTTAGTTGATGACCAGGCTGAGGACATGTATAAGGGTACATTTTAAACAAAAAGGTTTACATGGTAACATATGTTGAGAGATTTGTACCTGTTGCGTTATCAGAGAGTTTTTAAGTTTAGGATATCAGTGCTTCTTCAGAGAGCTTTTTTTGTTCAGAGTCTGTCTTGTGATGTTTCTGTGGGAATGTTGTGTTTGAGCTGCACGGGCATATTTTTGGCACTGTGACTCAGCTTGCAGCAGTGAGTTGGATAAAAATTTAATGTATTGCAGATTTACCTTTGAGAACCTGACTGACCAGCCTGGGTTTCATGTCATCTCTAACTTTTGTCTTATTCTTTGCACCTATATGATGACAGCCCAGAACCTCATGTGTGGTTGAATGGATTTCTGCTGCAGTTTTGGTGTGAAGCTGGTTAACAATTTTATTCTATTAAATATACAGTGTATCTGAATATTCTCCTCCAAATAATCTTTATCCATTAAAACAGTAAAAGGTACAAATTGTCTTGGAAATCTTATTTCATGACATTTACAAAAAGCTTATTTATTCTTAGTACTATCTCAGATGTGAATTTTTTTAAATGGTCTTCTAAAATTATCTGAGAATGAAGTTTATAAAAAACAGAGGGCTTGCACATTTGAAGTGACGAAGAAATAGAAACCTGCAGAAATTTCATTGTGATTTCCATGTTGGGAGTAATAGCTGAGGTTCTGCCTTCAGGAACAAATGATTAGCAAGAGGCAAAGCTTTTTGTAGGATTTCTGAAGAAATGATGTGTTTGTGCCAACTTGCTGCAGCTCATTGAAAAGTGTAGAATATATTACTGGATCAGCTTGCTCCTTAACTGTGTAATACAGGATAGCCATAAATGTGTTTTGTATTGAGTTGTACATTGATTTATTACCTGATTAATGTCATCCTTCCTATGGAAAGTAGTGTGTTTCCAGATTCCGTTTCCTAGCCATTGTTAGTACATAAGTTCTCCAGGACTGTACTGTGGAGTGAGTTTCTCTTGGGATGAAACATTTTTGGAAGAAGACTTCTCTTTATTGAGGAGCTACATGTTGATTAGCAGTGCTTCCTAAGCAGTTTCAGCCAACAGCATTCACAGAATTCACAGAGATTTCTGTGAAAGATCAGTTCTTTTTAACAATGGCTTTCAGTCCCCTCAGTTTATATTTTGACCCTTTCTGCAAATGTAAATCATCCCAAGAAATTTCTTACCTTTCTCTCATCCTATAAAAATGGATGCAGAGTAAGAAATGGAGCATTTCTGCTGTAAAATTTTGGATCAGCTTCTAACTTTACTAACCCTATTTTATTTTAATCTTCTGGCACACACTGTAGATCTTGGCAAGCGACAAAGCTGTGGTTCAGCTGTTGTTTCCATTTTATTTTCTAAAGATGTGAATATGTTTACCCAAATAATGGGGAGCTGTGAAAAGAACATGATAAATACTTTCTGTGTCTTTTTTTCTCCACAGAATTATTTCAGGGTTATATTAAACACAAATAATTACCCTGCATCTCAGGAAGTACCCAACTACTTGCTTACAGTAAGGTAGATATAACTTGGGGACTCCACTTATTCTTTGAAACCATAAAAGGAATACTGACTGTAAGTTCCTTAGACTGTTTGTCCTAAAAACCAGGATTCCCTTTGTCTGTTTTCTAAAATTACTGGATGCCTGTTTATGAGCTTTGTTTTGTTTTGTTTCTCTCGTATTTTTTATTACAGCAAACAGTGTCTGTAATGTAATTCTGTGTTGTAATATGGAAGCAAGGAAGCAGTGATTTTACTGAAGTTACTTTTTGCAGAGCAGAATCTCTCAAGCAGTTAAGCTTGCTGTTGTTTTAGAATTGAATGCATGAAGCATAAGCAATAAAATTTCCAGTTCACTGGGAAACCATGTCTTTGAACTGAGCTGGGGAGCAAGTTTTCTAATTTAAGTCCTGAGCATGACTGTTGATAAAAGTAGAAAAACATTGTGCTGGAAGGGTTATTTTCAAATTGCTTGATATCACTGAGGTCTTTGAAAGGAGCCCAGAAGAGCCTAGTTCTGTTCTAGCTATTCCAATGTTAGGCAAAATTGGTAACAACAGCTTGCTCTCTTCTGTTGCTAATTTTGGTCTGTACTTATGCACCTGGCATTACTGCAATTGCTTTGCAAGTTTTATAAACTTGCAAGGGAGGAGTCATTAAGCATCTGTTTGTAACTACGGAAGAAACGCTGTTGATACTTTCACAGAGAATCAATTTTTTATTCTGTTTTGTTTTTACTTTGGGTGTGCACAGATTAGCTTGGAAAATAAGAGCAGCAGTATTGGCTCTATCTTGCACAGAATCAGATCTTTAATTCTGGTAATAACAATATTGAATGCTTCTAAGAAAGTTCAGGAAAATGCTGCAAATAGCCCGTGTTCTTGTTGTGCTAGCCTGGTTTTTGGCAACTGGCAACTTAGATTAAGCAAAAAGGAAATACTTGAAGTGTAGTTCAGGTAAAATGTTGATTAAGAATAAGATTTGGAAGCATTATAGCTTCCTTTGATCATTTAACATACTCTGAGTTTATTCTATGTTTTCCTCTCTAAACACTAGTATTTTACGGTATCATTCTTTCAAGTTTAAGGAGTTAAAACAACAGAAGGAGAAACTTCCAGCGCTCTTGTGAGGTGTTTGACTAGTCTTACTATATGCTTTGCTGTGTATATGCAAAGCCTTTTGTAAATTAATTCACATTCACATACTTTCTTTAGGAGTGGGGATACATTTACCTCACCATAATGTGTTCTGAACTCAGAAATACTGCTACACTATATGAAGACACCTTCATCCTAAAATCAGTAGACAGATACTGATATTTTGATGACAATGGAATTTCTGAAACTGAAAATCTTTACACCACTCAAAATGTAGAGAAGAAGTAGTAGAAACAGATTAAATATTGAAAATTGATTTTTATGAATGCCATTTTAAAAGCAAAACGGCTGGTTAATAGAGCTTCAGTACAAAGTTGACCTAGAGGTTAATACACTTGAAAGGTATTTCTATGGATAAACTTCCATTTTTACTTTTTAAATTCATTGAGCTTCAACAGTAGATATTGCTTTGGCTGCTGTGTATGTCAGAAACTTTTGAGTGTGTTAAATACTTTCTTGCAGCTTCTGAACTGTGATTTTGTCATCTTTATAACAGAATTTAGATATTGCTGAGTGCCTTGCCAGAACGTGTAAGATTTTTTATGTTCCACCCGGTCAATGATATGCTTTAAATGCCTCTCTGATCATTTAAAAACTAGAGATTTATTAACAAGAACATTCTTTTCTCACAAGTTACAGTTGCTATAAGCAAGAAAGAGTGAAACAAACTATCACATAAAATTACTGATCTAAGAAGTAACGGGGTTATAGTTTAATACAGTCTTACATGTGAAGCCAGAGACCAGAAACCATGTCTCCGAAAACAGATAGGTAGAGTGCAGCTGGTGCTCCTTTAGCCTCCTGGGGTTTGCTGTTGCTCCTTTTCAATTTTCCCTCATCCTGAGTTCCCAGTTTTCGTCTGGTGAGGATTTGAAAGACTTTTGCAGCTCACTGCAGGGATCTCTCAAAGATATGCATGGGAGCAGCTGAGCCATTTGAGCACACAGAAAGCTTGAAAATGAGCTGACCTTGAAAAAACATTTTGCTTTGGTTATCACTGAAGGTAGAAGGACTGCCTGTTACTTTCTGCCAGAGAGCTCACCCATTGAAGTGACAACATTAACTTCCCCTTGGATTAGCTGGCTACTAAGCACATTGCTCCAGTGCAGGGTTGTGCAAAATTAATTTGTTTGCCTCTTCCAAGTTTGAGGATTGTCTTTTAAAGACAAACTAAAAAAGTTAAAACCAACATTTTACAAAACATTTAGTACAGATGTCTGCTAAACAGGATGGAATAGTGCTGTTCATTTTTTTCCCCTTTAAAAACAGAATGGTTGTATGTGCACAGAGAAAAGTGTTTTTCTAATCAAAGACATATCTAAAATATACACTTAAAAGATGGTGACCCCACCCTCCACACCAGCCAAATCCTAAAGGAAAGGCATAGCCATCAAGTTTGAAATGAGGCCCTTGGGTTGTTTTAAATTCCATCATGCTGAGATTTTTCTCAGCTTTTGGATAGTAAACAAGATCTGTGATTTCCATCGATGATAAAAATTAACTTTAGGCAAGGTATACAGCTTTGTTCAGAAAGGAAGGATGAGCTCCGTCATTGAAGCTGCTGAGGAACACCTTTAAACATTTAAATAACTAATGTCTCCTTTTAGGTATCTACAAAAGCAGATTTTTATGGTGCTCAGCAATTTAAAATTAAATTGTCTTTGCCTTTCTAAAGTGTGGCAAAACACTATACTCAGATTTCTTTAAAGGAGGGAGAGGCCGAGCTGGTATCACTTTAAAATTTGTAATGATATTCTTTCCTATTCTGTGTTGGACAAGTATATTTGGATGCAGTCCATCTGGAATGTTAGGAGCATAGCAGAAAAGTCCCACTGTTTTCAAGACATGCTCTAATTTCCAAGTGCTACTAAACAAATTACAGGTCTGTTTCTGTCAACATTATCTCTTGAGGTTTTAATAGATATTAGTCACTATCCTTGAGACAAAGACAGATGTGCTTTTTTCCCCCCTTACTGAAAATACTGCTGGTAAACAATATATATGTACGAATACACAGATCCTTTGCCAGAATTCTAGATGGGTACTTACTGTTCATATATTTGTGATTCATTTGTTCAAGAAAACAATAACCAAATATAAATGACAGCTTCAGATAAACTTTGAAGGAGGCATGAAACGAAAATGCTGTTTACTGTTTTGAAATTGAGGATCTTGGTGTAGGTTTTGTGACCTGAAAAGAAGTGCTGGCAATGAAAGGTGAAAACCTGTTTGGTTGGCCTCTGGTCTTTTTGATCTGTGGACACATTTTAGCATACCATCTGGGGAAAAAGTCATCTACTGGCATAGAGAAGAAGTAGACAAACCAAGAATGGTGTCCAAATACACTTTCTGTTTTTCTGTTGCTCTTGTAGCTGTTCAGTCTCATTTTGATTAGAAGACAAGAATTCTACATCTGCAAGGTACACTGCACAGCTGTCTCACCCAGTGGATACAAAATTGCAAGGATATATATATATAATGATATTCCTATTACAGTGTGTTATCAGGACTATAAAGATGTTTTCCTTTGCCTCTCCCTCAGCTCCCCCACTCCAAAAAAAAAAAAAACCAACAGAAATTTGGTTTAGATATTTATAAACTGGCTTTTATTAAAAGGAGCATCACACACTACCAAAGAAAAATTGAGGTTTGCTACTTTTAAGATTACCTATTTTTAATTAGTTGTTACTGATAATTTGTGCACTGCTGTCTAGATTTCATTGTGTTTGTATCATGCATGACAGAGTGCACTACTAATCACAGTGATAAACTGAGTTACCAGGTTTGTTAGACTATACTGTACTATACTATACTATACTAGCACGGTTCTTGGTAGAGCTTTAGTTTGTGGTTTTGTGGTGTGGTTTTTTTTGCTGTTGTTGGTTTTTGTTTTTTCTTATTTTTTAAAATTTTCTTTGGTTTTTTTGTTTGTTTGTTTTGTTTTGTTTTTACAAACCAATCTACAGCTCTTCCTGTCAAGATAGAACCTTCTGATTCAATCCTAAAAGAGAATAGCTTTTTGCAACTGAAGAGCAAAGTATATGTAAGGAATTTCCAGCTGTCCATTCAGCTCTAGAATCTAGTACTTCTTCAACAGCAATCAAATACCAGATATTTTCCCCCTATAAAATTCCTAACAGACATACAGTAATTCAGACTCATTGTCTTCTGGTTTTGCAGTTCTCTGCTGGTATGTCTGGAAAATGTGAAATAAACAGTTATGAATTGGAGACCAGAGTGAAAGTGCTGTACAGTGTAACTAAAGAAAAACCAAAACTGTATATGTATATGGAAACTGAGGGATACGTGAGAAGGAAAAGGGGATGAACTTAAGGAAAGCACGTCTGTTTATAGAGACGGAGCCAAGTCTTCATAAGAATCTAAAGAAATTTGTCTTTTCAAAGGACATTCAGAAATATTGGGCAGATAATATATTACTGAAAGCAGAAAAAGAAGCTACCAGCATAAGTAAGTTGAACATTAAAAGGCAGTTAGATCTTCATGGCTTTCTTCCATCCTCTGCTGTGCTGAATTAACCTTCTGAATTTTCCTTGTTTGTTGACCAAATACAATCGTCTCTGAGATTCTGAGATATATCAAGAGCTTCATTATATGTTTTTAGCTAAAGCTTATCAAGCTGAAGGGACTGCTCTGCCATTTGCTTTTCAAAAGCAACAAGAGTATTTGGATATTCTTACAGATGGTTCTGCTGCCTTCATCTACAGGTGCAGGTAATGAGTTTTTAGAACAAATGATCAAGCTTTGCTACCCATAATCTGAGTTTAAAATAATATACTACCAGTAAATGTGCACAAACGTGCCCTAGTTTACTAGGGTGATACCCAGCTGCATTGAGGAAGCAGAGGAGGTGTCATGGGTGCAGTGAGAGTAGCAGCATGGCTGTGATCTGAAGCAGCAGCATGGGCAAAGAAAAAATTTATTTCTGAATCCTTATGAAACTGATTTACTCCTGTTAATTGGTGCAGAGCAGCTCTCTCCTTGTGAGAATGTGGGTTAAAGTCTTTGGGAGGATTAACTGTCCCCTCCTGCTGCAGTGTTGCCTGAGGCCGCCCAAGTGTGGGACTGAAATATTACTTAGCAGTGTGTCAAACCCCTTATTTATCTAATTTGATAAGCACAGAAGATTTCAGAACTGGTGCAAAATGGCAAAATAACTTGGCTAAAAAAAACACCTTGTTTTCTTTTGTAAGAGAGCATTTTATGGCAGATATTTTTACATCCCTGAGCCCTTATATTAATTCTAGTATTTGACCGTTCCTCAAAATATTTTACAAACAAAACTGTATCATTTACTCCTTCCAAAGGAAGCCTATAAAGTGATTACTAGGTATATTATCCTTCTTTTTTCTCCTAGACCACTGAGGAAAACCTGGTATAATGATGTAATCTTCTTGGCTCGCTTCCTGAAATAACATTCTGAAGTTAAATGTTTGCTGGACTTTTCTAGTCTGTGAATCTGAATGACACAATTGTAATGTGGAAAGTACTATAAATTTATCTTTACCAATCTAAATGTTGGGAAATGAAAGATGATCATGTGTAAAATGAGTTACTAATGGTGGGAAGCAAGAGGGGATTAGTTAAGGAAACAGTGTCTTGGTAATAGCTGCTCTGTTTCTCCACATTTTGGACTGAGCCAAGATGTTGATCACTTTAAAATCTGGTTTGTGTAGAGCACTTGTTAAGCTTAGATTTGGAGATGATCCTTTAATGGTTGAGGTTTGGTGTGCGTTCAGCACTTGAATTTACTGTGAGTCTTCGGGGACTGAGTCAATTTATAAGGCACAAAGATAGGAGGTCTTGAAGGCATGTGCTGAAGGGGTGGTGGCCTTTGGGGAATATTTATTGCAGGGGAAGGGTTACTATGGTGATGCCACTAAAGCAAACAATGAGGTAATACTTTTCGATGGTTGAAGGGAGAAGTGAACAACTCTCACAGATTACTTTTTTGATACCTTGGGCACTGAAAAATGTTTTGATTTTTTTTTAATGTTTAGCCTGATTGATCAGTTATGAATTTCTGTCTGCAAAAGTTACATTTCACACAATGTTTTTTCACCTTATGGACCACTTTGATTAATCATCCATGTCTTCCCCTGGATGAGAGGCAATGAAAGGCTCCAGTTTCCCTCTTTGCTGTATTTCAGGGATTAATGGAAAACAGTGTCATGCTTTGTCAAGGGATGATTTTTCATATTAACGTTTGCAAAGCTGAGACAATGCCCTTTGCTGTGGCTCTTTACCATATTAAACAGGAATGTCCTTCAAAGTCTTTGTCAATGGTGGTATAAATCAAAGTGATAAAAATGGTGCATACTAAATTTAACAAAACTGCATTTTTTAATATGTAAGTAGGCTTAACTGTTTCTCTGTTTTAAGTCCATCATGATCAAACTCAAATAGGCATTCACATCCACAATTGGAAATTGCCAACAAATTTTTCCTATAAGTTAATGGTAGTCCAAACTTTTCCCCACTGCTTTTGTCAATATATCTTTTAAAGACTAGCATTAAATTTAGGTTTGCCTTGGTCTTTTATTTTTCTAATTCTTTTTTGTTATTTTTATTCTCCACCACTTCAGACCCAAAGACTTCTTTTAATAGACATTAGTTAAGGCCTGGAATTGAGTAGACATTTGTTAAGGAGAACTGAAATTTGGAACAGAATTCTCATTTATAGTTTTTCCTTGGAGGAAAAAAATCTTCTTGTGAGAATAAAGATTTTAGCCTAATCTCTTGCCATCTGGAAAATGTAGAAGCCAGAGGTTGTTGGCACCAGGTCACATCCCTTATGTAAACTGTCAAATTCTTTTCATATTGATGGCATATCAAGTTAAACCCGTGAGGTTTGTCATTGGCCGGATTAATTTATTGATTTCTTCTTTTTTTTCTCCTTTTTTTTTTTTCTTAATTTTGATTCTGTCCTATTAGTACTTAATAGTGTTGACTGATTTGTGGTAAACATTGATCATCTCAATTTAGTGCAGCATTTCTTAGTCTTTCCACGTTCCTCAGTTCTGTAATAGGGAATGATGTCTTTTAGAGCCGTTAATGTGAAATCCCCATGAAGGGGAGAATTTTTTCAAGTGACTTTTGCAGCTAATTAGTTTGAAATAAAGCTGGAGACAACTGTTAGGTGCAGTGAAATGGTCTGACACATGCCATCATATATAATTCTAGTGCTTCAAATTTCTGGGTGCATGCCAGGATCCAGTGTGGTATTTATGTGTGGATGTCTCCTCCACAGCCTTAAGCACAACCAATCAAATTAAGGTTTCCTTTTCCACCTCATCAGAAGGATTTAGTGCTGTGTTTGCTGTTGCTTTTTGTTTGTTTATTTTATAAGGAGGCAGGCCTGGGGTGGAGTAGTTTTGCCATCGTATCACACTCCCCTTCTTTGTGCTCACAACATGCACATAAGAGTGATAGCTTGACTCTGCTCATTACCACAGGAAAACACAGAGTGTGGGGATGAGGCAGAAACAATGTTTTTAATCATTAATTTTTAGTCCAGGGAGGTAACTGCCTCAAAAATATCCCTTAAGCTCTTACCTATATTGACAGCTTTATTCAAAGAAGGTACACTTGCCAAGAGCTGTTGCTGCCAAAGTTGATATATATTGATTTTTGTTTTTTCAGATTTTTTTTGCAGCTTTTGTCTGATTCCCAAAAAAATAAAAATAAAAAATAAAGAAATAAAAAAAAGAGAAACCATGAGCTCTGTTTTAAAACTTTTGATAGTCTAGAACATTTCACCAGTGAAACCCTCAAAGTCGTGTTATTACAGACTTTAATGCTGCATGCTGAGAATAATGGCCAAATAGAGGGAAACCATAATGTTGTATTGCCAGGAATTTTGCATCCAGAATATTGTGCCAGAAGGTAGGTGTATGCAAGAGAATAGCATTGCTTTCACTACTACTTTCTTCTTCCCTTTTCCACTCTGCACATGGTTAATACCTTACCTAAAGCAAAACAATAAACCAAGGGCAGACAAACTAATGGTTTTATGATTTCTTGTTTGCTTTAGTTGCTATGACTCCACTCACTTGTAGATTCCACTTTCTCTTTGAGATATTTTCTGTGCGGGAGAGCAGTCGTAGGCCAAAGGTTCCCAGAGCCTCTAGCACCTCCTTTCCCTGGGACATGTTCTCCCACAGGGGATAGACTGGAGGCTTTCCCCCTGCCCCTGCTACCTGGTTGAACACCGATTTGAAGTAATGTAGTTAAGAGAGGGAAAACTTTCAGGGCTGGCAGTAGCAGATCTCAGAGTAAGTTGCCTGGTGCTTGTTTCCAGCACCAGCATTGCTATTGGAGTGGACAGAGCCAAGTGGAACATATTGGTGGATTTTCTTAAGTTGGTGTTCCCAATTGATGATGGTAGGAATGTGCTGGCACAAGCTCACTGCCTGTGTCACATAGGATTTTCTGTCAAGCCCCTGAGGTAGTTCAGAGGCATTGATAAAAGTGGCCCCACTCTGGTGCTGCACAAAACTGTTGCTACAAAATACCTTTGTCAAACCCCAGTCACAAAACAGTGTGAAAAGGGAAGATAGAATTAAGTGTGAAGGTGGAATGAAGAATAGGGATTGTGATGGAAAGAACAGTAAGATACAAAACTCTTATGTTCAGAGTACTTTGTACTACAAAACTCCAAATAATGTGCTCTAAAATTGTCTAGCAGGATGTAAAATTATTTTATGGCTGTGCCTCATATATATTTGCCTAAATAATTTCAGCATTTGCTCATCATTTTTGGTTAAGGAAACGTGTATTTCTCTCAGTGCTATGGCTCTGCTCTCCTGTGGGACTGCAGACGCTGCTGCCACCTTGGGTTGCACAGATTTTGCAGGGAACTGGGGCTAGAACAGTACTGCAACTTAAAGTCAGTTTTCTTACTGAGACATTTTCTTTTCTTCTATATCTTGGTAAGATCTTGTAGTGGTACATTGATCAGGACACAGCAGATCAGGTTAAGGATTTCTTGGCAAGGCAGAGTGCCAGTGTTGAGGAAGACAGGAGGAGGTGCCCTGGGCAGTTAAAGACAGATGTGGGAAGGGTACCAGATCAGCAGAGAGAGGAGGAGTTCATGCAATCCACTTAAATGTCTCTCATTCTCCTAAATTAGTCTGCACTGAAACAGTTCTAGATCTTTTTCTCCATATTTCTCACCCCTTCTCCCTCCACTCCTCCCCTCCACAACCCCAACCCCAACTCCACCAACACCTCTGCTCCTTGCCCTCCACAAAGACACTGCTATGCTCCTGACTGAAGCCAGGGAATTGTACTTTATTTATAATGTTTAGTACTCTATGTCTCTTCAAAATACATTTCCTTAGCTAGGTTTTCTATGGTGCTGCTCTCACAGAGATTTTGCTGTACTGTGGGGAGATTGCTGTGTATGAATAATAAATATCATTTTTAGGGAACAACTATTGTTTTTCAGACAGTAATACTCCCAAGTTATGTTATGAAGTTGCTAAAATATGTCAAGCCTTTCATTTCTCAGGACTAAAGGAAGCTTGTACCTCTGTTGTGTATTCCTCCAACGACGAGAGTGTATGTACACTCCCTTGTCAGTATGGGAATCATTGATGGCCCTTGCATTTGAAACATGCTAGAAATTCTAACAGGAGAATCCCACTGTATTTTTTCTTGTAGTGTGGAGAGGAATGTGGATTATTAATTGTGGTATGATTTTACTCATAAAGTGCTGACATATGTTTGTTTGCTGTTATGTTTAAATTGGCATTTTGTAAGGTGGGTAGCATAATATAGCATCATCCCCCCAAAATGTTAATAAAAATAAAAACAATAAATAAACAATAAAAATACAGGGAAAGGGGAAGGGGAAGGAAAGGAAAGGAAAGGAAAGGAAAGGAAAGGAAAGGAAAGGAAAGGAAAGGAAAGGAAAAGAGGAAAGGAAAAGATCTGTTTTATTGGCTTTAGATGTGTTATGCTGTACCCAGACAACAAGCCATCTGCACAGTGAAATGTTCACTGGGGGTGCACTTCAAGCGTGTAATGGCAGTGTGTTGCTTTATCTCTGAGTTCCTTGGTTTGAATAACTGACCCTGTGGGTTCTTGTGTGCTGCCCCCATGTCAGATTATTTGCATCCCTCGTGCTGGAGCGTTTCCCATTCTGACTGAGGTGAACCAGAGGGACAGAAGCCACACAACAGGTTGCGCAGCTTTTGATGAAGCTTTTTGCACAGGCCACTTTAGCTGGGAGTGATCCCCAATAACAGCTGCTACAGTGACTACCATTAGTCACTCACTTTCACTTACAGACAAGTCTAATCCAAGAAGTTAATGTTAGCAAAATGTACATTCTACTGAAGCAGTTGAAATTATATGCTTCAGAAAATTAATTACTCTTGCAGAGGGTTTTTTTTTTTTCTTTTGTAAATTTTTATGTATATCCATGGAAATCTATTCTGCTTTAATTGCTTTTCCTTAGAAGCAGTCTTGTGAATGATCTTTGGTTTAGGTAAGGGTCACACCTATTGCTTTTTATGTGATCACAATTAATGAAAATGTGCATACAGTGTGTAATCTCACCTGTTAAAATTCCCTAATACACAAGGCCTTGTTGTTCACAAATTAGTGTCATGAATCCATTTGGATGTCAACCAGGAACTTGTTGTAATTGCTCACACATAAGTAAAATCTTTCCTTGTGTTTTAATTAGTTGATGCAAGGGATTAATATGATTACATTGAAGGCAGCACAGTTTCTCTCTTAATAAATCAGACAGTGTGGGTGCCAAATCAGCCCTCAATCTCATTTGGGCAGAGTGCTTTGATAAAGGCACTGATCAGACAACTAAGGCTTCCTGTGGCAGCAGCAGCAGTGTAGATCATTCAGGTTTGCTGATACTGTTGATGTGCAATGCGGGATATTAATCAGACTAATTATATGCTTTGGCTATGACACAAATTGAAGGCCACTGCAGGGCATGCTTCTGTATGTAATTGCTGACTTTAAGGTACTGGGTTAATTGATAGAAATTAGGAGGATCTTCCATTTACTGATATTGCATTTTGGAGTATACCAGCTTCTTACTTGCTATTTGGTCCATTTAGTTTTAAACACATGCTGGTATATGGTTAAGTAGACATCCATTACTCTGCCTATTTTTAGTTTTCCTGTTTTGTACCTTTCAATTTTCTCTTAAAACTTTCCAGAGAGGCAGTAAACATTAAATACTTCAAATTATGATAAGTAGCATGGTCTGAGGCTGCTGTGTGCAATGTCCTTAGCTTATATTAGACATTCAGAAGAACTGAAATATGCTGCTTTATGAGTAACACTGAGAATACTACGACTTTCTTTGGTGCAGGTTAGAATATGCGTGTTTACCCTATGCATCTGATAATGGAATCCAGGTGTTTTGATAGGCCAGAAAATGTATATATATGGGAGATAAAATCTCAGTCCAGTGCACTCTGATATCTGTGTATCTATGTATGAATTCGAGTCAGTGCTGTCTTTCTGATGTATGGTAGAAGTGAGCTGATTTGGGAGGGCTGAGAAGTGATCTTCAGCATTTATCTGTATAGAAGGTAAACTGGAGTAAAGAAAGTTCAAGTAGTCTTTGACAGAGATGAATAGCAAATGCTTGTGAGTTCTTACTATCTTAGTCCATCAAATGTAAACCCTGAGATTGATTGCAGAACTGCATAGGACTGTCATTGAGGGCTTTACCTAGAATGATACACCAAGAGAAGACGATTCAAAAAATATCTCTCTTAATATTTTACAATGCCCTTCTGCAACTGTAAGTGTAAATGGAAGAGGGAGATCTGAATATCTGAGTTAAACCTATTTTTATTCAGGTTTCTTGTCCCTGCTTTCTTAGTGTGTTCTGTTTGCTGGATGAATCAAACAAAATCTACAAAATCAGGTCTTGTTTTTTTAATGTGTTTTGTTGTCATCTGAGCAGGAATGAGAAAAAGGTTGTTCCGTCTCTGTCAGGTCTGTTGTAATAATAATTGTGCTATTGGTAATAGAGCTGCCTTCTTTCTTTTTGCAGAAATACTTGATTGTGTTTCACTCAGCACCATCCATAACAAGCAGGAAACTTGCTACTGTCAAAGCCTTTTTTCTTGAAGTCTGAACTTCTGTGGCACAAATTGCTTGTAGATGGGGTGTGAGCCAGTCCATTCTCATTGTCTGTGCCGAACTAGCCACGTGAATGCCACAAATTAATCACATCTAGTGTGAGAATAGAAAGCTCTCACCCACTAACACGTTTCTGAAAGCACTTTGAATCTGAGGGAAAGAACCTCTCAAATGAACATGAAAAATGTTGGGCTTTTGAAGGCTGGGAATTGTGGCAGCCTGACCAGACCTGTCTGCTGCCGTGTGGGGGGAGTGAGGGATGGGAGGACTACCAGCCTGTGAGGTTTTCTGCTAAATTATCTGCTTTGACTGACGCTGGGGTCGTAAATGAGTTGCTGGCTACAGCCGTGCTGGGGCTCAGAGTGCAGTGCCAGCTGTCTGCCTTGCTAGGGAACAATAGCAGTACCCTTTGGTGTGTGAGAAAGGGACATTGAGGCATGATGTTTTATTAGATTTTGGGATAACCTCTTCTTTTGTAAACCTCAGGATTCTTAGATAGGAATTGTCCTGTGTAATTTATAATTAACTTCTAGCTCCGTACCTATTTGTGCATAAAATTACTTTAAAAGTTGTCCATGAATTGGCCAATATTATGCATTCTGGTACTGTCTTTCTTTTTTTCTTTGATTTTTCCTGTCTGAAAACTGATGTAATTTTGGTACATTCTACTTTCATAATTTAGGAGGGGGAAGGAAAACCCAAAACACCCCACAACCAAGTTGGCTTCAGAATACTGGCAAGAATAATGACTATATTTCTTTGGGCCATGCTTGTAATGCTGAGTCTGAAGAGAAGGGTATTGATGTCCTTTTCCTCCCTTCTTCTCAAGGCCCTTTGACATAAAGGGATGATAGATGGAGAACTTTTGAGCCCTTTGTTTCTTGGAATTCTTGGAGTACAAATTCTTTGGAGCAGAAGCAGTTTCTATTTAGAAACAGAAATAGAATTTTGTGTATGAAAGCAGACATATACCAACCAGTCAGGACATACACATAATTTTTATATTTGTAGTTTACGATAACTGTGAACATAAACTGAAATGGTAGCTAAAAGGGTGTGTTTTGCAGGTTGTGTTGAAAAGGATAGTGTTTGCATCTTCAAAAACCTGCAATTGAATGATGTTTTCTCTAATCTTTTGTTTAAACATTTACCCTGAGATGCTAAAAAATCTTGTCTAATGGAAAAATTGTACTTTTGACAAACACAGACTTCACTGTGGAAGGACAGAAATTGTATTAGCAAAGAAAATTAAAGATACCATGACATTTACATAAAGATTATAATAAATACAAAGCATCAAGTGTGCATACTTTTTTCTGGTTTTGTCTGATCACCAGAACATCCTAGCTAAATGGAAAGTAATTTCTAGTGTGCAGCCTGAGTTCTTGAGCTGCAGGCTTTGTATTGTTTTCTTTCTGAAATCCTCTTAGTCTTTGTTTTTTGCATCACATGTACTTTTCTTCCTTCTTTCCTTTTCTGTGCATAGAAAGCGCACAGCCTGTGGCGTAAGGCGGGGGCTGAGGGTGCCACAAGTCTGCCCTGCAGCATCATGGTCTTTTTCGTGGCTTTGTCTTGGAACTCCTCTCACACCACTACTACCCTTAAGATCTGCTGCAGCATCTGTGCTTTTCCAACCTCGAGCCTCAAGTCGCTCTGAAGGTCACATTACAGCTTACCCCAGAGAGCAAAACACGAAGTAAAGGGTATACAGTTTCTCAGAGAGATGACCCTTCTGCACTTGGCCTCTGGAAAGCTCTGGTATAATGACAGAGCTTAAGAGCTTATGCAAGCACTAGTGGCTTGGGGTTAGCCCTGTTGAACAAATGGCTGTCTCACATTACTTGCTGTCCCTATCATATTCATAATTTGATATTCAAGAAGCACCCTTTAGGAAGTCATGAAAAAGGAGGAAGTAGATAAAAGAATTACAGAGACTTGGTGCTTTGTTACTCACTTATGTCATTTAGAATTTTTTTCTGTGTATCTTTTTTTTATCTCTGTCTGAAATTAGCTTGTGGATGGTACTATATGATCAAGTGAGCATCACTGTTTTGTAAAATGATGAAAATGCTAAAGAACCGTGCCTTGTAGTTACTCCGGAACTCACTGAAAGACAAGGATATCTGAAACCATGTCCTGAACCATCACCTGTGTAGGTACAGAATTTTTTTATCCCAAATTCAAATCTAGTATTGTTTTAGGGAGAAATACGTGGGTTGAAATAGGGAAAGTCTGGTTTTGTCATTGACTGAGATGTAGTTAGCAGTATGGTAACTATTGGATATTTCTGTCACCAAAACAAGTTCTTGATTGCACTCACCCTTAAGTTGACAGCTGTGTTTTCTATCCATATATTATTTTGAACCACTCATATTATCACAACCTCTTACTAGTCTCCTTATCACTTGCTGAGAAACCAGAATTCACAAAACCATGTAGAAACCCCGCTGGTGCCTTAAAAGCATAAAATACTAATCTTGATCACCAATGTAATTCCTATTCCCTAGGTAGACTAACAAAAAATGGTGGAAAACTGATACCTATTCCATCTGCAAAGTCTTGTTGTTACTGCAAAAGGCTGTCTGCTCTTCTGCCATGTTCTCCTTCTCATTACCTCTTTGTGTCAGCAGAAACATCTGTTAGCAGCAGTGTGCATCTATGCCAGTTCAAAGGGATTGTGAACCTATTTCCTAAGTCAAGTGTTCTTTGTAGTAAAGGCATAAATAACTACTGAAATAGTCCAGCATGGTCTCAAGTGCAGGAAAGGAGAATATTTATTTCAAACTCCTTTGTTTAAACATAAGAATTTGGTTCTCTTATTCTGAAAGGTTTGTTTAGTTTTTGTTGTTGTTGCTTGGTGTTTTGTTTTGTTTATGTTTTTGTTTAGCTTTATTTTTTTCAGTATGGTTAAAAAAATGTATCAGATAAATAATCATGTGATAGATATCCGATGAAAAATAATTTTTTTATGGCTTTAGGGGTGACTTATTCTGTGATCCTGTTTTTGTATTTTTTACTGTAGTTAAAACTGAAATGCCCTTTTACAATGACTTGCATTTGTATGGTGATATTTATCTGTATATTATATTTTTGCTAACTGCCAATGATTATAGTATTTACAAAAGTATGTTTGCTTCTGCCTAGATCCTGAGATAGAACAGGTATGCACAGGTATGCTCTCAAAGTCAGAGGAATGGTGTTCAGCAAGACTTCTCCGTGCTGCTGTATTAAAGCTGGCCAGTATCATAGGGACTAATGCGGTATATAAGCTGAGTATCCTGTTCTCTCCTGTTGTCCATTATGCAAATATTTCTTATGACGTGATCGATTTCTTCTTAATAGGTAGATTTGTACTGTCATTTGCTTCACAATGATGCAAGAATTTTTTTTTTTTTTACATTTAAGTTCAGGGAACTTAAACCTTAATGGCAGGTATCTGTGGGATTTAAAGTCAATTTTATGTAGCACCTTTCAGATTTTTTTTTTTTTGAATCTCACAGTGCTTCATGGTAATTGGTTAGTGACTAGAACCAATATGAATACATTATATCAAAATCTTGTCTACTTATCTTGTCAGTTTCAAATGTATGTTGAGGTAAGGTATATATAAGTGCATTTCCATTTAAGGCATTCTGGACTTTTTGTATTTTGGAGTTCTAAATTTAAATAAATTTCTTTTCTAAAGGATAATGGGCTTTCCAGATGTATCAGCAACTATCTTCGGTGTTTATGTTTGAGCTAAAATACGACTGACATTCTCTCTCAGTAATTCCATTTATTATACTGCAGAGATCACTACAGAAACCTTCTTCAGTGAAGAGTTGTTTTAAAAAAAACTTCTTTTTAATAATTTACTTGCCCTGCTTTGAGAGAAAATATTCTTTCTCTTCTTAAAGTTATCTAATTCAATATACATGTCAATGAAATCCGTGACAGACAGTTACTCTGTATTCTGTCACAGATGGAGTACATCAGCAATACCACGAATTGCTACTAGGTTTTGGACAAAGGAGTCTTAACAATTCATGGTGTATGTATTTTCTGAAAAGTACATGTGACACTGGGCCCATATTTCTTTTTCAATATGCTTTAAGACATCATTGTAAGTACCTAGTCATACTTGATTTAATAAATCTTTGTAAACAAGCACATTGATGCTTCTTATTACAACTCCATGGAGCATAACCCCCACACAGCTACATTTGACCTTCTCATATCCTCTTCCCTATTGCAAGCAATGTTGCTGTATTATGTCATTTATGTCAGTTCTTTAATAAAATACAGGAATTTTTGGAGGGGAGCTACTCACTGACTAATGTAATTTGAATAATAATAATTTGAATCCCAGATTCAAAATGACTGTAAAAAATAACATACATATTATTTGTATGCTATTTTTTCTGAGTATTTGATGGACTACTTTGTTAGCTGGCAAACTCTTTGGGATCTTTTTCTATCTTTGTTGCTAAAAACTACTGTGTGGCACATAGCTTAGGTGGATGCCTAGATGGCTGTGTTTACTTTCTCTATTTTTTGTCTAAAGTGCCTAGTATTAATATTAATTCTGTGTTTATGTTTCTTCAAGAAATATGCAGATATTAAAATCAGAGGTGAGGAGAAGGCAGAAATAAGTGGCAGTTACAACCTATTTGTTGTTCTAGTCACAGAGTTTTAGGGTTTAGGGTTTTTCTTGTCTTCTGCCATCATTGCCCAAAATCTTTTCAAGAAAGATGTGTCTACTGCATGCCCTCAGACCAGATTCCTGTAAAGTTCCTCAGTGCCACAGGCAGAACACTTTTACAGAGATGCTTTCTATTGCCCTTGAGCTATATCTTTTGCCAGAGTAATATGGACTGAAAGTTCTGCTAAAGAGAGTGCTCATCCATTTTAGTATGTAAAGAATTGGGCAGATATCAGGATTTTCTGCTATAAACCCAAGCTTAGGCCCCTAGAGCAAAAATTATGCAGCTATTATTTTCTGAGTCCTGATGGAGACAGAGGAGTATTCACATAATCAGGAATAATCAGGGTAAAACAAAATAGAGCGCTTTTATTTCCTTCTTTCTGGGGGGGGGAAAAAAAAAAAAGAAAAAAAAAAGAAAAGAAGGTGAGAGAACACCTTAACCTCTGCAGGTTACAGAGTGAGTACAAGCTTTTCTAACCATTAGTCTTAGCTGGGATCTAGTTACATTTTTTTTGTGCAATACAAACAACAAGGTATCTTCACTTCATTGCTGTCAATAGAGAAATACATTCATATTTCATATCCACTCCTCAGCAATGCTCTGTACTCACCAGTTCCTCAGTAGGCAAAAACTATAGCTTGGTTTTGCTGTATTTTAAACAGTACTGTGCTGCAGCCACAATATCTAATGAGCACGGAGCCTGATAATATAATGGAGGAAGGCGTAAAGCTATTGATACTTTAAGTACAATGTTGCAATAATGGTCTAAGTGTCACCTTTATTTTCTGTCAAGGATGTCAACTGGTAACCCACTGCAGCTGTGCAGTCTGGTGTTCAGTTTATTGTGGGTGAGAGAAACAAAGAAGTCACAATTAAACTAGAAAGCTAAAAGACCTCTGCTCCTGGGACCACACGGATCTGCTTGCTGGATGTCCTTCCAGACATTGCAGGAGGATAGCTGTCTGAAGGTTTTGCAGGTTTTGTCGAAGCAGTGTAGTGGAATTGGCTGTCTGGCAGACGATCTGATTTGGGAATTCCAGCCAGCCACACACCCCTGTGTTGACTAATAAGTCACTGGCTCACTAAGCCGTGTTGTTACCTAATACGTTTTTCCTCTAACAACTTGTGGCCTTGCAAGAGAGCCCTGTTTATTCTCGCAGGAGAGCCCTATTTAGTCTTTCCCTGTTTTATTATTTTTCCCCTGCCAGAGAACTCCGCTGGGTTCAGAAGCTCCTGGGTGAAGGGTCGCAGCAGGAGATGTGCCTGCGTTTCTTGTGTGCTTGCAATACAGTTGTTTGATGGTGTTACTGAGTAAAGAGGTCTGAATTCCTGGCATCATACAAGTTAATTACCTGTTGAAAGTATTATGTAGGCAGTGCTATGACCAATACCACCACTTTGAGTCTTTGTAATTACCAAGCCAGAATAATTGCTTGATTTGTGTTGCTGAATGAAATAGCTGTTGGTGTTCACTTCTACTAAGTATGAATTATTTTAAAACCTTTTAAAAGGATTTTTGTTGAAGAGTTTGAAACTTTGATTTTGGTTTCTTGGTATGAAATACTATGAATATGCTCAGATATTCCAGTATTTTTCCAAATCTGCTTTTGTGGTTTAACTTTAGCATTTGCAAGCAAATAAGCAGCTGCATGGTTTTTCATAGTGATTTTTGTGCTTTGATATACCAGTACTTTGACATCTGAATACTTTTTTGCATGTCTAAACCTGGTGGTGTTAGTAATACATGTCATCAATTCATTACAAAGAGAAAACTCTGAGACCAGATATTTGTGCTTGGAAAATTTAAGGTCTGGTCAAGTGCTGGGTGAAGTTCAGCCATTTAGTTATTTGTGTGTGTTCTCTGAAATAAATGGGCAGGAGGTCTTTCTCCTTTTTAATGCCTTTATTAAAGAGATTCAGCTCAGGTGGGGAGAAATCGACGGGTCGCGCCCACGCCGCCGCTGTCCCCAAGAGTGGCACGGAGGAGGAGGGTGATGCAGCTCTGTCCGCTGGTCTGCAGGCAGAGCTGGGGACTGCGTCCTCACGGGAGATTGGCAGATTCCTACTTTTCGGTCCAACACTTCGGGTCCCCTCCCCAGTGAACATCCTTAGGTCAGGGTGAGAAGCAAAAAGGATCCAAGCAGGCACTGGACTTCGCACCCATCCTTAGACATCACCTAGGTCCCCTGTATTGGCTCGTTGTTTTTAGGGGTTTTCCTGGAAAACGGGAAGATTTGGAGCAGTGCATTTCTCATCTGCATACGTGGTCTCAGGCCACTCCTCTTTTCCTGGTCCTGCCGTGTCCAGGTGTAGCTCCCGGGCAAGCATCGGGAGGACAATGGCTAAATCACCAACCATTGACGGGCAATTAAAGAAGAACTCTTAACAATGAAGCTAATTTAACAGCAATTGGTTTAACCGGTTTTAGCTCTGTAACCTTAAACAAAAATAGATAACTTTATTCATAACCTTCTCTCTTTCTAAATTCATTATCCATTTCATAGGAGATAATTTTTCATGTCCTAGCCAAAACTTAAAATAATGTTCCCTCGCAGTAAGGCTTTTTTCCCTTTTGTGTGATTTTTTTTCCTACTGAAGAGCAAGATAGCCAACAGAGGGAGCACACACATCTTGCATGCTGGTAACAGCCTGCCTGTTAGGGCAGACAACCAGGAGCCATGTCTCAGATGTGGCACAGAGAGCAGAGTTAAAATACTGCATCAGTGCAATGATATTTGAGCACATACAGAATGTCATTGTTTTTCATCAGTAAGGTCTGTCTTGTTTTTTACTTTTTCTAGAGGGGGATGAATCATCCTTGGGACATGAAGTATTAGTGAAGAAATAACGCTTGAAAAAAGTATTTATGAAGGTTAAACCAGCACACATATATTTGATTCTGAGTTTTGTTGCCTTTTTAGATGGATTGGAGTGAATACAACACTGCTGCTGTAATGAATGCATTATTTATTAGTTATTTGTTTTCAAGATTCATGAGGGCAGGGACAAAAGGGTAGCACCTGTGCATAATTTGAATACATGAGTATGGGCCATAATCTGCTTGGAAAAAATAAGACTGTAACCCTTCCATTCAAACGACTCATGAAAAAATACCTACCACACATAGGTGCTGTCTCTGATCAGTATGATTTGTTGTTTCTGTGATGTTCTGAAATTAGAAAATACTGCACTTGTGTAGTTGCTGATGTTATTATTGCTATAGTATTTATTAAATCAACTTTCTTTGAGATTGCAAGGCTTTCCTTTCAGGTTTATATGCAATTGCATGCAGTGTTATGCACTTGACTTTTAAATTATTCTTTTGACAGTCTGCTTCATGTTTAGTCACTTTATCCTCATCATGCAAATGTTTTAGCGCATGTATGAATGACTGAACCCATATGAGTGGTTTCCCTGAAGTAAGTCAATAGGACTGCTTGAACAGGCAAAGTTTTGGATATTAAGCAACAGAACTACAGTATGTTTTACAGAGACAGGAAGACAGTTTTATTAACTGAATTTAAAATGTGCATTTCCCCATAGGTGGGTTTTTAACCTCTGTATTTAAAGGCCACTGTGATGAGTTTGTAATGCAGAGCTGGAACAGACGCTTACCAAACTCATCTGTCATGTATTTACAGTGACTGCTAAGTATAGAAACAGCTGAATTGGTCTGGTTTCCAAACTGGGGAAATCCACATATGTTAAAGTCTTTGTAGCTTGCTAGCAATGCTCTGAGACACCCAGCCACCCAGTGAGTACTAGTGTTAAAACCTTTGAGAATGGAGTCTGCTTTCTTGGCAGGGAATTTATTAAATCAAACACTGACCTTTTTTTAATGCCAGTAAAGGCAAGTGTTTCCTCTGTCTGGGTATACAAATGAAATTTGCAGCATTACAGTTGTCCAAGCACATGGGTACAACCTGCTGCCCTTCCCTTTTGTGAAGGAGGCGCCACGTGGTGGTGACATAAATGGTGTTGAAATCCTATAATGGTCTCCCAAAGGTCTTTCTATCCCAAGTGTGCTATTAATTTGTACTGAAGGAGCAACTTCTGGCCACACAATAAAAAGAGGAAAACACTGCTGGTAACAATAAGGGTTTCTGTGAGCTGTAGGGAAAATGGATGTATGTATTGTCTGCCAGGAACTTGAGGCTCTCCCTGTGTCATGGTTTAAGCTGCAGGTTTATAGATTAGTTTGGTGCGATTATTCTGAAAGGTAGTGGGCATGGGTCTTGGTCTTGTCCTTCAGGAACATGCGAGTCTGTTTTCAATTCTCCCTGAATGAAATTGATGCAATATATTAGTTTCCCTTATTGTAAAAGAAATGTCATTTCTTACCTCCTGGACAGTTGTGAAAATTTTGTCCCTGAAATGGGGGTATTGAACTGCACAGTGGTTTTTACATTGCCCAGTAGAAGAGATGAAAACAATGCTACTAGGCTACAAAGGAGGCAAGAAAACTGTGCTGTAAATGTATGGAATGGAGATGCAAGCTCAGTGCTTTTACCATTACAACATTTTCCTTTAGCTTGTTTATTTGGAAGACAAAGAGGAAGAAGCTCTTTACGTTACTGCAGCATGTAGAAAATAAACACATTTTGTACTCATAACTGAATTGGCTTCTTATAGTCAAACGTTACTGCTTGGACTTGTGTGAGCAATGATGCTAAACTTGGGGAAACCACAGTGCTTAAATTTGACACAATTGTATTTAAGTACTTTCATATATTTATAGGTTTTGGAAAATGATGGAAATAATTAGTAGCAATTGCTCTGGAAGTACAGAGGACTATGGATAATGCAGTCTGCATGGGTACCTAAGGTTTAGAAACAAGTGACAGCTTTACCTTTAAGTTAAGTTTATAAAGAGGGCATTTTATATTTAATCCTCTTTCAACACTTGGATTATTTATTTCCCCTTGAGCAATATGAGCCTGTAATGTGAAAAGGTTCTGGCCCTTCTTCCCCCTTCATATTAGTGATTAACAGAGTGAGTAATGACTTCAGGTGCCTTTGTGGCACAGTGATCGCAGGAGCAGAATCCCACCATAGTGAAATGTGGTAACAAATGTAGTGAGGTAATGTACAAAAGCAAAGTAAGTTCTTGCTGTTGTGTTTTAAGCCAAAGCCCGAGTAATAGCATTGTTTTGTCATTGTTCTTCACTAAAGGGAGTAGTGTTTCCTTAAATCTGCCTTTAAAACAAAAAACAAGCACCACCAACCTTGAACTTCCCTGTTTTAGGAAAGAAATAAAACCACCTTATGTTCTTCCAGGAATTCTTAAATGTTTTATTATTGAATTGTTCTGTAGAAGTCCTATTTTCCATTCACAGTAATTTTTTTAGTTTTGAGAAATTTATTAGTGTGCAGGAAGTTCTTGGAGGAAAATCCATATTAACCTCGTGCAAGGGTAAAACCAAAACAACCTTGAAACCATTTTATTTGAGGACTAAGAATAGACAGGACGTTGGGGTTGGAAGAAAAGCGGAGTAACAATGCTATCTTAGCATAATATCATCTGTGTAATGGAAATTTCAGTTATAATAGTAATTATAACTATAAGAGAGAACTATGCAGCACTATACACATCTGTTTTAATAACTTTGAATTAACTTCAGTAAGTCATGTTTAAGTTGCTATGGAAGAGCACTGAACTGTGTGGTTGGCACTAATCAATGCTAAAATATACAGGCAGACTCTGAAGAATTTAATGGTTTCCTTGTGTGCTAAGCTCTTTAAATGCATCTAACTGCTCTGCCATCTAAACCCCAATTCTGTTAGGATTTTGGAACTCAATTTTATAAAATTGTATGCCAAACTTACAGCTGTGGCTTCTGTCACAATAGGAGTAACTGGTTTTTACTATTTGCATGCCTACATATATTTTGTGTACAGCCAAATTTGTTAAAAGTTAACCAACTGTTGACATGTTTCTAGAAGTACCTCTGAAGTGGGTTGGTGGGTTTAGATGAAGCTGCAAGAGACATTCTTGAATTCTACTTTATATTCACAGACTACATTTATCCCAAGTACTGAAACAGAAGGTTCAGCTCACTGAACAGCTTTCCTGTCTGGCTTTTAAAGCACTTACTTGGATCAGGGAAGTGGTAGCTGAGTTTATTCATGTCTTGACTTCTTTACAGAAGACTGTGAGCAGTACTTAGAATTATATAAAAAGAAATGGTAGTTCCTGTGAATTGGTACCTGTCTGCATGGATGAAGACCACCAACTTTGTTCTTGTATTGACTAAGGTGTGTCAGCTGATGGGGGACCTTACATGTTTTGTCACTGGGCTTGAGGAACTTCTTCATGTAATTCTGTGTTGCTTCTAACCACTTCTGTATCACTTTTGAACTGCTACAGCAGCTAAGAAGTTTGACTTTTCCATAGTCCCATGTCTCAAGAAATACCAGGGCTCGTGCCTTTAGTGCATAGTCACTTACTTCAGTGAAAACATAAAAAGAAATACAGTTCTTGATACTGGTGACAGAAAGTTTACATCTTCTGCTCCTCCATGTGTGTGTTTGAAAGATCATATCTTGGAAGGCATTTCTGACCACAGCAGAAACTTGCCTATCCAGCATGAGCAAAGTGGTGCGTGCAGGATTTTACCTTTGTGAAGCAGAGACATTAGGTCAAGGCAGATCATTGCTCCCCAGAGACTGCTTGCCTGCTGCACAACACCACCAGTCTGCTGAACCATGATCTCTCCGCTCTCAAAGAATCATAGAATGGTTTGGATTGCAAGGGACCTTCAAAGGTCGTCTACTCCAAGTCCCCTGCAATGATCAGGAATATTTTCAACTTGAGCAGGTTGCTCAGAGCTCCATCTGACCTGACCTTGAATGCTTCCAGGGGTGTGGTATCCGTAGCCTCTCTGGGCAATCTCTGCCAGCGTTTTACCACCCTCTTTGTAAATAATTTCTTCCTATATCTAGTCTCAATCTGCCTTTTATTTCCCCATAATTTAAAACCATTTTCCTATCACAGGCTCAACTGAGAAGCCTTTGCCTACTGAGAAGCCTTTATCTTTCTTATAAACTTCCTTTAAATATTGAAAGGGTTGCAATAACGTCTCTCCAGAGCATTTTATTCTCCAGGCTGAACAACCACCAGGTTTTTTTTTTCACAGTGGGAGGGCTTCACACTTCTGGGTTTTTGGAGTCCACCTCTTGACTTGCTTCATCAGGTCTGTGTTTTTCCTTTGCTGAAGGTTCCAGTACAGGAGTCTGTACTGTAGGTGAAATCTCACCAGAGCAGAGCAGAGGGGCAGAATCACTTCCCTCAACCTACTGCCCATTCTGCTGGTGATGCAGCCCAGGTCGACTTTCTTGGCTTCTGGTGCACCTTGTTGGCTCATGTTCTGTTTTCTATCCACCAGCATCCCCAAGATCTTCTGTGCAGGGCTGCTCTCAATCTCTTCCTCCCCCAGCCTGTGTTCATACCAGAGATTGCCCTGACCCATGTGTGGGACCTATCACACAGTTCACATGGGTCCACTCCTTGAGGTTCTCCAGGCCCATCTTAGTGGCATGTTGAACTCATCTCTAAGCCTATCTATACATGTTAGAATTAGAGGGGTGCATACTCTTAGTGGCCTGTCCACCTTGTGGGAAAGAGCTGATTGCATCTTATAAATATTCTTGTTCAATTCATGAAAACTTGCATATCTGATAATTACTTTCTATTATCCATTATCTGTAAGTAAATATTATGGTGTGGAATATGTATGGTGTGGGCACTAGATGGTAGGATATAAGTCATCCAGCTACTCCAAGAGAGATAAATATTACTTTGCACTTGCAAACTAAAGAATCTGTGTGCACTACAGCATCTTTGTTGACTTTACAAGCATGTCATAACTCAAAAGTCAGGATTTAAACTGCCTTTGTTAAAGGAGTCCATCTTTTGTATGTCAGAGTGTGAAGGTTGATTGTGCTATTTTCAATGTGTTAACCATTTTCAGACAGAGAAATGCAGTACAATATTTTTCCCGTGCTCTGTGTTTGCAATCAGAAAATCAGAACTAGGAGAATAATAGAGGGCTGCTTTTTTTCACAGTTTGATTAAAACAATCTTCCTAGATTTGCTAGATTTTTCAGCTCAGGCGGGTCTCCAGTACTTCCTACTTCATTTTTCCATTCATCATTCCTGAGCGAACAGAAGGAGGAATAGATATGGTGTTCTGTGCGTGCTGAGGCCATGGCAAATAACAATTCATCAACATCTTCGCTTTAAGAAAGACCATTATTTGGTTTGGGAAGAGTATTGCAATTTACCTAGTGTCCCTGGTGTCAAGAAAATGACCTGACTAGGTCTAAACCAAAGAGAATCCTGCAATATTTTCTTGGAGTTATTAATTAAAATAACTGTTTTGTTGGGTGACCTTGATATTTTGTGGCTCTTTCCTGGAGAAAAGTGTTCAATATAATAATCACCCTACTCCACAGCAAAATGAGAAAATTAAGCCCCACGAAATATTGCTGAAGTGTTTTTGTTTCATAGAAGTTCTTTTAATATTGTTATTGTTTCAGAGCTGTTGTTGCACTGGGGAAGAGTAAGGTAATCAAACCAGTTGGCTGCTGGAGATATTTTTAATGCACTGCTTTGGACACAGTACATATGCTCTGCAAATAAATACAGAATTAGTGTTCCTATTGGAAGCACTTAGTGAGAATGAGTGATTTGTCTTCGTTATGAAAGGTGCATATATTTCTTCTATTAGCTGTTTATCAGACTGCTGTTTTTCTGCTTGTGGATTCTGAGATGGGATTCATCATTTGTCAGCTTGTGAGCAGATGTTCCAGAGACAACCAAATTGATCACAAGGATGAATTGAACAGCAGTACCAATGTTGGAGGGAAGCTTTTACAAACTACATCTCTCTCGTGTTCTGGCCTCTCCATTTTCCACTAAATGGAGTCATTAACTGTCCCAGAATGTTACAGGAAAAAAGAAGAATCTGGTTCCTTGTGTGTATGTGTGCATGAGTGTGTGTGTTGTGTGTGTTTGTTGTGTGTTGTGAGTGTGTGTAGGCAAGTTTGTTTTTATTTGGAGAAACACTATTCAATACAAGACAAAGAGATGACAAGAGACTCAGACACTGAGTCTGTACTGAAATGTCTCTGCTGTAAACCAGAGGGATATAATGCCATCAGGGAATGACCATTTAATGTTGCTGGTAATTTTTTTTTTAACAAAACGAAATTCCTACCTTGCAGGTTTGTAACTCTTTAGGAGTATTGCTTGCTGTTTTATCAGTCTGATGCTATGATGATTTACTTTGTTGTTTGTTTTGTGCGCATATCAATTTTTCAGCAAAGTTAGCGGCAGTCTAGAGATAATATACTACTTGTCAAAACTGACTTTCCAAAGTTTGATTTGTTGTTAGCTGATATACAGAAGAGACCTTCTGAAGCTGTGTTTATTACACAGCTGTTAAGATCCTTTCTTGCTAAAAAAACCCTCCTTCTGTGCTTGTGGGTTGTTGAAAATTGTGGGCTGCTGCCAGAGATTTGAAGAGTAAAACACATGCTCCTGAAGAGCCACATGTGGCTTTCAAATCACAGGTTTCTGACCCCAGCCTTAAGTAATTAACAACGGCCTTTGAAGTGATGCAGTACTCAGTAAGAATTGCTGAGATAAAATACCTGTCCTTCTTCCAAAAAATGGCAGGGCTTGAAAGCAGACATTCTCTTCTATTGAGAGCTAAGAGCAGAAATTTAGTTCTTTGTAAGCTCTGTAAATGGACTGGGGAGGGGGTAAGACGGGTTGTTGTGAAATGTCCTGGTCAGAATGGCAGATGAGGGAACACACTATGTTCAGTGCTCTACAAACAATACTGGCTGTGCTTAGAAAAAGTTGTATGTTTTTCCTTTAGAAACCAGAAGTCCCATACATAGCTGTTCATTTAATACAGACCTGAATATTTTCTGCAGCATGGAACTTTTATTTCCATAATGGTTTTCTTCTTTATGCCAAAAGGAAGTTGATCTGCTTAACCTCTTTGATAACAGTTATATTTCATGTTCTACTGAAGAGACAAAAAGACAAAGCTTTTGACACAGTAGCTGATGCTGTAAATATACATGGCTAGCAGCTGAGATCACAGAAGGTGTGCATTGTTTCACATGCCAAGGCCTGATGCCTTGACAGACAGGTAATGTTTGTAGAAGACGTGTTTTTGATGCAGAAAGAAACGTGACAGGTTCAAAGCACGGTTCTTGTTTCCTCATTTACTGGGAAGTGAAGAAGGGGTTTAGATGACAGGGAAGTAGATATGTTCCAAGCCTAGCATTCAGGTTGCTGCACACTGTCAGCTGCCTTTTTTACCCATGTATTGGAGAGCATTTATTACCAATGATAAGTATCATAGGCAAGATTGTGTGATGCTGCACTTCAAAAATTAAGAGAAGATTTTCATTTTCTGAGTGTGACTTTTAAGAATTGTGTCTGTCCATAGGAAAATAGACTCCTTCAAGAGATTTGTTTGTGCTGTCTTCATCTGAAGTCCAGTTTTCAGAAGGTTAAAAAAAATTTTGAAATTCGCAAATCCCCCAGTCTATTCTCTCTTCCAAACACTTGTTTTTCCTGTTTTAAAACCTGGAGTTCTGCAAGTAATCACAAGAATCTCTAAGGAGTGGATCTTTTCATGTGTTGAGAGGGCTGGATGTGGTTTGATATCCACACAGGTTGCAGAGGAAGAAGCTCATCTGTGGTCTGACCAGCAGTGGGGGTCTCCAGGAGGCTGCTGTGCATGCCAAATTCAGGACCTGTGTACTCCTTACTGCTGTGCTCTATAGAGGTAGAAAGGCTTCTTGTGTGTACAAGTGTTGAGGTTTTCCCCCTTGCCTGCATTTTTAACTCAACAAATACCAGATTCAGTCTGCACTGGATGAACTGGGCATGACTTTTGCTCTCTTCATTTCTCCCTGTACCTACTTCTCTGTTCCTTACATTATTTGCCTAGCACAAGTGCTTCATTCAGAGGTTATTTCAATGTTTAGCTGCCTTAATGAATGCATATTAAATTCAGTTTTAAATTATTATCAGGTCCAGCTCTGCCTCAAACTTGTGTGTATTAATAGCAGTCTCTTCAAAACATGTTTCTAAATCCTAATGCTTTTCTGGTTTTTTCACATGGCCAAACTTCAGATATTTTTCTCAGATGCCTTCTTTATGACTAGTGCTGGCTTTTTCAGGAGTTGAGGGTCCTCAGAATATCTTATGTCCTCTATTTCAGTGTCTCAAGTTGGGCACTCCAGACTGACACACAGAATTAATGGACATTTTGGAAATGCAGCTTTTAATCTCTGTGGCCTAATTTCCTCTTGTAAAATGCAGGTTTATACTTGTCTGCATCAGATGGGAATATGAGGTTATGAGGATTAATTAGTTAATTTTTAAAAGTAGTTTACACCTGTAAAGTACTGTATGTATGCTGATAGGTATTCCTACTGCTGCTGGTTTTTTCCCTTATGTCTTCTACATTTTGTTAGTTAGTTTGACCTAGTTAAAGAGAAAACAAATCAGTCATCTAAGCAAATTCTCTTTGTCTGCTTTCCCATATGTCTTAGCTATCCTGGTCATTTGCCTTTTTTACTGTTCTTCTTCACCTTACTATCAAAGGACTTTTCATAAGGGTTAATAGTCATAGCCAAATGCTTGGGGTTATCTGAAGGATTCTTGGATCCTTCTCTTTGAAAGTAAAAATGCTGCTTTGGTTAGAAATTTTGCTGTTGCATGGTTTATTATTTTAGTGGTTTCCTTCAGAAAGTAGAATTAGTTGCAGGAGCATCCTCTTGGACAGAAAGTGGCACAGTGATAGGCTACATTATCCCCAAGACCCAATTTCCACCAATGGTCAGGATGCAGTGAGCAAAAAGAACATGATTTATTGAGTGAAGTCAATTTTTTGAAAAGTTTCTATGGTGATTTTCGGCAAATGGCTTAACCTAGGTGTTGCGCAGATGATAGCTAACTGCTTGTTCCTGATTTGCTGGGTGGCTTGAGTTGAAATTACAGGGTCTGATCTGCAAAAGTAGTGAATTCTCACAGGTGCAATTGTAGTCAATTGGAACTATGTCTTGAACATGAGTGACAAAGTGCTAAACATCCCAAACCATTGCAAATCAGGAGGCCCAAAATGTTGGTGACTCTTGCATTAACCTTTTTCTGCTTCAGTTCCATTTCTGTACCAATAATACCCTTCAGCTGACAGAACTGTTAAATGTAAGATTTGTCAATATTTGCAACCTAAATAAATTCTTGAGTAAGAGTAAGAAGCTTCTGACATTTTTGGTTGCAAGACTTTTTTGAATGGGAAAAATAGCCTCAGATCTATGAATTGAAATACTTTCTCCTGAAAAAAAAATTAACTGTTCTTTGAACAGACTCTTCTCATTCTGAGTTAATGATGCAGGAGTCCCCTAGAACAAATAGTACCATGATCACATTGTTATGGACTGTATTGTAGTAGATGCAGATGAAGACCAAGGTAAAATGGCAACTTCTCAGTGTTTTATGACTTTGAAAATTTGACTTTGCAACCCGACAAATATTTTTAACACTCTTCTGAAGTGTTCATATGCATCTTCTTTCATAACAAATCAAAGTGTCAGGAATCATTGGAAATGCAGGTATTTGTAGCTCACCCCATAATTCTCTGCTATTTCAGCTAACTGAATAAATAGTAACAGCAGCAGGTTGTCATCTTCTGCATAGTAACACTAAGCCGGGAAGGATTTGCTGATAGGCTTTGATGTTTTCTGACAGCAGGGTAGTGGTGGAGTTGGGAGTCTCCATGCCAGGCTCTATAGGGAAGCATTTTCTAATGGGCGCGGATTCTGCTATCCTTCCTTCTGTCTTCCCATCGGTACTGTCCTATGCCAGGATTTTTTCCTATTTAAGACACCCAACAAAAATGTTCAAGTTGTGGGAAGTTAGACAAAGAAGAAAGATATGAAAAATTGGGTTTTATAGATGGGAAATACTGGACTATCTTAGTAGATGTTGCCTCTAGTGTTACTTTCAATGTAAGTCTCTTTGCTGAAAGATCTGATGTATTTCTCAGTTGCATTAGTTAGTTTGATATGTTACTGTTGAGTCCTGGTGCCAGGATTGTAGTAATAATGAGGAAAAAAATTAATAAAGAAATGAATGGTAATCCCAGACACCGTGCTCCTATCTGCAGAATAGTAGCTGACTTCCCAGTGTAGAAGTAGATGAATCACCCATGCAATCTGACTTGTTGTTTTGTGGTTTGAATTACTAAGGAGGTCATGCTCAAACATCTTTGGTCCTAAATTTTAAAAAATAGACAGAATCCAGAGCAATTAATATCCCTGAATACCACGTATATTTTCCTAATAAAATCTATGAAATATCTGATTAAAATCTCCTCCTTCCCCCTCCCCACCACCATTCAGATGCAGAAATAAAGTGAGGAGTAGCACTGAGTGGACACATTAAAATAAATCGTAGAATTGCTGGTGCTACTTGCAAGAGTGATTGATTTTTTTCCATGTCTCCTATTCTTATATATGCAAGGTAGTTTTGTACTAAGGAAGGTCAGCGACGGAAAACACCTGTGTTGAAGAGACACCTTTGCAAGTGCATGCTGATTCTCCTCTTCAGAGCCCCTGCTATTTTCATCTTGGACGTCTCCTGAGAAGAAACAGCCAGATGTCAGCTTGCTTTGAGTTTTTTCTTTTTTCTTTTTGTTTCCTTCCTGCTTTCCTTCTTTCTTTTTTTTTTCTTTACAATTTAGCATGCAGTACAGAAATTAAAAATTGAATTTGCCCTTTGGTATCCCTTCTAATTGTCTTAACACATGGTCCCTCTGGAATCTCTGCATGAGATAGACTTAATATTTTCTGAATTAGTTCCATTGAAGTTTGTTACATGAAGTAACTCACAGCACTCACGCTTTTGTTGATGAGGTGTGAGTGAGTGAAACAGAATGAAGGGAGCAAGGAAGACAATTTGAATTCAAGTCTTCAGTCCCAAATTTTGACAGTAAAGAATGCTATTTTGCCTCTCCTAAGAGTACATATGAATTTGAGATATCTTAGGTAGTTTCTAGTCTGCTGCACTGTTTCTGAGTCTTGCTGCATTAATATGTTAAGTGCTCTTGAATCATGCTGTCTGGTAATTGAGAGAGCATTGGCTTGAATTCTTCTTTCCTTGGTCAAAGAAAGAAGAATTCTTTCTGTGAAAGAATTGAAGACTGTTTGAAAGAATTGAAAGAATGAAGACTGTTTGTTACTAGTAGAGAAAGTACGTCTTTTTCTATCTTCCTGCAAAACGTAGGCTTTTGATATACATTTGAGTTTACTCTTCCTATCTTCACTTGGCCAGGTCCTTTAAAACATATCTTCCCTTTTTTTCCCACCCTCTTTGGACATGAAGACTTCTGGTTTTCTGCACAGCAAGCTCAGAATGTGCTTAAAGAACTACATAAAGAAGAATTTTATGTTCAGTTTTCTTTGTCGGTACCATGATATTGTTTTGTCCAAGAATTTTTTTACTTCCTGAGAGCCTTTGTTTTTGCTTCCTATGGGTTTTCCAGTCATAAAACAAAAACAGTACTCTTTCAGAAGAAAATTATTAAGAAAATGGAAGAATTGAGATATGAAGTACACACTCTTACCGTGAATCTTCTTTCATCCTTTTGTTCACTGCTGAGTTGAAGTATAGGGCTCTGACTGATACCTCGTTGAGGCATAGACTTGTGAAGATACTGACAGAAGTGTCTGTGTGGGGAGGACAAGCAGGATTGTTAGTAAAAGTGGAAATTTTAACTATGACTATGTTGAAATCACATTAACTTGTACTTCAGTGTCTACTTTACTGAACGTCATTTACACCAGTCTTCACACACCCAGTATTGTACTGAGATTTGTGTGATGTAGGCCTAAAATAACAGTGCTCAGACTTAGCTTTCTTCAAACTTAAGAATATAATAATAATAAATGGAGCCTCAAGATGATCTGGAGTCTCTCAAGTAAGTTTTTTTTAAGATTTATTGTGTCTTGAGATTTATTATCTCAATCTACTTACAAGACATCTGAATTCAGGGGTTGTAATTGCAAACTAGTTTGTTGATAGTGCGTGATTGTAGTTCTGTTTATACCCACATATGCAGAAATTGTGTTTTATTATAGGCAATAATCTGTAATATAAAATGTGTCTAAAATTATAGTGTTCTTTGAAATTCCCTTGTTTCTGTTGTTCCATCTCTGCCTGGTAGGCCATCTGTCGCAGCACACAGAAATTCCTAGCCTTCCTAAAATAGTGTGGAACAACT
The DNA here is from genome assembly GCF_017590055.1 of Onychostruthus taczanowskii. NCBI lineage: Eukaryota > Metazoa > Chordata > Aves > Passeriformes > Passeridae > Onychostruthus > Onychostruthus taczanowskii. Next base: position 452,001 of record NW_024498352.1, on the reverse strand, counting down.
AGTCAGGCTCCTAAGATAGCTAATGAGTGGTTCATTCTGAAATTACATGTAATAGCTGTGGCTGCTACCTGCTCTAAGTGTACTAAGCAACTAAACCTACAGACTATTTTTTTAAGGTTATTTTGAATACTGATGGCATGAAGATGTTCAAATAACAAAACATCAGTAGCACACCCACTGCCTGTAGGAATATACCTGTACTTGGTGTGGGTTAGTCTGATTATTTAGGGTATAAATGGTCCAACTTCTTTCAAAATATTTATAAACCCAGGGGGATTTTTCTTAAATACCTCTTATGTACGGTGTAGTTTCTTGGCAAGATGGTGATTTTGAATTAAGAACATTACCAAGAAATTGAACTGAAGTTCAGTGCTGCATCTTGCAGCTCTGTCATTAGCTCAAGAGAGACAGGGGTAATCCCTTGTGCATGCAGTGCAACCTATAGCCCCTTGCATTTTCTGTGAAAAGGCTGCGGCTCTCCTAAAAACAAATTAAATTAGCATGTGTGCACCCTTAAACAGTCCAGATATGTAAAGCATAATTCTCCTGATGAGAAAACGATCACCATAACATTGAGACCCCAGTGTCTCCCAGTAATCTCCCACATACATCTCATTGAGCATGACCTTTTCAGTATAAATTTTAAATTCAGTCTTTTCATTAGTGTCCTCTCTGTGTATTATGTCTTGCAAGTTGGAGAAAGTTTTAAGGCAGTGAGTGTTGTGACAGTGGCTGTTAATTGTAGTAGCAAGAAATGTGCATGCCATATCAAAACAAGTGAGAACGGGGCAGAAAGAGGAGAAGCCTGAAGGGAGGAAACTTCAAAGTGAATGTGAGCACTAAAAGTACAAAACCTGCAGTTATTGTTACAGAGGAGTAGAACTGACAAACTGAGTTGTGTCCCCCCCATTAGAGAGTAATATGGAAGCATTAGGAGCCAAACTATATTAATTCCTGAAACTCATTTTGCTCTGAAGGGAGTATTTAATTGTCTCAGAAGAGGCGAAGAAGAGCGAGCCATTAATCTCAAAAAGATGCCGAGCAATGGCTGACTGTTGAAGAGAGGTAGTACAAATACCTGAAATACTGTGTTGCTCACAGAGTTGCACTGCATATTTAGTACCAACCATAATTTTGTAGTTTAGTAAGAAAAATTAGAATCATGAAGTAAGTAGTTGGAGTAGGCTACTAAGACTTTCTGCTTGCCATATTTTGAGAAAAAAAGATAATGATCCAAAAATTACTTCACTGATTCAGATGAAGCATACCAGAGACATCAAATTCTATCAAATGGATGTGATCAGAGATTAGAAGAAGAGCACTTTTGCTGCAGCTCTGTTTTTAAGTGTAGCAGCACCAGAGAATCAAAATAGAAGAGCAAAAGGTAGTGGTTCAGGAATTGTACCCTTATAGATAGAAATAATGCTATTATTTTGATTAAGACAAAAGGAGGTGCTTAGGGAAAAGAATTTTGGGTTTTTGGTTTTGTTTTTTTTTTTTTTCAGAAATGGCCTAAAAATACCTGTAGCAAAATTGTAGCTCAAATGTGACATGAATTTGTGAATAAGAGAATTATAGTTTTGTTAAACATTTCTTCTTTTCTCATCTGAGTTTCGATTTCTGTGGGTTAAATGAAAATGCTGATACTGAAAAGGCACAGTGCTTTCTTGAAGGCTAAAAATAAGAAGAGGTGATCTGTATCTTCAAGCAATGTCATCAGTTTTTAGAAGCATTCTTATTTCTATGTAAGGCCAGTTATATCATGCTCCTATTCCCCCTCTTTTGTACTCCCTGGTTGTTTTTTTTTTTTTTTTTTTTTGTTTTTTTTTGTTTTTTTTTTTTTTTGCTTTCTGGGTAAGTTAAGCTTGCAAAGTGAGTAACAGAAGACTGCAGCAGGTGTCCATTTGGATGGGCTTGGACAAACAGAAACTTCAGTTGTAGAAAACAGGTATGTTTGTGGGGGTGGGAAGTGTTTCATTTAGATATTTGGGGTTTTGCAGGGGTGTCTGTGAAGGGGGAGAGAAAGTGCATTCTAATTTTGAAATTGAAACACTGTTTTAATGATGGTTTGCATGATGTCACTTGGAGAATCACTTCACAAGGTTTAAATAACATTATTAAATGGTTAAATCCCCATCAAAGAAATGCAGTAGTAAAAAAAGGAAATCATCAGAAATACAAGAAAATGGGAGTCAGGACTCTGTTCTACTTTACATTGTGGTAGGTAGTCCACTTTTATATGGAGATCTCACAGTTAAACAGAGATTAATAGCACCACAAAAATAATGGATGCTTGGGTGAATTTTAAAGTATTTCTTTTCCTATGTGTTTTACTATTTACTGAGTACTTTTTCTAGTGATTTACAAATATCTAAATGAATTTTGAGAGAAAATGGGTGGGAATGGGGAGATGTTTTAAGCAGCACTGTGTTGCGTGTTTGTAGGTTTCAGCCTTTCTTTGGCTAAAGCTAAGTTTTTATTTCTTAATGTCCATGATTCATCTAACCAAATTCTCCTTATTAACACTAGTTTCCAGCAGTCAGTTACAGATTTGCTCTGTGGGATCCATTAGTTAGGTTTGATAAGAGCCCTCCCATTTTTCTCTCTTCCTGTGTGTCTGCTTTTTTCTGCCAAATGAACAAAATTTTATGTGGTTACTAAGAAATTCTTATTCATGGTTCCTTTTGCATGCAACATCTTTGCTGTTTTTCTTAGTTATTGAGTGTGTAAAAATTCAAAGCTTCCAGGCTTATCTGGGGGTTTTGGAAGCAACAATAAGAGGTAAATCCTGAAGTAGATTGGATTAGGGTATGAGCAATACCAGACACAGATGCTAGCAGAATTACATGAATGGAAAGGAGAAGTTGCTCAGATATAAGGCAAAAGAAAAATACATGTTCTGCAGTTGTATTGGAATTTTCATGCTGGTGGTTGAAGCTGTAAACTTATATTTAAAATTTTAACCTCAATTTAAAATTAACCTGTGTGTGCTACCGGTATTAGCATTTTCAATTCCGTGTTTATAGAGTCATTAATAGCTACTGTGTTTAGTCCTGAGTATGCAGTGTTTTCCCTGACTCAAATTACGCTGTTCCATGTGCATGACTCTTTCCAATGCAGAAGGAGGTTAGATCCTAGGCTGTGTTCTTGATATAGCAGAGAGCACATTGCTTCTTGCCACTTGTGTGTTATGTTCTGTTATGTTCTCTCATAAACTGTTTTTATGGTGAAAGTTAGGGTCTTGATATGTTCTCTGTTCTCCAATTGGTTTTATCTGCTGCTGTCATAACAGTCTTACCTCTGCAGACAGTTGCATAGATAATATTTGGAGATCAGAATTCAAGCTCACCCAGTGTCATCCAGGAATTAAGGGCTATTTGATAGTCCTGTCTGTGGCTCAGGTGCCAGGGAACTCTCATCTCTGGTTGACAGACTTTCTAGCATCGTAAAAAAATTTCTCAGGGGAAATCTGGGTATGGAAGGCTTTCCAAATAAAAATGTTGAAAAGCCTGGGCAAAGTGCAGTTTGAGCCCTAGTGGAGATTCAAGTCATTGACTGTTTGCTAACGACCATGCAGTTCAGGTCTGAAAGATTTTAATTTTTTCTGTTACTGGGCTTGGTAAAGAAATAGAAAAAGCTTTTGTCTTCATGACATGGGTGCTTATGTGCACTATGAAGAATAATATTAAATGTTGCAGCATTGCTTTTCTTATGTCTACTCTAATCTTTCATATGAGAACAGTTTAACAAACATACTGTGTGTATTGTAATACTGTGCAATTGTAGTGTTAACTGTATAAATAAAATTAAAGGCAGTTTCATCTCCCCAGGTGATTCACTGGTTTATTAGTTAAGGTAGTCACTTTTACTTTGTTGGGGTTTTGGCTTCTTTTGTCCACTATATGTCAAGAGAAACAAAAATATTTCACAAAGAAGCTAAGAAAGGAACATGACACTTTATATAAATACAGTTTGTACTGACTGCAGCATTTCTTTATCTCCTCTTTCATACCAGGACTGCTTCTCAGTTCTGCCTGCCTGTCATAAGGAAAGGTGAGGTAGATATACTAAAAGTTCTGTGCCTTAGGTGCTTTAATTACTTATTTTGCCTAACAGATGGATTAACTGTTTTAAAGCCTGATTATTTCCTTCATTTTATCTAGGGTAGATGAGGGCAGAGACAAAAGAATAACAAATTGGGTTGCTGTGTGGAGCACTGATCAATAAAGTGTGCTGTCCATTTGGGTAATGGACATCTCTGTCATATCAGCTGTTAAAGAATTCAGTGGAGATGGGTCCCCATAGATCTACAAACCATACACCATCCAACATAACAGCCATTACTCTACACCCCTAATACATGGAGGTAAATCTCAGCAGCTCTGTCTTTGAGATACTGGCTGCTCTCATTGGCTAAATTGCTCCTTTTTGCTTTGAACCACCTTTCTTTTGGATGCAGCACTTTTTTCTTGGAAGTAAAGATACATTCATATACATCCTTGTGCTGGTTTGTTTAATAGAATTGATAGCTCTTCAGTTTTCTTGTAGACAAAGTAAGTAAGAGTTTTCTTTTAAGAAGACTGGCAAACAGCTTTTTCCTCCCACTCAGCAGTTGTGAATAGCTAGTGTTCACAACTCCCTTCAGCAGTTGTGAATAACTAGTATGAGAGAGTCTAGTGACTTTTCAAGAGTCTGCTGGTGTCTGAAGGTGGTGGCTACACCTGCCAAGTTTTTTCAGCTGGAATTTCACTGTCACCTTAGGTGAAGTACATAAACGAATGACAGACATTGGCTGTCAAGTGAATCTTCCCTGGTATTCATCACAGAAATCCTTCCCTTCTCATGAATGGTCATATTTTTTGAAGTGGCACTCTCCATGGCCTCTTTGCACTGCACAAGGTACAGGCAGAAGGCTGAATCAGTTTTGTCCTGATGCTCCCCATCTTGTAGAATTTTCTAAAGTTCTTTTCTAAAAAGTCCATGCTCTGGTATAGTTAGGTCAGCTCATGAAGATCACACAGGAGAAAGATTTCCCTGGTAGACAGCTGAAGACTTCTGTGTATCTCCTCATCCTCTTAAGTTAATGATTCTGTGATATCATTGAACCTTAAGCAGTTTAAATAGTTTGATGTCAGCATAATGCCAAAAAGATGTGGTGGTTTTTGTGTTAATTGTAATACATTGTTTTAATTTCCCTCATACTTCTTGATACATGTTGAGGTAGAACATCCAATTTTCTGTGTACTCTTATTAATGATATGCTGTAAAGACCTCTGGATTCTTCTTGATGAATTAGCTGGTGTGCATCAGTGCATGAAGAGTGAAACATCATATGTGGCTTTCTCTGTTCTGCACTGAGGAGTTGAATCTAAAAGAGCTTTCATGAACTTTACACTTGCATTTCTGTCCAAATCCTTCCATCTTCTGTGTTATGGAGTTCCAAAAAATGTTATCTTTTCTTCCTGTAATGCTTTCTAGGTAATGCTAATTCTTCTCAAATAGTCTACAGTAACGCACATCTGCTAGATCCATTCTCAAACGTATTGTTATGAAGAGCAGATTTTGATTGGGCAGTCAGATGCAGATCATTAATTTTCATCACTGCTGTTTGACTGTTAATGAACTTGTTACCCAAATGACAAGAGTGATTTTACCTATCAAATGTTCTACATATCCCAACAGGCTGCTCAGTTAGGGGTAACAGGCTGCAGCAGGGGTAATTGTCCCATGTAGTACTCACATTCTGTTGCTTTGGTTTTTAAGTTTACCTTCTAACCACTTCTTGTACTCCTTTCTACAATAATTTTTCTTATCCAGGAGCCCTAAAACAAATCTGTCTGCATACTTCATGCTCCATGTCCCCTGAGCCTACTCAATATACTAAGGGTATACTAAGGATGCCTAAGGACTGCCTGTTTGCCATTGTGTATTTCTTAGCTGTCTCTTAGTTTGAGGAGCCTCACTCGCCATTGTTATTTACCATATACAAATGTGGCAACACACTTAAAAGAGTATAAAACCAATGTGAACAAAAATAGTATCCTAGCATGACAAGTTTAGGTTATGTGTGGATGTCTGACAGCTCACAGAACTGTGGGAGTTCTTGCCTCTGATATGCTTTTAAGGTCAGGGGTTGTGTCAAAGCACATTCTGAAAGGACAGCCTTCTTGTGATTCTTTAGCTGATAGTAGTCTCTGTCTCTTTTGCTGCAGCATGCAGTTTTGTGCATTTGATATGCATGGTGCATATTACACTCTCATTTTTTAAACTGTTTGTACTCAAAAGAGAACAGAAGAATGGTGTTGTGGGTCCTTTGGCTAAAATAATGTTGAAAATAATTTCTTTTACTTTGCACTCTGTAGCAGACTTCATGCATAAGATTGGACAAGCCACTTGTTTTTCTGCTTCTCAATTTTCTGTCTGGTAAAATAGAAATTACACTAACTTATTCCTTCCCCCAACAGTAGGTTGGGACAGTTTATTGATTCTTGTGGTAATTGACTGCTAAATATGAGACTGGAACTATCCAAATAGCCAGATGATCTTAAATCTGATACACTGACGAGACAGTCCCAGCAAAAAAGCACCCCTTTCCCAAAGCAGTAAGCAGTATTCTGCAGCGCTGAGTCAGAGCTTTTGAATCTTAAATTATGAAATGTCTTCATTAAAAAAAAAACCAAACAACAAACAAACAAACAAACGTTCCTCTCTGCACCCCACCCTGAGACACGTCTACCTCCAAACCTCTTAACCAGATAACTCAAACTCGGCTAGTAAAATCTAAACGTTTATTGTAAAAAAATAGGGAGAAAGTGAGGCTTAGGATAAATTTGTCCTGGAGTTAGAACCCTGCAGTGATTTTATGATGAAGAAATGAATGGTGCTAAAGACACCCTCGAATAGTTACACTGAATTTTCTCATTAAAAAACGTGATATCCAGTAAAAACTGCCTTTCCTTATGGTTTAGCTTGTGGATTCAATAGAGTATAAAAAAGGAGTAATAAAAGTGAAATATTTGTGCATTTGGTTTTGGTCTGCTTTTCACTGGAGTATATTTTTCAGCTGAGTGCAGTGCTGTTTTTCAGGTAACATGCATCTACTTTTGCAGTGCCACTTTAGTAAGTAAGTATAATAAGAGTTTGCACATAAAAAAAAAGAATTTCAGCATTGTAATCTCGAAAATAAAGAAGCATGCAAGTAATAATTCCAGGTACAAAACCAGGATTTTACATGTCAACTGTAAGATTTTTACATATCTGTAAGTTTTAATTATTGGGTGTAATACTGTATTGGATGCTATTTTAAGCATACACAAAGGGTATTTCTTTTACTAATTATATATGTGGCAAATATTAAGCTTTTTTTTAATATTACCATGGGAACTATTACTGATCCCTATATATATTACAGAATTTATTTTCATAAGAGAATTAACAAGTTTAAATGTAATCTCTTTTCTATTACTAGGACCTATTTATATTGGCAAAATCAAATTTATGGCAGAAGAGCAAATGAAAATATGGCTGTTAAAAGCATAAAATCTCCACACTGGGAATTCAGACTTGAGTTTTCATTGTGAATGTCAAAAAGAATCCTAAATACAAGTGTTTAAAAGTTCAATTTAGATTTATATGCCTGCATTCCAGCTTACGTTAGCTCAGCTGTAAAATAAAATCATTATTATAGTTTTATTACAGCTAAGCATTTTGGAGGCATTTGTGTGGTGTTCTTCTGCAAGTGCATTTAGAAGAGGCTGCACATAAATTCACTTAATGATGACTGCAGTGCAAAATCAAAAAGTTTTTTGTTTACCTTGCAGAGCACAGTTGCTCCATGCAGCATATAGCGTGAAAATTATGACATGTCAGTATTCTTTGCTTTGCTGTTCAATACATTTCTATAATTTATGGAATGCTGTGGTTATCTGGGGTTTTTTAGTTGTTTGTTGGTTGCTTCCTATACCAAGGAAGGGTCTGTTTAAAATTCAGGACTTTGTTGTGAGTGACCTTGTGTTATCCTTTTTCAAAGCAGTCTCCCTGTGGTGATGATTTGACATTATATTGGGTGGTACTAGCAGGTTTGGGTCAACCAGTTTTATTTGCTTATAAGAATATTTTCCAAAATAGAATAAAGTAGCTCTGATCATGATCCTTGGGAACACATGCCTTTTGCAGGTTAATAAATACTTCAAGTAATCATGTTTTCATTCTAGTATTTTTATTCTGTTCATGCTCTCCCTTTTCAGTTCTTTTCTCGTGAGAAATAATGTTCCATTTACCTTATTTGGAATTTCAATTGCCATTTTTATTTCTAAAAAAAATTTAAAATGAAAAAGACTCTCCATGCTTATTTGTGATAATGTGTTGTTATCTGGAGTCAAATTTTGATAAAGTAGGTATAAGAAAAAATGGGAAAAATTGCTCAAGAAATTAATCTGGAGGTGTCGTCAATCTCAACTTTTGGGTACATTTTGGAGAACTTAATTGCACCAGTGACTGTGAAGCGTAGACTGTTCTGATGACAACCGAGGTCACTTGCTGGGGTGTAATATTTTTGCTGGGTTTGGAAAGACGATACTCTTGTTGATGGAAGTGAGCAGGGTTTCCTCCAAAATCTGGTAAGTGCTTACTTTATCTGTTGTGTGCAGGACATGCTTAATGATTAATGATGCTTACAGGTGTTGTTTCTAGGAGCTCCAGTTCAATGTATGTGACACACCAGTTGCATGTGCTAACTGCAGAGTTTAACTTCCATGTCAAGTGCTACTGACTCTTTATCTTCTGAGTGCATAGGACAGCACTGTGGAAGAAATAAAAGCAATGGAAAATCTTTATTCTTTAATATGCTATAACTGAGAGCAGTGTTCTCAAAGGGAGGTGACAAAAGCTGCAATGCTCTGAGAACACAGCCAGCTGCAGGAGAACAGAAAAATGTCCAGGGAATTTAAGACTTGCTATTTGCGTGGTAAAGGATGATAAACTTAGCAAAAATGGGTCCAAGAATTTTAGATGACTCCAGGTTTGTAGAAACAGAAAATCTGGTTATTGCCATTTGTAGCCCTATCACCAAGTGCGGAATAAATATTGTTTTTGCCAGTACTTACTGAGCTGGTGGAAATTTCTGCCTCTGTGGCTTTTGGTAGGGGGGGAGTGGGTTGAATTTATAGAGTTTCTTTTTTTAATATGTCTGCTAACATCCTTTTCTTAACTTTATGATGTTTATTTTAAACTGGGCTAAAGCACAGAGATTCTCAGGGTCTCAGCTTCTGGCAGCCTGTGTTTACATTTGCCCTTCATGACTGTGGAAAAAGGTTTGCCTGAGCATTAATCTCAATGCAGTGGTGTTTGCTGAAGTCTGTAGTTGAGTTGTGAACTGCCCCATTCCCCTCAGTTATGATACAACTAAATTGAACCATCTGCTGTGTAGAAGAAGAGTCACTGTTAGAGAAGCAAGCCTGTCAATTCTGAAGATTTTTTCCTCAGTCTTTGCAATACACACTATGAACTTTTGCCTTTTAATATGAGAAAGAGACTCCCAAGGACTGCCTTTGCAGCTTTCAGGAAGGTTAGCTTTTGATATTTTAGGGGGCCAGAAAATGTTCCTTGATTCACTGTGGAGCAAAAGCATTCCTGTGCCCTTCCACCACCCCTGCTGGGAAGATGGGAGTTTAGTGTGCAGTGGCTTTGCAGCTTCAGTTACATCCTTCCACCCTTCAGAATATTTGCTGGACTGAGAAATTTCATCAGAGTTCGGATTTAAAGTACATGTTACCAATTTGTGGCACAGTTCAGAGTCTGTTAATATTCACAAGTGAAAATCTATTATATAGCAGCACAGGCTTGATTGCTTTCATGTCTGAGCTCTTAGAAACTGAAATTCTATGACAGCTCCAAATATCACATTCTAATGAGATGTTTCCAGTCTAGGAGCATATAATAGCCTTTTAAAACACACTCTTTAGTATAAAAATTATTTTCTACTTTTAAATTAATGGCTATGAGTTTAATTCACCTTCTCTAAACAGTCTGTGTTTGATTGAAGACAATGAGTCAGATTCTCACATATTACTAAAACTATGCATTAGAACACTATAATTGGGATGATTCACACTGATGTGTCTTTCTTTGATATCACTGTACCAATTGAAAATCCTGAAAAAGTAAACAATTTAATTAAAAAAAGATAATTAGGAAAAAATCTAATGCCTCAATATCTGATTTGACTAGTGGTAGCAAAATTAATTCTTGAAGCAGATTCAGTGATATTTCATCTGGTGTTTGGTTTATTTTAGAGACATAGATTTTACTGGAATTGAATGGTATTTTGTTCTGGTGGATATGTCTACTAACATTTTTGCAGTATCAGCCATTTCATTCTAGAGAGAGTGGTTTTTGTTTCTTAAAAGATGAAGAAATTGATGTAGAGAAGGGAGCACCTGTTGGACATTTCTGTAAAATACTGATGGCAAAGGCAACTCTATAGTAATTGCATATCATGTGACTTCTGACATGAGCATTATGAGAGTCATCTAGCCCCTGTAACTTATTTCTGATAATGATCAGTATACTAGGAAACATGTTTGTATTTTTTTCAAAATTTTTCAGCTGTGCTGGCTGTTAGGTAGTTGCACATATAAGTATTTTCATCCAGTCATAATATTTGATCAGAGAGGGAAGTGGTCACCAATGTCTTTCTCTAAACCTTTTCCAGATGGAATGTGCTCAATATTCAAATAGCATAATTGTATCTGTAATGCAGGTATCAAAACAGAGAACATAAAATATGATCAACCAGAACCTTTATCAGGATTTGCAAGTGTACGGAGGGAAGGAAACACATTAATGCGTTAAACTTTAGATAGCATATATGGAAGGTAAGTTAGATGTGCTGTTCCAGCTGCACCTGAGTCAGGTTAATGGGGTTATTTTATCTAATTGTGGTGTTGTCATTTCTGCATGTGTGACTACCCTCCAGCCTGCATCTCTCTGTTTTTTAAAATGCTACTAAGTGCATAAACTAACCCAGGTGATACTGAGGAATTAGTGGCTGCATACTGGTTTAGGTTGAAAGGCTGGAGGAGTTTTCCTGTGGTGGAGAGCTGGAAGCAGGGACTGAATGACTGACTCAGCTTCAACATCTCATCATTCACATGGTCTATTCAACAACAATATTTCTTAAACAACCAGGCACTCTAGTCATATGAAAGAAGACCATATACAGGCAGGATTAAAGTCCGTTAGGAGAAAGAAGCCTCTCTCTTGTACCATGGGCCTCCCTGGAAAACACAGTAGAACTTCTGTTCTTCCATGTCACACATGGCAGCTGCTCGAAGAGAAATCTGCCATGGTGACCATCTTCCTTCCATGTCCAGTGCTCTCACCACTGTCCATGGATCTAAACTACTCCTTAGGTTTTTTAAGAATGCTTTTCGCCCAGTTCCAAGAAGTGACCGCCTCCCACCCTTTGGGACACCTGTCCCCCTCATATTCACTCCACTGGGGCCTGGGGCTCAGGAACAGAGATCCTTTGCTGAAAGCCGAGAGTTCTAACACACCCTCCCCCTCAGTCTCTGTTCCTTCGGCTTCTCCTCGCGGCCTTATCATTCCTGGCGTCTGGCCAAGCGCCTCTCCCAAGGTGCAGTCTCTGCATTAATGGAAGAAACTGGCTTCGCCCGTGGCTATGTCAGAGGAAAAGTCCGGCCCAAAGCCACTCCAATCATCTCCTCCATCTCGGGTGCTCTATCTGCTGGTATTCTTTCACTTACTCAAACCTTCTTCATCTTTCCCCTCCTCCATCCCTTCTCTATTTCCAGCTGAGGAGGATCAGTGTTTTTACAGCTTCTATTGTTTCAACACTAAAAGGTTTAAAAGCACAGCCTGTCCTGGCAGCGGCTGGGCACCTTGCCCTCCCCCCTTCTCCTCCCGACCGCTTTATCTTTCTCTCCAGGGGGGCTGCCTAAACCATCTCAGGAACTCTTCCACCCCTGCATCTTGCAGCGGCTCCGGCTTCTTCCTCTCTCTCTCTCTCCCCCCCTCTCTCAGGCTGCATGGCCTCCCCTTCTCCCACCCAGACACAGCTGGGGGGGGAGAGGTCCAATCTGCTCACCTGCCGGACTCCAAAGAGGAAGTCTCTCTGGGAGTGCTCTGCTTTTAACCCCTGTGTGTTCTCAGAGGCGTATCCAAGTCCCCAGTGGCCACACCAAGTGCCAATCTGAAATTTGGCCACTGATTGGTTTGACCATAACTTCCCAAAACCTCACTTCCGGGTCAAACCATGACAAATATTGTCATATTTCTTCTTAAAGTCAGCCCTTTTAATTATGATTTTCGGGTAAGAAGAAATGTATAGAACTCTCTGGTGTTTCAGCAACATAATTCCTCTGCTTGCTTATGCTCACAGTATATTTTTAAAAATTTTTGAATTGTGTTCATGAGATACTATATGCTGTTTTGACTGAGAGGAAATGTGGCCTGTTTTTGAACACTGTGGCCCATAATTGAACCAGTTTGCATCTTTTACGTTTAGACTATTGATGTTAAGCTGACAGCCCACAATTGTTTTTACAAAAAAAACCCAAATAGCAAACAAATAATGGTATGATGTTTTAAAGATTAAATTTATTTTATTTATATGTTGTATTGGAATACACAAAAGGGCATCTTAAAACTGAATTAAAGTGCTTATTTTTTTTTGTAGATAGGTAAATCCTGGTTTCAGAGATACTGGTGTATGTAAGATGAACAGCAGTTTCTTTTGGAAATGAGTCCTTCATCCTTGTTTTTCCTCCCTTTTTATTTTCTTCAGAAACTGGGCTATTCAAACACCTTATACCTTATGCAAAGGTATAAGGTGTTTGAATCTTTCTCAGCAGTCACAACTCCTGTTAATCAACAGTCTTGCAAGTAAAAAAAAAAAAAGCCTGAAATTACATAGAAAGTGAAATTTCTTCCAACTGTGGCAAGAAAAAAATATTCAAATGTTTTTAGTGCTTATGATCTGCAGGGAGTAAGGTTGGTGCACAGGCAGCGCACTGAAGGGCAGTTTAGGAAGTCTACTAAGAAAGTATAGAGAATAAACTAAAAATTTTATGTTTTTATTTCCCATAAATATGATAATAAGTCAGAGTGATGCTGTATGAAAAGAAAGGAATGGAAAGAAATTCCAGAACAGAAATTTGGATTGATAATACGCATAAGAATTTATATTAATACTTAATAAATACTCAAGAAAAGGAAAGTGACCCCATGTTTATCTCTCAATTTTGTTTATACTTTTCATAATTATGGTGCTTTGGAAGTTACTTAATTCTGAGCATGCATACACTATGCAAGAGTGACTTACTAATTTTTATTTGCTGGCATGCAAAACATTAGGGCTTTTAAATTGCAGATGAAACTTGTGTAATTTGTTTTAAAGTGGACAGTTCAGCATTTTGGAACTAATTATTTATTATCTTTACACATGTGAATGTCCTCTTTATCTTCAAGCCCCATATGATAGAAAACACAGATGTAGTAAAGGCCTTTGTGCCCTTGCCATATGAAATCTCAGACTATTTCTGTAGCTTAAAAACTATTTTTAAAAAATATTCCAGTATGTTTTTTGTAACTTTGTAATTTCTGTATTTACCGAAAAACAAATTATTTATAAATTGCCATCCAAGAAATATGCAAATATATTCAGGAAATAATTTTTTCTGTATTAAGCTTTTTCTCCTTCTTTTTATTTCTAATAGCTACAGTGAACATCTTAAAAGCATTCCTGGATATCCTGATCTCTGTAAATGACTTATGCCTTTGACAGCCTGTGGCAGGACTGTAGTAATTGGCACTGTTTAAATAATCTGAAACCACTCTCCTCATTCCTTGTTTCCTTCCATTCTGAGTCCAGGCATATATTCTTGAAAATCAAAGTAATGAAAATAGAATTATAGTCACCAAAATTATGTAGAAAGTTGAAACTTTAAATGACTGTGAATTGGAATTGCTCTCTTACAATAAGGGTTAAAGAACTTAGCGGGGGTAGAGGAGAAACCAGGAGATACATTTAGTTGATTTTTGTTTGTAATCCCTTAACAGTCCATGCTACCGCTATAGATTGTCATTTGCCAGCCAAATTAAAAGCAGCTCTGTCCTTCTTCATCTGCATACAGGCTAAGTAGCAAATCTCATTTGTTATTACAAAGGGATTTATTTCAATGGAGAAATGAAGCAGGGGGTTGACAGATAAGGGCACTTAAGCCCTTGGAGCATTACAGCAAACTTGTAAAATGTGGGCACTGAGCATGGTAAGCTTTGCCTGCTTTGTTACCAATAGAGCTTGCTGAGAAAATATGATGTGGCCTGACCTGTGGTCTCCTTTCAAGCTTTTCTGGAAGCATCAGTTCTTGCAGAAAGCCTGGTCTGCAGGTGTGCTACTGAGATTTCCTTCTGCTTATCTTTGTAAACAAGGACATGCTGCTTCCAGTGACATAATCTATGGGATATGCTTTGCATTCAGGTGCATGCATATAAGCATTCAAGTGCATGCATGTAAGCATGTAAGCACTTTTTGTTTGTTGCGTCTTTTGTGTTGCATCTTGTTTTGGGACTTAGAGGAGATTTCTTCATTGCAAACCTCTCTGTTTGGTAGGCAAATTTAAGTGACTGATAAAAACATCTGATGGGTTGATCCTTATGAAAAAGGATAATTCATGTAACTGCCTTTTGGCTTTCCATAGTTGTCTCAGAAACATTGTAGCTGATATAAGTAACTTCCTCCACCACGTCAGAATCAGACATGCTGCAATGTCTGTGCAATGACCTGTGCAATGAGTCTTTACTGTCACTCACATGGTTGTGGGAGGATGAGCATATTTCTAAAAATCTAAATTTCAAGCTCCAAGAAAAATTTAAAATACTGAGCTTCTTCTCTGTGCACCTCCCCTAAATAGAAAGTAACTTTTTGTTCTGATTGTGGAATGGAAAAAAATCCCCAATATTGCATTTGCATCATGGCAGCTGGATTTAGTGTTTTGTTTTTGACAAATGGATGAATCTTCTAAGGGGATGTGTTTGAGTAGTGGCAGTATGGAAGGTAATACTAAGCATGTTCGTGCATAAATTGGCCCAAGTAACTAAGAAAAGTACTGGCACGAGTTTTACAAAATGATGTTCAATAGAAGTATGTTGCACAAGTTTAGGGTTGTTACAAAGTTAATTTAGACATTTAAGAATGTAAGACATTCCCTAAAATTATATGTGTATACGTCCTGTTGTGTTAGCAGTATTTTTTCAGTTTGAAAATGGTGATGACTGCAGTCAGTTGCTGTTATTTTTAGGTTCAGACCAACATTTGTTAAATGATCTGAGGAAATTTCTATAACTGATTGTGTGTCTTGCAGTCTTACTTTTTCAAAATAGCACTGGTAAATCATCTTCATAGATGATACGTTTCTATTCAGCTTTAGCTAGTCCACCACCTGCTTTAAATACCCAATAAAATACATGTGCCAATGTTACTAAGTGTAGAAATAGGATAAAACAATATCCAACCACTTCATACATCAAGACAGGAGTCATTTGGTAATGTCAGAACTATAAGAGGCATTAATACCTAATTCAGTTTGCATCATTTTTCCTTTAATGTACCCTTATTTATTTAATTTTAAACAGGTATGCTTATGTATACATATGTTCTATAAATATTTTTGTCGTGTCTGCCAGCCACACTCCTACCAGAATTAATAACATGGCTATGGGGAAGCTTCAAGTAATGGGCAAAGTCATGTAGTTTTTAGTTACATTAAGGAAATTTTATATAATTTTAGAGGTTTTCTTGGTTTCTCATGAGCTTACTGTAATTGGATTTGTGATAAATAAATAAATAATAGTAAAAAAATCTGCCTTGTCTCTAAATTATCCAGGGGTTAGAAAGTGATGTTTTTGCTGTGCCATGGAAATTTTTAGCTGCAAAGGGTTACAAGAAATCCATTAAACAATTAAATCTATTATATTTTTGCATGATGAAGTTAGGCTGGGTTCAACACTAAAGGAATGTGGAACAATGTGGAACAGATTTTTTTTTTTAATTTGGAAATAGAGACAAATTTCTCTAGTCATTTGAAGCTGCTCAGAGACTTGAAATGTCGGGAAAGATGCAATAGCTGGGATTAATGTACAGGCCAGAAATGCAGTACTCAGAAATGAATGGTGAATCCAATTAACTGCACCAACATGACCACCATGTATGTAAATAAGCAACCAAGATGTGGAGAACAAAAGAAGTATAGTGGAAATGAAAACGTTAACTAGTTAACAAATTTTCAGAAATTAATTAAAGTTTTTGGGTTTCTTTAATGACTGTGCCTCAAAATAGTTTTGTCATTTGTTGCTGCAGTATGGGAAGGATTTTGGGAAGGATTTCTTTTTTTGTCTCAATTCTTTCATGCTACCTCAGTATGTCTTGGTAAGTTTTCCTTATAAACTATGGCCTTTAAACCAGCTTACCTGCTAAATATAGTTAAATATTTTGAAGTGTATGCTCCAGTGTGGGCCAGAGACTTGGGAGGAGGGGAAACCAAGGTCTTACTAAGAAACTTAAAAGCATTATGATTGCTTGTATAACTAACCTCCTGTAGCTCATGATTACTCATGCTATGGAAGTGGAGTAAAAGTGAATTTTTAGGAGAAGTATCACAAACCCCACGCATTCTTTATCAGTGTCAAATCAGATTGGGTGAAATTAGTTTGAAAAAAATGTGCTTTAAACCTCTTAAAAATTAACCTTCAGGTGGTGACCTTGGCAGGAATGCTCCTGGTAGTGCAGTGGGACGGGTCCATGGCAGTCAGTGTGGTGTGGAGTGCACAGAGGAAACAGGCCTTTGTACCATCTTGAGGGAAGGTCTTGTGATTTGAGCCATTATCTTGAACCTGGTAATCAGGGCCGGTAATACCTCATGTGGTCTGTGTCTGTGAAAGCTGTCTGCAGTGCATATCAAGAACTGAAGAACAATCTCTTGGTTTATTCCATTTATAGTAGTTAGTGACAAGCCAGCTGTGGAATTTGCAAGCTATATCAACTAGCTCATACAGAGAGGGATAACCCGGAGTGCGTTCCAAGAGGGCAGTTACTGTTGTAATACAGTGACACTATGATTTATGAAATATATTACAAAAGTGCCACTGAAGAAGTCTGTTGTTTGTATCTGTCTTTTGTGCTTACTTGGGTTGTCCTGGTGACATCCTGTCCCTCTACCTCCTGAAATACTTCTGTACCATGTTGGAAATTAATGGAAGCCACCTCTTTCTTTCCAAGAAGGATAAAACAAGCTATGAATGAGAAATAGGGAGAGACTGAGTAATTGAGTCACTGTGCTTTGTCACAGTTGCACTCGTTTTATCACACCTAACACAAGTTGAGCAGTGCTTAAGAGTTCAAAGGAGAAAAACAGTCCTTACTCTGGTATCATTTAGTTTCAGTTCCAGAGCTGCTATAATATTAGAATGCTTCTCAGGAATGACCCTTTTTTTGGTTTTTGCTTTCAAAGAAAATATCCAAATGGTTCTGTTTAAGCATGACGCTGTTTTTCTTTAACCCCAAGCATTTTCAGCTAGCCTGTGAAATAACTGTGGCACTTACTTAAGATCTTAATTTCACTTTTAAGAGGTATACTCTTATTTTTTTATTCTTTTTTTCCTATGCTACATGCTTTTCCAGGAATGCCTGTGTTTTGCCAAAAAATAATTACCTGTCTAAGTTTTCTGACAACATTTTTTTTAAAATAAAAGTATATTAAAAAACCCTGACTTTTCTCTCTCTGGCATGAATTTACTCATAGGATCAAATTCATGCTTTCTTTTGTGGAACTTTGTTGCTGCACTTTCCTCTGCTTTGTTTCTATATCACATCTGAACTACGCACAAGTGTTTCACAACAGTAGGTGAAATGAAATAGATTAAGCCCTACCCACAGAGTCCAGTCCCAAAATAGGAGTGCTCCCCTTGTCTCCCATACTGAACAAAGCCCCAGATCCTTTCTGGACTGAAAAGGCCACCTGTTGGTGAGTGGGGAAAAGATGAAGTAATTCTTTGGAAGATAAATGTACCAAGACTCTGTGATTTTAGTATTTTGGTTTTTTCTCAATTTCTCACTTGAAACTTGCATGAAAAAAAAGAAATAAACAGGAGCTTTCTGTGCAGTAATGGTACCCTATATGTAAATGGTGCTGCCACTTCCTTTGTAAAATACTTTAGAGTCATATTAGTTAAAATGTTAAAATATTATTTTTATTCCAAGTCTAGTGCCTAAGGTGACTTCAGTAAAATAGAATGACTAATTTTTTTTCCTTGCAGCCTACCCTTGTTGAAACTTTAATTACATTTATATTATTATTGCTGTAACCTGTGTAGAGATTCAGTAAGGCTTGAAAAGTATAGTCAATATTTCTTGTCAATAGTTCTGTTTGTTGAAGGTATACATTTGAACACTGAATAGGGCCGTTTTTCCTTTGCTAAACAGACACAGCTGTCTTTAAAATGCTAGCTGAATTTAGATGCCACTTGAAGTGTAGTGTAATGAGTTACACCATGCCTTCAGTACTGCAAGGAGGAGTTAAAACAGCTATGGAAGTAGACAGGCACATACACAGGAGGTCAAATCCATGGAATCACATTATAAACCATTGTTACAAGCATGCCTGTGGAAGCACTTTCCTGTCTTTAACCATACATAGAATCAACCCACGGACTCCACAAGACACGGTTTAGAAAGAGCTAGAAAAAAGGAGAATCATCTGCTTCCCCCAGTTGTGTTTCTTCTCCTTCCCAGTGCCCAATGTGACTAGGGACTGAATGGGGAGCCATTGAGAGCTGCTGATCTTCCACTGATGCACTGGGCTGTGTTTGTGTGAGGCTGCAGTGAGCACAGAGGGTGGGATATGCTTGGAATGAGCCTTGTCTAGCTTTAGACTATGGTTTCCTGTCTCTGTCACACTTTATGAAACCCCCGTTTTAGCACTAAGGTTATGGAAGGATTTAGAAACTCAAGCCTGTGTACCCTTGCCCAGTCTGCTTTTCTCAACAACTTTATTGCTCTGGTAACACATACAGCAAATTCCCACGTGGAATCCCAGGCATGTATGTACAGCAGTAAGATGCGTGCTAAGAACTGACAACAAAGCTAGCTTTATGAAAGGGCCTTGGAAATGCAGGGAGTTCTTTATTTGCATGATATGTCTTACCATCCTGTTTTCTAATTGGTACTAATTGATGGAGTATGTAATTTGCAGTCTTTCATCCACCCTAAGTTCATGAGGGTTTGCTTGTTACATTGTTCAGCCTACTGGCTGCCCGTCTCTTATTAGGCATGATCAGTACTCGGAGTTTGCCACTCCAGTGATGTGTATGCATTAGCAGCTCTCCTAGAGGCACCAAAGGCTTGTCAATCACTGTGACCTCCACAGCCCTCTAACAAGCCCAGCAAACAAGGCATTGAGGTCCACACGGGTTTTTGTTTTTTTTCTTTTTATTTTTCAGTTAGGCTTTCTGGCGTGAGTTTCTCTAATTATTTGAAAGTGTGTGCAAACACTGAAGGAGAATTAGGAACATTGAGTGGGGCCTATACTTTTATTAGAAGAGTCTTGCTTTTCTAAATAGATTTCAAACATATTCTTTACTCTTTAGACCGTTAACCTTTCATCTCTCCTGTAGCAGAAATTCTGCTCTGAGATATGCTAATTTGCTATTTGTAACATTCTGAAGTAGAGGGAAAATGCCATTTGCAGTGCCCTCATTAAAAATTCCTTTATCCAGATTGTATACTTTTTTGCATTCTGGTTTGTTACATTTTTTATTCTATAAAACCACCCATCTAGACCCCTTCTCCCAAAAAAACCTCAAACAAAAACCACCCACAAAAAAGCCTTTAAGACAATCTCAAAGTAGATGAGTCTTTCCCAGGCTTAAATTCAGCATGAAATGTCCCCTGGCTTAATTTACTAAGACATATGACACAGAAGTCCCCCACCGTCTCCAGTCTTCCTTCAACCCATACTCCACTCTTGAACTTAAAAAGCCTTTTCCCACAGCTCTGTTACTGCTATTAAATAAATGTCTTTTATGCAAGACAGGATGTTATAAGGGAAGTGGGAGGCACAACAGGGCAAGGCTTGTGTGAAGAAATGTTGCCTCTGTTTCCAAAGCGACCTTCCTCTTTTCCTCTTTGGTTGGTCTCTGGGATACAGTAAGATGTTTGAGCCAGCTCTGGCTGTAGAAAAGGAGAGATCCTTCTACACCTGGATTGGTCTGCTCAGACATATTGCAGTTTGAGCAAGTGCAAGTTTCTCTGTATGACATTTTGCCACCAGTAGTAGTAGTGTCATGTTGTCACTGCAGTATCGGTGCTGGATTTCTTACAGCATGAGGAAATCGGTGCTGCCTTGTCTTCTCTTTAGTTGAGTTGAGACAGGAAAGTGAAAGGAGAGTGAAAATGTACTCTCTGGTCAAAACTGGGCAAATACCAAATTAGCTACCACTATTTTTGGTATGTGTGCAAGCTTACAGCTGCTATAAGAAGAGGGAAGGTGTTTGAATATCATGCTTTGAGGTGCTGTAGTTACAAGTCGTGGTCAGGCTAACAGTGGGGAGGAGAATTGCATTGAGCTGGGTAGATGGACTCTTCAAAGCATGCTGTTTTTTGTGGAGGAGATGTGCCTGTAGGATAACAATAACCCTTGCTGCTTCTTTGAGTTTATCCATCGAGACATATATGCAGCAGGATTTGTTAATTTTTTATGCTCTTTCCCTGACATTTTCTGTAAAAGACTCATGTTCAGAGCAGCTGTGAGCTATTCCAAGTTGTTTAGTGCCCAGATTTTATCTCAAGGGAGAAAATGATATCAGCTCCCCAAACCACTAAGTAACTTGAATAACTCTTGCTTTCAGTCTCCACCCACAACGCAGTTATTTTATCCCTAGTACTTCCTTCAATTGTTTTTGGTTTGTTTTATAGTAAGTAATGTACAAATTTTCTACCAACTTCTGTTGGACAGCTGAGCCAGACTTGTGTTTTTAAAACACTCTTTTGTGGGATTCCTTTCATTTTTTCAGAACAATCTTTTTATGTTTTTTTTTTTTTTAAATACATAATTTTAATACTTATTTGTGATTTTTTTATTTTCTTAACTGAGGTAATTTTTTTCATTTAAAATATATTGTTAAAAAGGGCATCAGCCATATGAGAGGAAAAGTAACACAGAGTAAAAATTTTAAGCCAGTGTACTTAAAAAAAATGTTCTCAGCATTAAAAGGCAGTCAGTCACTTGGGATACATTATGTTTAGTAAACTGGTTTGAAGAATTTTTAGGATATGTAACTTTTTATTTAATTTCTTAGAGCAAGGGCTTTGTTTCCCTGTCAAGGTAAGAGAATCATTTGTGTTATTTAAGTGCTGGAGGCAGTCATGTTCTTGGGCAAATTAATTTAGTTCTTCACATGTGAATGGTCATTTGTCAGTACTTTTGCTTTGTACACAGCTAAGTGAAAAATTAAAGCTTTGTAAATTAATTCAGTTTGCAGCACTGGTATGCGCTTCCTTCTGCTTACCCTGAAATAGCAAGGATAAAAGAGAGGAGAAATAATTATGGGCAAAACAGTAACCTTTTCTTCTTCTTCCAGACGTTCTTATAGGCAGAAAAACCCACACAAATTACTCCTTGCCTATCACATACATGGACATTTTTTTTAAGATGGATCTTTGTGGATTCCTAGGAGGGGACTCCCAATTTGTATTTAGTCTAAAGCACTCGGCGGGGGGAGGAGGGGGGCTCAGGAGGGGCATGCCAGAAGCCGTGTGCAATGGACTTCTTTTGTTTAGGTCTGGAATACTGACTGTTAGGGTCTCAACAGGGGAATGTTTTCAAATAGTTTCAGGGAAATCAGAAGGATTATTATTTTCTTTAATGATGCAGCAAAACGTACAGCTTAAACTAGGACATAAGGAGCAGAGCATCCAGTGACAGAAAAATGCTTTTTAAAAAAGTTTTTTTCTTGTTTTCTTGATTGGTTTGATCCATGCAACATGAGATGTGTTTTCTTTCCTCCCTCCTTGGTACTGGCAGTTGTTTTTTATGTTTGTTGCAGATGATCAGGAAACTAATTCCAAAGCCTGCACCTGTGTGACACTGACCTAGGTGTACCTTGCCACATCCTGCTTTTATTCTGCTGCACAGATCAATTTGCGGTTTATTCTTCATCCCTCTCTCCTTTGTCCACAAAACCATCCATCAACCCCCTCCTGCCTCCCCACACCTCCTGGGAGCTGGAGGGACAGCTCCTCTCTGTGTCTCAAGGCTGCCTTGGCAGGGGAATAGAGGCCAAACTTCTGTCAGGTCAAGGTACCCATCTTTTAAAGACGGTGCTCACATTTTCATTATAAGACCCTATTTGATTTATAAGTTGATGCACAGACTTGCTGCAAGCTGAACTTGTCATACTTAGTTTCATCTGGGGTGGTAGTTACTGTTCTTCTCCCACATTATCAGCAAACCTCGTGTGTAGGCTCTGCTTCCTCCCCATACAGGAGATGGAGACGGTGGCTTTGCTGGAGTGCATTTTTGGTTTTGCTATGTTTCTGGTTTTAGACATCAGATGTGCTAATGCCTTCAGCTAAGATTGTGTTTTGGCAGGCTCTCACAGGTTTTCTGAAGCCTGAAGTCAGGCGGCTGCTGCCAGCTTTCTCCTCTGTTTTTATATTGCTTATAACCAGGGCCTAAATTACCTTTTATTTTACATTGACGTCAGGACAATAAAGATCACGAAGTAAAGCATGTGCTAGCTGCTTGCAGCGCGGAGCCGTGGGTGTGCCGGAGCGTGCAGAGCCTCGGCGGGAGCGGGGCGGCCCCGGCGAGAACAGCTCCCTTCGCGCGGGGCCCCGAGCGGGGCATCTGCCCCATCCAGGGACAGGGGTGTCCTCCAGACCCTGCAGGGAGGCTTCGCACACTGCACTTTGATGCAGAGCAGCCTGGGTTTGTGCCACGCAAAGGAACGGGGGCCAACCTTGGGGACGGAGGCAGGACGAGAGAAGGCAGTAGAAGGACCTGTGTTCTGCTGCGGCTTTTTTGGGTTCTGTCACCTGTGACTCCTCAGGGAATGCAAATAGGAAGAGATTGACATTGTTAATAAATGCTTCCCACACTAAGGAAACAAAAGAAGATTGGTGTCTCATTAGACAATTCTTATCTTCCTAAATGCATGCTATCTGAGGGATTTAACAGCTTAAGAACGGACAGCTTAAGAACGGACAAAGGGGAACCTCTGCACCCTTAGCATGGGAATGACCTTTTGAACTTGCCAGAGGCTGCAGTGTGTTGCCGGCAGACCCACCTACCAGGAGCTTAATACAACGCTGGTGATAATTGTTTTACTTCAGATTGGAAGATTTTCCATTATCATTTGCTCAGTGGAGCACCTCAGGTTAAGCAGTCTCCTTATCCAAGGCTATGAAGCCGAGCCATACTTTACAGAGAAAAAGCCAGTTTGCTTAATTACTTTCTCAAATTGAAGGCTTTTCAATAAGTCACCTTGCACAATTTTTCTGGTTTCTGTATATTGGCGCATGCTTAAGTCAAAGAGTAAAACTATTTTTAATGGTTACATAGACTTGCTAACCCTTGCAGATTTACGAAGCTGAAAGAGGGAAAATTATTCCACACCAAATTTAGTAAATACCACAAAGCACATTTTAATTTCCTCTTTGACTTGAGAACAAAAAAAAAAAAAAAATGACACAAGTTATGGAAGAATCCACCTAAGAGTCACTTACTAAATAGCTTTATCATCTAGATTTTGTAACTGGGAGGATGGATTGGGTTTTGCATTTACAAATTACACTTTCCCTGGATGGATTTAGTATATGATCTGCAATTTACACACAATACGTCTCAGGCTTGTCTGTGGAATCTTGAGGTTATTACTTTATTACTTTTTTTTTTCAAATAAGTGGTAAGACTTAGAGCTTGGTCTTTTTACTTTGCTCCATTAGATTTATATGATAATGCTGGTGGTACAGACAGATGTCAGCTTGCAGAGTCTTCTCAAAATGTAGTTTTTCACCACTTTTGTCCATATAAAATGAATTTTGCTCTGAAACCAGAACATTAATGCTAATTAAAAAATACATCTGATAGATGTATAAAATCTTATACTGTAGTGAATATAGTTCCAAATCTAAAACGTGTATCTTTCGGGGGAAAAAAAAAAACAACCAAAAAACTGTTCTTCTCAGCTTTATTTTCTATTATTCTAGAATGTGTTGGTACTATTTTGAAAAACATTACCATAGAATTCCTACTGTGTCTGTTTGTTTCCTGGTTCCTTTTCATTCGCTTGGGCTGTCTTTGTCACTGGCTGTTAACATTGTGGTAACTCAGTGAATATTTGGAAATGCATAGAAAACTTTTTGCACAGAGGGGTGTGTTACCTGAAGCTGCAACTGTATATAACCATGTGTTGTTTGTAATGGACCTGCACAGTAGCCCATCTTGGCCACCAGTGATGGGGTGAAGGACGGTAGTAGTTGTTGTCTGGGAACTTCATCTGGAAGTATCTCCTTTTCAGTAGCTTACTAGGAGGTATCAGGTGTGCATCTGGTATTCATGAAGGACCACAGGCTCTGTGGTGGATTTGACTTGCAACCCACCTTTTCTCTCACAATACTTAAGCTTTTTCCAGACTTTAAACTATTATTATAAACTGTTATTATCAGTGAAATCATAGCACTTACATCTCAACTGCTTTTAAATATCTGCAGCTACCTTTTTTGAAGGACTTACCAGTAACAAGAAGTCTGGTACTAGGTACATTTTTGGATTTGGTTTTAAGAATAGTTCTGACACTGGGAAATATTTAGGTCAAAGCCAATATTTATTATATAACTAAACTCGAGAAGATTGTAGCATGCTCTTGGCCAAGATTAAAAAAAAACCACTTTGTTTCTTTTTAAAAAAAATCTATAGTTGTAGTGATTTGCAGTGCAAACATGTATAGCTACTACATGTAGTAGATTGTAATATGCAGGAGTTTCTGGTCTGTAGAGACAGGAGTTCTGACCTATGGCTTTACCTGCAGAAATGGTAACTGAGAAGAAGCTTTTCATGGCGATCACTCAGTGCTAAAAAAGGGATCAAGCAGGTGGGTGCACAAATGGTGATGTGAACGTCAAGGCTGTGATGTATGACCCAGCCTAGCTGTTCCTTAAACCACAGCTCCTGGTGTGAAGAGTTTTCACAGATCTGCTAGGTTTTACTCCTAGTTTCTTCCTTCTTGGCTGACTGGTGAGATCTCCCTGTAGTTAGGCATTTGTCAATCTCTGTTGTGATGACAGGTTGGATACTATGAAATGGATCAAGGGGTTGATCAAGGTCGAAACCAGTTCTGTTGTGGGCCGCCTGGTGTTTTTTTAACCAAATCACTACGTGCATCAGGATCCATCTCAAAGCCCCAAAAGCAGTTATTTTGATGCAGTTAGGGGCCGTGAGTCAGAAGTGTAGGGACCCCTTTAGTTAAACAAGTGCTGAAAGCTTTGTGTTGCTGAAGAATTACAGCCTCAGAAGGTTGTTTTCATTAATTTTATAAATAGCCTATATTTTACAAGGTAAAAAATGGTACCTAGTTTTTTCAAAGATAGTTTGAAGAAGTGAGCTTTTATTATGCTTTCTCTGTTCAGTTGCATTTTGCCATCTGAAGGTGGTGGGATAACATAAAATGAAGCAATGCTTCATTTCATGTGTGTAGTTTTTGTTATAGGTAAAAATTGATCCAGCCAATTTTTATAAAAATAAAAAGATAAAATTTATTCGTGACCGATATACAGTCCCAACAGTCAACAATCAAGGACAGCACTGATCCCGGGATCGGAGCTGGGTGAACTCAGATCCGGCCTCTGTCACACCGAATCACCTCTGTTCACCAATGCCCCTGGCAGAATTCGAGTTTTATCGTCTTGCCCACAGCAGAGTCCCTTTGTCCTTCCTTGGAGTTCTTCATATGCATGCTGTGTCTATTCTCTGTCCTGTGCTGGACAAAGCCTTGTCCAGGAACTGATGTGTATCTGCTCCTCGGTTCCTGGAATCCCGTATTCAGATGTATGTCCTTGATGGTCCTGTCTATCTGAGATGAAGATCTTCTTCATGGGCCGTCATTGCTGGGCTTTCTCCCGTTCATACCAGTGAGAACGCCCATCTCCTGTGCAGGCTAGGTTTACTTCATGTGTTAATGACACACCTCCTCCTCGGCTGCCAGCTGCAGTTTTCACCACCCTGTGAAGCAATTCCCTTCTCCCTTGCTGGTGTGATTTTAAGGCTTTATATTATATTATTCTAATAATTATATTCTATCAGCACGAATTACCATCATATCCATAATATTTTTAACCTTGGAACAGTACTGGTATGTCATCTTCAGCAATGACACTCCTAACTTTCATATGCTGAGATTTTTGTCACCTAGACAAGAAAGTGACCGAATTGATGCCTAAGATTGTAGTCAGTTTTACTATGCATGAATCTGACAAGTAATTTACGTTAGTTTGCATGCAGTCACCGTATGAAGTCTTTAATTGGGGTTAGATCCACAGTTCTACTAGTGCAGCTGCTAGCATGCTAGGTGTTATTTTATGTGTGTATGCCAGTCTGTGGAATATATTTGATTTTTCTGTGGTACAATTGTGTAAATTTTTGCTTAAAAATATATTACTTGTTTTCTACACAGTAGCTGTAAATCAAAATACTAAATCTTGATACAGAACTTGTACTTGAAATTAATCTTTTTGTTTTCCTTTGCTACTGCTTGGATTACTGTTAGTAGATTCAAAGAGGACATGGTTCCAAACTTAAATGTTGCGTTCAACCAAACAACAAATAACTTAGAGGTAAAAATGCTTTCAAGGCATATGCACATCCAATGCCATGTTGTAACATTGTTTTCTGCCTTGGTAAAGAGTTCTGCAATTATAATAGTAGTTTTTATTTTCGTAATGGAGTATAAAGTCGACATATGAAATACTCAGGAGGTGAAGGTGATGAAAGTGTAGATTTTGCATTAAAACATTTTCAGCAGAGTATATCCTGAGGGGAAAAGAAGACTGTAGGAGGTAAATGACTTAATTAGGATGCAGCTAAAAATTCTCTCAAAATAAGCATTTATTGTATAAGCTAAGGCACTAAGCAGCATGAGTATAAATATGCAACTTCAGGGCAGAGCTGATTTTCACTCACAACTTTAGATCATCATTTCGGCATGTACTCACATTAACACTCTCTGTACCACCCAAGTTCCCAAACCGTTTCAGATTCCACAAAAGCCTGTAATTTTATTTGTTTGGGGTAAATTTAGCAAGCTGCTCCTGATTACACCTTAGCCTGAGACCATCTGTTGATAGTAAGTCTCTCAATGGAGTCGTTCCTGGAGGCAATGAATGGGAAAAGGAGTGGAGCGCCAGTGCTGTTACTAAGCAGATGCATGCTATCAGTGAACGTCCTTCCGGCCTTTCAAGCTGCCAGCTCTCGGTATTGATGGAGTGTCATATGCCTGCAAGCCATTGGAGCCGACAGCAAGGAGAAGTGCTCTCGGGGCCCATTCATCACGTCTTTCTGCTGGGGTCTGATAGAGACAGAGTTCTGAAGGCACAATTTTGTATATGAACGGAATAGAAGGCCTGATCCTTCTGCACTGTTATCCAAATTGCACAAGACCATGTGTGAGCTTTGCAGCAGTAGACTGTCAAAAGACTCCCATCACAAATAAGAGGATATAGCTGCTCTTCATAACAAAATAAGTAAACCCCAAAGTGTCAAGATTACTGTTTTTTAAGTCCATTTCTAATACCGAGGTTCCTGGTAGTTAATTGACTTCAGGTGCCAGAAGAAATACACCATTTTGGGAGATAATGTTTAGGAAATCTGTCCTTGACATGCTGGAGAATTTGTAATTGTTTTTGATAACACTGCTAAAGGTGCTCTAAGAAGTTTACTGTTGTGTGGTTTTGTTTTTTTTTTTTTTTTTTGTTTTGTTTTGTTTTGATTTAGAGGTTTCTTCAGACCACTGTGAACAACAGCCTCTGTGAGCAATGAGCTTTCGAAAGCAGGTTGTGTAAGATGGCATGACTTGCTTAATCTTCTGTCTTGAAAGAATTGGAAGAGAGAGGTGGACAGGCAGTGTGATGGACTAGATAATGGGTTGTCTGTTAAACGGTAGGAAGCCTGAACAAGATCAGTGAAGTGAAATGACTGGTTTACAGTTTGATTGTAAGTGGTGTACAGCTCACTTCAAACCACCAGCAGTGTGCTGCTTGTTAGAGTTAGCAGCTTCATTTAAATCCCTTTCTGAGTCAACAAGAGCGGAAGGAGAATTTACCAGTCCTGCACAGATAACAGTGTGTGCTGTGGCAGCTCCACTTGATACAGAGTTTCTGTAGATGAGCCATGTAGTCTGGTCACTTCCATTATCTCTCAGCTTTTGTGAACGAGGAAAGGCAGGAGAAAGAGACAAAGAAAGAATTGAATATCCATCAAAACCCTTCTGCACCATGCCCACTGCATACATTTTAAGAACTAGGTATCCTTATTTTACATATTTTATCCATATTTTACATATTTACATTTTTACATAGAAAAATGTAAGTGATGAGAGTCATTAATTCTTATGCTACTACCAGAAGTTCCTGATACCATAAAATTAATGAATGTGTGTTCAATTTAGGTTTATGACAGAAATTTTTTACTGCATATTTAATATAAAATAGGTGACTTCAGAGTAAAGTTTGCTGATCTGCATTCAGTATCACCTGTCAGAATTGAGTATTTTCCCTTCTTGAAAGTAATAAGAAGTGAAAGTACTTGGTGTTTCTGATTAGGTGAAGACAGTTCTGTTTCTAATGCTGGAGCTTAAAAAATGTAAGATTTAATCTTCAGTGATGATTGGCCTAGTCCAGTAAATTACTGACACAACAGCACTATGCAAGGTGTAATTCCATTCAGAAACTGCTTAAGTGTATAGTGTACACGGAAGTGAGTTAAAAGTGTTTGTTGGAGCTGGGGGGTTTTTTGATATTCTTTTAATTTTTCTTAATGAAATAAAATCTTACATATCGTTATGACAGCCAGTAATTAAAAAAAAAAAAAAACCAAAAAAAAAAAAAAAAAAAACCCCAAAAAAAAAAAAAAAATTCCCAAAAAAAAAAAAAAAAAAAAAACCAAACCAAAAAACCCCAAGAACTTATTCTCAAAAATTTTAGGAATCATTTGTTTAACAGTATCCTTTGCTATCATAAACTGGACTGCTGGTGTGCAGCATTGAATTGAGAGCTGGCCAATGTGCAGAAGAGACACAAGACATAGGGTGAGGGAAGCAGAGCATATCATCAGGGTCATAGAGCATCTTACTGATCAAATTGGGATTTGAAAAGAAATGACTACACTAAATCTGGAAGCCAGTTTGCTAGATTATGTTCCTTTGCTATCAGGTTGTACTTCAAGCAAATAGAGAAATAATCAAAATGTCTGTAAGAGTTCATCTTATTCCTTTTGGGGACTAGACTTTGCTTGTACTCACTGACTCCAAAACAAGGCATTTATGGATGTGACTCTTCAGTTTGTATGTCCCCACTAATCCCCCTCTGCTTTTTATGTCAACATAAAAGTTGTCTGATTTTTGAATAGAGCTGGTCGAACTCCTTGTAGATTTAATTGTGGTATTTGGGGTCAGTTCTAGCTTATGAAATGGTGCTCACTATCTTCCTAGAAGGTCTCTATAGGCAATAACGTAAATCGTAAAGACATCTGAATAAATCTGTGTGCCTGGCCAAGCTTGAAATGTCTCTTAGCAAATCAAAAGGAATTTTTTTTCCAGGTCATGACAGCTGGCTGTTCGACAGAGATGTTCAGTAGTACTTTGTTCTTCTGGTCTTATTTGGTGATAGAGAACTACAGTTCAGTCTTCATTTCTGACACACAGCTGTGTCAAGGTTGCATGGTGCAGCATGGCACTTACTTTGACATATTAAAAGATCATGGATGTAGCACAGAACTGCCCCTCAAATGCTTAACTGTTAAGACAGTGTAAAACAATAAACAAACAATGCATGTGTCATTGACCTTAAACAGAGGTAAAGGTGTAGCATATTTGAGTTCAGCTTTTATGCCCAGCAGTATGATATGGAAGAGAAAAGAAAGATACTTTAGGAATGTATGGAGACAACAGCACCACAAACCCATTTTTGTACATTTTTAAAGATGGTCTGTTGAATGAAATGGTAACGTACAATAAAACATAAGGGCATTTGATCAGATTGGAAAATACAGATTAATGCCATCCTGATTTCTTCACCGAAATGGAAATACATGATAGAAATGTTAATATTCTGTACCGAGTTATAATCTTCCTTTCTTCCCACTATTCCCCTATGTAGCCTTTTTTTCAAAGAACCCAAACAGAAAAAGCTCAAAACGCAGAGTACTTATTTATGATAAGCTGTTACAATCAGGAGGAGATAATGTCAACATCTGCTGATGGGACCTTACAGCCTGGGTCAGGTTGCAGAATTATGTCATTTGAATTACGAAAGGAGAAAAGACTCTAGTCAATAGACTGTCACAGAGCCAACTCACAGCTGCCTTGGACCTATTGATCAGGATGATTTCACCAGGCAAATTGTCTCTACCAGAATGGCTGTGGAGCACCACAGAACTGAGTCACTGACCTGTTTTTGTTTATTTAGCTTTCTCCAGGTATTTTTTATGATTCATTTCTTCTGTGATCTGTGTGTCATTCTGCTTGAAGATTGATCCATCTGTCTTTGTAATACTTGCATCTTATGGCATTCATATCTTTTCTCCTGTATTGAAATAAAGCATTACCAAAAAATGGCTTACACTGACAGGGAAAGAGAGTGTGTGTAAGAAATAAACTCCCCTTCACGGAACCTTTAATTAAAAGCAGAAAACCCCGTATTTTTCCTGGTGTCATCATTAGTTGGTACCTGTATATTTACCATACACAAAAGCTAAAGCTTTTACTAGGCATTTACTGTAAGTGTAAGGGTTTATGGCCTTTTTCGTCATTTGCCATGCCTGTTTCAAAAGATGATGATCACAGCTTCAGGGTGAAAATATGTCAGGAATTTTACCCCACAAAAGACATAAAGTATGGGTGATATGAACATGTGAAGAGAATGCCTCAGAAAAGAGAAATACAAACTAGTGCTGATAGAAAATAAGCAAAGAGGATTATGATTTCTTGCTATATATAAACTTCTGCTTCCACATATACTACAATTTTTAAAATATTAATTACCCTGGATACTGGTGAGTGCTTCCTAATAACATGTGCTTGACCCTATAAGTGAATAGTTGATGACAAGTGAGAAACAGCGTTCTTCAGCATTAACAGCATGTGATTTTTGTCATGGGATTTAGAAAAGTACTGTATACTATGTTGAGTCAGCAGGTATTTTGAATTATAAGCTGTACAGTTACTTATTTAAAATAGATCCAGGCATTAGACTGCTACTAAGGAGCCTGCAGGCTGAAGTTGTAACCTGGAGAAATTGTTACAAAACTAGAATGTCTATCAAGTTTGTTTTGTGGAACAGCTGGCAATCCTGAAAACTAGCTCTGTTATGTATGACTTTTACAGTGGTAACATAGTTCATATGTGCCAGCAGAAAAAAAAAGGAAAGTTTTTTTCTCCTCCAGATAGAGCACCCTGAAGAATAGAGGGAGAAAGAATGTGGCATTAGAAAAGTGCCTTATTTGTATTGTAATTATCACTGTTTCTAGGTCTGTTCTGAGACGCTTAAACTGGAAATTATATTTTAGTCCCCATGCTGTCATTTTGGGATATATTTGGAAGTGTCTTCCACTGGCTACTTTACCTTGTAACAATTGATTATAGCTGTCTATATGAGTAGTCCTGGACTTCAGAAAAGACCCAGTCTAACACCCCTTGAGGCTTCTCACTGCAGGCACTCAGAGGAGGACATGAATAATCTCACAGTTTAAAGCCTTTTTGGAATGTGGAATGTTCTTAAACTGCAGTAACCTTGTCAGTAAGTAGCTGTTTTGGTACAGCTATTGCACTTCAAATTCATAGCCTGTCATATTTGGGAATAATTTTTCCATGTAGACAGGACTCAGGATAGAAGCAGCTGCTCAGTTTACCCATGTGATTAGGAAGATATTTCTTTGATTTCAGAGTTCTTAATGCAGGACAGACACTTTACAAGTATTAATCTGGGTGCAGACTAGAGAACTCCTTGTATGCCCCAAATGTAATCATCTGAATCAAAGCTTTTTATGAACCAGTCGGGTTCTTCTCTCCCCACTGTTATCTTCCTCATTTAAAAAACTGGGAGGGGTGAGATGTACACAGTTCTTGAACTGAAAAATTCAGTGTGAATTTTAACTGAAGGTTATGGAGTAGCTTTCCCGTCTGGTTTCTACCTGTGAAGATGTAGACACTTGATTGGAGTTGTTGTAAAAATAAATATGTATCACATCAGTACTACAGCCTGCTAAATATTAACAGTTCTACAGGTGGTCCTCTTTACGTTTTTGGTAGTGTCCTAAACACCTGATACAAAGTTTTAACGAAGTGTTGTGGAGGATTCCTGAGTAGTCATGAGATACGTAACAAGATTCAGAATTCTCTTATTCAGAATGCTACACATATAGAGAAAGATCAGTTGACACTGATAGATTTTGTTTGCAAAGGTATTTTGTTTGCAAGGAATTTTATTGATATAAAATGCACCAAATTTAGGCCATTCAAGAAAACTTAGATGGCTTTGCAGGAGGAGAAGTCACACTTTCCATTCTGTTGGTTCAGCTGTGAGAATGCCTACAAGGTTTTGGTTCACGGATAAACATTCTTACTACAGATTAAAAATAATAGAATAAAACAGATTAATTTAATTTCCCTGTTAATGTTGTCCTGGAAGCAGTATAAGCCACACCAAAAAAACAAATCCCGAAATATTAATGCTGTTCTAAAACTCTTTGTGCAGTAATTTCTCATGATATAGCTATACTTCTTTGGTTATTCTGTTGCAGTGGCGTGATTTGATATCCTCATACAGATAAATATGAATGTAATGTTCTTTCTGAATAAATAACTCCTTTTATAACAGTGGCTATCTTGGCAGACAGATGCTTTTTTAGGAAGTTGCCTTTATTTACTTACCTCTGAGTTGGCACAAAGTTTGGGCTTTTTGGGGAAACTACTGTGTATCAGAAGATTTTGATAAACCTGTGAAGGAATGGAACAGTGAAATAAGAGAAAATTATGCCCTTGCATATACAGTGTGGGTTTTTTAGCATGTGGCTTAGGGTTTTTTGTTTCATTGGGGTTTTTTGTTGTTGTTTTTTGTTTGGGTTTTTTAAATTTTATTACTATTCTTTTGTCCAACAGTGATTTCCAGCTTCAGCTGTGATTGATATTCTGAGCAGGTTGGTTTAGCTGAGAGACAGAGGAGATTTAGCGAAGAGACAAAGACGTGTGGGAGCTGGGGTCCAATTACTTAACACATGGTGCTGCTGAGCCCTTTAATTTTTCTTATCAGTTACTCACTTAAGATAAGAATTCTGTACATAAAGTTGATCTTCAAGGTGAGGAATGGAGGAGGAAGAGAGGTTTAATTGGCCTTTGGTGCCTTACTCTAAAGAGTGCTTTACTGTAAACCCATCTTTTAAAAAATCCAGAAGTATTCTGTTTGTACTAAATAAACAAAAGCCACAAGTGAGAACAAATACAGACTGATATGTCTGTTCATTGGTCTCTGGTTCTGTCCATGGTTTGTTCCTGTCACTGGGCTTGTCTTAATTTCTAGCAGTCCAATAAAGAGTTACTTAAGGTTAACCAGTTTTTCCCATTTCAGGATGAGGCCTTAGTACCCACCTTGGTCTTGCTCTCATTTTTATTAACTCAGTTTTGTTCCCAACTCTGGTCTGAGGTCAGTGCTTTGTCTTGGGAGAGCTGCACAGGAGAGCATCATTAAGCAAAGCCAAGAGCTTCCTGTTTTGGATCTGCAGTTATAACAACACTTAAGTAGTTGAGGAGAAATTGTAATGCTACATAAAGATTAATTATGATTCTTTGCACGTTGATGGCTTCAAATAAGAGTACTTACCTGGCTTTTTTTGTCACTGTTGTTTGAAAATAATGATTATAGTGATCATGTAATCTTCTTTTTTCACATGATAAGATGATGCTTTTGATAGTGCAGGGATACTTGCATTGAGGAGTGGGGAAGGATGTAATTAACTAGCAGTTAGGTAATTTATTAATTTACCATGTAGAGAACACTGTACCTCTCATGAAGGGTTGAGGTATTTTTTTCTTTTGCAGAGCTGTTGGAATAGTTAGATTCTAGAAAGAGTACAGATTCATAAGTGTAAGCCAGCCAGCTGGCTCTTTTCACCTACTGTTTTGGATATGATGTGATGGATGCTTCTTTACCATTTTTTTGTATTTCTTATTGCCTCCTTCTGAAGTTTTAGAAGTTTTGCAGCTGCAGTTAGAAAGAAAAGCACATCTTTGGTATTGCATTCCACATAAATGCATCTGCTCTCCCAACCTTTACTTTTGCAAGCACAGGCAGGACCAGAGAAGAGCTGAATTACTTTCTGTCATTGATCAAAGGTAATAAGGTTTAAAAATTGTTTCACAACTGCTTTTTGGCTGTCACAAGCACCTGTGCATTGATGGTAAAAACACACAAGTGCTTCTATGGCTAAATTTCCATCCACGCCATTGCTTCTTACTACTGACGATGGCCGTGGTAGAAAGATCAACTCTCCTGTTTTAAATACAGGAATGGCTTCTGTAAGAAATACCTGCTTAGCATGGGTGCTGTTCAGGCTTTCTCTGAAAGACTTTTAAACATATACAGAAAGACAAAATACTATTTTTTTTGTACTTATCTTAGAGCTGACTCACATACCAGGTCAAAAATTTTTCTATATCATTAGAGTGTCTTTGGAGTGAGATGGTCCAGATAATTCAAGAAGTAACTTGGAAATTAAATTGCCTTGTAAATGTTCTAACTTATTCTAAGCAGTACATGCTCATTTGGTATTTTCATAAGATGAAATTCTTTTTCAGCTATCATGTGCAGGAGATATGGTTCAGATTCAGTTATATGAAATGCCATGAGACAGAATATTGAAGTCAAACTGAATCCTTCCAGTTCATGTTGTGATAGAAAGAAGGTGAAAGATTAGAATATTTCATTAGATCAAAAGGCTCTACAGTAACTGGGAAACCATGTTCATATACTGATACTTTTTATTCTTTTTAAAATGTTATCAGGAAGGGGAAAATATGAGAGCAAAGTCTATAGTTGATAGCAAAGTCTCTATATATTTATTCTAAATAAATTTGCAGAATTACTACTCCAGAATTTTTCTGATAAAATATTTATACACTGAAGTAGCAACTCACAGGGTGCCTGCTATCATAAAACAGGTCACAATAATATAATTTGGCTCACAAAATAGGTTTTACCTTTTTTAAAACAAAAAAAAGAGAGGGTTTATTACAATCAAACACTAAAAGTGGATACATATCTAAATATATATTGGGTTATTATGTTATATTTCATTGGTTATTAAGGTAGAAATACTATTTTTGAATATTGCTGTCATTGACTGAAGCCACAGATAAAGGCTAGTAGAAATAAAGTTATTCTTGTAGCTTGCCCACTGCCACAATAAGGAATTATGGCATATTTTTACTGCACTAGACTCATTAAAGTCATGCTGTCAAGCATTTCAAGTAAAGAAATGCCAGTTTATTGTCTGTTTCCATTCTTCCAGGTTTAAAATATTTTTGAAACCTACTCTTATTCACAATTGTACAAAGAAACACAAGGTGTTTGACATATAAATGTTTAGTGGGTTTGTTTTAGATAAACTTCCTTTATGTCTTAATACTTTTAGATTATGGTCCTTTTATGCCTGAGACCTGCAATCTCTTTTTAGCTACAGTAATTACTGCATGAGCTGGTAAAAGTAGTCAGGTTCATGCAGTATGTTCTACACTAGCCACCACTGATACTATGACCTAACAGTTTTCACCAACTGTAGGAAAAATACCAGCCGTCACTTTTTTGGAATAGTTTGAAAAAACCTCAGAGCTTCAGCTCAACCAGAAAAACAATTCACAGCGGCAGCTTCGATTTAATTTGTTCTCTTTTGGGCTCTCAGTTTCTAAGAGGAGTTGTACACGTCTTAATAAGTCCTGGTCTTTTCTCTATGGTAATGGTTTTCAATGGAGGGACTTTATGGGAAAGTGAAGATGATATGTTACTGGTGGATTTCATAATGTTTCTAAAGATCAAAATACAGCTTTGACAAGCAAAATTTACTGTGTAATTGCTGTTAAAAAAATACTTTTTGGATATAAAGTGCAAAGCTGAAATTAAACTGTACAGATAGGTAATGAACAACAGGAGATGGGAAATTTGTATGTTCAAATTGTGTAAGTTTTTTTAACACATTTTGCAACACTTTTTGCTTCCATAATCCTTTGGGGAAGGTACATAACATCTATTTTTTTTTTTTCAGATAAAACTATAACAAGCTCAAGATAATTATGTGTGACATTTTTGCTGGTGTTCAACAATCACCTTTGACTAATAGTTGTGAACCAGCCTGATTAGTAATTAACAATCTGATCCCCACAAACACAGAGTGCAAACCCCAGTGGTGTAGCTTTGTGATAAAGCTGCATCAGGAGAG
Source organism: Onychostruthus taczanowskii (assembly GCF_017590055.1). Lineage (NCBI taxonomy): Eukaryota > Metazoa > Chordata > Aves > Passeriformes > Passeridae > Onychostruthus > Onychostruthus taczanowskii. The sequence goes on along the minus strand of NW_024498352.1, from coordinate 415,231 downwards.
GATGAGTAATCAGGAGAGGACAAGAGGACTGCAACTCCTTGCAGTGTTTCTCAATTATGTTTTTTATATCTCTGTTTTGGGTTTTTTTTTTGTTTTGTTTTTGTTTTTTGGGTTTTTTTTATAATGCACCTGAGGAGCTCCATTTACTTGCTTGTGCCACTAGCGACCAGGGATTTACTGATGTGTGGATAGAATTTGAGTTGCGTAGGAAACCATTCAGAGCTGAAATTGGCAGCAGAAGCCTCACCTGCTGTCGATGTGCAGAGTGCAAGAGTCGTGCAGTGCCAGGCTGAAGATCTCCTCCACTGAAGGGCAGGCAGAACTTGTAGCATTTGCCCTTTCAGGCAGAATGTGTATGAGTGTGAAAAGAAAGTGAGAATTCCTTTGGGAAGGAAGCTATAACACATCATCTGTAATGCAGAGCTGTGTAGAGGATTTCCTAGGGGAAAGACTTGTCCTTTTTTTCCAAGTATAATCCAGGCTGAAATCCTACCTGTTAGTAAATTGTGCTCTACATCATTGAATTTATATTATATTTTCTAACTTGCTTTTGGATCAGAGTAGATACAATAGCTGTGGGTGGATACATCTCTTACACTAACTCACTTTGGAATACAGTTTCTCTGCTTAATCTGTATGTGTCTTAATCTGTATTTGTAGGTTTTTTAGTAATTACAATTTTACTGAAATAAGTCTTGAAGCAGACCACTGTCAGTCAAATGAGGAAGTGTTTGCAGTGGCTGTTGCTGGCCTGGGAGAGTTCCGGGTGCAGTGCATTCACTATGATTTAAACTAAGAGAGCAGGTGCAGTCAGAGCAAGATGTCATCTGATAAAAACTATTAAAAAACCCAAAAAACCAGACAAACAAAAGAACCAAATTAAAAAAAAAAAAAAACAAAAAAACAAAAAAAACCAAGCAAAAAAATTTAGAGTGAAAATCCCTCCAGCTTCCAGGAAAGGTAGTGGGATATCTCACACACACAAAGCATTGAGCCTGACTTTGGATAGTGATTTTAAAAAACCAAACAAAAAACTCCACCAAAACCCCACAAAAACATGAAGTGAGCCGTATGTTAATTAAATGGTGGTTTTGACTGATCACAAAGTAGACAGGCTGAGGGGTTACCTTTAGTAGGAGCAGTGTTTGGTAGACTTCTGTCATGTGGCCATTTATTAAGAAGTCTCTTCTAGGCTTGAACTGAAGAGGGGGAAGAGCTCTTCTGGTTATGCATGGATATTCTAGCCAAGTAAATAGTGTAGCTATTTACTCGTAATTCATCAATTATGTGATGGGATTAAGATGAAAAATAAAACATGAAATGCTGTAAAAGAACATTTCCCACTTGAATACATTTAATATGATGCCTCAGCCTTTTGTGATTCTCGATAATACGTGCAGAAAAATCAGGAAAAGCAATCTAAAGACTCATCTGTGAAGATGATCCTATTGATCTTTTTGCTACAGGTTGTATTTTGCTGTTGACCAGAAGAAAAATTGTTGTCACACTGTTTTTTACCAGTCTTAGTTGATGCAGTTAATTGTCTTATGTAATATTGCAAACATCAAAATTTTGCTGTTTTATCAGTTTCCATGAGTCACAAAGACTGTTTTCTAGAAAAAATACTCTTCTCTGTCCTTGTGAGCTAACACTTAAAATTTTCTAGAGGATATTGGGATACATGATGGATATGAATGTGAGTCATTATGAATAACAACAGATCTGCTTCATATATTGCTATTAGATATAAATTGAAAAAATAAATGCTTTTTGCTTTAAATGAGGTATAGGAAGTGGGACAATTGGATGCCTTTTTATCCCTTTTCATTCCTCATTAAATTAGTACAATACTAGACCATAAAATGAGGATAGAGATTAAGAAGCAAAATCTTCCTGTAAATAAAGGGTTAAAGATTTCTGTGATTAATGCAACTTCGCAGTTTTTCAGCTTTCATTACTCCCAGCCACAGTCTGTATTGAGTGGAAGAGTCTGCATATATTTAACATTAGACAGTTCTGGAATTGCACTTGTTCTTAAACAGAAAATTTTTAAGCAAAACTTCAATCCACGAAGTTTTAATTCAGTAATTTAGGATCAAAATTGAAGGTTAATGGAAATTAATGCAACATTCATATTTTTCATGGTTTTCATTCATTTAGAAGGTTTGTTCTTGTAACATTTCTGGCATTCAGAAATAATGCAAGGTCTGCAGTCCCTACTAAATCCTTGATAAGCTGGGAGATTTCAGGTTTCTTCAGTTAAGCTGCCAGCTCCCAGAGGAATCGCAGGCATTGACCTTCAGGGAGAAGTTCCTTTAACTTCTGGAACAGAGTTCTCAATGGCATTCATGTGTTCATGAAGCTGCACCAATGTCACCTCTCTGTTCTAATTAAGAGTTGCTGGGAATCTGACAACTAAGGATATAATGAATCAACTTTATAGCGGATTACCATGGGAGGACAGCAGATAGTTTTAAAGCAAGTAAAAATTGGAAAGGAAAACAATGCTGACCACGTGGACTTCAGCAATTTGCATGAAATAGATGTCCAAGGAGAGGATTTGATCACTCAGAAATGATACCTCCTTGTGAGAGAGCGGTATCAAAGAAAAGGTTTAGGCACTTACCAGCTAAACATGGAAGTATCTGATAAATTGCTTAGAGATAAAAGCTTTAAACTTAGAGAAGAATATGTTTTCTCTCTCACCTTGTGGCTGAAATATCAGTGCATTTTAAGTGCCTTTGTATAAAACCAGAAATAATACCAAAGAAATTATTCCAGTAATATGTATGTTAGTGGTAGCACATGCCTTTAAACTACTGGATAAAAGGCATGTACCCAGCCTCCCTTTTCATATTTTAAAAAGACAGTGGCTGTGACTGTTTGGTGCAGAAAGTCTAATCCTCCCATGTCCCTGGTAGAAGTAATTGTAAAAGCTGCTATACCCAGCTGTCTATTAATGCACTTTAGCATACATTTTGACTCAAACATACAGGAAAATATAATTAGCTGTCTAAGAAAATCTAAGCTTTCAGTATGGATTTGCTTAATCCAGCCTCAGTATTGGTTGTATTTAGAGTCACTGGCTTGATGCAGATGCAGTTCAGTGTGCATCTGGCTGGTTGTTGCTGATAATCACAAAAGGAAGATTCAACAGTTGGGGACAGTGATGTCCTGTCCTCCGGCAGGTTTCATAATGTTTTACTACTGGGGCAAACATTCCAAAGGACTTGCTTCCAAAGGACTTTGGCCCCCAGTGGGAAACAGGGAGAGTGATAGTCCACACTACTGTGTTCTAAGTTGGCTTCAGGCACTGAGGCCCACAATACTGGACATCAGCAAAGACACTTTTAATGATACAGACATGCTTCTAGGCTCATGAATAGAGGTTATTTATTTAGTTGTATGTTTTCTTCTGATTCAAACCAATCACTGTTGATGAAAGTAAAAGATGGACCTGTTTCAGATTTAAAAGTTTGCTTGGTTCATTTTTAACTAATTATTATCCAGTACTTTTAAAAAGAAGGTGTACAAAGATTGTAAGCGATGGACACTATGATTTTGGACCTATGAGGGAGAAGAGCAGTCACCTGATTTTCACAGGAAGGTAAACAGAACTCTTTAGCTATTCTGAGGAATAGCTAAAAATGAGAAATTAAACAAACTAGATAAGATTAAGAAAACCCCAAACATATAGATAGCATAATCGTGAAGGTTTATGAAAAACAATAGGTTCTGTTTATGTTGTTCTGTCCAAAAAGAAAAGAAGGGAAGGTAGGGTAGTTTGAGGTCTAAATGATGTAATCTCAAAAGGGAAACAACCATCATATTTGTTAAACTACATTTTTTTTCCTACTACTATAGGAAAAAAAATCAGAAGATAATATGGCTTTGTTCACAGTATCACATAAAGGAGATTAAGGATGGGAAACAAGCTGCCTAAATACTGTAAACTAATTAGTTCAATGAATTGTTTTCCCGAGGTTCATGAGATATGAAACATTGGCACCAGTGCGTGAAATACACCCTTCCTCAGTGCTCTTTTCAATTTATTTTTCTGTTAGTGTCGTATGTGTATATAAAATAGAGCAGCCAAAAAGAGAGAGGTTACAGAGAGAGACCAAAGCCTGTCAGACGATTGAAGCTGACATTTTGTCATCTTAAGCTAAAGGGAGGGCCCTGTTCTAATGCTGTGTATAAATACCAGCTTCATTTTCTGCTATCATAGTCTCCACTGCCGAAATGATGTTATGACAAGGCCCAGAGGGATTCCTTCTGTTGCCCTGTGCCTAACTCCATGCTAAGCTATGCACAGGCAAGCTGACAAGTTGCTAATTAGTTCAGCCAGCATTGGGGTGACTGGGGGGAGGCAGGCAAATGGGGACACCACTTGAGCTGTGATTGTATGCGTGGCAGGAAGTTGGCTGGACAGGGGAATAGCAATGACAGGTGTTAGGCATGGTAAGTATTTCAGCAGCTCTGGATTTATGTCTTTGTCAGTTTACACATGAATGGGGTAACAGACCAGATTGTGCAAGTGTTCCTGATACTCTTCGAAACACACATTGGTCTGTGTGCTGGAGTGCCTTTAAAATAGGAAGGATGTAGTTTTAATAAATGTGATTATTTATCATTATAATTTGATAAATGTAACATGTGATAAATGTAACATGAGATTTTGTGTTTAGTTTGTTAAATCTTTTTTGTTGTGCACCATACCTAAACACTTAATCAGAGGTGTCCAGTATTGTCATTTTTGTAAGAAGATACTTCTTGTTCTACATACCGAACACTACCCAGAAATACAGCAATATAGATTTGTCTTTTTTGAGGAATGTAGGATTATGTGGGATATGGCCATATGGAACTCTACATCAACTGTCATATCAGATGAGAATGTCAGAGAGTAATGCTTGGGGGTGCCTGCACAAGTATAAGAATAGTTTTGCTTAGAGAATATGAGGAGGGAGAAATCCCTTTGTGATTATATGTTGTATTTTTAATAGTACTGAAATACAGAGGACAATGAACATTTAAATTTAGACAATAGCCCAAGGGCTTTTAAGTAATATCTGAGGGGCACTGAGTATATAGCAGAGATAACATAATAAGGACATAGTGAATACATCTTTTAGATGAGGCTTCATCATCTGGAGATGAAGGGAGGAGGAGATACGACCTTTTCCTGTGGGTTTTGTAATGATTTTTGTGTTCTGTGGGACACATGAGACATTCTGTTGTATGTAACCAGTGCAGAATTTGGAAGCTGTTCACATTTACATTACAACTTAGGAAAAGAAATCTTGTCTAACTAGTTGGGGGGTTTTGGTTTTGTTTTTGGTGGGTTTTTTGTTTGTTTTGGTTTTTTTGTAAGTTTTCCATGAATAAAAATCTTCTTGCAAATGCTGTGTCTTAAGTGGCAATCGCATTATGTTCTTGAGGTTGAATTTCTTAAGTATGCTTCAGTGAAAGACGGGTTGGTTTGAAAAACATAGCAATGTGTTTGGAAGAGAAAAAAGGAACCAGGGAAAGGAAGGGAGGAGGGAGAGACACTCAAAATCAATTACTGTATCATGTCCTACTTTCTAAAGCTCCATGGTAATGTCCTGTTTGGCATCAGAGGTACCTTGCAAGTTCTGCAGTAGCATCTGCAGCAAAGAAGCATGTCGCTTGAACAGAGTTCTTTCTTGGCAAAGTAACAGAGGGCAGGAATATGTTTATGTTTCAGACCTCTTATTCCCACTTGCTCCTTTATTTGTCAGCTGTTGGGGTCAGTACATTAGTTCCCAAAAACGTAAAACAAGCCTGGAAATCCTGGTAGCATGAGTTCTACTCAATTATGGCTTTTAAATAGGCACATCAGATTCTAATTAGCACCACCATCAGAACAAAGTGCTATTTTTATTACCCAATACATTGTATTTCCTTATATATATACCCTGCAGTTACAGATGCGTTATATATTGTTTTTGTTGATCACAAAGGTACCTTTTGTTGCTTATGATTTCTGAAGTTGCCAACCTGAGCAGTGTTATAAAATCATTGTTTACAAAAACATGAACAAGAAGCACTTACCATTTTTATGTTAGACCCAATGAACTAAGTGAGAGCTAAACCTAGCGAGAAGCATAATTGCCTTTCTCTAAAGGTGACAATATAATCCCATCTTTTTCCTGGAAACGTGATAGAAAAGATGTATTTGTAGTTGGCAGTAGAGAAGAAATACAGGAGCGAAAGCTCTTGGTCTTAATCTGACATTTTCTTCAAAATCTGGAGCTACTGTATGGCCCAATGCCATGAATGATTTTGTTGTGTACTTCTAAGAAACATGTTTTGTGTTCCTTCCATGAGGATGTAGTGTGTAGTGTTTAATATTGCTTAGTAAAGCTCCCTTGGAAAAACATATGGTACATAGTATTCTATCATGTCAATAAGAAACAAACCATAGCTTCTTAAAAGGAATATATTTGAGTTTAAAATAGTATATGGTGAAGAATGAGCTAGTCTACTGAGGAATAGAAGGGAGTAAAACCTCAGGCTTTTTTTCAGATATAATTAGATACTTAGGGACCTTTATGAGTTCCAGAAGTAAACCTGTGTGACCCTGTCCTATTTATTAAGACTGATGAACCCTTGTCAGTGTGTTTACCATTTCCCTCTTGCATTACCACTGTTCTATAAGCTGTCTAAAACTTTGCAGTTTTTGTGCTATATATTTTTTTACCATCTGACTTCCATTACTCTTTCCACAAAATGTATTTGTTGTGGGATCCTCAGAAATTCTAAACTACTTGATAGTTCTGGCTTCATGCATTATATAGTAATTATTATTATTGCTGTTTATTAATTAATTTTAAAAGTTGTTTTCCATACATCTGTGTAGATATGTTCTGAAATTTACAAAACCTTTCGGACTAATCTCAAAGGTTGACCTGCATGCTAAAACCATACCAGTGTTTGTTGCTGCTAACTGTTCTGGGAAAACCTCTGGGAATCAGGCCCTTTCTTAATCACTTTGGAAAAGCAACTAAAAAATTTAGTTCCCTCTCAAGAATATTACTTCATCTTTGTAACTCCAGTTTAGGGTAAAACTTGCATTCTGCATAGAGGTTGTGTCCACAAAACTGCTAGTTTAATTTTGTTCTTTGTTAATTTGAATTGAGGAAGAAGGAAGGAGGGAAGGGGCTGTATTTGGCACTGCAGTGTAACAAAACCAGCTGTGTAATGTGGTACAAGTGGGTTATTAGATATGACATAATCTGTAGTATTTCTATCCTGGTGTAATGTATCTGTCAGGCTTTTAGCAGTCAATTTTTTCTGTGTTTGAAGTCCTTCTCATGTATTTTCAGTGGGTATCAGTTAAAATGTCCAGAAATCCCTCTGCAACCAATCACTTTTGCTTCCTCTAAATATCCACCTTTAATTGATGGCTTGTTAAACTTAGTTAGGAAGCCATGGGGATCTCAGCCTATCAGCCTGCACTGTGTGGACACAGCCCTAACTTGACATGAAGAGAATGGATTTAGAAATGTTGAGGCACCATGGCTACATCTAGATTTTTTTTTTTCCCCCAGTTAGAAAGGTGTGTAATTGAATACATGACAAAATTTTAGTTCCTCTTTTGGTCAAGAATGCATCCTGTATTGCATGTTTTGAAAATGTTACATATGCCTATTTCTTAATTACTGTTAAAGAAGAGACACATGAACAGTAGGTTTGCTTTTTTAAAATAATTCCACAGACACAGGTTTTGAATGAAGTTGAAGCATGCAACAGTCTAAGGTGGTGTGAGAGAAAAGATATTTTCCTTCCATACGGAACATGTTTTTTGACAAAAGAAACCTCCCTAGCCTTCCTCCCAAAAAACTGCAGACACACCAAAAAAAGCACAAAACAACAAACCCCTTAAAAATCTGCTGCTTCTTTTCCATATCTTTGCTTACAGTAGCCTGTGTATCAACAAGTGTCTTGTTTAGATACCCTATTAAGTAACGCACTGACATAATTGCTGGTTTAAGTCTATCTGGAATGTTATATGATACAAGACATTTCAGATCAGAAAAAAATTATCTGGAAAAAGAGAGCTTTATGACATTTCAGCATATGCTACTGGATTCCTTCACGATGTACCTTGCCTGTAATAGAATACACAGTAAATGTCCAAATACTGAGGTCCTTTTTGACTTCCTGCCAGGGATTTTAGGACCATAGACTCCCAAGTTTGAATAAACTAGTGAAACTTTACTCATAGAAAACTGCTAGTGCCATTTTTTTTTATGAAAATGAAACACTAGAAGTCAAAATCTTTGCATTCTGTTCAACCCTCTGCAGTTTTGTGTTGCTGCAGGCTGTGCTTCAGAACTGAGTAACATTCACACTTGGACTTACCAGTAACCAAAGCAGGTAAACCTTTGCAGTCCTGAATTGTTAGCTCCCCAGCTTTACTAAGCACCAACATGGCTACTTTCAGCTGTTATTTCAGGCAGCTCTGTATATTGTTCTTAAATGCAGAGAGCCTTTATTTTACTAGAAACAAAACAAACAAGAAAAATAGCTCCTTTTTTTAGCATATACATGTCAAAATCAGAGAATTAGTTTTTTAAGTACCATTACTATAAATTGTTCCTTGGGAATGTGGTAATACAAACCTTCTGAATTTCTAAGTAGTTGAACACAAGAAACTGGGATTGAAAGGCAAAAAAAGAGCAGTTGAAAGAGTAAGTGCAAATGGACTTAAGAAGGTTTGGAACTAAGCTTTGAAACAGAAGACTCAAGCGGGACTGCTGGACACAAAGGACTGAGAAGGACTACAGTCAGCAATAAAGCATTTCTCTGGAACTTTGAAAGCTATCATCTTTTCACAAAATTTCTCAGGGAAATCAATATTTCTAACAAATCACCTTCAACAAACAGAGCTTTGAAGATTTGAAGTGTTGCTGTACAGTGCTGGCTGTCACACCTTTCTGCCAGCCCTGGTGCAGCAGTGGGGGCAACAGAAGATGTCCATGCACTCCATGCACTGCAGACCCTTTGCTGACTTCATTAGGCAGCCCCGGCATCTGCCCAATGCCGGAAGTGTGGAGCTTTGGTTCATGGGAAAGTCCTTCCATGTGCCACCACTTGCACTGTAGCAGGCAGTTTGTGAGGGTGAGGCATTCTGGGGCTACAATAGCATAAACAACTGCAGCTGTTTTCTTGGGGACAATCTGCTGGGGGCCCAAGTCTCAGCACAGTATTGAATTAAAAGTAAGGAGAGCAGACTTGCTTCAGAAAATGCCTGCCAAATATTGTTTACATATTTATCTTTCGATCATATGGTTTGCTTATGCAAATCCTTATGTGTATATTGAGGATTCCCCAGCCACTTTTCTTTAATTATGTGTCCTACAGATTAAACAAAATTGATGATCTTTTTTGTTCTCCACTTTGTTTCTTTTGTCTGACAAGTTTTGATGTGCACAGGCATGAAAAAAACCTGTAGTTGAAAAGAGGAGGGATCAGCCTCAACATCTGCAGCAATTCTGTACTAATTTATTAAAAGCTTTTTATTTCTAATGGGAAAGTAGGAGGATAGAGCTGTAGGAATGCAGAGTTTTCTGAGATGTATTTGTGCACGTGCACAACTCTGCCAAGTTCTCTTCCAGCCATAAATTTATTTCACCACTTGAATTTATTGAATTCTATTTGGTGCATAATACTTATTCATACAGACCCAAATTGTGGTACATTATCATAGACTGAAAGATCTGTGCTTAGGGAATGGGAAAACCAAAAAATTGTAGTTTCACTTTTAACAGAATTTTTCCAAATTTTTCCAAAGTACATCTCATTGTGGGAGGAGGAGGGAATCATAATAATTAAAGGAACTTGCTTGCTATAAAGTGCAGCACAAACTCTGTTTAAGCAAATTGCCTTTTTTAGCTTTTCATAAGGTCCTTAGCAAAAATATAAGGTGAAGGTAATATAGTTAATTTCTCAGAGGAACATGTGGAGCAGACATGTAATGGCTGAATAGATAAATGGTGCTTTTGCATAATGGTGCATGTGGAGAGACTTCAGTGTAAAGATTCCAGTAAGTCAATTTGCCAGTGTTGCAGTTAAGGCTTTTCATCAGTCTTGCATTTGCATAACTTGGGTAGTTTCATTTCAGAAGTGCATACATCTCAGATAACCGATCAGTTTCATGTAACTGATCTGTATCTGTTTGTGATTCCACCTTCTTTACCTCCCACGAGTTGTACCTTTCTTGTGCAAATAAGCTGCCTCCACTGCCTCTGTTTGATCTCTATACTACAGATGTTTCTAATTAACTCTACTGTGACAGGCCAGGAGGATATAGTTACAGAGGTTGACAGGTCCCAGGGTCCTTGGAGGCGCTGGTGTGTCACCTGACACATTCCTTGTGCTAGCATCTTTTTTGCAAGCTTTCCTAATTATTACAGCCAACCAGTGCTTCTGTGTTTAATATGGAAAGTGTGGAGTGATAGTATATAAAAGTCAGCAAAGAATGAAGGCTTATGAGGATGGAGAGGTTTCAGTATCTGTTTGGGGGTTACAGGTATTAATTATGCCCAATTATATATGATATATATGTGATATATATATACCCAATTATATATGATATATATGTGAGATATATATATATATATATATATATATATATATATATATATATATAATTATGCTCAATTTCTTTTTTTTTTCTGCATTGTTTTGCTTGGCACCAGCAATGCACTTAGGCTTGCTTTGCTGTTTAAAGTCAGAATTAGGATTATAAGATTTCCTGAATTTTTCTTCCCCCAGTAATTTATCAAAGCTTCATTATCCCATGGAAAGAGCTGTGACATTCTTTGTTTCCTGGAAGACCTGTATTGAAAAGATCGTCGACAGCCAAACATTAGCATGCAAGTTAATATGGGCCAACTTCTTTGTAAAGCACATTTTAGGCGATAAGTGTGCTATGTCATGCAAATAAGTTTTTTTCTCAGACTGGGTCAGAGAACCATCAGTTGGGGAGTATTTGCATACACATGGGAAATCTCTTGTCCTATATGGGCATGACTGCTCCTTGATTCTGGGTGAACTTTGCATTTAAAGGAACCTGGAAGAGGTATTGATTAGAAGGATATTGCACCTGGAGATGGATATCTTCTGAAAATGTCTTCAGCTTGCTGCTTGATATTATCAAAGAGACGTGAAGATGCATGCACACTCCAGTAATGAAAGATAGGAGATAACTTTCCAATAAAGAAAGGCTGGTTCTTTCTTACACTTGGAAATGAGAATTGCCCATCTAATGAATTAAAGATTGGGAATCTCATTCTCTTAGATCTATCACTTGAGAATAAGAGTAATTATTACCTATTGCTCTTCATGGAATACAGTTATAATTGCCTTAATGTAACAATGTTCACATTAACACTTAATTGTAAATGTCCTCCTAATTGGAGGAAATCATCATCTCTTCATATTTCATCACTAGAGAATGTTCTTACATTTAAATAGCATTTGGAATCACTATATAAGGGAAGAACTATGTATGACATCTTTTGCTGGGAAGGTATAATTTAGATATATACTTCCTTTTCTCCTTGAAATTTGTTTCTACTGTATTTTGGTTAGTCAAACTTTTTTTAGAGGCTAAATTGCACTGCCAAAATTGTTTATTGTATGGAAATATATAATGGTGTTCACTGGCAGAGAAGGGATGTGGTTTTCTTTGTCTCTTTCGTGCATTCTGTTTTGTGCTGGAAGACATATTAGGAAGGATGGAAAAATTACACAGGGGAAACATCAAGCTGACAGTTGTGGTCTGCAGTATTCCCATTCCAGATTACTTGATTGCACCTTGCTCCTTTGTACCAGACTCAAGCTCTTTATGAAAACAAAAAACCCTTAGTCTGTCTTAGACTGTCCACTGAGCACCAACATTTATGCATTCAGATGTATTGTAGAAAGAAAGAATGGTCACAACAATGGTCGCTTCACTTCTTCAAAGAAGACAAATACTTGAATTGAAAGTATTGAAGGATTAGTGTCTTTTGTCATTAAAAGTTAAAAGCAGATCATCTCATCAACCTTAGCAACAACACTGAGGTTGGCTGAAGTGCCATTTCGTCTGGTGAGACTGAGCAAAAGAGGAAAATGTCTGTAAGTCTAAGTAGGGGCACAGTGAAGCAACACTCATTTTACGCTACCTAAGTATAGTAGAGAGAATATTCATGAATATGGCAGTGGAGTAGCATATTCCTCATGTTTTTGTACCAGTCTGTGGACAGTGCACTGCTGTTGTTTGGACAAGCTAAAGTGGAAATTTTGTGCCAAACTAGTACCAAGTACAAATGTGCGACAACTCACTGGTGTTTCCCTCTTCTACTTGCTATTTCAAAAGAAAATTTATCAAAAATAAAATTTTAGTCTTTCTGACAGAGGGCCTTAAGGAGGCTGGAAAGGTAAGTGTGAAGAAGGACAGAAGGGATTTCTTCACTGGAAAAACTCTCCCTCTGCTTCAAGTTGCATTACCCTATTGGTTCAAGAGGTTCCTTTAACAGAATGCCATTCTGTTGTGCGGGTTCTTATTTCCCTCACTCAGAGATTCTCCCATAACTGTCTTAAGATGGAGAAACTGCAAAAGGATCAGGGCTTTCCAGGACAGGGCAGAACAAGAAAGAAAAAGAAAAAAGAGAGAGGGGAAAACCATTCTTTCTTCTATTAATTTCCTTCCATTGTCAGCTGAAAATTAGCAGATGTAGTGTGAGGATACTGACATCATATAAAAGGAAGGTTTTGTCTGCTAGCTGTCTAGAGCCAATGTTCTGTAATGCAGTGCATACTAGTGTTGAATTTTATTTCAATTATATCCTTTAGGTCCATTTTCACTACATCACTGAAGCACACCACATCTGTGTTCAGTTTTGTAGGGGTGCAAAGGGTTAATCTTGGCTTTTAACATATTAGTTCAGTTCTTAGGTCTGTTAGAGCTGGTGATTCAAAGTTGGTTCCAGAAAACAAAATACCTGTGTGTGCAAAAGGAAGGAGGAGGTGGAGGAGGGCTTTTATTGTAGGACCCCAGGGAACCCCTTGAAACATAGGAGTGTGGTAGTTGAGTACTGGAGTATTTCAAAAACACCTTTGGAATGCGAGCCCACTCCTCTAAATATTGTTGATTGGCATAATTATGATTCTGGAATGTCTGTGAAAGGATCGCTTCTAGCATGAGCTGAAATCTTACAAAGTAATTTACTTACAAGTGAGGGACTATAGAATTGCATTTTCTTTTGTTATCCTTACAATACAACCATTAGTTTGTTTTCTCAAAAACATCTCCCCTCTTTTTCTTGAAAGTACATGAAGTACACACTAAAAACTATCTTCCTCTGCCTAAGGAAGATTGTTTAAAATGAAATTCTAATTTTTTTTCATATATGTCTTGCCTGTTTCAATCTTTCTTTTCTTTTTTTTTTTTTTTTTTTTTTTTTTTTTTTTTTTTTTTTTTTTTTTTTCTTGTTTTTTTTTTTTTTGTTATTAACTGGTTTTTAACTTTTGGGCTTTGGGAAAAAGCATTTTCAATTGTTCTCCTACTTAAATAAATAAGCATCTGTGTTTTAATGTTCCTTTAAATATCATTCAAGATGATTTTATGTAGATACATTTGTTCCATCTAATCTGTTAGCTGTGCACCTGACATGCATATTAGTTTTCTCTTTCAAGGCAAGCACAACTGCAATTCTGCAGAAACCAGATGAGAAATAGCGAAACACGTCCTTTTCATCTAAAAGCCAGGCAAGGCAAATAATCCTGTATCAACAACCTAGCAAACACTTCTCTTACAGAATATAGACATGAAAAGCTGAGAAGTAGATACTATGTGAGATGAAATGAGAATTTAAGTAACAAGCACCATAAATTTTTCCATCTTTAGTAAGTGCTTGTCTTCTCTGCAGTCTGGAAAAAAATCTGTACCTGTAAAACAAGTATTCATTTCCTTTTCCTTCTAATTTTTTTATGATTTGTGCTGTACAGCATCTGCTGAAACACTCTCTTCCAACACCCATGCAAATTATAATTTCTGCTGGTTTCACAATTGTTCAGGTGGTTGTCACAGCAGGTCCTAGAAGAATGTCCTCTATGTGCCTGTGTGTGTGTGTGTGTGTGTGTGTGAGTGCAACATATCCTAATGGACAAAAAAGATATATAATCCTTGGTAAAAAATGTTCAAAAAGAATTATCAGTGCAAACACATTTTAGTTTTCTTTATTTGAATTAACACGTCTAAGTGGGATACTGAGTTTTACATTGCCTATACTTAAGCTTGTTCAAATGCCCTGAGTACAAATTTATGCACCCTTAAACAGCTGTGTGAGTATGAGATTCCCTACTATTGCATGAATGCTGATACATGTGGGTGATCATTCATTCATTCTCAACTTCTCTTTGTAACTGGGCCCCAGTTACAATTTTGTAGCTGTTATTGTAGTCACAAGATAAATTATCTTGCCTGTGTGTCTTTGTCCTGCAGACCATGTAGGAGGTAGGGAGTGTAAAGAGCATGGCTGTGCATTCCCTTTCCTGGAATCTGGGAGGACTGTTTTGCCATGACCTTGCTCTGGTTGTTCTCTACATTCTTTGCTGTCCTCAAGCTGTGAGGCTGATGTGTTTGGACAAAATAATTTTGTTAAGTGGAAGTCCCCTTAGAAAAACAGAAATAAAAATTGATCGGAACTCTACATTATTAAGTGTTCAGTGATTTTTTTCTGAGCCTATGATGAATTTACTTAGGAGCAGATTGTAATAAATATTATGATTATCTGCTTCATGTGTTTGCAACTGGCGAGGTCTGAATTCTCTCTGTAGTTACTATGACATGAGAGCAGTCTGGGCTTGGCCAACATGTTAGACCATGTTTGCAGAAAGAATTCATCAATGAATTTTCTTTGCCCAAGGTTTGTTTTCAATTTTAAATAGCTGTTGTAAGAGAATCTTAAATCTCTTGTGTTTCCTTCTCCCTTTTTAAAGACAAGAAAGAAGATGAAGAAGTTCTGAAGAAAATAGGAAGCAGGATAGAAAGAAGTGCCACTTCATTTTTGAGTACTTCTTAAGTCAGTGTAAAACTTGCTAAACAATAGAAGGAATGCAAGCAAAAAAAGGAACTGTATTTTTAAAAATCAACAGATTCAACAACATTCCTTTGTTTACGACAGGATACATGTAGTCTCCTGCTTGTTGTGTGAAAATACCAGCTGGTGGAAAAAGCAAAAATGTGTATAATAAAATGGTCACTGAAGAAAACATGGGTTGCTTATGTTTGGGTCACACATATAAACCTTTTGGTGGTGTTTTGCCCACAGCTGCATGAGCTGACATGAAGATGGAAAAAAAAGGGTTTACAAATGCTGCCCCTGACTTATGGGGACACAGGTGGCCATGAAATGCTGCTCATCTCTTAAACAAAAGAGCTTGGAATGAGAAGCAGTAACCTGTTCTCTAGATGTTTATCTCTTTGGTGTACATTTTTTTTGTGTATGAGACAACTACCTACCATATACAGTATTTGATTTAATTCCAGGTTCTGTTGGAGAAAGTCATAATTGAGATGTTGAAGCAAACTTATTTCACCTGATGTTTGTTACACTTTGTTTGAGGAGACGCAACCGGCAGTAACTTTTCTTTCCTAATTTAGGACAGTTTTGAGTGTGGTGGAGATCTGAATTGTATCACTCTGTTATCTCAGTCACAAAGTGAAATTACATGCCAGGCAGGGAATGGAAAGCTGCAACATTTTATTGGCAAAGCCAGGTCCAAAATACTTGGCAGTAACTTGCTTCAGAGCAAGAGTGCCTCTTATTTGTCTCTCAGTGAAATTGCATGTAATAAATTCCTACTGGTGCTGTATAAGCAAGTAATTGCTTCTGCTGTATCTTAAAAGCTTTTCATACTTGAAGTTCTTCAGTGCTCTTTAAATTTTATGTATTGCTTTGAGTGACTTTCCTTTACAATTAAATCCCCTCCTGTTTCGAGGCTTTGCTGGCTCGTGAACGCTGCATAAGAAAATTACTGCTGTGCTTAGAAGATGTTCGCCGGATAAACACTTCATTCCCAGATATGTAGGTTAATAACTGCATCTTTATACCTTTAAAACAGATCATGTATCCTGTGCAATTGTAGCATTTTCAGATTAGAGTCTCTCACTCCCTTTTTCTTTCCATGTTGCTTCCCTCCCCATCCTCAAAAGAAAGGAGAAAACAGGATAGGAAGAGGGAATTTATATAACTCTATGTAAAGCATATATTTAGCTGTTCTGTAGGGAAACCTATCCACCTGTATCACTTGTAGATAATTCTGGTAGGATTTTTCTCAGCCATATTCTCTAAATGTAGTAATTCCATTGGTTACAGTTCTGATTTATATCAATACTACATTCTTACTCTGTCTTCAGTGTTAAGCCATAATGATTTTATTTCTGAATGCTTTTTTAGAAAACATTTTTAGCTTAATCTAATTCCTTTCTACATAGTGATTTAAGAGGTATGCTATCCATTTCTGAAATTTTTGGCTGGGAAGAGGCTTTTGGGATTGTTCAGAAAAAGATCATACAGTTAAAATCAACATTATGTCTCAAACCTACAGATAGGGGAATACTCCTTAAGGGAAGTGATTCAATGTTAATACTTCCTTACATTTATTTAAGAAAACCGTGGGTTTTTCAGGCACAGTGTTAGGATCCAGCTGTTTTGAATAAATTTCTTAGGTTATGTTGGTTTTCTGTTTTCCTTTTCTTGAAATTCTCATAGTAGAAACAGAAGTTTTCTGCTGTAAATGGAAGGTTTTCTGTATTGCAAGGTGACCAGAGACTGATCTAAACTTGAAAAAATGAGAGCTTTTAAAGCCCATGAGAGACTCATCAGAAGAATCACAACTGAAAGCCTGGCTACTCTGGTGCTAATTTTTAAAAATAATTCTTTTATTTCTAAATCTGCAGCCAAGATGCAAGAGGTTTTGTGAAATCTAGTTTAAGACAGTGATAAAATTCCCAGTAATATTAATGGAAAGAGGTTCAGACTTTCTGTATTAAATTGTTTCTTACGCAGCATTGTGGGTGGCATACTTAGAACAAAGTTTTCAGTTGAATTTGCAGTACTAACACCAACTTCTCAGTGGAGCAGATGTTTTGTTTTCTGTTTATTTGATAGATTCTTCAATGCAAGACTTGATGCTTCAGCCAAAAGCTTATTATGTGAACCTTAAATGCTTCTGTCTTTGTCTTGTCAAATAACTGCATGCAGTTAAGATCATCAGCATGAAGTATAATTACTGTAGTTCATTGTTCACCTGATATACCCAAAGTCTATTAAGGCAAACCTAAAAAGAAATGTTTTGAAAGGGAAATAATTGCAGGAAGTAGTTGATCAGGAAGTTAAGGCATGTAGGACACACTGGAATTTGTGTCACCTGAAGCAGAAAGTTCCTTCTCAATTTCTAAGCTTTTTTCAAACCTCTAAGTATTTAGTGAGAAATTCAGAAATCAGTTTAATTTTCTGTTATACAGTATTATAGGAGCCATTAAATAAGTTAGATGGTTATTTAAAGGTAGTGCTATTTAAAGGTAGTGTGTTAGATAATTGACTTCTTTACAAATCAGCTTGATTAAATCAGTTAATCAGCTTATTGCTGTACTTGTTTAATGTCTGTTGTGCTTCAAATTGATTGTTACTGTTGTCTGCTGCCTGGCAGCCTGGATTGTATTGTCACTACACTTTTCAACTGTATGATGAGCAAGGGGTCAATGTGGGACTGCCCACTTGCAGGCATAGCCACAAGCATCTGGGCCTGGGGTGTCCCCTCCTTTCTGGGAAGCTCTGAGAGATGCAGGAGGTGAAAGGGAAAGCAGATCTGGTGCTGAAGCTGGGGGATCACAGCCAAGTCAGTTACCCAATGCCAGACCATGAGCCACGCATGGCAGTGGGAGATCTGTGCTGGGCTGCAGGGCAGGAAGGCTGATAAGGACCTGTGCCACCACGGATCATTTTCTTGTGGGGTGGAGAGGTAGAAAGGCTAGGCGGTACTTAAAACCCATGAGCTACCAAGGGGCTAAAAGCTAAGAAAAAGACACTTGTCCTGCCTTCAAGTTTATCTAATGTGTCTGAGACCTGACAGATTGATACAGTGTCTGCTGAGTGCCTCTGGGGATAATGTAGAGCTGACAATACTGTGCTAATGAGTATCTAGCTTTATGAATCCAAGGGAATATATTGAAGTAAAATATCCATGGTACATTACACAGAGTTTTCTATTACCGATAGTATTTGGTTGCCTCTTACCCTAGGTAATTCAGGGATGACAGTAGTCACCCCATTCTACTGAACAGCTTGAATGGCTAGTCAGAGGAAAATACTACCCGTGGCTATGTATGAAGACTACATTCTTGACTGAGAATGAATTAGTGTCCATTGTTCACAGGCTGTGAATTGTTCAGAATGATACAATTGCTTACCATTTTCGAGTAATGACTTGTCTGAGTTTCCAAATAGCTGTGGAGAATCTAGATTACTGGATTTTTAAAAACTGAAGATATTCAGGTGGATATGCTGCTTTTTCTGGAGTGTTTTGTACCATCAAACTATCTCTTTTTATAAGTAGTTGGACTTAGCTGATAATAAAGATTATGTCGGCAAGAAGCTCCCAGTTTTTCATTTTATGTGATCAGAGTTAATTGTAAGAGGAATATGAGTCTATGTAACTTCAATTACTATTTTCCCCAAATAGTGTATTAAAAATGCAAAGGAATGTTATATCAAGGGTAGATGTTCTCTTTTGCATTTTTCCTTTGCTGAATTATATCTTAGTCATCTTTTCAAAAAATCAGTTATGCTGATATGCTTTCTGTGTGACAGGCTGCAACTGAACCTCATTATTCATGCAACATATCTGTATGATGTTACTAAATCTATTTGTGCTGTATCCATTTTGCACTTAGGGATAGTTTGCATACTCTTATGAGCAAAAATAGTCAGCTTGCAGTAGTAGAAGGCATGGCAAAAAATGGATAGAATCCACAACTTTTCTCTTTGTGAACGGGGCGGGCCTTCTTTGATCCAGTTTCAGGTTTTTCCTTGTCTCATCAATATGTACAAAGCAAGTGCTAAATCAGAAAGCAGATACACTCTGAGTTCTTTATAAATCACTCTTTTTGCTTTGTAACAGGCAAAAAGTTAAATGAGGGTAGGAAAAGGTCCCTGTCTTGACTGATTGGCAGAAAATGGCCACACCTAGCTGTAATTGCTTATTGGATGTAATTCTGTTACATTGACTTGGCAAGCCAGTCATGCCAGACCTTGGGCTCGATTGCATTTCTTGTGCTGCTGAGATGCAGTTTATAGCAGGAATGAAGGAACAGTATGTTGTTACAAGTCTAGTAAATATGGAGAAAAAGAAATCTAGAAGGTCTTTCTGGTGTATTATACTTGTTTAGGAATTGGGGAATGCATGCTCTCTGATAATTTCGCATTCTTAATGACCAGCTCTGTTTCCTCTGTTGTCCCTGGAACATTTTTTCACAAGTTGGAACTAAGATGACAACTTAAAAGATCAGGATATGAAGTCACTCAGAAAAGGATGTTAGAATGACTTCTTCAAATTATGTCAGTGCTGTTGTATGCAGGGCAGTTACTGTTCCTCTCTGCCTTGTCCCATTGTAAGGTACACAGGTGCACTCATTGACCTTTGGCAGCTGATGCTGTAAATGTATCCACTGTGGGCAAATTCCAGTATATTCCTTCACTGACAGTTGTCACCTACCTCTGATACATTTCCTCTCTGGCATGGACTTCACTGTCCTTTTTTTTTTTTTCTCTTCACAACCTGATGAAGCTTACTCTCCGTAACTTAGTTTGATTTTATTTCTAATTCTCGAATGGGTGAAATGCACAGGGAATTAAATTACAAAGCTGATCTTACCTCCTGTACTGCAGACCAGCTCCCTGAGGCATTTCATCACAGTGCACACTTGAGACTTTACTGTGTGGCAGCAGGGCTGTAACGTGCCTAAACAAAACATTATGCTGTTGTAAAAAGCAAAATAAAATAATAGTAATAAAGTAGTTTAAAGGGGGACAAAATTCTTCCAGACAGGTTTCTGGTGTGAGCTGCCAGGTGCTGCACATGCCTGGTGGCATGCATTTGGCAAGCATGTCCTTGAGACCTGATACAGTGTGCAGGGAGACAGCAAGGATTCCCCTGTCGTTCATCCAGCCCACCAAGCAGAGCCGTTCTGCCGGCTGGATCCCAGACATTGAGCTAAATCCACAATCTGCAATATGGAGGGAATGGAAGAGAGAAATGGAAGAGAGGGCTACTGCCCTCTGCAGGGGTCCCTAGCTGTGAAGCAGGAAGGCAGCTGGGGCAGAGGTAAGCCCCAGGAATCACTTTTGGCATGAAACAGTGTGGAGAAAGAGGAGGGGGAGGATGCTTTGGACTCTTTTTGACCTCTGAGCCCTTGCCCAGATGAAACTGATCTCTGTGACACCAAGTTCTAGTCCTTTGTTAACATAATCTTATGCTCCATCTTCTCATTTCTCCTTTTATGTATTATGGTCACACATTAATATGCATCCCAAACACTAGTTTGTTGTTTCTCGTATTCTCACTCATTCTCCATTTGAATGAGGGGACTACTGCCTCTTGTGAAAGGAGCTGACTTGCATTATGTTTGCTTCTGAAATGTGTTTAGTCTTTATTGAGAGAGGCAGAAAATCAAATTGCTTCACACAGTTCTATTTTTCAGCTGTTCTTGTTTGCATGAAAATCATAATTAAAACTTAGATTCAGGTGGACTAAAGATATCCATAAAGTCTTGTTCAGTTCATTGAATAGTTTTAGGGGCAACAATTGCAAAAGGTGGAACAGTTATTTCAGCATATAAAAAGGAAATCTTAATTTCAGAAAATATTAATTAAATAAAAAGATTTAAATGCTTCTCTTGTTCAAACCCAAAAGTTAGCTGAACACCAATAACACTTACACATTTATTTGTCCTACAGACTACAGGTAGCTTTTTCTAGCTGATGCATGTGGTGACTGCTTCAGCAAGGAAATAGTCTTATGTGAGAGCCTCTGTATCTTCTGACTGTATGAAGAGATTTGGGTGAAGTTCAAGTGGCAGAAACTACTCCTGATGTTGGCAAGTCTCCTGTCTGTGCAGCTGTTAAAATTGCATTGCAGAAAACAAAACTGAATGTTGAAATTGTAGGAATAGCACATAAATCTGAAAGTTGGATGTATTGCTTCTCTCATCTTCCTCATTGGATATTTATGTGTCCTCATGGTGTTAAAATGACTCAGTCATCTGTGGTTATTTTCCCACAGCAGTGATATACTGCTGTTTTACCAGAGAAAACCCAAGGTAGGACTGCACACAGGAAGTTTGTGATGTGGCTAACACTGGACCACATTTTTTCAGTTCTCTTCTCTACAAGTTGGTGCTATGTCTTCTCTCCTGGAGGCTGCCTACCTGCCTTTTTGTTGTCAGTCATCAGACGAGGAAGTAAGGTGGATAATCAAAGTAGGGTCTAACTTGATGTATTTATTAATGCATTCTTCTTTTCCAGTAACTCAAAATGCCTTGATGAGCTTCTTCATCTTTATGCCAGCATTATGCAGAAATTAGGGGGTTTTTTTAGGAGAAAATAGGGCTACAGGTTGCCCATGTGGTAGCAATCCCATCATTGTACTGTGACACTTGGTGCTCATCACGTAATGGGTCTAACTCAGAATAATACCTAGTCAGGTACTAAGTGGATTAGGGGTGGAGTCCTCTGGGCATTCAAGATCCTGCTGACAAGTCTCTAGATGTGGTGAAAGACTTCGGTTCACTTTTCCAGTTGGTAAGTTAGAGAGGCGAATCCTTTAAAGTTGTCTGCTGTTGCTTACCTTTCCTGCTGTGTTAAAGCTGTGTTTAAGTCAAAAGAGCCCTGCTCTGGAGAATGTCATCTGGATGGAAAATAACAGCCTTGATTTGTCTGAGCTTTAGACCAAAACAGACAAGAGTGTAGAACTATTGCCTCTATCCTAAGATTGGGAACATTATATCTTACAGCCCTTCACTGCAAATAGTGAAGAACTCAGCACAGTTATTCTACTGTCAATGAATCTGTTTGATGTTGATCTGCAAAATCTGTCAGGCAGGCTGTAAACAAAAATGTGAGAGTTTTTTAGATACTGTATGCAACCCAGCCAGCACAATCCAGATCATCTCTGCTGAACATTTATTGGTGATGTAAATCTTAGCCTTACTGACGAGGGGGATTTAGAGTGCAAAAACCCAAGCTGTTTCCTCAAGCTGTAATAAGTCAGTGAGTAAGGAAACTCTTCTTCACTGACCCTTGTACGAGACTACTTATGGGTCATCAGTGGTTTGGTTAAGCTCATAGGAACACTTGTTTACAGTGAGACTTTTAATATTTATACCAAGAGGATGTTTAAATTTTCTGCAGACTTAATGGGTACAGAAAGGTCTGGGATATGTCTTTCAGCTGAAACAGACACTGGGGACTACAAACCTTGAAAGTAGTGCAGCTTCATGTTCTACTTGTTCAGGCAAACCTTGTCTGGCTATATTGCAGTTCTGAGAGCAGCTTGCTCTTCTGCTGTCTGTAGTGTTGCTGTGCGCTCCTAGTACTGCAGACTGCTTTTGGTGGCAGGAGAAAGACTTTAGCCCAGAGACCAATTTCTGGAGTTGAGGAGAGGGCTACAAACAGGTTTTTCTAACAGGTCCACTAGTATCTCTCTGGAGAGTGGGATTGAGGTGATAAACAGAGGAGCAAGGTCTGGCTCCGCAAGGCTAGCTCACATTGTGGCAGTGACCATGTTTTTTAGGAGCACAGACAATGCCCTTGACTTCTGCTATCAGTCACATCAATGTAAACCAGTAGGCATCTCAGGGTTAATAAGTGAAAAAAGGTTTATTTAATTATCTATTAAAAGTTTATTTAATTATCTATTAGTTCTAATTACAGTATTGTTGAGTTTCTTACTGGATTTCATATCAGAAGAGTACTTGGAGTAATATATATAAATATATATTTATTTACCCCAAGGTAAGGTGTAGAAGTGGACTGAAAATCCTGCTAGCAAAATGAAATTATGCAGGTGAAACCTACATACTGAAGAGTCAAGACCAGAAGTTCTGCTTCAGTAAGTCAGGGTTGTCATATATTATGGGAGCTGGAATGCCAGTGTTAATTGGACCAAAATGTTGATTTTACAGTTCATTAGAAGTCTTGATGAAATGAGCAGCTCACACTGAGCCATCTGAAAAAGTTTTTGTTTCTAGAATACTTTCAGCCCCAACTACAATGTTGAGGAATGACAGCTGGAGTGAGTTCAGGTTGGGGAAAAATACTCTTTTTTCTCTTTTGGTGCTTGTGCAGAATTTTGAGAGCTGGGGACAGTTGCTGTTTCAAGAAAATTTCTATTTGGCAAAGACATATGGTCTCCTGACACATCCAGGATCTATAACCTAGGCCTGTAGTAAGCTCTTTCACACATTTACCCATTCCTTCTTTGGTTAAATGATTTCCGGCAGCACTCTTGACAGCTGCAAACACATCTCCCCCTGGACCAGAATCATGAGCCATGCGAGTGGGTCTGGGCAGAGATACGCTAGATGATTCTTATTTATCCTGACTAGAAGAACATAAAAAATGCGCTGGCTTTCAAGGGTCAGAGGCTAAAATATGGATGTGTTTATTGCATATTTTGGTTGTCCTTTTAATAGACAGTTTGATGCATTCTTTCAATGAACATTCCAGAAGACAAATAGCTCAAAATGGGAACAGGAGAAATCACTCCTGTCCGAATTCCCATACATGTAATTACCTTCAGGTGTCAAATGTACTTAGTGACTATTAATTTTAATTTTTTTTGCTGTTCAGACGTTTATGACTTATTGTCAGTGAGGTATTTGATTTTATTAATGTGGACGTTCTTAAAGGCAGGACATGAAAGATCAGTTGTTTCAGACTTTGCTTTCCCTTACGAAATGGCCAGTATCACATTGTAGATAATTGTTTTGCAGACATGCTTTTGATCCACTTTTCAGTCAGCTCTATGGAGGGATGCCTGGATCTTCTTGCATAACTGAAGCACTGAAAGCTGCTCTTAAGGCTTTCCTTCTGTGTCATAGTTAGATCATTATGAAAAGCTGTTTTGAGCTCCTTTGTTCCTTTGCTTTTAAGCTCTTTGTGTGTGATGTGCTTAACTGTTTTAGAGTTTATTAAATCAGCTAATGTACCAGGGTGCAAAAATAGTGGTTAAATGTGTATCTTAAAATTACTAGCCTGGGAATATAATTGTCAATACATATTACTTTGCATTCAAATGAATACTCTCATTTTTTTACAGCAGCAACTAATGGAAGGGTAAAATAATTGTAGTCAGAAACCAAAAGTCACATAATAGAGGAGAGAGCAGTATGAGAAAATATAGTACAAAATCTGTTTTGAATATATCTGGCTATAAATTTTTCTGATGACTGGGAATGTAAATCGTATACTGCAAAAAAGGTAAAGATAATGTAGTTAGAGAAAGGAAAGTAGGTGTTTTATTATGGGTGGACATATTTCAATAGAATCACTCAAAACAACAGTAAAAAAGAATTCAAATTATTTTTTGTGTTATATGCAGCCAACTCTTAAAAATTTAATTAAGCCTTAGATATCCTTTTGATAGTACAGGACTGCTGAAGTGATACAGCTCTTCTTTTTCAGTTATAAAGTGTGAGTGGTTCTCCATAGCCAAGAAAAACTGGAGATCAGCATTTTTTTAGCTTGTATGAATGCAGCCTCAACATGAAACAAGGAGAATATTCAAGCAAATTACAACAGGAATTATCGGGTTTGTTCATATAGGAAACTCTTTAATATTTGGAAGAGTGGTTTAATGATGTGATCTGGCATTCATTCTGCAGTGCACCATCATCAGACAGGAAAAATAAAAAGACCTCAGTTGGCATTTTTGCCTAAGGGCTGCTGAGAGCTGATAATTCTTCTAGTCAGAACCATCACAATCAAGGCAGACAATTAGGTAGGTTAGGTCTGATTTCTCCTGTGGCCCTAAGCATCAGATGGCCTTCAGCACTCTTGAATCCTATCTACAAGTATTTGAGTAATATCTGTTTTACTCCACCTGTTGTCATTAAGACCCTCTTCTCTTCTATTGAAGTGCTAGGTTGTGTTTATGCTTATTTATATTATTTGATTTGGGAAGGCAAGAATTCTTTTTCAAAAGAGAAGGCTTACCAGCCTAGGCAATAAATAAAATTTTAGTTCCTAATGTATACCATGGAATTGTAGACACAAATTTACCCATTTGTAGTGCATTAATGAGAGAGGATATTCCGTACCCCATGTGTTAGCAGCACACTCATTTGAGCAGACTATGTTTCTTCACAGCACAAGCACATAGCTGCTACTAACCAGCGGAACCAGTACTGTTTTTAGTCCTTTGCTTTCTGAATATTTAATCAAGGACATCATCTCAGCATATAAAAGCGAGAAAATTACATGGCTGAAGTGAATTAAGCTTTTATGTTTAAACACACAGGAATTATGTGCTGCCACCTATATTCAGATTAGTGGTAAAGATCAATGACAGTGTATTGATAAAGTCTCAGGTCATTTGTTATCTTGCTTAGTGTGGAGATAGTGCTGGTAATGTCATGACCTTCTAATGGACCAAAGAACCATATTTAAAATGTTAATCCCAGAAAGAAATTTTTTTTGGTGCTATAAAAGGTGCTCACTCATTAAAGTAAAAGCTTTTTAACCCTTTTTCCTCTGTGGATTAAGAATCAGGTATTGATATATCTGTAGTTCAGTTTCCCAGAGATAGAGTAATTAATGGAAAGGCATAAGAGGAATTACTGTAATAATAGTGGTAGTAAATAATTCTCAGTGTGAAGTTCTTTATTATCATGTTTCATATAAAAAAATGCTGTGTTCACACATTCTTCTTTGGCTGGGGTAGTTTTCCTCTGACATCAGCACAATAATGAAAAATCTTACATTTAGTCCATGCAGATACACTACTTAATTAAGTGCCTTCTGTACAGTTAGGCTTAATTTCAGGAAAGTATTTAACAATTTACCTATGTCCTTTGGCTTTGTGTGTGCTTAATTCTAAAGCATCAGCTTAATTGCTCTCTTGAACAGAGTAGCTTATTAGAATAGAGGGCCTTAATAGTCATGTCTGTAACCTTTTAGGAACTTTGGAGTTACTGTGTCAGGATGGTTTTTTTTACATCAGTCTTAGCCATGATTTAAATGAAGAATAAATTTTAATGTGTTGTTACTCAGACCATTCTGTAACCTAACAAAAGATCTCTTAGCATGTGTTCAAGGGCATTCAAATGCCAGAGTGAAGAAATGCCAAGATGTGAATAAGGGGGAAAATGCAGTAAAAAGCTCAGAATGCTTGATAATTAGTAGAACTAGTTTATAAACAAAGGCAAAATTACTCAAATGAAATGGCAAAAAAAGCAGTTAAAGAACTTGTTTCAACAACTCATAAGAACTAGTATAGAGGTTTACCAAAAGGCAGTAATTTTTTTGTTGGCTTATTTATTTTTATAGTTCAAGGAACAGGTAACCTTATTTAAAAGGATTTCGAAGGTTCTGATTTTAATACATTCTTTTACATGATTAAAGTAGTGATGTGGATGGTTTGGGATAACAGAAAACAAGATTTACATTTTCTCTAACGAGTAAATTTCTCTTCAGAAAGGAATCTTTATCTTTGAGGGGCTCAGGTGGAAAACTCTTGCCTCTGACTGTTGCAGGTAGCAAAGGTGAAAATGTTCAAATGGTAATCAATTGAGCAATAATTACCAATTGCTCTTCAACAGTGCACCATCACAGTTTACTTTCTTTACTCTGAGAAGTATAGTACGATTTGAATGTCTGGTAGAAGTTGTCCCAGGCCCAGAAATGCACAGGAGCAGATACTTTTCTGTTTGGCAGCCAAGTTGTACCACTCAAGTATTACTGACTGTAGTTTACTGATCTTCAAGATATTCTGACCAACTGATGAAAAAAATTCCATCATTCTTGTTAAGCTCTTAGAGACCAAACCTCTGATTATGCAAAAGATGACTATTGTGAGACTATGCTAAGGACATATGACTTATTTAATGTAGTCTTGATATCTTCTGTTGGCCAGTGTTGGGAGAGCTTTGTTGGTCTAGATGTGAGGTTCTCTGGCCCAGCATGACTGCTCTCTAACTTTTCACATTGATGGGCTCTGAGTGGTGTTTTGCCCACACAAGTGGTCTAAGTTCCATCTGGTGCTATTTAGCACCAGATTATGGGTTTATGCCCCAGCTATCAGACTGAGCTATGAACAGTTAGTTCTTGAGTTTTAGGGTATGTATTTCTTTAATGATGAACTAATATTTTAGAGTAAGAATGAAAGGAAGAAATAGTTTGTATGCACAGTAATTAATTTTTAGCATATAAGGAAGAAGTAAAGGCTTCTCAGTAAAAAGGAATGGGTTTTGCCATACCTGTGCACTCTCTTCTTCACACCTGCCTCCTGGTGCTTTTATAATAAATAGGATGAAGAAGAGGGGTGCAGGAAAAGAAAACTTTGGTTTGATTTTTCTGTGATACTCTCTGCTTTTTATCCTAGTCCTGTCTATGATTTGAAAAATAGTTGCAATGTTTCAGGCAGACAAGATCATAATTCAGTTGTGAATGAGGCAATTTCACTACAGGTTGAAGATTAGAATTCATTTGATTAATTTTGAAACAGTTTTAAGAAAAATGCAACAGGGAAATTTTTACCTCTCTGTTTTACCTCTCTGAAAAGTCTGATTGATCTGAGACTGGTGCTTTTTTTTTTTTCCTCCTATGTCAGTAACTTATATAAAAAAGTAAATGAGCACGTTTCACACATTTTATCAATTCAATCTTTATTTATACATATTGAAATAGTGTTTCTGTCACTCTTGAAGGAATAAGAATCCCAAAACTCCATAAAAGAAACCATGGAAGCTTCATAATTTGAAAAGGGATGGGAGGAATAATATAGTCTGCATTGAATTCCATGGTTTGTCAGTCTTATTCAGTTTAAAAAAATTGTTGCACATCAGATCATAATCTTTGCAATTTCTTGGGTGTTTTTAAGGATCAGGTGGAAATGTATGGTGAAAAGCTTTTCAGATCGTATTTGTAAACAGAGAAACTGATTTAGATTAGGACCTATCTTGTCCATATGATGTACAGAAATAAATATCTCTAGGTGAAAAATTGTTTTAAGTCCTGTTATTCAGAGACAGTATGTTTCAAGAGTAAGCCTGATGGAAAATTCTATAGTCCATATACTGTCTTTAGAAGAAATTTTAAGAAGGAAAAGAAAAAAGTTCTACCATTAATAACAGTTGTGCCACTTGGTGATCCTGCAGTCTGTAATTTGCAACTCCAGTTGTGCTCAGCAAACTAGAGAGAGAGAGACTAATATGGAAGGGTAAAAGGAACAAGGTTAAACTACTATATTTCTCTATAGAACTTCCTCTAAAATGCTGCTTCCATGTCAGGAAAGAATATACTTTTGCAATGGATCTCTTAAGTAGACAGAAGACAATTATACAGCAAATAAAAGTTCATTGATTGAAGCCCACTTGCTGGACAGCAAATTGTTTGCTAATAATTTTATGTACTCATTAGCTAGTCTAACTTGGGTTTTATGTCAATAAGTTCAAATTACTTTTGATAATGTATTTGATTGTATAGTTTATTCATGTTAATAGCAAGCTGTCATTTCATACTAAAATATATGTTTCTGGGTCTGATAGTGGAGGTCTGTGATGTTTCAGGGTTTTTTTTCTCCTCTGTATTTTGCTCATGCTATTTTATATTATGTCTGGATTAATTCACTTTAGCTGAAGGATGGGGATTATGACCAGACCACCTTTTTATTTATGTTAAAATATACACAGTTTATTAAACATAAAAATACTGTGAAACATCTCAAGGGTTAGTTTCATTTTACACTTGCATATTGGGAAATTAAATAGTAGATTTTGCAAGTTGCAAAATCTGGGCATCTGAGTCACTAAATTCTAATTTGATCGCAAAATATTTTAAAATTAATTTTGTTTACAGATTGCAAGATTAATAATAAACAGCTATAACTTAATGTCAGAAAAAAGCATTTCTGTACTACAGCGAGTGAGGTATGTGCAATAGACAAGAAGTTTTATCAAAATGTATGTTTCTTCTCAATTTCTGCTCATATATTTTGACTGGCAGAAATTGCTGGAGTTTTTTTTTCCCCTGGCAGTATGAAAGAGATGGAGATTTCAGTTTATAAAAGTTAACCATGACTCTGCTTTTTATATATTAATGAGAAAGAAAATTTGTGAAGCTGACTTGCAGTACATATACTTCCTTGTGGAAGCTGACTGCCGTTTATCTCAATTATTCAGTGTGCAGGTCAACATGCTTGTTGGACAAATGTTCTTTTCTTTCATTTTGTGAGTGTGAGAAGCAAGACCTTTCTGCAGATAGGGCACTGTTCTCCATATCCATTAACAGATGTCAGCACATGCCTCAGGCAGGGTTAGCAAATACCACTCACAGAATCACATTCCATCAAGGCTGATAGACTCTGTCTTCTGGGTTAGACACATGGTCAACACATGTTGCTAGAGTCCAGTTCAGACACTTTGGTAGTATTCCTATATATGTGGGGGTTTTTTGGTAGTTTTGTTTTGTGTTTTTTTTTTTTTTTTTTAATTTTTATTTTTTTTTTTTTTTAAGAATTTAAACTCTTAAAATGTTGTTTTATCACAAATGTGACCAATAGTAGAGTATGTGTCAGCACAGCAGAGCTTAGATAAAACTTGTTGGCTTTTTTAAGAAAGGTATGTAAACAAATTAATCAGCAAACCATGATTTTTCTGGTATAGACAAGGGGTGGCTGAGTTAGGTTTTGTATTTTCAAGCAAAATAATGGAATAAAAGATGAAGCTGACATCTTGTATGTTGTTAGTGCTTAAAGCAGACAAATGTAGAGTCATGTGTGCAGGATATTGATGACCACATTTAAAAATATGTGAGCAGTAATTACCAGATCTTCTCATTCTACCTCAGATAAAGTGGGATAAATGTTGCTGGTGAACTCCAGAGTAGTACTAATGTGAACACAAGTAATGAGCTTGTGTCCATAAATCAATTTAACAAAGAGACTGGCTTTAAGCCAGGTATTTTGGATTGGATGAAGTGTGGTTAGAAAAAAAATCTTGGGCTGCTTTTAACATCTTGTTGGGTGTGGTACCTTGCAGCCAATGTTACTAGGCTTCAGCACTGAAGTTTGTCCTGTACATCTGAGTGTTGCCTTTGACAGAACAGTAGCTCTTTTATCTTCACCTCCCTTCTCTCTTCATCCATCTTTGCAAGTTAAATGCTCACTGCAATGGAAAATAAATAGACAGGTAGAGACCGTACACAGTGTTTAAAGCTGTCAGAGCTGGGACAGCTGGGAAATGAGAGTTTGACCTCCTTGAGAACAGCACTGTGACATTGCACCCCATTGGCATGAACAACATGACTGTTGTTGCCCCCCAGATGCAATGAGTTCTTCAAAAGTTGCAGCAAAAGAGAAATTCATAGAGACCAGATGAAAGTCATGTGTTCCAGCTTTGATGGAATTTTACAAAAGCAGAGTCTGAGGAAAAAGTTTTAATAAATTGCATTAAGAATATCCAGCTCTTCAATTAGGAGATGCAGAATGATGTGAAGTGGGTGAGGCTGCTGCAGTACTTGAGAATCTCTGGAGTACTCAGACTTATAGATGGGAAATAAATGTTGATTTGTTAACATACCTACTCATGGAAAAGCAATTACTTTCTATTTTTTAATGTTTGCGCTATCATCGAACATATATCTTTCTGCAGTGCTAGCTATAAAAAGTCAATACAGGACCCAACTCTACAAACATAGTTATGAGCATAAGGGGAAATTATTAACCATAAGTGGGGTAAAAACGTTTCTGTAGAATTTATTTCTTAAAGAGCTTGTAAATAATGAAAATAAATAAAATACGTGTCTCTACTTTAAATCAATTGTCACTGTTAACCATTATGATGCAATTGGAATTTTTGTTAATAGAATCAGAAAAAAAGGTATTTCAGGTTTCTCAGGTTAATGGAATTAACACAAGATATGTAATTCAAAGAACTTTTACATTTTAAATAGGACATTTCCTTTTCCCATTAAGACCTACTCTATTCCTCCTGTGTTTTGCAGTCTTTTTTTGTCATGATTCTAATAGAAGACTCCTGGATGTAGGCTTTCTTTGTTTTGTAAACATGTTTCAGCCAAGGCACTTCAGGAAGTTTTTTAAATCAGGCCTTATTAAATAGAAAAAAAAATAGAAATTTTTTTTTTTTTTATAATCTAGAAGCATAATGACTTTTATCATACTGGTTTTGAGAAGGTTTCTTGGTTCTAAAAATTAAGAGAATTAAAAGTTTGTAAGTGGTTACCTGCAGCATATCCGTAAACTTTAATACTATGTGAAAAATGAAATTCAAGAAGGTGAAGCTTTATCAGTTATTTTACCAGTGTTGTAAACATGGCTTATCCAGGAAGTTTCCAGATCAATTACTGATGTAGAAGTAGGAGCTTCTGACGTTTCAAAAGGTCTAGTTTTTAAATCAGCACAGAATAAAAATATTTTTCAGAAATTTGGTATTTTTTGTTGTATTTCTTTAGTTCTGAACATCCTATGACTCTTCTGAGTTACCACTTAACAAGTTGCTTTCTTTAAAGACCTGAATGCTAGGTCAAACTTATTTGTTTCATGTTTTTTCCCATGTTCGAGTCCCTATAGTAAATTGCTTGCTTTTCTCTATTAAATAGGCAGCATGAAGTACCAGGTACAATGGTAGCTGATGAGAACCCTGTTCTTTAACAAACCCCTAGCCTTACATCAGGAAGGCACAATGTCTCTCTTGTACTGTTGACTGGCAAGGAGGGGTAAAGGCAGGAGATTCTGCAAGGGGACAAGCCACATAAACCTGATCTTTTTCTCATTAAGTCCATCCTAATGCAGCTCCTTTCTTTCTGATTTTTGATTTTGGACGCACCCAAGAAATGTGAAAAATCTCCCAAATGGGAGGAACATAGCAAGATTAAAAGGGAAAAGTTGATCTCCCACAGACACCTGTGAAGTGAAATGCAGGGAGATCACCTGCCTCTTTTAAGAAATGTGATAGATGCTTGCAGCCGGTTGTGAAACAGTGATCTGAAGTCTGATGAACTCTTTCAAGTGCAGGAGCCTGATTCTCCTCAGCTGTGTAATTATGATGGAAGGGAGCCAGACAAAGGCAGAGACCAGGGTGCAACCTTTTGGGATGCTTGTTCCGGCAGAGTGGGTGGGAGAGTAGAAGGAAGGGTATAAATAATAAGTTTCTCTGCCTGATTGATAATGAACTAGAAAGTTGGCCTTATTATAGTAATAAATTTCCCATGGAAGCCTGATGATTGCAGAGAAGCTTTAGCCAAGTGCATGTGACCACATCTTATTTTGATCAGCTGTAGCACAGCAAAGCTGTGTAATTATCATAATCTAACAATTAGCCTGGCATCCTTTCCCAGTATTTAATTACTCCAATAAATGCTAATTGAATGGAGGACTTAATGACAAGAGAATAAGTTTCTTTCTGCATTGTGTATTTAGCTTCTAGTCTTTTCTAGGAATAATTTTGAATTTTGTTTTATTGAACAGCAGCCTTGATTTTGTGTTTTTTTGTACATAGTGTTTTTTCATGGTGTCTTGAACTTGTTTTAACTTGTGAAACTGTAACCTGAGGACTGAAAGGTCATGGACTCCTTCTATACATTAGAGGGTTTTTTTGTTTGCTTGCTCAGGGTAGCAATATCCTGCTAGAGATCTAAAATGTCAATGGCTTGCTACTGTTAGCAAACACATTTCTCTTAGCATCTGGAAAATGTTGAATTTTCTTTTGGTTTGAATAGAGCTAAAATTAAAATAGCTCTTTGATTGCTTCCTTGATTGTGCATCAGAATCATTGTTGATGTCAGGAGAGCTATGGGAACAGAGTTTATGAAATGTTGTGACAAAAGCCAGTAAAAAAGAACAGAAAAGCATTAAAGAGGTTATTTTTTCGTAGCACAGAAATAGCATCTTTAAAATTATCTGCAGTAAAATGGTACATGTAATCCCACAACCCCTCAGATAATTAACAACCACAAGATTTCCCCCCATCACACTTACAGCTGTTAAGTTGGTTCAAATGAGGGGGCTTGAACTGTGTAAAAGAATAACAAGGCATAAGTTATGCTGCTATGTTCCAGTCACAGCATGTGAGTAGAGCTTGGAATAGTCCTAATGCAGTACATTTTCCATCTAAACACAGACAAAAGCTATCGGCAAGCTCAGTGCCGTGGAATGGTGAATAACTACATCACAACATCCTGAGAGCAACTAAAATGTTGTCCTTTTAAATGATGTTAACATTTTCCAGAAATGTTTGGGTTTTGGTAGTGTGTGTGCAAATAACTACCAGTACCCATCTCTGTGCTAATAACCATTTAAGCAAATAGTTTCATAACCAGTTGACAAAAAAATTTCAATCTGTTTCTATATTTTTCCGGTTCAAGTTTTTCTTGTGCTTAGATCATTTGGAAGAGGTGTTTCTTTGTCCAATAACATTTAACCTACTGGAGATTCAGCCTTTGGACACCTGTGGAATCTTCTGACCTGGCTTCCTTTTTTCATGATATTTGTAGGAATGGCCTTCTCTCTGAAACCTCACTGTCTCCATTAAACTTAATTAAAAAGTGGCTTAGCCTCCATGAAAGTAAAAAAGGGGGAGTTGAGTGACTAGCATTTGTAGGAGTATGTGCATGCTGTTCACAGAAATCTTTTTTCCTTAGGAAACAGAAGAAGTAATGTTTTGCTGTGCTGTTCTGAAGAATTGTGCATAATTGTAGTTTATATTTACCCCAAGAATAAATCAGTTGGGTGAATTTTGTTGATATTGTTTTACATTTCAGGTTTTCATTTGAGAAAAAGGTGACAGGGGCAAGGCATTTGACAGTGGCAGTGTCCTCTGCCTGCTGTGCAGGCTCCTGGTGTCAGAATAGGGGTCATTTGCATCTGATCACTTCCAGTACCTGACTGAAGACCAGAATTTCATAATTTATTGTCAGAGCTGTTATTTGGAGTCTTTTCTGGTTCACGGTGAAGCCTTGCTTCATGCATTTGACAGAACAGATTGCAAATAAAGAAAGGTTGACACAGTAAAAGGCAAATTTTCCAGTATGCTTATCTTGAAGTAGAGCATCTGGTGTGTCAGTTTTACAGGAAGGGCAGTAGAATATAACTAATAGAATTTGTAGTGGAAGTAACAAGCAGAAATATTGAAATTTTTTATCTATCTAAATGAACAATTAGTGTTATTTGTGCTGTTCTTAAACTGGATTTTTGTAGTGTTTATTCCAAGAAAGAAAGGAAAACATAGAGAAACCAAACAAAATTGTTACTGTGTTTAAATATCTGTTTAAATAAATTGTAACTTTTCTCAGTGACCAGCAAAGACATTAAGTTCAAGATGGGTCACTTAGGCTTCAGAACTTAAAATTATGAAAAGAAGCGTGCACACAGACGCTTTTTGGTTTTGTTTATTTAGCAAGAATACAGAGGAAAACTTGTTAATGGATAAACAGAATACAGGAGACACTAATTATTTACAAAATGTTTTGCTATTCTTGTTTTCCTGTGGTTAACATAACCATGAAGTTTTCTCTCTGCATCCTGAATACCTGGATATTTCATCAGTGGCACTTAAGCACAGAAATATTCCTCTGACAGGCTTTGCTGGAAGCAGTGTTCAAGTTTTGTGTAGGAAACTGATATTTGTTGGTTATGGAAATATTTAGGTGTAGAAACTACTTAATTATCTGTCTCTCTTCAAAAAGGCTTTTATAACGCTACTGCCTAATAGCTGGCTTTGTAGTATGCAACTTCCCAAGACACCATTTGAATGCAACCTGACAAAAACCAAAGGTTAATTATGTTTGAAGAATAGCAGTGTTTTGCTGTGTGTAAGCTGGAGTGCATGGAGACAAATGACATTATTTGCAAAAAGGTGTGTAGATTCTGTCAGATTTTTGGAGAAGCCTTTTTGATTGGTTTCTACCACAACACCATGTTCTGTTATGCAATCTAGATAGAGCTGGTTTCTTCCTAGATTAAAGTTCCTGTTAACCACATGGTTCCAAAAGGCATGAGAGTCTCGGTGAGGACCTGCCAGAACAGGATGAAGACCTAACTGGGAAAAGAGAAAACATAGCAGTAACATGCTAGCAAGTTTTCTGTTTGGAATGGGACTGGAAAAAGGGACAGGACATCTGCTATTTCTGTCATATCTGCAAATGTCTGTTAATGGACTTCATTTTCCTTTTAGATGTTTCACTCCTCAGTATATGTAGATGGCTAAATGTTGATCAGTGCTTTAATTTGTAATGGAACTTTTGTTTCACTCTGGCATTATACTATTAAGTAAGAGGTTTTCAGCCTGTAAATGTGTGTAAATTTAATTGTTTTCTACCCAAATGTGGTGTTAAATTCTTGGAAGTGTGTTTGTGAAGTGTTTCCTTTAATAGCATTGAGGACTAAGTTGATGAATTTTTTTGTGAGTTACTCATGGCCATCCCTTAATTTTCTGTTCTGATTAGAAGACTTTACCTTTCCTCTATGTGGAGGTAAATACAACATGCTGCTTGTAGCTCAAGAAGCAGGAATGGTCTCAGTTCACTCTAACAGAAGAGTTGGAGATGTTGTAGTCTCTTTGGAAACACAGAATTAGTTCTACATTTCTTTACATACCTGCTGAGTTTTTGATTACTGACTTTTTTAGGATATTGCAAGACAGGAAATAAATACCTGCTCTCTGATTCATAGTTGGTTAATAACCTGGAGTAAAGGGACTTCACTCAGAGCTGCTTGATAAAATACCTTGGTACGTATTTGCCCTGGAGGAGGTTCACTCCTGTGCCAACAATATTGGCTAAAGCTCAATTTAGATTGCTTAAAATATTCACAATCTCCTTCCCTTTTTCCACTCATAAATGTAAACACTTACTACCTATGGTGGATGACTGAGTAATGAAATGTTGCGAGAACAGGGGAATGGGAGGAAAAGACATTGGGATAAAAAGGACTTGGTTGTGTGCTTCATCCTCAGACCTGCTTTGCAGGGACCACTTCAGAGTCTGGGGTGTGCTGGAATGAATGGAAATGCTCAACTCTTTCAACACTTAGGAAAAAAAAATAAGATGGAATCCACTGAAATACCAGTGATCAAAGAGGATTGTTGCATTGTGGTTTTGTTTATTTAGCAAGAATACAGAGGAAAACTTAGCCAAAAGGGAGACAGATGAGGTTTAATTTTTCTTTTTCTGCATCATCTCATTGGTGCAGATTGCAAGTTTGATTTCATTGCTAAATTGGAATTAAGATATGATTACACATTTAGTTGTATGTCATTCTTATAATCTCCATTATCATGGGCTGTGCGGTTGGATTCTTCCCTTCAAATTCAGCTATTTACAGTGCAGACACTGTCTGGGAAGTGTCTCTCCAGACTCTGCCTTTGGTTAAAGGAGAGAATTTGCTGCTTCTGGAAGTGTGATCCATCTCATTACAATGTACTAAAGAGGCTGGATGAATTGAACATCAGAACAACAAAAGTTCCTATTGCTCTCCATTGACTTTGAAAATAATGTGGAAAAGCAGTTCACATAAGGTTATTGGTGTTGTAAAAGTCTAATGGTAGAGAGGGTCAGTGTGATCTTGAATTATACATAAGTATAATTCTGGAAGTGTATAGTTTGTGTCACAGAAGTGTAATTGGGCATTATGGTGAAGGCACAGGCTGATAAAAGTGGTAACCTTAAGAAAACCAAATAGTTTATTACCTACATGGTCAAACAAACAAACAAAAATCCTGTCCACACACAAACACACTTATATATAAGTATGTATCAATTTTTACTTACTAAAACTGTAATTGAAAAAATAGATATATTCTTGTCTGAATGCGTATTTTCTATTTGTATCTTACACTCTTTTTCATTACCTGTAAGAAAAGCATACTGTTAACTGATTCAGAGTACAGATGTCAATTTGGAGACAATACATTTTTGCAAAAGTGTTAAGACATTATCTGTTCAAGTGATGGATTTTGGAAGCACTGGAGTATAAAAATATGTATATTGACCACCAATTTTGATAAATGTAAATTCTCCTGGAAGAACTGTGGTTCAAAAAGGCTTTTCCATGTTGTAGAGTGGAACTGTGAGGCTGTGCACTGGCTGAAATTTTACAGGTGCTTTGCACATTCAGTTTTTACCCTTTAAAAAGCTATTTTATTGAAGTTAAATTATTGTAGGGATATGAAAAGATGTAGTTTGCTCTGAATTTATTCTTGGAGGGCCAGCAAATCATTGCTTTTTCTCTGAAACTAGATAGAAGGATCTGGATGGAAGATTTCAAGCCCATCAGGTGTTTAAAATATGCCCCTTCGCTAAAAAGAAGTATTATAGTTAAATCTGTCATGGCCTTTTTATTGATGTGTGCTACACTTGACAACTGCAGCTGTGAAAGGGAGAAGCTACAAGTAGCCCAGTCAGCCTGAAGTGGAGTAGGTCAGTGGTTGGTTTCTTCAGCTGCTCCAGGGAGTTTAATGAATGCACCTGGTTTATGGAATCATTAAATCTATCATTGTATAAGCTCCCATGAAGGCAAGGAATTTGTCCCCATACTTCCAGACACTATAGGAGGCATTAGAAAAGTAACATAAGTGAAACATGCAGGGAAGAAACAAGGAAATCCTCCCCGCCCCCAACAAACAAGAATCCCACATCTCTAAGGAGTCGTCAGTAATAATAACAGCAATAACAAAATACATCTGGGCTGGTGCCTTGCACTGCATTTCTCAGCTGGCACTCATTCAGATCTGTCACATCAGGCTGAGTGCTGATAATTTGAATCCCAGAATCCTTTTATCTGAACAGAGCAACATCTTCAGTGTGTACTTTTGGCAAAGGAGAAACACTGCTTTTCAAATCTCTAAAAACAATACAGACTTTTCTTTGCATCTTGACAAACTGTGTCTTATTATGACAAAAGAGTAATTTGTTTGTATTCTTGTAGTAACTATAAGTATTTGCAGTTAAATCAGCTTTCGGCACAGGGGTGATTACTGAGTGATGCAGAGAAAAGGATATGTTTGGGTTTTTTATTTGCATGCATTTGCAGATGTTTATATAGACACTGATTTGGGAAGGGTGATACAGTTTTGGCTTCTTTGCTGCTTCTTTTCTCTTTCTTCAATTAAAAAAAAAACCCAGCCAAATAAGACAGACACTTTCTTTGTTTATTTTTCAATAAACCGTAGGAAGATAGCCTATATCTGGGTGGGTAATAGCAACAGACTTATTTTGTAAAAAAATAGAGCAAAACCTTTTTCAAAAAAGTTGTGTGATCATACATAAGCATAATAAGTCTCTGATAGCTCTGGTGAATTGTAAGGCTCATTTTCGAGAGTGAATGTGCATGGCTGGGGTGAAGTGCCATTAGTGATGCCCTTTCATATGAGAATGTCACCCTGCAACAAGGTTGTCTTGAGATAACTGTGCTTATGTTTAAACTCTTCCTGTGATTTCAGATTTCAGCGAGGCGACTACCACATTGATGTCTGCATCAATGACTACTTGGATGTGTTCTGCCCTCACTATGAAGACTCGGTGCCAGAAGATAAGACCGAACGCTATGTTCTGTACATGGTGAACTTTGATGGCTACAGCTCCTGTGATCACACTTCCAAAGGGTTCAAGAGGTGGGAGTGTAATCGGCCACATTCCCCAAATGGACCATTGAAGTTCTCGGAGAAGTTCCAGCTCTTCACGCCCTTCTCACTGGGATTTGAGTTCAGGCCAGGCCGGGAATATTTCTACATCTGTGAGTATGGAGAGGTTTATCGTTGATGCACAGCAGGTATAAGAAAGACAGCTAATTTTTCACCTATACTCTATGAAAATACAGAGGGGCAGACGGTATATAGTACAAATGCCTTACAGTGAACACAGGCTTAAACTATCGCCTAGGAATAGCTAGAAATCTAGCTAGTGAAAATGACATTAAATCATATCTTCTTTTCTCACATGAAATAGCATGGTAGCCTGTTCACTGAACCACCGCTGACTTTTAAAGCAAAATGCACCATTACATTTATTTCAGCATTCTGAGTTGGGGCCAGAAGGGGGGGTTATGAATTGTCCCCAAATATGAGGAAAAATAATTAATCCTTTGTATGTGGAATACCTCAATTTTCTTGCTTGCTTTGATGAAATACTCTTGTCTCTCTAGTATTTATCACCCAAGGAAAGTGATGTTTGTGTAGTTCTTGAGTGATATTATGCTGCTGATGTCAGTAGTCCAGTGGTATTTAAAACTGTAATTTTTCAGGCCAAATAATCCTAGTTTTTAGCCAAGTGGTTTCTGTCTTCTACCTTCCTTTCCCCC
This sequence comes from Onychostruthus taczanowskii, assembly GCF_017590055.1. Taxonomy (NCBI): domain Eukaryota; kingdom Metazoa; phylum Chordata; class Aves; order Passeriformes; family Passeridae; genus Onychostruthus; species Onychostruthus taczanowskii. The sequence goes on along the minus strand of NW_024498352.1, from coordinate 375,625 downwards.
ACAACTTTTTCATGGATTAACTGTTTCTGTCAGCATGGAATAGGAGTGCTCTGGGAGCAGGAGGCAAGCAGGTGAGGACATCTGCATCAGGACTGCTCCAGGCACCCAGACAAGATGCAGGAGACATCCCATGGGTCTAAGGAAGTGAAAACACCAGGAGGTTAAAACCCAGTGGGTTGTGCAAACTGATTCCCTGACTCCACTGTGCAAGTCATACAATTTCAACTATCTCATGTGTTTAATACTCCCAACGAAGATCTTATTTCATCAACTCATTTTTGTACCTGTAGCTTTCACTCCTAACAAGTTTTGACTGCTCCAGCTTTATTTTGTTTTCCTGCTTTTAGTTTCAGACAACAGAGTTGAAAGCTTTACATAGACTGCAGATCCCAATAAATATGGCTTTCATATGTGTAGCTGGCCTTTTTACTGTGAAACAGTCATTCCACCTCATTTCACCAGAGAAACTGAGTATGTATGATTCCTGTTTTCAGCCTCATTTCTTCAACACTGAGATTTTTGTTCTCCCTTCCATAATCTACAGGGAAATAACAGTCTTAGTAGATAGTTTCCTGTTAATTTCTTTTTCTTCCATCAAGTAAAAACCTCTAGTAAGTAGTGCTTTTTCACCAGAAAAACTGTGCCTTGTTCTTGTGCTGAAACACAATAATAACAATAATACTAAAATAATATTTTAAATAATGTTATTTAAAACTGGGGCTTGAGCTGAGAAATTATAAGTATAAAGATATCAGAGTTAAGTAGATAATGTTCAGGGATAAACAAATCTGTGTTGTGTAGGCCTAGTCTTATTTGTGTCACTTCAGCAAGAATTCTGTGTAATTCAAAATTCTGATATCAGGCTTCCTTGGAATTGTGCAAATTTTTTTGTGGGTTTTTGGTTTTTTTTGTCAGTTTTTTTTAAATTCAGTTCCAGGGCATCATCAGTCAAGTAAGCAAGAATGGTTAAGCTAAGGAATGCAGTGTATCATCACAAGGTGGAATAAAATGTAGCACTGGGATGGCATCATTAGCTGCAAGCCTGACAAAAACCCCTGGTTTTCTATATTTTTTTAAAAAGAAAGAAAGATAAATATTTAATAAAGATTAAAACCAAAAATAACAGTGAAGGGGGAAAAAAAAGGAAATCTCAGCTCGGGCTGTCTAATAGCTTCATGGTCAGAACACACAAAATCCATCAAACTCTCAAGCAAGATACTGTAATTTAAATACACCTAGGTTGCTTATGCCTGGTTTTCCTCATTTGTGCTCAAATTCAATAAGTCACTAAAAATCATATAACTTTCATTAAAAATCTATAACCTTCATTTAAATGTCAAAGACTCCCTTCAAAACAATTGTTCTGAAGAACTTTAAAATTTGAAGAGCTTTATGATATTCAACTGCATTCATACGGATTTTTTTTAATGAAAGGAAAAATAGCGAAAAATAGCAAAGAGATGTAAAATATTAGTTTAAGCGAAGCTTAGATGAAATTGAATTTTTGGTCGGTTTTAGCAACACAAAAGCATTTTTCCTTCTTTTCTGCAGTTTAAGTAATTTTTTTTCCTTCATCCTTTGCTTTGCTGAGGGAATCAACAAGGGTATTGACAATGCAGAAATTTCAGAGAAGCGCTGTACAATAAGTTAATAATAATATGTAGACCTTCTCAGGTCAGAGTTGTCCATCCTGTAATGTTTTTCTCTTAGTCTATGCTGAAGAAAGAAGAGGATGAAATGTTGTTCCTTGTTTCCTCATCAAAATTATTAGCAGGTGTTAGTTCAGGCTCTGGAGACCACTTTTGTTACCTTTCTTCATCTGCACATTAAAGAAATTAGTACTTTGCCGTGAAAGGTGTCCTTTGCTCAGCAGATCTGAAACCTTTGCCCTCTCTGCAGGCGAGAGGGAAAACTGACTATATAGGATCAGTCTGGCATGTTCTATTCCAGGGTTACAAAATGTGCTGTGTAGTCTAGATCTCTGAAAAGACAGAAATGTGAAGTGGCTGGGTAGCTTTATTACTGTCTGGTGTTCTGTCAAAAATATTCACAGTTTACCTTTTAAGGATGTGGCTTGCTTCTCTTGCTTCCATTATTTTCAGAAAATGAAATAATTTGTGAACAATCACTGTCTCTTTGTCTGAACTGTTCATTTGGAAAATACTACCATTCTTTGTTATGCCATTGCCTTCACATATTGTTCAGATGAACTTGGATCTCCATTCTTTGCATGTTCATTCTAGGATAATGCAAGGAAAAAATCTTACCCATCTGATATCAAATTTGCATTGAACAAGTGAATTCAACATTTCAGTCATGCAATCAAAAGTAGTGATTAAGTTTGCTGTTGAAAGAAGTAAAGGTTATTAAATATTTACAGGGAAATTAACTTTTATTTCGTTAGGGTGTGCACAGTGTGGGGCTGGGGAAAGCAAATCAGATCGTGACCTGAAGTCTCAATTTTTACTTAGTTCTTATCAGGTGCTCATCTCAGGTTAGTGTACGCCAGCCTGAAAACAAACAAAATAGTATTACTGCTGAAACAGAAGCAAATGAAATACAGAAAAAGCAGAAACAAAATAGTGTCATGACAGTGATTTTAATGTCCTTTGGAAGGGAACATAACTTTCGGTATTCATGTTAAGATGAGGTACTGTGCAAAGTGAGATAACTCAAAAGCTAGGAAGGGAAAAAAAAATTTAAATGTAGACTGTTACATAATTATATGTTAAAAATGATAATTTCCATTATTTTAACTTAATTACAGATAATTTATTAATGTATTAAAGTATAAGTGACAATTTGGCAAATATACATCGGGGCTGTTGAAATAAAAAGGAGGAGGATGTGTCTAGAGGCAGGCTGGTACAGATTTCTGCGGAATCTTGACCTAAGTTTCCAAACCAAGCTGTTTTGTTGATTTAAGCTAGAGCTTAAAAGCTGTTCTTTTCTTGAAAGCACCAGTGTAATATTGAAAGTTCTACTAACATTAGGGTGTGGTACATGCTTTTCTCTGAGTCATCAATGCAGTTATTTCAGAGAAGAATTCAGTAATTTATACTTATCTATGGGTAAAATATCTATGGTATTTTTATCATATCCTCCAAGATTTTGTGTATATTGTTTATTTAGTAATTTTTTCATTTTGGTTATTTAGTAATCTTTTCATTTATATATGCCTATACCTTTTTCCTAGAACGAAAAGGTAGCTTTGCTCTTATTCTCAGTTCTCTAGCTTATTTTCTGTTCTCTACAAGATTCTGACAATTTTTGCTAACAGTAAGCAGGCTTTACTTTTTATATATCTAGACAAAACTTGTGGGTTTTTTCCTCCATTCTTCTTGAGAAAGGAACCCCTTTCATCTTTTAAAAATCCATATGAAAAGGTAAAAATCTGTGATTTATTTGTATAACCTTTTCTTTTCTGCTCTTTCTTTCTAGTTTTATCTCCTGCATGTGTTTTTCTTAGTTTATTTCAAAATAATTTATTTTCATGAAGCTTCTGATTGTCAATTGAGAAAGCTTTGATGAAATTGTATTGCTTGTGACCACATCAGGATAGTGTCCTGTTATGATTTTAATTTAATGATGGTTAAAAATAATATTTTGAAATAGTTCATGTGTTAATGGCTAAATTAAGAAGCAGTTTGTAAAATTGTTCTTTCAGTTGTGCATATATTTCTTAATAACATATAACCATCCTGTACTCCTTTTTCTCATAGAATATATTCCCAAGAAACCTGCTGTTACCTGTTCCCTTGATATTTTTTTATTACTGTGTTTATTTTGCATTTTAGTGATACTATTTTTTATTAGTGTGTTTGGGTTTGTTCCTGGTTACCCTTGCTTCTCTGACTCTGATTCCTTCATTTCCTGAAATTTCTGATTCTGAGGGGTTTTATTCAATTGATATTCCGTCCTGACAGTCTTAGCTGCTCCTTCTATAGGAAAACATGTGATTTGCATTATTTCTAATGCAAAAATTGTGTCTTCTATTAGCTGGTTCCACCTCTGTTTCTGGAACAGGGGTCCTCGCCCTGTTCCAAATACTGTGGTACTGTGTTGAATCCTGTCATTGAATTGCTGTCATTTTTCTCTAATAGCTGCCAGGTAGTTGGACAATCATTCTGCAGACATCTGGAGTCTTCTGTGATTATCAGGATTTTAAGTAAAGAACAGTAGTAGAAAAAAGTGTTTTAATACCTACTCCTCTTACTTCTGTCTATTAATTAGTTTGTTAGCTTGTTGTGTTAATAAAGTCTCTATCTGATTTTGTCAAGCCAGTAGCAGTCCTCGATGACAGTACAGGCTAAACTTGCTCACTTTACCTGCTTCTACTGTGTTCTGTGAGTGGTTAGTGTGTTTGTTTATGCTATTGTTTTTCTTTAGTCTCTGCTACAGTTCTCTATCAATTTTTCTTTATCCTGTGCAATTCCACATTTTGTGATCAGGTTGATTCTTGGGAGGGTTACTGTCTTTTTATCTCAATATGTAAGCATAATTAATACTGTTATAGTTTGCTTGCCCTGTGCCTGTTCACTACATTCCACCTGAAATGTTTACTGAAATTCTCTTTCCAAGTATCTTAGCCACTGAATTGCTGGGGATGGGACATGACTCAAAACTACTGCTCAAAACTATCACTTCTTGCTGCTGCTGCTGGTCCTTTATGGATTTTTGATTTTTAATGAAGAATTATTGGCAGAATTTAGAAGTCCTGCTCACAGGGAAGAACTGTACCTATCCCTCTATAAATCAGCAGTTAGCATAGGAAGTGCGGTGTTCGCTTTTCATGGAAATTATCACAGACCTGACAATATGACGAAGACCCTGGAAGCTTCCAGATTGCTAGCTTCAGGATTGGGCTCAGTATAGAAAGAATTAAGAAAGGTGAGTTTGCAGAGGCAAGGTTGACTAGCCTGTTATACTATACAGGAAAAAACTACTGAGAAATCTTCACTGTAATTGATTGTAATAGTTGCTATAACAGGTATTTTTCATGTGCTAAAAGAAGATTACATTAAACAGCTGCATAGATTTCATTGCTCTTGCTTGAGCACCAGCTTAATATTAGTGGATATCAATGTTTTGAACGAGCAGGCATGATGGAAGATGGTTATATTTGATTTAGGGATCTCCATGTTTGCTAGATGTTTACCTTGATGTAGTGGGAGCAAGAACAGAAAGACTGTGAACTGTAATTTTGTCTTCGCAGAAAATGTAAATGTGAGCCCCCCTAAAAAACTACACTTCTTGCTTTTTAAATCATCCTGCTATAAACCTGGAGATCTTGCTTTATCAAAACCAGTGTGTGTTGTCAGCACAGCAGTTCATGCTACTGACTACAGGTCTGTTGGTAGGAGGTGCTGTCTGGGGGCATAAGTACACTCTCAGATTTTGAGCCTGACCTACATGAGGAAATTTCTGTTGGAAAAAGAGATAATTTAAAGAAAATAGTGAGATTTTTCATGTGCATTCTGAAGAGTATGAGAATCAATCAAAGGTTACTATTAGCAGTTTGGCTAACAGTTTGGTTAGATCACTTACAATACTTAGAGTTTTAGAGGAATTCAGTCAGTGCTTTTGTTGTCATATCCCAGCTGTGGTAGCCCAGTAATATTTAACTGGTATTACTCTAGAAATTCCTTTTTTTTTCCTTTTTTTTTTTTTATTATCCAGCACTTAGAATATGTAGTTTCTTAATGAGCAGTCATCTTTTCACTGTGTAGTTGTATGAAAAAATGTTTCAGAAAACCTCTCTATGGGTGTTTTATGTCCTCTCATATCAATGACTTATGTGCTCTAATAGACCTAGTTTGGATATTTTTTTGTCTTGAATCTATAAATACTGGGACTCAAAGATTTGATTGGGGACAAAGTTTAGCTTTAGAGAGCTGTATGAGCTTTAAAGGAATGAATAGGGCAGGATGATGGTAAATCTTATCGTACCATACATAGTTTATACCAGGAAAAGTGAAGTAATTTTATTTACTTGTAGGCTAAACTTCTGTAAAAATTGTTTCTAGTTGTGAAATGGTTGACCTATAAATAGCATATATTTTGCTTTGAAAGTGAAGATGGGATTTGTCTTCCAGCAAGTGAAAAAAGGCAACCTGTCTCCAATTCAATAGGTGTTAGTTAATTCTGGTTCTTCTGGTGCTTATATTTCCTCATTGATTTTTAAAAACACAAAGATGACTTTTGAAACTCTCACTTTGGATATCCTGGTTTGCACCAAAACCTGAAAAATGAAGGTTAAGTAAAGAACATTATTAAGGGATGCTGAGGGAATCACAAACATTTTTAGCATGTTAATTGCACTTCTCTTTTAGATAAACATTGTTTATTGCCAAGTTCCCCATTAACCATTCAATCTAGACCTGATCAACATAAACAATGATTCTGCTTTGACAGCAGTGGGATCAGACATGCCACTCTACTACAAATCCGCCTTTGATAGCTGGTTTACTAGAATCACTTGAGATGTTCTGAATGAAATCAAAGCAATTGAAAGGGTTTGATAAATGTGTACTTTAAAAAATACTTTTTGTAATAACATTAAACAGACGAGGAAGGTGACCTTTAAAGGGGATTCCTGCTTAGCCTAGTGTGTAGATTAAAGGGTCGGTTTCTGTTAGAAAGTATCAGAAAAAGATTAAGTGCTGGTCCTGCTTAAAAGAAAGAAGAAATAATCACCAGTGTGTAGTAGATTTTGACGTTGGTTGTGTTCCTAGAATCTTCAAAGGGAACATTAAAAGCTGTTGAATAATGTGGGACTTGGGAGAGATCCATATAAGAAAATGAAGAGTTAACCCATGGAAGCATTGGTCCCTATTGCCTGAGTTTTTCAAAGGGAATGAATGTCTTTCAGAAAGCAAGTTTAAAAAAGAAGGTTTGGGTTCACATGCTTCAAAAATTGAAGTGCCATTAAGGTCTTGTCAGCAACAGAAAAATAAAAGGGGCGGTTATACTCCCCATGCATCTCTGAACATTTTCTGTAGCATATTTTATAAGGTCTTCACTCTCATGTGAAGATCAGTGGTGTGTTACTTTCTACTGAAGTACTGATTTTGGTCATTAGGTAGGGTAAAGGAGTGACCACAGAAAAGTGACTGACAGGGTTTTCTTTTCTCTGCCTTTTTTTCTTTCTCATCTAAGCTGCTTGACAAATGCCAGTTCATTTTGTAGAAAAATAAAGCATATATTGAATGTTATCTGATCATCCAATCGCAATTATAATTGTATCTTGCACCTTGTATAAAAGGCTTTTAGGGAGCATTAGGAACTTGATGAATCCATATGTGAGGCCCCTGCCTTAAGACTAAATGTTCCCTACTGGGTGACTGTACTTTTTTACATTTTTGATTCTTGTAAAAATCCCATTTCAATTTTCTTAAAAGTAAGTGTTTAAATTTTAGTGTTCTGCTGAAAGTACAATTGAATTAATTGCTCACAGCTCTTTAAATCCTGATGGGCCATTCATCATTCCTTACTTTAAATCAGTTTTGATGTTCAACAGCTACAACTTAATATCTCAGTGGTTGCTGCACTTAGTTGGTGGGTGAAACTCATTGCAGTGATACTTCACTGGAATGTTATGAGATTAATAAACTGAACACATGGATTCTGTGGATGAAAGGATTCACAGAAGTGGAGAGTAATATTAATAATTATGTGAGGACTTGTAACTCTGTAACAGTCCTCTAATTTGATTTCTGAGCAAACTGAAACCTGTTTAATGAGCTGTTGTATTGGAAGTATGTATTTTGCAACATGGAGCAGATGCCAACAGAAATGAAAATAGCATAGCGTGGCATTTGGAATAAGTGTTGTACTTCATTGCCTCCATGTCATCAGCATGTTAAGCCTCTCCGTTCCTCAGACTAAATCACCAAGGCAGCACTTTCTTGGGTGATACTGTATGTGTCATGATACAAATTAAATTATATATGCATGCCTGCAACCACTAGACCAAAACTAAACTCGCTCAATGAAAAAATACTTCCACATGCTGAGCAATTGGCTGATGATCTTATTTCTTAAGTTAATATTCAACATTCAACACCATATTCTTTTAAATACTTGAATTTTTAAAAAGTAAATTTTTTACTAATCTAACTAACCCTCTGATGTTAGACAAGTCTCTGAAAAAGGAAAACATTACAGAATTCTCAATAACTTTCTTGTTTCCACATAATGTGTCCTCTTCAGACAGGGTGTCCAGGACTCTGGACTCAAAATGGCACATGCAATTAATACTTTTGTCTCCAAGATTCTTGGCAAGTCAGTATAAATCATGTAGAATATGATTTTTTTTTTCCACAAGAGTATTCAGAAATGCATAGAAATGCTTTATTCTGAAAAATTACAGAAACAATTTTCAGCATTTCTAATGTTTTCACTTTCCCTCAGAAAAGTAGTAGGCCATCCACATTATTGGCCAAATGAGATTTTTACTGCCTCTGAAGTCTCCCTGGCCTTCCTCTTACATCATGCATATTTAATATTTAAGGTATCAGGAGGTATAGCCAGCTAGATACAGCACTACTTTAGGGAATTAAGAATGGCTTGAAGGTGTATCAAAATCTCATTTGTACTATACCTCTATGCACAAATGTAACCAGGCTCCTTTTTATAGTTATAGGGAATAAAATGGCTGTCACTGATCTTCTGGGGTTGAGATGATCTTAATTATTTGAAAGATAATCAGAATGGAGATATATTAATCAATTTGAAGAGCCCTGACAATTCAGTCTTAGCGGTGTTCAAAATATGTGTTCAGGCAAAAATAAACCAGAACAGCTCAACTCACATGCATTATGTCTTAAGAGTTGTAGGTGAGGATATTGTGAAGATACGATGCTGGGTTTCTTTTTTAGTAGTTTTGGCACATCTGCTTCTGGTACTACTGGGTCATCTTCCTTTATCTCAATACCTGTAATTGCATGTGGACTACTTCTAATATTTTGAGATTTTGCAGAAGACGTTCAGGTGTGAGGCTTTGAAGACTACACTGTTATGCTACTGCACAGAGCCCTGTGTTGTGACTGAAGCCAGGATCTGTAACAGCAGCTGCAGCAGGACTTGCTGTCTACCATAAGTGTAGTGCCTTTCTTGAGGATCTTCAGGACTGTGAAGGAATGCAGCCTGTCCTCTTGAAGAGGGGGCTTAATAACAACACCTCTTTGCTTCTGGCTTGTGATGCACAGATAAGTAATGAATTTTTTTTGCCCCATGGGCATGAAGTTGTTCATGCAGTTCCCGTTAATAATTAATAAAATAATTATTTTATTAGCAGTCCAATATAAGGAGGTAAATGATAATGCTACTGGAGTTTGAAATTGATGACTGTGTAAGAATACATTTTAAACAGATTTATTACAAGACAAAGATAGTTATTTTTGAACCAGTTGTCTGAAGCCTTAAAATATGAAAATTATTTATTTTTCATGAGTGGCAGTGTGAAACCTCTCTTACTTGGTTCTCACTTGAACACTGTGAACAAGGCTGCCTCTGAGGAAGGAAGCATCTCCTTGACAACTGTTTGGAGGTGTTCTGCAAAGTACCCACGTTCCAGCTCACACACTTTGTTGCAGTGATGAGTTTCAAAATTAAATTAGGAGGAGTCTAGCAGTCTCTCATTTTGCCACTGAAAACTGCTGCCAACTAGGTAGCAAAACCAACAGCTCCCTCGCAGTTTGTTTTAACAGACTTCCATGCCCATACAAAATGTGCCACTTCCAGCTTATAGTAGGGGAGTGTTGCATAGGTTTCACTGCTGGCTCTTTCCCCCAGGCCCAAGCAGAACAATCGACCAGTGTGTTTGGAAGTTATTGCCAGAGATAGGATTCCTTGTCTGTAGAGCTCGTACCTGTGGTAGCTTTGCTTAGAAGCATACACCAGTGCTACAGCATTTTTTTTTGTCCGCAGTCCCACTTGAAATATTCAGTGGCAGCTTAAGCAAAACTGTGTAAATTAGTCACTATCACATTTAGGCATTAAAAGAGGAGTTAGTAATTTATATTAATCATAAATGTTTCTCCACGTTTTATTAACAAGTGGCTTGGCTGCCAGAATGATTTTTGGAAGACATTTTTTTTCTCCCAACTGTCACAGAGAAGAAAACAGTTATTATGGGCATTTAGATAAAGATTAACGGTTTTGGCAATTTGTTTGAGGAAAATTGTATTTTACTATGCGTTCCACTTCAATGTGGACCATCACTACCAGTGTGATTTGTCACCTCCTTGATAAAATTATACAGTGGAGACACAAGATGGTCTAATTCATCTTAAGAACAGAAACAGGTTAATCAACAAAGCAGAATGAGGTTAAAAAACAAACCAGACCCCACATTTCTTAATTGATTGGCAAGTCTGGATTTCCAGTAAGAGAAGTGAGAAGTCTGTCTGCCTGCGGTTTTAGTACATTTTGGTTCATTTTTCCTTCATGCTTTATTTTTTCTTTGCCTTTTTTTCCTTAAGATGGCTTCACAAGTCCTATATGGATCTCCAGGAAAAAGTAGTACAGGTGACCCCTTCATATTCTGCAAGTACTTCTGTGGAACACTGTAGGAGCAGCCCATGAAATTGGCACAGTGTATGAAGAAATTACTAGAATGATAATAAAGAGGTCAAAATTAATATTGTAGGGTTTAACAGCAATGCAGAACAGACTGCCAACATGACCTTCAGAATTTCACGTGTTTCAGGCAGAAAAAATCAATTTCCTAGCATACTACTTTTTGACGTTATCATATTCCAAGGTATTAAAAAAGACATATTATATTTTATTCTGTCATGGTATCTCCATTTTTACTTCCACTTTCGCATTTTAGCATTGTGTAAAATTAAGAAAATAAAAACATAAATGAAAAATCTTTTATTTGCTACAAAGGAGGCAAGCAAGGGTTGAAGGAGAAAAAACTCATTACAAGAGATTAGAAACTTAATTGGTTGGTAGCTCTGATAGTTCCCATTGGATGTATAAAAATGTACAGTCTCAAACAGAACATGTCTTCCTATTATTTCTTTCATGTAGAGACTCCTCTACATGAAAGACTCCTCTACAAGCATCTTCAGGTTCCAATTATTTTCAGTGAAATATTTCACAAGAAAAGGGCATGATAAAATTGGTAGAGGTAGTGTTTTTCCCCTGAGAAAATTCCTGTGGCTAATAGTCAAATGTAGTAGGGAAGGCTTCCGTTCAACGTCAAACATAAAGAGATTTCTTCAGGGACAATTCTGATCCATGGAGGTTTTGAAATCTTGTGTCATGACATTAATGCACTCTCTCTTTCCCCAAAGTCAATATGGGGCAGCTGATGAATACAGTACATCTGAACACTTGATTATCTTCCTGGCTTAATATAAGCATAAAATCTACTACTAGATATTTTTCCTAAGGATGAGTGTTGTCTTGGGGATACTTTCTTCTAAAAAGATGAAATACTTGTAACAATGTTTTCTTCTCAACTGACTGACCTTTTTCCTATATTTAGCATGAATTCAGCATGTTGTGTATGAGTGTATGGATATACATGCATATGTGTGTATATACACTTGTATATTTATAAAACAATAATATGAAAGAGTATCATATTGTAGAACCACAGAATCACAAAAACGATAATGTTGGATGGGACCACAGTGATTCATCTGGTCCCAGAGCATAGGTTGGAGTCCAGTTGGTTCTTGAATATCTCTGATGAAGGTGTCTCCACAATTTCTCTGGGAGATATTGGTTAAATCTGAAAAAAAAAATAAATTATGTGGTAAAGTTTTAGCTGTTGCATTCTAACAAAGGCAAGATATTTGTGCCAGTGAAGATTATTATAGATTATCATTCTCCTCTATGGGCTGATCTGACCAGCTCTTGTTTCTTGTCCTTGATGCGGCATAATCATAATCACGACACGTTTTTGCAAAATGAAAATGAGATTAAAGATAAGTTTAGCCCTAGTTAAATAGGAGACTGACATTTCTAGGGGTAGAACTGTGTCTGTCTTTTCTTTAACTTGCTTCCTCTCTGTGCTTAGTTCCCTTTCCCTTGGTAACAAATACAGTAATGGATGTGCCTTAGAGAGAGACATTCCTGCTGAAGTCTGTCCTGTTGAAGATAATAGCAGAAGGAGTAATTTTCTGCAAAATGTTGTCAGCTTCCTTAAGGAAGTATGTCAACATCTAGAAAAGTTTGCCGCCCAAATCTTCAGGATGCGAAATATAAAATGTTCATTTTCCCTGGAGTTTTCCCAACTGCCTGTCACGCCATGCTATTTATGCCTTCTTAATTGAAGGACAAAGTGAATTCACCAGTGGCTTTGCAGCTACCTGGCGTGGTCAGTGTCTGCTTTGATTTCAGGGTCCCAGACCTATGAGCCCGTTCCTGTTTGGAAATGCCCCCTTCTTGTTTTTATCAGAGACAATAGCCAAATTATGGATTAATTTGAAAAGATGTAAGTTAAGAGTTAGCTTGGGAAAAACCCTTGTAAAGAACTGCCTAGGGAGAATATTTCTTATTATGTTAATCTAGCTGAGAAGAGACATTTCTGCCTAGGACTTTTTGATTTTATACTGTAGAATATTTTGAGTGAAATATGGTCTTAATCCAAATTTAATCTTTTGGGAAACCTGCTGCCTCATTAAAGTTGTAGGAAGAAAAGGAAGGGAAATTTTCTGGAACTGTATTGACTAGGAGAATGTGAAACATTATGCATTAGAAATGTAAATTGTCATTAATACTCTTAGTATTTGTGTCAATACAGATGGATTTTCACAAAGATGTATTCCATTCCTCAGAGTGCTTGTGAACAGCATATATATATATATATATATATATAAAATAAAACAGCAATAGAAAGTCCCATGAAGTTGCCTTAGCTCTTAATCAAATATAAGTTAGGCTAAATAGAGCACTCTTAAATGATACCTTTCTGTAACGGAAGGAGGGACAAAAGATTAAAAAGTGGTAATTTTTTTTCTGTCTTTTCAGGAAGAAACAGTTTTTTGAATTTCTAGGCATAAATTCTGACTGATAGTTTTACATCAGATTTGAAAAGAAAATACATGTATGCAAAAAAAAAAGTTGTTTTTTAACTGGACTTGTGAAAAAAGTTCTGACAGCTGTGTATACAGATGTTTTGACATTCATGGTCTATTTTGACTTGAGCCTCAGAAAATGACATTGGTTTTGGTGCGTCTATATGTAAGTGGACTCTGTCTAGGCTTTGGACACTGATCTGAAATATACCTGAAAACACAATTAAAAGAAAACATCAGCAACAAAATAAACCAAGGCAAAACAAACAAACAAAAAAGCCCAACCAAACAAAACCACCACCTAAACCCAGGGTAAATGCAGTTTCTGTGTCCTCTATTCTTCCTTGATCCCAGTCCAAAGTAGGTAAAATAAATAGTGTTTATTACAGGCCATATGTCCAAAGTGTTTAGCATTGCCAATTTTAGTCATAATTTTAGAAGTACTTAGCTGTCACTTAAGTATCTAAATAGTTGGCCTGATTTCTAAAATGCTTTGCACATGAAGCACTGAGTTCTTCTGAAAATGTGATGTCTGTTGTGGATAGTAAACATCCTGAAAGCTTTTCAGTAGGTTAATTTGAATTGTATGTTTGTATTTTTACCAGTTTTTTGTGTTGTTTCTGTGTTTCAAGTGAAAATACAATCAACTTGAGCCCCATTTCTGATCTGCCATAATCAAGGACTAAGATTGTCTTGTATTGTTAGCTGTTCCTTCATTTCAACACAAAATTATTCTTTTACCTTAGAAAAACAAGAAAGAGTCATTTTATTTTTTATGTGGATGGAAACTGACTTGAAAGCACAAGGTTTCTTTTAAGAAGAAAAAAGTCTTAAAACTGGGTTTTAAATATCTGTCTTTCAAGAGTAAGGGTATCTAGACAGGTAATACTTTAATTAGATGGAAATATTTAGATGGAAGGACCAGTAATAGAGGGAGCTGGAATACTGCCCTGTTCTTGGTCTTTTGCTCAAAGGCCATGTCCACAGGGGTGGTGGTAGCAGGGCTCGTACCCTCTCCTGGTGTGGAGGTACCCCACTGTTTTAATAACAGGATTTCCTCTAGGTCTTCTGTCATGAATTGTTCAGCAGAACCCTGAATTGACAGCAAGCTGATGGGATTTTTTTTGTGAGCCTGTAGATGGATGTTTTGTCAGCTCGCATGTCTCAGGTGCAAAAATTTTTAAGAAAAGTGATTAAAAAACCCCACATTTTTTGTGAGCCACTAATGACCGTGACCTGGGGCACAGCCATATGAAGCTCCTTCTCCCCCAAGCAAGTGCACAAAATTTCTGTAATTGGACCTGATTGAAACTTGTCTTTATCAGAACCATCACCTTTCTTTGGATGGCCCACGTGTCACTGCTCACGCTTGGGCTGAAAAGCAGAGCTAATGAAGGAGTTTTCCAGCCCTTGGTGCATCTGTGGCACTTGCTTTCCCTGCTGTGCTGTGTAGTGCACTGGCCGCTTGTTGGCAACTTCATATTTCACACTGCAAGGAATTGAAATGACTGAACAGACAGGAGAAGAGTTTTATTTGCAGTAGCCTGTATATCCCTAGATTCTGATTTGGCATAAAACATCTGCTTCATGATCTGTTTCGAGGCCAGTTCCCTCCTGCCAACAAAGGTTATGACTTCAGGCAAGCTGTGCCTTTGCTGATGGGGGGATTTGCCTGAAAACTTGATTGAGTCAGAATCAAAGCATCCTGCAACAGAAATCTTTATTTCAATTATTCTGAAAAAGCAGCCAAATGGTAAATGTATTAACAAATTAAGCTGCGAGTAAAGGAGGCCTCTGACTTTTGTTGTATGGGATTTTATAAGAATGTGAACATGTTGAATGTGTGGCCAGCTTTTGTTATTGTTCTGATGGTAAGAGAAGTGAGAGATCCTCTACATGTACTCGCTTAATGAGCAGAGTCAGTAAGTAAATCTGTGCATATTTGTGCATATTTTCAGTTTGCAAAGTTAATTGTAATATTATACAGTTAATTGTAATATTGATAAAGTTTCTCTTAAAGTCTTAGGAAATAGGTCCTATATGATGAAATATTTGGAGATAAATTGATGTATTAAATCTTATATTCATAGGGACTTAATTTCAGTGGGTTTTGTCTCCTGCCAAAAATGGTCAGTTTTTCATAGAATGATACAGATTTCTTTGTGGAAGTGTCATTTTGATCCACAGTTACATATCTACAAAAAGAAGTCATGTTATTTCTTGCAATAACATAGATAGATTCAACCTTTATTAGAGTAAGTAGTCTATTGCTGTCTATTTACTTCACTGTCATTGATGCACAGTCTTTGCAACATATGGTTTGGCTTACCTTCTCAGAAAAAATCCTTTTTGTATCTTTAAAAAATAGTAATTGAATATTTGCATATCTCCAAGGAGCCATGTGGGTTGAACACAGCAGTTGTCTTCTAGTGTTCTTAGGCTGCTTTTGGTGTAGGACTAAGAACTATTGCTTTTAGGAAGCACCTTTTTCTGTAAAGTCAAAACCTCACACCAGTGCACAGAAAGCCAGTGCTATAAAGGAGCTGGGTAGAGTATTTAATAGAGAGAGCTAGGTTGTAAGTGTTTTTGTTCCTATGGAGCAGATGGATTTGGTTCTATCTGCTCCATATTCATAACAAAGGAGCTTACTTGCAGGAGGACTGACTTCCTAGGACTAGCATGTAATGGTCTTTTCACCACAGATTGAAAGGATTTGAAAATGGTCACTTCAGCTCAGCAGAAAGCAGCTAGCACTGGTAGCACACTTCAGACCTGCTATTTTCCTTTAGCTCTGTTTCAAGAGTGCTGATGTCCAGATGGAGAAGAGGGGCAAGCAGCATTCCTTGGGGCTCAGCATTGGAACTGGGGCTTTTCGCATCTTTGTCAGTGACACGGAAAGTGGGACCAGAGCACCCTCAACAAGTTTGCAGATGACACCTGCAGTTGATAGTCTTGAGGGAAAGGATGCCGTCCAGAGGGACTTTGACAGGCCTAAAGTGGACCTGTGCCAACTTCATGGGTTTCAGCAAGTCCAAGTGCAAGGTCCTGCATCTGTGCCAGGAAAATTCCAAACACAAATACAGGCATGGATTTGAGAGAGGCCCTGAGCAGAAGGGCGTGGGTATGTTGGTTAATGAGAAGTTCAATATGACCCAGCAATGTATGCTTGCAGCCCAAAAAGCCACTTGTTTTCTGGTTTGACCAAAAGAAGCACAGCCTGCAGGTTTAGGAAGGTGATTCTCCTTCTCCATGCTGGTAACCAGATCTCATGTGGAGTACTGTATCCAGCTCTGGAGCCTGTAACATGAGAAGGATATGTTGGAGTAATTCCAGAGGAGGCAGCAAAGATGATCAAGGAGGCTGCAGCACCTCACCTTGAAAGAGAGCTGGGGTTGTTCAGCCTGGAGGAGGGTCAAGGGAACCTTTAACAGCAGCTTTCCACTATCTAGAGAGGGCGTGTAGCAAAGGTGAAAGGGACTTTTACAAGTGCATATAGTGATAGCACAAGAGGGAACTGTTTTAAATTAGAGTAAATTTAGATTAGATGTTAGGAGACAGCCCTTTACTCAGAGAGAGTTTTTTTTCTCCAGTTTACTGGAGAAAGTTGGCCAAAGAAGTGGTGGATGCCCCATTGCTGGAGGTGATCAAGTCCAGGTTGGATGGGGTTTTGGGCAGCCTGGTCTAGTAAGAAATACCCCTGCCCATGGAGGGGTGGTGGTGAGAGAGGAGCCAGATAATCTTTGAAGGGCCCTTCCAACCTATATAGCATTCTATGATTTTATGAAGATGCATGTTTTTTCTGAATAAAACAAAATTAAAATATAAGCCGTCCTTCTTTTGACATTCATTGTCCCCCTACCCCATCAGTCAGTTCTACATCTGAGGAGTTCAGGATGTTTTGTCAAAAAAATGTGTTACAAATACAGGATTAATTTTTCTTAATTTGACCATAGTATTAAAGGCAGAAGTGAAAAATTATTTACTGACAGTCTGGGTTCTGTTTACTGAATTTTTCTCATGGTCTCTTCTTTCTCAGCAAGAATATTCTGTGAACAAGAAATCTGAAGTCCACAAAATGTGTGTGAAAGTGCCTTGCTGGGTTTCATAATTAGGATGCTGCAGTGCCAGCTTTGATTACACACCTCTTGGGCTTTCAGGGAAAAAAAAATCCATTTCGATCCAAGAAAAAAATATTCTTGTCTCTGCAGGATATTTCACAAGGGCAGAAGAGGAAAATGCAGGAGGATACAAACGCACTTGCTTGGCTGAAGAACAAGTTACTCAGTGACCCCTAAGAGGTGAACTGGAAGTTTACAGAGATCTTAAAAATTAACTAGAAACACAGAACAAGAACAATCCTTCTGTGTCATTGGTTCTGGATGTACAGTCTCTGGAAGAAGCCTTGAGGCCCCCAGGTTTATGATTGTCCTGGCTGGATGTTGTGCAGGGGTGTGCTGGACCCCATACTGCTCTGTGCTTCAGGATGCCTGGTGCCTGAGGCAGCTGTCAGAGTGGGATGGGCAAGCAGCAGGCATGCCTGGCCTGCCTTAGCTGGTACTGCAGCATGTGTGTAGGCATACTCAGGGCTGTGTTTGGCCTTCAAGCCAACAATACCATATTGTATAATTCATAGATATATATGAAAGCATCTGCTACCCTTGCTGCTGAAGACTCCACATCAGATGGTACACACATATTTGCAGCTATGATGCTTCCCCACACCCCAAAGTGAGAGATGTGATCTCAAATGAGGATTTTTTTTTGTTTGGTTGGTTATCAGTTTCTGAGTTCTGAAAGTTTTGATGCAGCAACTCAGGGAGCAAACCCATTAATTTCAGTGACTCTTTTCCTAACTAAGGTAAATGACAGTGTATCCAGATTTCTTTCCAGAAACTCAAGGCATGGAACCCTCTTTTAAAATGTGAGAGGAAAGAAGCACCTCATGCACACTGTCATGAAACTCTTCCAAGCTACCAGAACTATCTCCAATGCAAATGTTTGTTGATGTAAATTAAACTGGAGCTGAGACAAAAGTGAAAAGGGACCTTCATGATTGCAGAAAGTGGGATGAGGACTGGCCGGACTGCTCTAGTAGGATGAGGCTTGCGTTCTCTGCACTCTGAGGAGTGGAGACACCACATGCAGTAGATCAGAGGCACTTAAATTGAACAATGATGGACACTTGTGTGTTTGAGAGAAGTTAATTCTGCAGAATTTTTGTCCATCTCTTTTGAAGTTAGTGTCAGCAAGGTTTTCCAGTAAGTTGTTTTGTGTTGTCCTATATTGTTTTCCATATGTATGTTCCTACATATAAAAAACACCATTGGAAACTGCTCACAGCATAGGTATACTGGTTCTTTAATTGGTTAATATGTAAAGAGTAGAGAAATAAGTGTTCTGTGCGGTGGTCTTTGCTTAGATCAGGAAATAGGAGATAGAAAATAGGCATAAGAATTTCCTAATCTGCTTAGTCAAGTTGTTAGTGTGAAACGGGGCCATTTCTAGTAGTGAGGGAGAGTTCTCTCTTCGCTTCTGAGAACAGTTATTAGAGCATTCAGGAGGAGAAAAACTCAAGAGGCACCCATGTGTTTCAAGTCTGATGTAGTATTCATTGCTTTTAAAATAGTTTCCAAACCACCAGGGCTTTTAAGTCCCGGTTATGGAAAAGTGTACACATATATGACTAATTTTGAGTTCATCTGGGAATGATCCCTGGGAATAGGGCTAAACATACTGTGGTATACATTATTAAAAAATAAAAAGAACACTCAGAAAGAAATAATTTGTGGCAGAAGATAATGAAAGATTAGCTCTCCCATGGGTGTCTTAGACTTTCCCACAGTCACAGTTACAACAGACTAGTCCTTTTCTGGCATAGATGGGACATGTCAAATTCCTGACAAGTTCTCCTTGATGAGCCTATGGTTATTCCCATATAGGTTGGCTTTTTAAAATGCATATTTCAAAAGATGAGTAAGACCTGTGCCATTGAACACAGGCTAGATAAGTGAAAGACAATAGAAGTTTAAATAAAAATGCTATTACCTCATACACTGAGTAAGTTTTGACTGAGAAGAAAACTTCAGCTTAATATGTTCCTGAATTTTTCATGGGAAACATCACAAATTGAAGGGTTATAGCTGTTCTAAGGACTGGGTATAAATTTCTGGCTTGTATGATGGAATGATTCAGTAGGCCTTCTACAGGACCTAAACAAACTGGGAATTCACATGATAAAGGTGTACTGTTATTACTACAGTGCTAGCATCTCTTGTGTCTGTTCTCAGTTGTGGCCTAGGACTGTAGTAGCTATAATGAAGTAAAAGGTCTCTGCTTTGAGAATCCTGACGTGTCATAATAAGCTTCAATTAAAATGGACTATGATGTGTTTTCCAGACTTTAGCTTTCCTAATAATACCTGGTTTCCATCCTGCCAAATTCTGGGTTTATCTGTGTAAAGGTGATGCCAAGGTGCTATTAGAACTTTTCCAAGAGATAAACCTTCTGAAATCTTTTTAGCAAAGGTATTATCTGTAAGCAGCGTGTTTGCAAACTCTTGTGCTTGCACATGCACTCAAACATTCAAAATTGCATTATTCTCACCTTTTTTGAACCCCCCTAAAACTCCTGTTTTGTGCTTTTTCCCCTGTATTTCCCCTGAAACTTCTTGAAGATCTTTTTGTATCTTTACATGTTCTCTCTCTTCCCCAAGACATAAATGTACTTAGTTGCCTTGTATAAGTGAATAGCAAAACTGACATTTCATGTCTATGTGTGTTTCACAACCCTAGAAAAATGCACACAAAATTACTTGTTTTTGTAAACATATAGAATTTACAAGTGGAAAAAATTTAGAATTTACATGGAAAGATAGAACTTTTTTTAAAATATTTTGAAGATAGCAGGAAACCCATGAAGATGGACTAGAATAAAATCTTTCCCTCTTCTTCAGTTATAATGTCAGCAGTGGTAAAGCTAGTAATGGATAATATGAATTCCATTAAAGTATATGAGTTTAGTAAGATGATACAATATCCACAAATTCCATGTGGGTGAAGATGTTGCTTTAAAGATCACAAAGGTCTTTACTTTACTAACAAGACTATAATGTCTCTTCAAAGGATTTACTTGTGTCTAGTTCTTAGAGATGGAAATTAGCAAACTGGATAGCCTGCTTGAAGAAAACTATTTTATTTCTAGTGATACCAAGGGAAAATCGAAGTACAAAAGAGGTTATGAAAAGTAAGAGGATATATTTTTCTCTAAGTGCTTTATTTGATAGTATTAACTTGTTTTATTAGCAATTTGCTCTAATACAGTCTTAATGTAGTACAATAACTGTGTTTGGTTTTGTTAATGCCACTGAAATCAGTAATGAGATCTGAGGGTTTTATTTCATTCTAGTTGATAAGTGTTGGTTTGTTGCAATAGAAAATATGACATCAGTCATTTATATTAGGCTAGTGCAGAAATGTTAGCACTTATTTTAACATATGCAATACAGTTTGAATTTGTGAAAGAGGAACCTTATATGTGAGAAACGCCTGCAAATATTTCATGTGGAAGCAACTATATGGTCTATTTTTCTTTCCTACATCCTTATATTTCACAGGAACTTACATGCAACTAAAAGTCTGTTCAAAGTAAGAATGCTTTTGTTTTATTTCCAGCAGAGCTTTGTTTGTTTCTAAATGAGAAGAAACACCACAGTAGCAAACTGATTCTCTGAGAAGCTCAAGTTAGTTACAGTTAGTTGACAGCTTCACTCTAAACAAAAATGTTCTTGCTTTTATAAAAAGAAACAAAAGTCTTTGCAAAGAACTTTGACCTTTGTTTTCTTACTGGTTCAATGTTCAGTTGAGAGGAACAGTGCAGGCACAGTTGGATTTTCCAGCATCTGAAATATCTGTTTTGTCAGACTCTTCAAGGTGTAAAGGGTACAGGCTGCCCTGTGCTGAGGCTTTGCTGAACTCAACTGGACTCAGCAACTTGGAAGCACAGATGATAAATGTATGACTGCAAAAAGCCTTTGGACAGGATTCAGAGTGTTGCCTCATATGAGCCCTCAGCTGCTGTTCACCTCTGGTGGTGTCCAGCACTGAAGAACTTTGGGTTGCTTTGATGTTCTGCACTAAAAAAGTCTCCAGTACCAGCCGGGCCATCAGCAGACAGAGCTTGTCATTAACTTCCCCCTTAGAGGAGAAAGGGGGCCTTCCTGAGAGAGACATAGGGCTAGGCCATGCTAAGAGGAAAAACTAAATGAATGGCTTAATAAAATTGGAAGTCCATGGTTTACGTCTCCTAACACACATGGCTGGATTTTTCCTTTCTGTATGACTTCGACGCAAAACATATTTTCAGTCTCTACTGCTTTCAACCAGATATATAAGCTGCAATGGATTAGAAAATGCAAGAAAAATTATATTCTTCCTGGCCAAGCAGTTGCTGTGGGACGGTAAATTCAGCATTAAGTGCAGAAACAGTAACTCTGTATCGCTTTCTTCCAAGAACTCTCACTAAAATAACATTGGTCTGGCAACTCATTTTCATTTACTAGGTTATTTTTAGTAGGTCTGAGAAATATAGTCACTTGTGAGATAGGCCATAATAATGCAGTGTGTTTGCACAGTGCAATGCCAGTCCAAATTATGTATAAAACATTAGGAAATAAATGTAGGATTTCACAATCTGTTTGTTGTGGACATGCCTTTTATAAAGTCTTTTCCTCCATGCTGTGCACTTTGTCATTTATATTTGAATGAAATGCAGAGTGTGTTTCTGTGTAGACATGTACCTATACACATACAGAGATCAGTGCAAAAATTAAATACAGATGTAGTTGAGCATGCAAGAGTAGTGCAAAATATGCATTTGTATTAGGTGTCCTATTAATAGTGTGGGGTTTAAAATATGCAATTGGACTACTTTGCTTGGATTAAGCCATGAGCAGTATTAGCTGTCACCTTTCATGTTTGTTTGTTCACATATTTATTTATTTAGTTTCCATTTCTAGTAATTTTTTTAGAAGTTTATGAGTGTTGTTAACAGCCCTGGGTCAAGTGGTTTTTCAGTTTAGATTGTGTCTCTGTTGACTTGAGATTTCTGAATCTTTAAGTTGTTCAGTAATTTTTTTGTGTTCTCATCTTGGTTATTACTAAATACTGAGGTGATACAATTGGCTAGAACAAAGCTACCAGAAAGTTTAGTCATGATTTATTGAGGAATTGTGCTTAATTATTAGTCTGAAGAATGACTTAGTCATAATCATTCAATATTTTAATTTTCTCAGAATGGAGTCATGTGTGTGCTACCAGAACAAATGTTTTGCTGATGGGTTGGAATGGAAGAGCAGGCATGCAAAGACTTAGAATTTAATTTCAAGTATTGGCAAAAGAAGTGGTTTCTGTAGGACCAGTGTTTATCTGTTTTAATTTTTTTTTTTTTAATGTGTACAGGAGAAAATTATCTATAAGTCTTTTCAAGTAACTTTTCTTTTTATAAATAATTTTGAAAAATCCTATATTGTTCTTAGATATGGGTCTTACTTCATGTATGCACACGGAGGAGGGCTTTAGTGGTTGATTTAATTCTAGCTGACTTTTTCTGTTGTACCATTTATGCAAATTTGTAACTTTTTTTCTATCTAAACTGTGAGAAGAATATTAATAACTAATTCTGCATTTACCTGGCTAATTTGCATACATTTGTGTTGTATGGTAAATCACATGAAAACCTACAGGGGAAAGGCTGAGCTCTTCTAACAACTAATAGGCTATTTTTTTCTTCTTACTTGCACAAATTGAGAAATATTGCCTGTGGCAAACATAATGGAAAACTGCATTTTTAATGCTCTCACACATACTCATTTCTATACAAAGAAAGAAGCAGATGACTCTTCTTAAAACCTTTTAAAGCTCTGTAGCTGACCCAGGATATTTGATGTTAAAGTACCTCAGGTTGATGGAGTTATGATTTGCAGGTTGTACCCAGGTTACCTGGGTACTGGATTTGAGTAATGGGAGTGCTACTGTGCCTGAAAGGGCTAGAGGCAAATCACAGCTATAAATATTTTCTCCTGAAGAGATTGTCTGTAAATTACAGGCCTAAGAGAGTGCAAGAACTGCCTAAACATGGGTTTCTGATCTCCAACATCTAGTATCTTGTGTACTAGGTTGCTGCAGGTTCTCTCCTTGTCATATTTCTCCAGGTGCTTACGGAAGTTATATATACAACCCTTTTGACAGGGCAGTAAGTGTTCGGTATTTACTCAAGCTATATACACGTGGCATCTCGATTTATTGTGCTGGAAAGTTCAGAATTGATGCTCTGTTGGCTTCTGAAACAATACTTGGTAGTCTGAAACAATACTTCTGTTCAGTGGTTGTGGTTGGGAAGCACTTATCAGAGCCAGAGTTTGTGTAACAGAGGGTTCTAGCAGTTGTACATCTGCAATGAACTGAGGTGAGATTTCTCAGGCATGATTGAGGCATGATTTCTCAGTTCTTGCCTACAAGGAAACCCTGTTTGCTGCATTTCCTAGCAGACAGAAGAAAACATAGATCACATTTTTCTAAAATGCAATGAGAACATTGCCTTGTCTCCTGTGTTTCACAAACAGTACTTTATAATCTCTTCAGACAATATTCCAAGTGAACTGGTGATAGAAATTAAAATACAAAATAGTAAGAGAATTGCCATCTGCAGAGTATCTGCAGTGGAATGGGGAGGGTGTTGTGTTTGCATAGGGAAAGGATGTTCTTTACCACTGTCCCCACATTGTAAAAAAAGGTGCCGTTGGAGTGCCTCAGATAAATGGAGTGCTGGTTCTAACTGAACCAGTTTTGCTTTCTAATAAGGCCCACAGTGGCTTGTGCCATGAATGTTAAATGTCTTTGCAGTGCTAAAGGAGGATTTGAACTGCATTTGTGATTCCTTTTTTATTCTCTGTATCTGGACTTGCATTTTAGGGAAAAGTGCAGTCCTGTAATTAGAAAGTCAAGAATGAGTGAGGAGGCAAGCAGAGACTGATTACATGTGAATATCAAGAAATAGGATGGTTGAGACACTTTAAATGTGGCATGCTGATAAGTTGCTTTTAGGTTAGAAACTTAGCCTCAGGTATTTGCCAGTGAAACTGTCGCCTCTCTTAGGAAAGGAAATAATTGCTGCTTTTGTCACATCAATAGGAGGTCCTGATAATGAAGTTACTTTTGAAATTTTAATTTATTTTTTACATTTACTTTTTAGGTAGCTTATTTTGTATGCTGATTGTTTCATATCTTGATAACTCCTTTAATAGTTTTGGGGATTTATCATAGTAAATTGAACTGCGTAACTGTTTTCTGTATATGCTACTTTTTTATTCTCTAACTGCTGCTTTCTGCAGTCATTTAATAATTCTGCGAATTGTTACTAGGCTGAGGAAGGACCTAACCTGTGTTATTTATATCTAATATATTAATAAAGTACCGTGTACTTAGGAGGGAGATGAGGGAGTTTTATAAATTTGGTTTTTTAAATTTAAATATAGCTAGTGAATATGGAAATATTTATAGTTTGGCTGTAGGTGAGGAGTGAATAATTTTTATCACTCTCTTTCCTTTCCTTGCAGGGTATAAAAATGGTAACCAGAAGCATTTCAGAGACGAAAAGTTTTCCCGTCTAATTTGTCATTATAGGCTGTTTTCAGTTCCAGCTTGCACTTAGTCCTGTGTGCAGTAGCTCATTGTACATTTTTTCATTCCTTGTTCCACTAATGTCAATGGAATTCTCATCTGAAGAATACAGAGCTCATGACTTAAATTTCTTCTCAACTGTGGAATTTTCCTGTTTAAAAAATAATGAAGATATCAAACCGGTTATTTTTATAATAATTGAGATGTTTTCATATATCTTGTGATTTCAGAGGGGTTTTAGTGTTGACTTTCTTCCCAAGTCTTTGTGTAACCATGAGGTCTAAAACATTTTTTTAAGAGTGAGACCCAGGAGATTTTTCATGAAGTTGCTGGCAAAGGTGAGGTAGGGCAGTGTAAGTGGGAAGTATCATAGGAATTGTAATAACATGTAGGAACTAGCAACACTTCAGAGTTCCTCCTCTGTTTTCAATTGTGATTCTTCCTGACACAAACTAAACCAGTCAGATATTTTCTAGACTAATACAATTAATGAAAAAATAAGTGGATATAACATATTTTGCTCCTTTTAAGGGAGTTTTTTCACTGGTTTCTTTTTTGTTTTGCACCAAGGAATCAATTGCCTTTTTTTTTTCCTGTGGAAATTCTGGCTTTTGAAATGGAAAGTGTTACTTCAGACAAGTTCCATTAGCATCAGAGGCTTCTTGCTCTCACAACTGGCCTGTATTTTATAGCTAATATCACCTTTAAAAATGGGCAAATAGAAAAGCCTTGTAGCAAAGCCTTAGGGTCCAACCTGATTTCATTCAGGAAGGAGAAAGAAATTGCTTGTTGTACCTTCCTTC
This sequence comes from Onychostruthus taczanowskii, assembly GCF_017590055.1. Lineage (NCBI taxonomy): Eukaryota > Metazoa > Chordata > Aves > Passeriformes > Passeridae > Onychostruthus > Onychostruthus taczanowskii. The sequence continues at coordinate 350,110 of NW_024498352.1, read as the reverse complement.
TGAAGGTGTAAAACACTGACTAAAGAGGAATATTTCTGAGTTTACAGAAAACATTGAAAATACATAATTTCTCTGAAATGAAGAAAAGCACTATTTCAAATTTCTTGCTAAGACTGTGCCAGTTTCTGGAATGATGATTTAAGTGCAACTGTTGTGGTTGTAATAGGACAGTTCTTCATGATATACTCTACAGTTGCAAGAGAATGTAAAGACTGGTGGGAAATATTTCAACAGTGAATCAATTTTTTTTTTTTTGTCTCTTTTGTCCCATTCATTTTTTAATATAGCAAATCACTAGGTGTTGTTTGCTCCTATGTGTGTGTAAATATTATGTGAACATATGAAGTTCAGTGTACTAAGCATTAGTTTTCCGTACTAAGCATTAATTTTCTGTTTTCCCAGAAAGAATAGATTTTATTTCCAGATGGGATATTATTAGCTTCTAGCTATCCTAGCTAGTCAGGTATTCTAGTTAGTCACTGACTAACAGAGTATTCTAATAAACAGCAGCTTAAATAAGCAAAACATGCTTACTTTATGGACATAAGCAAGAGCATGTAAGCATTAAAGCAAAAACTTGCCTTTAAATAAATGTGTGCCATAATGCACCTCTGAAATAATGTCTGGGCATAAAAAATCTGTCAGTGATAAATTTACTATAGGCATTCAGTTCAGTCTTATACTGGAAATGTGATTTTCACCTCTATCCTAGTCATTTGGTAATGATTATAGTACTCTTATCTTTTGAGAAATCTACAACTGCCTGTTCAGTCTTAACAAACTAATTAGCCAATTGCATATATTCAGTAATGGTCACCAAAATGACATAATTTCCTGAAGATAGCCACAGAGTGCAATATTGTGCCCCAAATAACACACCAGTTACTGCAAACTCAATGGAGGGAAATTTTCTGACTTGGTAAGATGCTATAGTCAAAGGCAGTTGTTAACTGCTTGGCATTGTGGGATGAGAGCATCATTTCTACATGCTTTTTGTTTTGACTAAAAGAGGGGAACAATTTTTCAACAAAATTCAAAATGCAGAATCACAGCATGAACTGTATTAGATTCTTAACTTTGCTCCTTTTTTGTGGTTGCACTGAATTTGCTAGTTCTTGGTAAGTTTTAGGAAAAATCGGATGCCTGTCCTGCAAGCACATCATCGAAGACTTAGGAAATTTATTTCAAATTAGTTGAGGAGCCATTCTGTTGTAAGCTTTACATGAAGACAAAGAGTTCATATGTCTATGTATAAATTGTTTTCGTTGTTTGTCACACACAAGGACATGAATGAAATAAGGGTAAACAGAGGAAACTAACATCTTGTCAGGCCAGTCATCTTTCCCAGTAGTGGCCATTTAATGCAAAATGCAATTCATGCTGCCCTAATACGTAGATGTTGAATGTAATGAAAGAAAAGGTCCTCTGCAGTGCTTCAGGTAATATTTTTAACAATAGATTAAATAGGCATTTTCAAGAAAAAAAATGTGAATGGTCTTTTACAATGAAGATTTTCATGCCCAAGTCAAGTTACTTGGTTGTGTATGTTGAATTGTGGGCCAATGTACAATATCAGAATTGCAGATACTGAGGAAATTTACTGGTGTGTAAATGTTGGCAGACAGTGCCCAAGGGATACCCTCGTGGTGAGAGGCAGGCATATTTCCCTATTATTTTGTATTTTGAGGCAAGAATGGTTATAGAAAGGAAATTATCACAATAGCACTTTTTTCTGTGAAATCAGTAGGTGTTGCCACTAGGCTTTTGTGGATGACCTTTTGCATTAGGGCTAGACATATTTCCACTTAATTTTTTTCTCCTAATACAGTTAGTATTCTTAAAAATTAAATACTTTTATTATTATGAGGAAATTATGAGGGAGGGCAGAAAGCAGGAATAAATTGATTTTGTTTTGTTAGCTATATAACAAAGGGATCATGTTTTGACTGAAGTAGATAAGTATTTCCTCAGTAAAGACCGATGCATATGGAGACTGAGTTTGCTGTAAAATTTAATGGTGTGTATTTCTACTTTGATTGAATATATAGATACTTCCATTTTTACCACTGTCATCTTTGGTGTAATTTTTTTTTCATCCCTTTTTGGATTGTGGAAGTCTATGGTCTAAAATTTCAAGGTTAGCTTTTCTCTGAGTGTTCTGTATTCTGAACTATTTTTTCAATGTGGACACATGCATTATAGCAAAAACCATATTAAGCAAATGTTCAAGAAGAAGGTATGGAAAGGTGAAAGGAGGTAATGAGACATTGAAAGTAGCATGTCCTGCACTTCATCCATGTAAAATGATAAAGAAATTAATTTAAATAAAATCTACAGTTATTATATGCTTTTGGATAATCAAGCCACTTTGTGCACTTGAAGTCCTTATGTTCAGGGATTGAAGTGTGTCCAGTCCTTCAGATGAAGGAAAGAGAAAGAATATTTTATTTCAGCACAAAAGATATTGTGGATTTTCGCTCTCTTACTCTTCCACTTATTTTTCCTTTTTCTTCATTTTACAGCTTCTGTGATCCCAGATAATGGAAGGAGATCCTGCCTAAAGCTTAAGGTGTTTGTGCGACCAGCAAGTAAGTTCTTCAGATTAAGATTTTGAGGGTGGTTTTCTAGCACCTTCTTTACTGTGCAGTCTAGTAAACAATAAATTCATCCTTTTTACGGTTAAATCTTGTATCTGTTCTCTACATACAGCAATATTTGTGTTATGATTTTCATTGTATTTTCTTATCATTTTTCATAAAGTTTTGTTTGAATTACTCAGAAGTTGCTAGCTTGTTGTTTCTTGAACTTTGTACAAATGGAAGACTTATACTGGCATTTGGACAAGTGCCACAGACTTTAAAATATGGATATGCCTAATTATGTATAGTAAATAGAGAGAAAAAAAAAGAGAGAAAAAAGGAAAGTGGGGAGTGTAAGGGTGTTTGACTAACGTATTTGGCTGTTATCTCTATTTTTGTTATAGACAGCTGTATGAAAACTATAGGTGTTCATGATCGTGTTTTCGATGTTAACGACAAAGTAGAAAATTCATTAGAACCAGCAGGTTAGTATGCTTAGAGAATCTCTTTTAACAAATGCATGTATCCCTCTGGTGCTTCAGTACTTTATTTCCTCTTCTCTCTGCATGCTTTGCATGGTACAACTGCCCTGCTTTTGCACATTTCTAGCAGTGCTAATACAGGCTGTGGTATACTTCCTGTATCCTTGTTTAATTCAGGGAAGTAAAAATGTTGCTTTGTGTGGGTTTTTTTGGGGTGACATGATTTAGCAAAATTTGGTGTGTGCCAGTGTAAAATTTCTGCTGGTATACTGGAGCCACTGGCCCATTCAAGCCAAACACTCAGCATATTGGCAACACACTCTGTTTGCTAATTGGACCCAAAGTTTTAGAAATAAATTCAATGGGTGCACTTCATTTGTTAGGTGATTTCAAAAGATTTTCAGAAAAACAGGACCACTTCTTGTTGAATGCCAGTGCATGACACAGGTATGCAACTGAGTTTTTGTGTAAAAAGAAACTAGTCCTTTAAAATTTTATATAGTAGTATATGTACTTCGTTAGGCAAAGTATCATTTTACATATGTGCATGTGCACACACTTACAAACACTGATATTTAGGTAAATTTATAAATACAAATTTCTCTCCTGCTTTTATTGAAGGAAACTGAAGCTTTGGGGAGCTTTTCTTGCAAAATACTGTCTTAGGGATAAGGATTTTCTTCATCGGCCCAGGGCAAAGTTACATTAACTTCCACCATCAATCAAGCTACAGTGTCTCCATGTGGGAAGTGCATATGTATTGTTTATGTGACTGAAGCTTGTGACAGATAGAAGTGTATATAATTCTAGGGGTATGAGCAACCCAAACAACTTAAAAGGAGTTAAAATTAGGTAGGTATGTAGGAAAAATATTTGCAGTGGTGGTAGACCTGTTCATTTTACCTACACCATACTTACATGTTGTATTAAAGCCTCAGTAATGAAAATAAATAGTCAAATACACAAATAATATCAGAAAATATTACACATGTATCATTTAGTACATACCCTAAAGAAAAGATTACTGAGATTTTTTTCTCTTACATTCATTATTTGAATGTGAAGCAACATTCTCTTTGCATGTAAAACAACATGAATTTTTTTCTTTTTTACATACAGATCCTTTAATTAAAATTCATTCATTATACATAAGTATAATAAGGCTTTTACAATTTAGCTGATTTAAATGATTTACCTATGGATAAATGATAGAATTTATTATTTTTCTTTAGAATAGTTTTCAGCTCTTTCCTAAAAATTTGGAGTTTGTGAATCAAAGATGTTTTCTAAGTAAATCTAAATGCAAGGATAGTGCACTTACATTGGCTGTATTTATACAGTAGCAGCATTTTCTACAGAAGACACTAGGATGTTCTCTCACTGTCTCTACCTATGAATTTGAAATTCAGTGCACTTTTTTACATTTTGTGATTTGATCAACATGGTCTAATTAATGTGCCTGATATTTCTTGCAAAAGAGATCATCTTTTCTGAGTAATATATGTCTGATTTTGGTAAACTTGATAAATTTTTGTTTCAGCAGTGTTTCTCAGTTCCTACTGATTGGCTATAACTAGCTAACATCATCACAAAATCATTAGAAAGCAGCAGGCAAACCAGGCAAGCAAAATCAAACAAAGAGCATCCTGCAGTCTGAGATTAAATACTGTTTGTGTTACCAGGGGGAAATAATAGCTTTAATGAAAAGGTTTGGTACCACAAAATTCCCACTCCTGATATCAGTGTATATTTGTATTATTAATTGGGCCAGTCACCATTAGATAGTTAGTCACTCTGAGATGTGCCAACTGCTGTCACATTTCTCTGTTGTTGGCCTGTTAGGGTTGCTACTGCCTTGGTGGATCTTGTTGCATGTGTTCTGTCTCATGTACTAATTTACCTGTCTCTGATGAGCATCTTCTGCTTCTGTGCTCTCCCTTAGCCTGCCACGGTCTTCTTCCACAGTAGACACAAGAATCGGAAGGCAGGAGGGTCATGTTCAGCAGATTACTCACTGTCATCTTTCTTGTAAAAATCACCATTTGTGTGATTTTTGAACCCTTGTAATTTCACTGGTTTTGTTCAGAAATTTGTAGGAATCTACAGTGATTGCACTTTCACAAGTGGTGGAAGTAATTGTCTCTATTCCTATTCCATCCTTTCTGTTTCTTCTTAATAATAAGAAAGAAAAAGTCCTTAAACAAAAATTGCAGCTGTGCATATCTGAAAATGTGATACATACCTGAAGCATGTGATGTAAGGCTGTGTGATCTGAAAAATTCATGGCTGTCAAAATATATTTTTCTGTACTGCTGGTATTCCCATTGTTTAGTAGTGACCTTCTGGATTTTACTCAGGAATCTTTTCTTCTTCATCAATTGTCTTCAGTGTTTCAAATGAAGCAAACCCTCTTCCCCAAGCCTTAAAGGCTGTGCAGTTATGACTCTGCACCTCCAAGGAAAATCATATTGGTAAAGTGATTTTCATAACTGAAGATTAATCGTGTTCTAATATATGAGTGCAGAAACCTTGCAACAGCATTGAGAGAAAACCCAGATGATTTCTCAAAAGGAATCCCTTAATGTCACTTGGAAATTAATTCTTCTGTGAAGAATGGCTTTATAAAAATGGCATCATAGAATGTCTCCATATTTTTCATTTAAGAGAAGTAATCTTTTTAGCTTAGTGCTTTTTCATTGAGTTAGTAGTCAGTGTTCCAGTCATGGCAGTATCTGATAGTCAGTGAGAATGAGGATTTATTACTGCTATATACTAGTTCTGCCCTATTGTGTTTTAGTGCTGACTCACTGATGTAGTTAGGCCAAAATTGTTGACATTCAGTGTTGAAAATTCAAACTTATTTGCAATTCTAGAGGTAGAAGGTATTATTCTCCTCTGTAGTTTTAGTTCATCAGCAGTGAGTAAATGTTTCTAAAATGGTAAGAGCTAACTTTAAATATATGAAAGGAGGTAGAACTGGCAACACAGGTATTTTTTCCCTGTGACTTCTTAAATATGTTTTAATTGAGAAGTAAGCTTTTGTGAAGTACTCTATTGTCATTGCCTTGTCACCATAGTGCAAGGCTGTAACTCAGAAGTGAAATGTGAACAGCTTTTGGTGTTGATGATTACTGAATATAGCATTTTCAGAAGCCAGCATTCAGTGATATTTTTAGATTCCTTTGGAATAATTCTGGAGGAAAAGATAACAACATTATTTGGGTCCAATATGCTGGGAGGGTCTCCTTGCCATACATGGTGCGGAACTGCAACTTAAGCCATTCCAGACAGACTTTCCCACTGACGCCACAGAATCACAGAATGGGTAAGGTGGAAGGGGCCACTGGAGGTCATCTAATCCAACCTCTGTACAAAAGCAGGTCCCCTAGAGCATGGTACTAACGGTTATGTCTAGATGTCTTTTGAGTCTCTCCAGTGAGGAAGACTCCACACCCTCTTTGGACACTGTTCAGTGCATAGTCACTCACACCGTGAAGTTCCTCCTCTTCAGGTGTAACTTTCTGTGTATCAGTTTCTGCCCTTTGCCTCTTATGCTATTGCTTGGCATCATCAAGAAGAGACGTCTGTTTCTCATAAACATGAACATATTTACAGCTAATCAGTGCTTGCTTTTCATACTTTTGCCATGAGCAGCACTGAAAACCTGCCTTATGTGATTATAGCATCAGTTAGTGCTGGAGAAAGTGCATGTGATAAATTGCTAATTTGGTTTACTGTGCACCTTGCTGTGTAACTGAGCTGGGGCTGAAGAGCCTATTAACCTAAATTATGCTAAGTGCTCTCCTGATTTTGTGCTAGGTATCAAAGATATGAAAGAGAGGGAGCTTGCCTGTGGCTAAAGCCAAGTAACATGAAAGACTCCATGACAAAGCAGCATGGTGATCCCAGTATCCTGACTCCTGCTTCCCTTAGTGCCTCTAGCTGGAACTGCTCAGGTCTCACCCAATGTAATCTTGGCAGTGCAATTTTTTGAGATGGGACCTGAGACAGGAACATCATTGACATATTAATATCTCTTATAAAATAGGGAGCTTATTTCATTAAGTAGATGAGATACTATGCTGGAAACTTTGGTGTCCTAAAATAAACTTACAGATACATTTTGAGGCCACTTCACACTTCCTAGAAAGGTTTGGCCTTTTCTTTTCATTTAGTAATGAAAAACAAGAGCTGATTTTTATGGCAAGCCATAGACTGATTGTTTTTGAATAGCTAAATTAGACAGCTTTGGATATGGAGGATGTGGAGGGCTTTGCAGAGAAAAATACTACTGCTATAACAACACCAAAGTTGATTTGGACTTTGCCTACTTTTTCTATTTTATATGGCTTTTAGGCTGATCCTAAGTTTACAAAAAGTTAACAGGGCTTTCTTTATTATGTGTCATATATTTAGTATTTGTTACCTTGTTTTCTTCTGCCACTAATGCATAAGCATGTTTTCCTAACTCAGCTGGTTCTTTTTTCATTAGTTCTAGCAGCATATATGTAAATCTCTATTTTGTGTACCATGAAAGGTAGTGAGATTTTCCAGATTGAGTATATATTCTATAAGATTGGTGACTGTCATGTGTTAGCCTTTAAAATTTTATTTCAAGAAAGAAGGAGTGATCTTACATCTCCTGCTCATCCCTAGATGCAACATACTTCAGTGGAAATTTTGTGTATGGAAGGTGGGGGTCTATGCTTGGGCTTACAGGCTGTCATTTCAAATTCAGGAGCCAAAATCTGTAACTGAATAAGGAGACTAACTGCAAAATTAATTCTGGGCCTGTGCAACACTTTTGAAAATCAGGTGTTTTTATTTAGCTGCCTCCCAACTGATGTTGCTATCTAATGACACATCCGAAGCTAGAACCACAGTGTTTTACTGAAGAGGAATCTTTCATTCCTCAATCTGCTGAAATCTGACTTACTTTCTATCCTTCTGGTCTTCAGTGGGAGTTTTGCCAGTAAGAAATGCAGGACTTGGCCCCGAGTTGGTTACATAATGAGGTATTACACGCTTGTGAAAGTCAATGACAGCACAAGGTTCATTGCCCTATTTCATAAAGGCACTGAAATCTACTTCTAGTTGTCATCTCAGTGAGAGTTTATTAAGGATGCAAAGTCTCATTGGAATGTATGCTTTCTGTTTGAACAGATGATACCGTACATGAGTCAGCCGAGCCATCCCGTGGTGAGAACGCAGCACAGACACCAAGGATACCCAGCCAGCTTTTGGCAACTCTGTTGTTCCTCCTGGCAATGCTTTTGATATTATAGCACATATGCTCCGGCAACCTGTCACAGAAAATACCAGGGTCTTGGAACATCAAAGATCCACCTAACTGCTCATCCCAGGAAAGGGACTTTATTGTTTTTGCAGATGTCAAATTGTTATTTTTCCCTTTTCTTCTCCCTTTTAGCCTGAACTCAGCAAAAATTTGAAGGGGATAACTAGCTTCAGCACCCACCCCTACCTACCCTGTGACTTTCTTAACCCCTCCATATAAATAAAAGGACTCCAGATGAAAATGCCAAACTATAATAGTGACACTAGTGATTCTTACTTTCTTCTGCATTCTCCTTTAAGAAGTCACCTCTGTTAGCTCACTGTGTCATCCGTATATGGATAAGAAAGTGTAGTGGCAGATGTAGTCAGTGAGGGGTAAGGAAAGAGAGTGAAAGCCTGGGAGAGTCTTTCTCTGTGATACTATATTTATGCCTTCTAGTTCAGCACTGTAAGATGGTCATGCAAGGCATTGTGTCACCATGTCTGGACTGGATGGGAGATATTAAAAATAGACATAACACCATTTCCTCCAGAAGTTTCTAAATGAACAGGCTTCTGAAAGGGGAAGATGATATTTCTTGTGGGTCTCTTGAAAAATCTTTGAGAGTAAAACTTTTGCTCACAAGTAGAAATGCTGTCTTTGGTGAGAGGAAAAAGTTAGTATTTAGGAATGTTAGCACACAGCAGGCAAGGTCGGATTTAGGAAACTTCACTGGGGGTGTGAGTGCCTCTGTTATTTCGTTTTAAGGGGATAATGCACACCGGCTTATTTTATTTTAAAACAAATCACCGTGGTGCTAAAATTTTTTTCTTGAAATGCAGAGGCACTTTTGAGAATAAAGTGACCTTCCCCAGCGCTGACTTAGTAGCTGATAACCTTGGATGCTGCTCTGGGTGCTAATACATGCTAAAAGAGGACATCGGTGCCAGGAGGAAACATGTTTGGGACATAGGATCTCCAGTGTTGTCTTGATTTGTCTCTCCTGTAAGTTCCTCAATCATGGGAATAAATCACATGTAGAAGAAGCCAGGGCAGTCTAATAGCATTGTTTGGTGGGGGAAAAGAAAAGTGTGGAATATAAATTCAATGCTGATTTTTTATCTTTTCCCCTTCCAGCACAGTGTGAAGAGTAGAGGAAACGTATTTATCAGCCGGTGATAAACTAGATGGGCTCCCAAAGACTTAACAAAATATTTTTTTAAAAATCCACTAGAATAGAAAATACATTATTTAGATATACTTTATGCTGAGAGTGAGTATATATGCTTGTCCTATTTAAACGTGACAGAAGTGGTAACCCTTGATGGAATTAGGAGTGACCTTGTTTAAGGAATCTGAGCCTTGGCTAACAAAACTTTAAAAAGTAATTTGCCAGGAAGTGCAAGCCTTGGGTTATTTTTTGGCTAGGCTGCCATGAAATTCAGACTGCTAAGCCTAATCAGTGAAACTTCAGACCCAGACTGAAACAGAGCTTTTCTGACAAAAGCTGTGGTAATTAAGTTATCGTGAAACAAAACATGGAGCATATTCAAGCAAAACAAGATTTTTCTATATTAATCAGGAAGAAAATTTCTGCCATAACAAAATTGAGTGATGCCATTAGTGGACACTACTTTATAGACTTTATATTTTTAAATGAAGAAAGGCCTTCCAGAAGTTGAGGCAGGAGAGGGGAAAATAAATTTGATATGTAAAGGGAGGTTTTATGCATGCTGAGCTATGACCTGGGCTTGCCTGATACCATACATGTTCATGAATACAGGACCTACAGGAGGAATGCAGGAAATTCAGTTTAGTGTGAAGTGCACAGAATAAAGATACACAGTCCAAACAGTGAGGGAAGTCATCATCTTATTACAGGCTGTACGGTACTTTGCTCTCTTTAAGGTGTATATATTTGATACACTAATACTTTCTGTAGGTAGGAATTAAAAAGCTTTGGATGAGGTGAGCTTAATCAGAATGCACCTTATCAAATTGTTAACCAGCGTACAGATAATATTGCATGATGTGTAACCATATTAAAATGATTTACGGAAATTGCAGGCAGTCACACAGGTAGTGCAGATTTGATGTAGAAATGGTGACATTTGTCATCCTTTGTCTCTGAATGGTGTTGAAGACATCCATTTACCCACAGCAAAGGATTGTCACTAATGTTACTCCTGGTGAAATTCACCCCTTCACGTTGTCCCAGAGCCTTGCTGCATACGTGAGGGGCAACACAAGCGATGATCCCTGGGCTGCCCAGCATGGCTGGAAGCAGCATTCCAGGCACTGCCAGTTTCATACTTGATGGCATTAGGCAATCCCAGTCATACCAAATACATAAATGTTAGTGGGTTAGTGTTGCAAACCTCTGGATGCTTTAAGTGCAGATGTTGCTGAAAATTAAGGAGTTTGTTGCTCCCTTACTCTTCATCTGCCCCTGCTCAAGTCTGAGATACTGATTCTCCCCAGCCACAGTGGGTTACTTGCACCCATGACCTGCACTCCTGGCTGCCAAGGGCATTGCAATGTGAAGCAGGTGAAATAGGGATCAGTCAGTTTAGTGGATACTGTGTATCCTTCAATAGACAAGGTAACATTTCGTGTTAGTTTAGAATATTGTTTTGTACTGTACTTACCTGGATGGCGAAGGAAAGACAAGTAAAACTTAAAGCTACATTCTTTAAATTCTGTATTATTAGCAACCTCTGTTGTATATAGTGTTTGATAATAAAGTATTAATTTGATTCTTATGTCTTTTGTAAGTGAGAATAGACTTTCAGGATATTAAAATCACGTGTTGATAACAAGATTTCCAGGAGTTTTGAAGCATCAAGTGTGATCATGGCTGAGAACTGAGAGACAAGTGGCCATGACACTGCAGCATACAGGACTCATATTCGAAAATCGTTCATCTGTTGCAAGACTTCACAATGTCAAGATCTGGAACATGACTTTTGATGATCAGTGTTTTATCCTCCGTGTGTAAAGGTCTTATGTTGGAGCCCTGTGGTTTCTGTGTTAGTTTTGTTCTTTTGTATCATGTTTGTTTCTAAAAAGGCTTTGGGGATATAATAACTTTTTTGTTATTTTGTTTGTTTGTTTCTTTTTAATTAGGTTTTTTTTCCTCCTCTTTTCCTTCTGGATTTGTTCTCATGAATAGTTTTTTTCCAGAAGGGATCTTACCAGTGTCATGTGCGATATATGTATGTACTTGGTTCCAAAAGAACTAGAAGCATATTTGGGAAGTACTGAGAGTAGTTGAGTGGATTGTTTCCTTTCCTCCATAATTATGAAAGGAAAGTGGTTGTGTTTGTACCTGTTGATTCCCACCCCTAGCCCTCAAAACTGAACTTAATCCATTGCCTAATGAGTGCAATGGTTCAGCCACTTTCAGAGGTTTAGAGTATTAACTCTTACCCTCTTTTCATTACACTTGGATTTTGTAATCACCAGTTTTAATGTACAACCCTCCACACTTCTCTTCCCTCTTCCTGCCCTGCCTCCTCTCCCACCCTCCTCCTCTTTTAATTTGAAACTGTGAATGGGCAGATCTGTTTCTGGTCTGGCATCACTGAGTTTTTCCCATGCATTCGCCCTTGAACTTCTCAGATGTGAGACAAATCTCCCTACAATAGGCTTGCTGCCATTGTCTGTACAGTTTAATAGATGCTGGCATGTTGGAGGTTACCCATGAGTCTGCAAAATCCGCTTACCATGCTTACTCTTGACACCCCATTGAAGACATTCATTGTGTATGCATCTGGGTATGAAAGTCAGCTCAGTGTGGTCCTGTGCTTGTACTGCCCTGCTTTGCAGTTTTTTTGCACTTATTCATTGAGTGCTGTTTTTGAAATGCTTACATTATATAAACTTAAAACGTTTAAAAAAAAAAAAAACACCCAAACACCTTGCCCCATAAGATCTGTATTTGTATATACACGTGTCCGTACAATTATACTTAAATAAAATTAAAGACTTTCATCATTTTAATTGGTTCTTTTAGACTACATTTTTGTTTAATTAACTGCATTTTCGTTTTGTGGGCTGCTTATACCTACCTTACCCAGAATCATAGAATGGTTGGGGTTGGAAGGGACCTTCAAAGGTCTTCTAGTCAAATGCTCCTGCAATGAGCAGGGTTATCTTCCACTAGATCAGGTTCCGCAGAACCCCATCCAAACTGACCTTGAATGTTTCCAGGGACAGGATAGGACTTGAGTATAAATGGAAATGGGTGAAAAATCCACTTTACGGGCACATCAACTGAGTACCTAGAGCTGTAACTACCAATGCCCTGGCAGATCTCTGCTCTTCACCCTTTTTAATGTGTTTAAAGCTCTTCCAAATACTTAAGAGGGTAAGAAGCTGTATCAGCCAAGTGCTAGTGCATTACATCATCACTTTGCCCTGCTCTGGGCCTTGCAAATGATCTTCCTCCCTTGGGTAACAAGTGGTTGTAAGGTGCAACCCTTACTTGAAGAGTAGAGCCAGCCCCAGAGTTGTGCAAATAGGGCAGGTGCAGTCCCCCTCTTCCCAGGATGTCTCTCAGACTGGCAAGGAAGTCTGAGAAGTGGCTTTGAAATATTAGCCGTATCTTTCTTTACCAAAAAGGCTCAGAGCAGCTGAGTCTAATGAAAGGGAGAATTCATTAGGGGACCTTATGGAACCAAGGTGTCCTCCTGAAGGGAAGGGGTAGAAAAGTGGAAGCAAGAAACTGGATGGCTTTCTCCTCCTCCTTCCTTTCACCCTGCCCCTAGAGGCTGATACAGTAGTACCTCTCAAAAACTACAGGATTGCATTGGTGTTGATTTGTGTTTCATTCTGAAATAGTTGTCTTTGGCAGTGTCTGCTCACTACTCATATGATAAATTGAACCTGAGAATTTAGGTCATAAAAGGTGGGGAGTACATACCAAAACCTGTAGTACATGCACTGTGCTTTCAAAACTACTGCAATTACACTGTGTTAGCATTAAGCTTTTTATTATATTTAATTACTAGACAGGGCAACAAATACTAATTATAACTTACTCTAATCTTCTTTTAAAATGAGAAGTAACAGCTTAGTGAGAAGAAAAGTTTGTCTGAGTATTTGATACAAAGAATTGATGCACCATTTTTTTCCTCTGGAGCTGTGATGTTACAACCAGGAGAGTTGTGACACATGTTCAGTATGTCTTAACATAATATCCATGTCCAGAAAATATCCTGCAGTCTGACACACTTAATAGCCTTTGCTCAGAAGATACTCTGCTTTTGCTGAGAATGGTATTTGATTTCATTTTTCTGCATTAGTGTGCACAATGGGCCTTTGTACTTCCTCATCTTCCCTTCTGCAGAACATTTCTGCTCACAGAGTACCTCTGAGGGCATTCCTAGGAATACTCAGGCATGCATCATACTGCTGTAATATAGTTGTGTGCCAAAGTGGTTTTATTAATTTAGAACAAAACTTTGATTTATATAGGTTAGAGATGTGGTAATCAACTGGGATGGCTAAATTTTTTACAGGTTTTAACAGCACAGGAATCAAAAGTACCTCCTTCCTTATAACTCTTATTTTTGTTAGCATTTGCCTTTACTGGGAAGTTTAGTTTAAAGCCCGATTCAACTTTCTATTACAGATGTATGCATAAGAGCCCAAACCAAGACTGAGTCTTCACTGTAAATGCTGCAGTGCAGGCAGCTCTTATATGTGGCTATTTGTGCTTGCTTTCAGCACACTTTATTTGCTCCTGCTAATCAAACAACCTGAAATATCACCAATTTAAATTTTTGTTTAAATTTTCCCTTAGATCAAATAGAAGATTTTAAAACAAAGTCTTGTTGAATGAAAAAATAAACTCTAAAAAAAATTCAAAAATAAGAGATACTACAAAAATTCTTGTGCTAAGTAGATTTTCTGTTGGTTCCCTCCCTCCAGATAAATCTGTTAGCTGAAGTAGTTACTGGTGTAAACTGCCTGTGAATAGACTTGTTTGTTTGTGGAAATTCGTAAAAACATGAAATAGAAAACCTGGAAAGTGCCTGATTGCATTCTCTGGTCTGTGCTTGCAGAAATCAAGGAAAGATTTCCCATTGACTCAGGCCTATGTTGCTCAGTTTTGAAAACTCATTAGCATTTAAAAATACACACCTCACCTTGCTATTCTAAAACAGGAATAACTTTGGAGTCTTGCATTCTGCAAGGCTTCTCCTGGAGCTGCTGCACGTGGAGCTGGCAGCTCAGGATTTTGATGAACCAGGCCCTTGTGAGATCTTCCTCAGCTGCTGAGTGCTCTGTGTAGCAGATGTTTTAATGGCAGTTTTTAGAATTTGTTTTGGAAGGAAATTTTTGTTTTATCTCTGCCATCAAAAAGATCTTGAAATTGGAGTGCATGAAGAGTAGATACAGTGACTTTCACAGGGTGGAATACAGCTACACTTTGATTTAGCACAGCTGCAGAGAGAAGAATGGCAGTTCTAGCTTAAGAAAGGATTGAACAGGAGTGTGGACCATGCACAATGTTAATGGTTAGACTTTAAATGTGAGGCAAAGCCGATAAACCCATGCAGTGATGCTTATCATGCTTTCTACTTTAGTTTTACAATATCCTGGTTCTTGCACATAGTTGCATTACAAAAAACCCTTGCATTCCCCTTGGCACAGAAGCCAAATCAAGTGTGCATGTCATCCTGTCTGGTGAATTTTTACCCTTTTTGTGGTTGTTTATTTCATTAGTTATTTTGCATTCATTTGCAGGTGAAAAGAAAAGGAAAACTCATGCATACTTCCTATGCTATAGTCTCATTAGCCAGATTTCCTCAAAACTCTTATCCTCCAGAGAAGTTTTGCCAAGTAGATAAATGAAATGCACATACTATGAATATTTATGCTGCTTTAATGATCAGATTTTTGCATCCATGAATAATAAAGGTTTTAACAAGAACAGATAACAAGATTGGCACAAAACAGTGAAGTGGTTAATATAGCAACCTCTCTGTTGCAGGATTCCCCTGAGAGCAGCAGACTGAACAATCTTCCTCCCCTTCCTCTTCCTCTAGCACCAAAATTAGTCTGATGGGACATGCAGATCCTCCAGATAGTTTTGCAGAAAGCAGGTGTTTTATCTACTGCTGGTTCTATAGCCACCTCTTTCATGCTTTCTTTGGGGAAGTTCAAGGTTTTTTGACTGAAAAAGGACCTTCAACTTTTGAACATGATTTTTATTTCAGATGCTCTCCAACAACATTTGCATTTGAATCTGAAGCTACCACTTTGTCTTTTCAGCAGCAACTGGCTGACAAGTGTTTGCATGATTCAGAAGTTTGGGAGCTGCAAATCAAAGCAGCATGGTTTTCATGAGCTGAGGTAGGAAAAGGTAACCTTCCCAACTCCCTGTGCCAGCTCAGCAATGCTGAAGGGCAGTGCTTTAAAGCCTGTATTTGGTGAGAAACAGGGAAGCTGCAAGGTCCTGAAGAAGGTCCTGGCCTATATCTGCAGCTGCTAAAAGCTTGATCTCTTCAGTGTTAAAGTGATATGCTTTAAGTTCATGATAGTATTGTGCTTAGAGGGGACACTGAGCTTTCTTCTCTCTGATGCTTTTTAGATCAAGGCTTTATTGCATGTTTACTACACTCTGGTGTGCTGGACATGTGGGGGCAGGTGTCAAGTGATGCATGTGTGGACAAGAAAGATCAAACCAGCAAGCTCCCGTTCAGAGATACGCTCACCCTTTCTCTCTCAGCTCCTCCCTGTGCTGTGCTGTTGACAGTTTGCCTTGCTGCCATCCCAGCTCAGTGCAGGTGTTGGTGAGGATCCAGGGTAAATACTCTGCATTCCATATTTTTGCCACTTGAAGATACCAAAAACTATTTGCCTGAACTTTGATCTTTGGCCAAACCTTTCCTTTGAGGCTGATATTCGGGGCTGATAGTCAATGATGCCTGCCACATTTTACAACACATCTTGTGAAGATAGCTCAAGCTGGGCCACTGATGGTGACCTTGCCCTCAGTGTAGGAGCTAAAAGAGCCTTTGGGTAAGAGCTGGCCTGGAAATCTGCCTAGGGCTAGGTATTGCAGCCTAGATGAGTCAGGCAGATTTCTCTCAAATATCACAGATATTTGAGAGAAAAGAAAGGAATTAAATAAATCTGCTTTTCTTAAAAGAAGGAAACAAAATTTAAAGCAAAGCCATGACTATTTTCAAAAAAGTTTACTTAATTTTATTGATTTAATGGATGAACAATCAGGGAAATAAAACAAGATTTTAATCTTAAATGCAGATTAAAATAAATAACCGTATTGCCACCTTCTGCGTGGTGGCATGTACAGGTTTATTTGGTGTTACACCCAGCATACTAAAAAGAAAAAAATCCTTCAGATTTTAAACAGTTTTTAAAGTATTTTTAAAACTTCCATCAAGGGGCAAGAAGCTTGCTATGAACAAGCAGATCCTTTTTTTCTATGTGCTTATACATGACACACAACCAGAACCATAGAGCAAGTTAGCACTGACAGTATTATCTGGGTGTCTTGTCACTACTCTTGTCAACTGTTTGCTCTTTTTTGCATCCTTTCAGTGAAAACTTGTCCCAGAAACCACCATGGAAGCTATTTTCTCTATTCCAAACATAATTAAAACAAGAAAATTGCAAAAGAGTAAATTAAAATCTCAGGCACTACCATAGTTTCAGGTCTCTTAGGTAACAGATAACTGTCTTAAAGTGGGATTTAATACATGAAAGAATAATAAACCTAATAAATCTGTTTTGAGATGTAGTGTAGTTTGCTACCTGCTTCTGCTTCAGAAGGCTGAGTACTTTACCAAGTTTCTGTATTTCCCCTCTTCTCCTGAATAAAATGTGAAGTCTGAAGAAATTTTCGTGGGCAAGACTAGAATGCAAACTGCCATGTGAAAACTCTGCCATGAAAACTCTGTCATGTGAAGCACCTGCTGTATTTGCAGGAGCAGGGACATATATAACCCAGGGCAAGTCCTAATAATATATATCCCAGCACTAAATCTGTGATTGAGGAGTTGGAAAATGATTGTTTTGGTAATGGAAGAAGAAAATACATGCAGACTTGCAATAAAATTGGGGGGGGTGGCGGTGGGTAGGGGAGATGGTAAGTTAAAGAATGTCCTAATTGGACATCCTACAGAGAAATGAAAAAAGAGAACCATTCTTGTGGTGGAACATCAGGGCATGGAAGTTCCCAAGAAGAATCATCTGAAGGAGGAAGAGAACACACAGTGACTCATTGGGCAAGTAGTTTCCATTTGGAAAAATTAGGCAAGAAACATTAGCATGCCAGTTTCGAGAGTTGTTTATAATCAACACAGTACACTGCTTATTGCATATACAGAATGAGTGTCTGGAAACTATTGTGCCTCATTTAACCTCAGAGTATTCGCTGTTTGACAAAAAGGGCAAGAGAAAAACAATGCAAGTGTTTGAAATCTAGCAATAAACAGAGAGGAACTTTCTGAACTGGTCACCTGGTGCTGTGCTCTGATCCCTGGCTTTTAACTTCTCATGTGTCTTCAACTAAATTAGGAGAGACAGTAGAAATTCTGTCTAGAGGGCATGCTGGAAAGAATAAAATTTAAGCACTATATCATCAAACAAAACGTGTCTTGTAAACGGTCCTAGTCCAGCTACTAACAAATACACTCATACCCCACTGTGCTGTATGTACCCAGCTGTGTGATTTGCCTAACTGTTTACTTTCAGGGAATTGTTAATCCTACCAGTAAATTAGAAGTTTACAGGATTTGAATAGTTTGAAACAGAGTTGTTGAATGCACTGGGATCAAGAATAGGTAGGAAACCACAGCAGAATAAGGAAATACATTGTTTATTCCTTGTGAGCCAGCATAGTCTCCCCTTTTGCCCAGCTCCAGCAACCAAGCACTTCTTAGTAAACAAGCTCAAGAGAATTCCTGTCAGTAACATCATGCTGCAGGAGAGGTGGCCAGAAGAGATCCTGTGACAAACTTGTTTGGGCAGGCCATGAGGTGTGGATACAAACATGTGTTTGAAAAACCTTTGCACAAGCAAAGCTCATATGATAGACTGTTTTTAATACAGGAAGGTGACTAAAGCTGTGGCAAAGTACATATTTATCAGTTAGAGTACTCCAGGCTCTAAGGAGCACTGTAAACACACTGTGCCAAGCCTGGCTAGTGATCATAGGAAAGAGAGTCCATTTTACCCAGAAAAGTTGACTGCAACAGGATGAGGGCCCACTGGGGATGTGCAGGTGAAGACAGAGGCAACATCCATTCCATGGACTGCCAAGTTTCCAGTTCATCACAATCTGAGGTTTTCCTATATGAAGTCAGCCTGGCGCTCCACACAGAAACAGGGAGGCAGGAAAACCCCATAAGACAAACATATTTTAGCTTTATTATCAGAGGTTAGCATTGCTCCCTGGCTGGTTCCCAAAATGATTTTAATATACTATTTTTCTGTTCCTTCCCCTCTCTCCACCCAGCCTGCTTCTTTGAAACTCTTGATATAGTGTAATTAACTTTGCTTTGGCCACATTTCTTGTGACGTAAAGGAAGGATGGAACATTATGTCTAATAGGTAGATACCCTCCAAATCAGAAAAGTCTCCTTGTAAGATGTATGTTATGTGAGCAGAGGACAGTCACAGCCAGAAAAGGACTATGACAAATAGTGTGGTCTCTTTAAATGGCTCCTAGGCACTGTCTCTTGCCGATCCAAAAATCTGGGGTTTTTTTCTTAACCAGAATACATTGACCTCTCACTGAATTTGTTTACTTAGCGTGATTTCCATCAGATGGACAGTGACCCTGTTTCTTCTTCAAACCTTTTCTTTAAGTATTGTTCCAAACTTAATTCTGTGCTGTCACATGACATGCAGCTTTTGCCAGCCCCATATGCTTTTAGCTGGGAGGCTAAAAGCGCTTGTGATGCCTTGCACTCAAAAAACACTCATAACAAATCTCTCTAAAATAACCTGCCAAATGGCATCTTTGTAAGTCTCACTGTCTAACATCGGAGAAGGGAGCAGACACCAGAAGCTCAGTGTGCAGAAGAAGTAGCAAACACCAGTTACCCACCTGAAGCAAACAAGTAACTTAGAGTGCTTTGCAGATCCCCCCACTTCTATTTTTACATGGCAATATCAATCCTTTGCAATGGCTGTTAGAATTTAAAATTTGGAATAATAGGAATGGCTGGAAGGCGTAAAAAATTAACTAAGAGTTTGAACAACACAATATAATTCTACACTCTGTAGGCAGTTAGATTGGGCTATTTTAAAAATAGCTGCTATTTGCATAACATATTTTACTGTTATAATTCAATATCTTTATTTATAGCCATGTCATAACAATGTGGGGTTTTCTTTTTATTTTTCCCGTTGGCTGGAATTTATGATGTGTATGAAAACTAAGTCTAAGTCATGCACTGTTTATTTCAAAAACATGAACCAGATGAAGAGACAATGGGATGTCCCAAGTTTAGAACACTGTTTGATATGATAATGCCAGCCTCCAAGAATTAGTGTCACCTACTCTCTTTTTTTTTTTTTTTTTTTTTTGCCTCTTAAATAAACAAAGCAAAGCTTTTGGATTAGACTGATAGTTTAAAATAGCCAACTATGTGCACACACTCCATTTCTAAATTAAGGCTAGCCAGAAATCTGTTCAAACAACATGACACTTTTGTTTTTACATATTCATGCAGAAACAAAGAAGGAAGTGAATGCCAATGTCCTTCAGAAACAGTCAGCTACAAGCCCTGAAAATCACTACATGAACATATTGCTGCAACAGAACAAACAGAAGAAAAGGTCATTTCACTGCATTTTTTTATTTTGGGAGGATTTAAGCTCTCCCAGTGCAGATACATCTTTGCTTTCCAGGAGAATTGCCACTTAACAACACTTCTGAACCTCTCATCCAGCAGAGATGGCTGGACAGGAATCACTGGAACAAAATTCTCAGAGGTCATCATGTGGAAGATTCAAACTCCAAAAGCTGTACCAGAGAGAACACTTCATCCTGTCAGGATTTGATACTTCAGTCATACATAAGCATATTGTAGTCAGACAGATGACAATCTGATTGATTTGTGTCAAACATTTACTTTATCCAGCATGAGCCCAGCTACAAATATATGTTTCAAACAAATACATTTGTTAGCAACTCTGTAGCTTAGTGTTCTTCAGCACTCTTCTGTCTGACTACAAAAGCAAAAAAACAAAAACAAAAAAAAAAAAAAAAAAAAACAAAAAAAAATCAAATACACAAATAAAAAGTACCCCAAAACCAACCAAACAAAACAGTTATGGAAATGTTTCTAAGAAATGTTTGGTGTGTCTCTTAGCCGTTTTTCTGAGAAGTAAAGTTGAGAAAATGTTAGTGGCACAAATGTGAAGCTGGCAGGTTGATCTGCCCAATGGCAAGAGTAGATGTCAGGGTTGCTTCCTATAAGAGCAACAAGTCTTTCAGACTGTGTCTGATAAACACAGACCTTGGGTCCCTTATCCTTCTTTGTGTCATGGCGATCATTCATGGGATGGAGAGAGAATACAGAATGAAAGCAGACAGAACAGCAGAGAGAAACAGGGAGGGTGTGTATATTTTGTCAGGTTTATTTCAGCATCTGACCAATTCACACTGATTCCTTTGATATATTCACATGATATAATAGTGGGCTCTGTGTCATCTGGCTGAATGGGCTAGTGGCAGCATAGCTGTGCTAGGGCTGCAAAAAAAAAAATCTGAACAAACCTTCCCAATGTCTTGGGAGCCCCATACATTAGAATCAATGTGTCCACACAGATATATTAGTGCATAAAACTGTCCTGTTCACACCTATATCCGTATGCTCTGTTACTGTGAAGAAATGTTCTTTGTTTTCTACAGTCTTTTGTTATTGGAATAAGCTGGTTTTGTTCTGGCAGAAAAGCCTTTGGAAATGAGATGAAAAACGTCACCTGCACATCATTAAACTGTTGTGTTAGGTGATCATTTACATGTACTAAAGTATATCCATTTTTGTGTAAGTAGTCAAGCAGAGGACGAAATAGCCACCTCTACTACCTGCTATAGTGCTATTTTCTTAGCTGACAAGGTATGTGGGGAGAGAAATAAAGTAATTAGTAATATGCCTTCCGCCACTTCCGCCACTTCCTTCCGCCACTTCCTTCCTTCACTTTTCTCATTTATCTTCTGCTGACTTTAGCAGAAGAAAGAAACGTGTACAGCAATTCTGTTCTGCATATATATAAACAGTTTGTGAAGTGTAAGATCATCTCTATAATATAGTTGACTTTATCACATTTAAATTCTGTGGTTATATGTTGTTTCTAAAAATGATGGTGCTCCTGTAACTGTCGCTCAAAATGTTTTCCTTCATATTTGCCAGTTTTTACTTTCCAACTTCATGGACGTGTCTTCATATATTTAAAATACTGAGTTCTTATTGGTCTTTGTGATTAATTTTGAATTTTTGTGTCCTCCTCTTGTATTGAAATTTGCTTTAGAAGTAGAATGAATCTGTCAAAGGAAAGACAATGCTAAGTACATATTTAAAAATGCATATCTGTCAAGGTTATGAAAATCATCAGAGTCAAATTTAGTTGCTATGAAGCCCAAAAGATGATGTTTTATAAATAGGTGAGATGGAGATCAGATGTAAAGAACTTCGAGAAATTAGAAAAATTAGCATCTCGAGGCTTTGGAACATGCAGAATTGCTGTAGTACTTTTTTCTGCTGCAGCATGTCTATGTTGAAACAGTTAAGAGTAAGAAAAAGATGAGTGGACTACGCAGGAAAGAAAAGTTAGGAGAGATTGAAAGTGAGGAAGTGAATGAAGATGACAGTTACTTAAGAGCAACATATAAGGACCTGTAAATTAGGAGATAGTCACTTAACAAGACAAGAGAAAACTCACTACAGAATAGTTGCTTGAGGGGAGAAGCCACAGTGGAGTAGCTCCCAGGACAGGCTGCCAACCCCAAACTATTTAAAAGACTTAACTGTCTCTCACAACAGCCTAATCTTGTTAGGCATCTTGGTCATAAAGCTACAACTTTGTTTAAACTGTCTGTGATCAATCTAGCAGGGTTTACAGAAAGGCAGTGGATAACCCAGAGGCAAAAAAGAAGGGCCCATAGCATCACAGTAGAACGGTGTCGTGTGCCTTGGCAAGTGACTTGGGTCATTTACTCCCATGCACTTATATTTTATATATCTATGAGAGAGAGAGAGAGTACACCAAGAAACTTATTTATTATTATTATTATTATTATTATTATTATTATTATTATTATTATTACTATTGTTATTATTATTATTACTACAAGTCACAAGGGAAAAAACCTTGCCTGAAGTGAGTAGTTCACATGTTTCTGTAGTTCACATGTTTCTGTGATTTCACTTTGCTCAATAATAAATCCTGTCTATGATTTGTGTCTCTAGGCTGATTGCTCATTAGCTATCTGTTTATAGTCTTTTGCCATCAAATTTTGACAAGTTCCATCGGGTGATTCAGCTGTGAGTTATGCTGTGCTCAGGAATTGCCAAAATCCAAATGAAGTGATTTCAGTTCTGTGCAATGTCCTCTGCAAAGTGCTTCACCATCCCGACCACCTTTAGTCTTAGAATAAAGATTTAAATAATAATAATAATAATAATGTCCTTACAGCAACCATTGGATTAATTTTTTTAAAAGGTTGGTGAAGACCAAGGGCATTTAGTTCTAGGAGGAGTGCCAGCTGAGTGATGCTATTTGAATGGGCTCCAAGGCCCTGACTCAGTTCCCATCCCTTAGACGTCTGGTGCCACATCAGATGTGATGCTGTATCCCACTTGGCCTCCATCTGTCTCTCCAGAAGGTTGCAGGCCTCCTCATGTGCTACACCTAGCATTTCAGGCAGATATCTTAGGTACTTTAAACATCTAAATATTTATGCAATTCAACAAAATCAACCCCCAAACGGTCAATATTTTTTCACCTAAGAATGCAATTTGGCTCAAAACCACAAAGCAAAGAGTGGTAAATACTGTGAGTCACAGCTATGCAGAAGGCTTGCTGTCCAAAATCCCCTTATAGTCAATGAGAATCTGGTTAACAGAATCTAGAAAGCCACATGGACTTTACAGTAAGTACCTACATTAGGTCTACTGCTCAAAAGTTATTGCTGACAGCTAAACTCACATATTTTAATCTTGATATAAATCCCATGCTATGTAGCCTAAGAAAAGGATACAAGGACAGTAGGAGCTAATGCACAGGAACAGTCAGAGATCTCTGAAATGAACACTTGAGAATTCAAAGCACAAAACAGAAGAATGAGTCCAAGACCAAATGGTTTCCAATGCAAAAACTGTAGGTGTTCAAAATTAACAAAGTAAACAGAACAGAACGTGTTATGATCTGTTCTGTAAAATGAGAGAATACATGAACAAAAATGCTTAATCTGATATATACCAAGTTCTCACCATACTCTCCACCTTCTCCAGTACTTGAACTTCAATAGATTTTCATATTTATCAGCTGCTTAGGACTACCTGTACATTGATTCAAACACTAATTGTGTAGGATATGTAACAACAGCATTTCCTAATCATGGCACAACATGAACCATTTTGATAACTAAGAGAAAGCTGACTACCAAATAATGCTCACACCTATTTAGACAGAAACCTAAGACTTTAATAAGCTGCAACACTTTAAGCATTTAAAATGTAGATCTAAGGAACTGTGAAGATATTAAATTACCAAGTAAGCATCACACTGGTCTAGGCAATACAATGAATCATTGTGAATCACCTGGCAGAAACTGCAACTCAACTTCAAAGCAAAAGTTAGTGGCTTGGACCTCTGGGTGGAGGGAGCTATAAAACACTAACATCAGCTTTTTTATGTAGCAAGCTCATTAGAGAAAGCTAACCCTGCCCAGTACCTTTTATTACTAATTTAAGACTCTTCTTGCAACTCACCTTCTTTTCCTATGCTCTTTCACTGTACATGCAAATGCAACAGGTATTACCACTGTAGTATATGAACATATTTTCTCTCTCCTGCAATAGTCTTTCCCCTTTTTACTTACTTTGCCCTCTACAGCAGCTTTCTAAAAATTCCTGTTTTCAGGCACAGCAGTCCCAGAGGAGGGTTTCAAAAGGATTCTCATGTCATTTGACCAATCTCCTCTATGATATCCCTGTTCTCCTTTCTCTTTTCAGACCTCTCATGATTTTAAATTGTGAGGACTGAACTGAAATCAATAGATGCCCTGAGTTTGAGTCTGTGAGAAGTGGGCATTTGGTGAAAAGCTGCAGGGTTCTTCCTTCTCTTTTGCACTATGCTCTTCTAGTTGCTCTCCAAAGCAGATGAAGAACAAACTTTCCTTCCCCTGTGTCTATTTGGAGACCCATTACTGAAAACAAGCAGCAGACACAACATACCATCCAGAAGAACCTGCTGATTTTAAAATTATTCTTCAAGTACCAGAAGGCCAAACTCTTGTCTACAATCAGGCCTTTTCCAATACTCTGGCATGTGCAGGATAAATGCTAAGGATGGTTTTAACCAATTTACACTGTCAAAACTATATGTCCAAATCTTCATTATAGATGAGAATCAGACCCAGGGTCTCTCAGTATTGTATAACTCAGCTGCAGGTATGTCTGCATGCATGAAGGAAAGAATGGAAATAGACTAAGAAAATGCTTGCCTACTTAAAAAGAACTAATTAAAAAATGGAATGTAAAACAAATCAGCTAACTCATTTTAAAAGGCAGAGAAGCACAGCCCACACAGTTGAAGGAGCCAAGCTGCTGACATCTCCTCTCCAGAGGATAAAGGAGGACAACTGTGAAAAGTCTTCCCTTCAGTTTCTCCAGAGTAGCAAGTGCGGGAGTTGAGTAGACATGAATCACATTCCACCCTTTGTATATGAGGAAAAAATTGGAGTGTGGAATAATATGACTGAGAAAAGCCACCTACCTTTGGGATCAGATTTTGTAATGAAATATAACCAGAACTTTGTTGGAAAGGTTCTGAATTCCTGGGTCTGTGTAAGTGGGAAGTTAGCTGTGTTTCTCTATTTTACAATGGGAAATATTTCTCTCTGTCTCAGGAGACATTCCAGTAAGGAAGGGAAATATATGTACCTCTTGCAGCATAAGTATATTCCAAAGCTGTCGTTTCAGACAGTATGTAAATTCAGACCTTTGATGGTCAACACTGGTGCCACTACCCAATTAGAGGATGTGTTATTAGGGCTCTCAGAGGCTCTCAAATGTGTGGGTGTTCTGTAATAAATTCATTTTAATATGTTTAATGTTCTTTAGTTTCTAGTTCAAGATGATTTCTTGTGTTATTTTGCAGAGTCAAACACCTTACACCCCAGTGGTGGTTAAACTTCACAGCGTAGGTGAAGTGATTCATACATATATGTTTTGTCTCTAAAAAGACTTTGGCATCCTACATATTTAGTAACGCAAGTCATCTTTGTTATCAATAAATTAGATGTTGAAACACAAAAGCCAGATTCAGAGGCATGAGTATTATTTAGTTTAATTTATATTTAAAAATCTGGGAGATACACACCACCATGCTCATGAAATTGTTAAAGCTGGTTTTAATAACAGTCATTATGTTAAAAAATGAAACTTCTCCTTGTGTCAAAGATGAACTGGGAAGAAACAAAGGAAGAGAAGTAACTCCTGCAGCACCTTTGTACCCTTCTAGAATTGCTGCTCATCATTCTTTCTTTCAGCAGCTCCCTTGCTCCTTTTGTACAAAAGGTACAACTACTTAATGAAACAATTAAGGTCTGACAGCTTAAATATGCTCTTCTGTTCTTTTCAATAATAAGTGCCAGCCATCAAGACAAACTATACCCACTGCTTCACTATCAGCAGAGTCATTGTTATCCCAGATAGAGTGCCCTAAAAATAAAAGCTATTCTGTATGTGCAGCTTCATCAAGTCAGGTCATGCCAGCCCTGCAGGGTAGACAGCACTGTAATTTTATTATTTATTATTTTTAAACATGACCTTCTTAGATCTTTTAGTGTGTCCCACATAACAATGCAGAATTGACACACTGTATTCAAGTTTCTACTCCCAACCACCCCCAATTTCTGAATATCTTACCCAGTTAGTGTGTTTGCTATCCCAAACTGTGAAGAAGTGGCTATATTTGGTTTAATGTCACCTGTTGTGGCATTAATGATGGCTTAATGTCATCTATTGGCTTTTCAGGAGTAATGAGATGAAATCAAAATTCATATCTACAAGACTGATCTGTGTTACCAGTTTAGTGCCCCTGGCACTATATTTCACAGAGGGTTCCATCCCTAAAACAACTGAATTTTACAAGCCCATGAACATAGTTGCAGAGGGAGGGTTTTATCCTGTGTTACCTCAGATACACTAATGGCTAGAAGTCACCCTGAGTATGATTGTCTCTCAGAGATAGCACAAAAATTCTTAGGTTTTTTGGGTCCATCTGAGGAAGTTTATCCTTGATAACTCTCCTAACACAACACCAAGGTCATTCAGACTACCTAAGAGTTATAGTGCTAGCAAAAGACACAAAAATAGAAGAATTGCCTATATTTATCAAGGCAAATTGACAGAGCCCCATTGGCACATAGATTTACACCAAGCTGCAGTTCATAGATTACCATTCATATTTGGATTTTTTACGCTAGCTGACACTGGGCAGGTACATACATTTTAGGACAATTTTTTCAAGCATTAGCTGAAAAATAAAGTACATTTCCTTTCCTTGTGTCTATTTCTCATCTGAAAGAGTTTCAAGGCAAACAGAAGACATTTCAGTTTGTGCCATAGTGATGGTTTCAGAAAATACTGAGAATACATTAATTGTTCAGCATGTGCACAATAAAATGTCACAGAATCCTATGTGAAAGGAAGGTAAGGAAGAAGAACCAGACTGTATTTAGCAGCTGTTTAACAAGTTCCTTAGACATTCAAATTGTAATTTTTATCATAAGCAATGCCATATTGTCAAGGGTCAGGCAGGAACATCTGTTAGGAACTTTAGGCAGAATCTGTGAACATCGTTCTCAGCACACTGCCACAATATGCCTTGAAATATCCATATTCTTCCCTTGCAGGGGTGGATGATTGTCATGGATTGACCCTGGCACAGTGCTAGTGCCCCCATGGAAGGTATATTTCTAAAATGGTAACTGTGAGATGTGACTCAGAAACAGAACAAAGCAGGCTCCAACTTGGGAATGGAGGGAAAAAAACCAACACTTTATTAATCTACAACATAGACACAAAAGGGGGAAAAAAGGAAAAAAACCACACAAGGCCACTGATTAGTTTGACCATAACTTTCCCAGAAACTCACTTCCTGGTCAAACCACAACAATGATGGTTTAGGTTTGTGCGGCAAGGTTGTCACAGCAAGGGAGTAGGGGCCTACAGGGATGGCTTTTGTGAGAAGCTGTCACAAACCTCCCCTGTTCATTGATACCAATTGCAGCTGGCACCAGGGTGGGAGCACTGCTGGCCATGACTGAGGCAAACAGTGATGGTAGATAGCTGCTCTGAGACAAATTTAAGAAGGGGGAAACATTACTGTGTAGAAGCAGCTCAGAGAGCCAAGTGAGAATATGTGACAGAAACAGCTCTGCAGATCCCAAAGTCAGGGAAGAAGGAGGAACAGGAGGTGCCCCAGGTGCCAGAGCTGAGATTACCCTGCAGCCTGTGGTGAAGCCCCCAAGCCCCTGCAGTCATGGGATATTAATGGGGAGCAGAGAGCCACCTGCAGCCCATGGACACCCCGCACTGGAGCAGGGGGATGCCCAAAAGAGGCTGCAAATCCTGGAGAAGCCCATGCTGGAGCAGGCTCCTGGCAGAAGAGAGGAGATGGACAGAGGAGACCCATGGAGAGAGGAGCCAACACTGGAGCAGGTTTCATGGTAGGACTTTGTGACCCTGTGGGGTCCTAAGCTGGAGCAGGCTGTTCCTGAAGGACTGCACCTTGTGAAAGGCACCCACATTGGGGCAGTTCTTGAAGAACCATAGCCCATGGGAAAAGCTCATGTTGAAGTTCATGGAGAATCATCTCCCATGGGAGGGACCCCATGCTAGAGCAGAGGAATGAAGTCAGGCAGAGGGAGCATCAATGCATGATAAACTGACTGTGGAGCTCATTTCCATCTCCCTGTGCCATTGGCAGGTAGGAGATAAAGGATTTGGGAGCTAAGGTAAGCCCAGGAAGAAGAGAGGGGTGTGGTAATGTGTTTTAAAATTTGGGTTTATTTCTTATTAATCTGTCTTTTTAGCAATGAATTCAGTTAATCTCACTGAGTCTGTTTTGGCTGACTGTAGTTTGTGACTGATCTCTTTCCATGCTCTGGCTTCAACCCATGACCCTTTTGTTGTAGTTTTCTCTCCCTGTCCACTTGAGGAGGGCATTGAGTGGCTTTTGGGAGCACTTGGTCCAGATAGTGTCAAACCACCACAACTGGTCATCCCAAGGAAGTTTAGAGCAAGTTAATGAGGTCATTGGAGACACCAAGTTCTTAGAAAGGTGTGGTGCCTGCTGCACTGTGTTCCATTGACTAATCCCCAGCTGCGCTTCTTCAAACATGGCTGGTTGCAGAGTTGGTTTTTTTTCATTTTGCCTGCTTACCTATTGGCATGCAAGGGTCTAGAGCTAGGTTTTTTTGTTTCTTTTATTTGTTTGTGAGGAAGGGAGGGAGGGAAAGAAGGAGAGAGGGAGGAGGAACAAACGGAAAGAGGGAGGGAGGGAGTGGTGGAAGGAAGGAGGGAAGTGGTGGAAGGAAGTGGCGGAAGGAAGGAAGGAAGGAAAAGAAGAAGAAAAAAGAAAAAGAAAAAGGAAAAGAAAAAGAAAAAGAAAGAGAAAAAGAAAAAGAAAAAAGCAAAAGAGGAAGATAAAGAAAAAGAAAAAGAAAGAGAAAAAGAAAAAGAAAAAAGCAAAAGAGGAAGATAAAGAAAAAGAAAAAGAAAGAGAAAAAGAAAAAGAAAAAAGCAAAAGAGGAAGATAAAGAAAAAGAAAAAGAAAGAGAAAAAGAAAAAGAAAAAGAAAAAAGCAAAAGAGGAAGAAAAAGAAAAAGAAAAAGAAAAAGAAAAAGAAAAAGAAAAAGAAAAAGAAAAAACTGCTTCAATCTTAAAATTTTGGATAAGCCAGCATGTTGCAATAGAATTTTTTCTTGTGGTTGCTTAATATGAGTCTGTGCATGCATAATATACACATACTTTTTAAATCACACAATGTGGTGCAGTCATGCAATATTAAATGGCAAATGGTTTGAGTTGAACAAAACAAAGACTGTTGCTTAACTATACATATAAATTACTGCGTTCAATGTACTTTTAAAGTCATCAAAGTAATCTCACACAATTGCTGATTTCATAAATTTTACGAAGCATGGTTTGGATTAGAAATTGCAAGGTAATTTAGAAGTAAACAACCATACCACTTAGTACAGGATTCTGGATGTGTTAGAAATCTGTGATTTTTTTGTCAATAGATGTATTGATTCTCTAAATTCTTGTATTTTTTCTGCTTCTATAAGGTAACTGCTGATTAGTAGAGGTGTACTTTCTCATTTAGTAAAAGAAAATTGAAGGAAAATGTCATATTTCCTCTAGATCTGAGCTACTGCAAAATGAGAGGCAGGGGGACATATTTTTATGGCATACAGAGAAATGCAAGACACAGAGGAAATGGATTCTGGGTTCATTTACATGCTCCATCTCTGCCTCACATGGCAGTGAATGCTTGCCTTTTTCCAGCTGTTGTGGTATCACTGACCTGTGTGCCTTGAAGCATCCAGCAGGATTCCAAGACCGAATAACTGAAGTTAGTGGCTATGTCTTTTCATATTATCTTAAGATGCATTTGCCAAAGCTAATAGCCAGATACTTTTTTTTCCCCCTCCATTTGGCCATAGTTTTCTATAGCTGTTCATTTAATATTTTCTGTGGGCAAGCACTCATGGTTTACTGGACACTTTCACTCCAGAAGATTCAAAATCTAAAATAGCTTAATGCTGCAAAGAAACTTCTCAGCCAGTATATGTTGTGCAATGCTTTTTTGTTTTAGTCCAGATTTCATACCCTCTCTATTGTCAGATCAAACTAGTGTGCAAATAACTGGATAATTTCAAGATTAATTGCCTTTTCAGTCTGTAAGGGTTTGGCTGAAGGGCTGAAACCACAACATGCCAAATTGAAACCCTTCCCTAGGTCTTGAGCAAATAAAATTCCTAGTTACCTGAATGGATTTTTGTCTTAATGAGCGTCACATTAAGATCTTGAGATTTGGCTCTGCATCATTTCAGAGAATTACAGGTACCATAAATGAAGTTCCTGGCTGTCTGAGTTTAATTAATTTGTGACATCCAGTTGCCTCTGTCTCCCAGTGACTCAAAAGGAGAAAGAATAACCTGCTCTCTCAATACTAAAATACTGCAAATATAAGTTAATTTCCTGTAAGATCTATTTTCAATTGTGAAGAGAAATGATAAGCTGAGAATTTAAATGCACTTAACAGTAGAGCTACTGAAAGACACCTACAAAATAAAAGCTAAGAAAGTAATAACAAAAGTAATGTTACTGAAGAAACATTTATGTTAATTCCAATAGTAGTTCTTCCTCAAATAGCAAACTCAATAGTGAAATTTTGTTTTCTTCTCTGTTGATAAATACTTTTTTAATGTTATCACTCTAGCAGTAAATGAAAATTGAAAAAGATGCTTGAAAGACTTCCTGTCTGTGTAAGTAGCTCAGTAAGCTACCAACCAGTTTATGGAAACATTCAGCTGTGGAACACCCCCTCAGGAACCTATCATGTGGATGTGATATACATCTCCACAATAGCTAAGATGAGCTTGAGATTTTCCTGCTTGATTCTTAAAATTAAAGAAATTAAGCTGAAATAAAGAATGCAAAAACACACCAAAAAACCAACAAAAAACCAGTGCAAGATAAAAGATCTTGACTGGCCCATGCTAGGCATGTTCTTTTACCATCTTTTATTCTTTGTGTTCATGCAAATGTATTGACCAAGGAAGATCCAGCATTATCTCTTCAGAAGGAAAGGTAAGCAAATACATACAAAAGGTCCTGTTTGATTGGCTTCTTCCATACTGTGTACAGTATGGAATAGAATAGAATACTACTTTTAGTGTATTGTTACTACACTTAAAATTGTCTTAAAATTGAAAATAAGAAGGAAAAAAAAAAAAAAAACAAAAAACCAACCACAAGCAAATTCCACACCAAAAAAGCTGACAAAATATGATCTGTCCCAGGTTTCAGACAACGCCCTGGGGCGAGAATGTTGGGTATGGTCATGTTTTCTGGAACAGCTTAATGTCTAGCCTCAAGTAGACCCTGGTTTTCTTTCCTTCCCATGCACTCATGCACCCTGAAATTCTTTAATATTCTAGTATCATCACTCCTTTTGAAAGCTTCTTGTGGTTGAATGTTTAAGTACACTAAGAGCTGAAAGGTATTTATGAAAAGTGTTATAATGATTCTTTAGAATTAGATTTGCTCTTTTTAATCAAGGATGCAAAACAGTATTTCTACCTCTCAATTAAGCTTCTGCTGAGACACCACTAGTGCAACACCAGCTGAACCTGCTTTTACATATCAGAATAGTTCTTGATTTCCTAATGTCCCTCTTGGTGAACAGTTATATTTAGGAATGGTTACATACCTACATATATATTTATAAAAACATCTCCTAACAGAATTTTCAGTTAAGGAGGAGTCAGCCTAGCAGCAATGCTGCTGTGCATCCTTGAAGAGAATAATATTTGAGCAGGCAAAGGCAGTGAGAATACTGGCAAGGAGAACAGGAGAAACTTAGAACTGAGAAACTTGGAGCTGCTTCCAGTCACTGCACTTGCAAGATTCAGCAGCTGTCACAGGGAAGCCAACTAAAGTAGGATAATAGAACACAGAATTCTTATTTATTTTAGAGCTGCTATGGACTCAGTGAAGATCTTTTTCCTAAAGCGTTCATTTATCTAAAATGAATTTGTCAGTTTCAGAAACCAGTTTCCAGCTAGCTCCAGATGAAAAATAATCTTGTTTTGATTTATGTATTTAATATTTCACACTGAAAATGTAAAACTACAGCAGTTATTTTATAGTGACTGAGATCAGAAAGTATAAGGGTAATTTATTATATTTATTATTTTGCTTTATAATACAATAAATCAACATTATTGAAAATTAAATGTATGTTAGACTGTGAAGAACTTTTGCTGTATAATAATGTTTTACATATGACCTTTGAAGATATGGTGTTAATCTGAATTATTAATGGAAAATTTGTATTTTCCTTTGACTTAATCAATTAATAAAACAATTTAATTTCTAAAACCTATTAATGCTCTGCAAGAGGAAAGTAATTAATTTATTTTCAGTGTGGGCTTTTTGGGTTTTATTTTGTATAGGACTGTAAGCAAACAAAGAAAAATGCAGTAATCCTAGGGGCTTCTATACTTTTCTTTGTACTAGAACCTATCATAGTTTAGGATCTGAGACTGGTCTTGTTATGAGCTCTATAGTTCAGGAACTATATCAGTTGTAAAAATTCATCTGGACAGAAACTGAAACAGAGGTGCCGGACCCAGAGCAATTTTTAAAATCAATTATTAAACCTCACAGTCATTTACAAATGACAATATCTTGTCAATCTTTACTAGAACTTATCAATATTTACTAGAGTAGCTTGGCTGTTTCAAGTGTTTCATTGTTCTTTTTTCCTCCTTTTTAATATTTTATTTTAAAATTAAATTGTGTCTTAGTACAGAAATGATGTTACTTACAAAACCAGCTCACCCTGTGCTGCCCCAGATTTATGTAAAACATTGCAAAAATGTTTCCAAATCTTTCCTGCAGCACTTGCGCTGTTCCAGTGATGTTTCATACACTTTTCCTGTTATTTGTCTTACCTTTACACCCTACATTACGGCCAGATCAAATTTGCAACTCCTTAAAATGAACGTTTATAAGATTCTGCAGATACAATCTTGCTGTAGAAGATTATGATCTGTATCATGTGTTACCCTGAAAAAAGAAAAAAAGAAAAATACATGTCCAGGAGTACAACACATGACATTTTTACCCTATTTTAATGTTCAAAAGATGGTCTGTATTTGGATATTCTGGATTTTAAAAACTACTAAAATAATGAAAATTGTCACATGTATTGTTACAGGCAAGATTTCTTAAAATATGGGTCTACTGTTAAATTTCAAAATTTACATTAAGATCCATATTTACCTAAATATTTACCAAAATTTACATTAGAATCCATATTTACCTAAATATGAGAGCTATTATGGATTTAAATCCTTATTAAAATAGACCATTTCAATGCTTGAATATAGATTTAAGATGATATACTGGCACTGTGGAAATCAATGGGAATCTGTCACAGATTGAAACAGGTCTGGGATTTTAGACTTGGTCTTTAAGAACCAGAATTTAAAAGTACTTTGCAGCTAAAAATGCAGACATACAGTAAGATTTTCTGCTGCTTATATCCATGCAGTATCAAAGGAAAATGAATTCCCATGTGCATTTAAAAAATCTCACCCCACCTCTATCTACAGTATCAAAAATCTCAATATTGTGCATATGTCTGCACAGCAAATTGCCTTATTGATAACATGATTATGGAAATTTGAGTAATAACTATCGCCAGCCAGGGGCTATGTACAAATCACAAATGGGATGGGACTGCTAGGAATGTGTCTTGAGTGGTTTTATTTTCCAGCATCAGTCTCATTACATGGTTGTGACAATGGGAAGATGCCAGCAGCTCACATCCCAGGCAGCAGACCAATAACTTAATGTTACAACTTACTTTATAAGTTTTTTGACCAATCACACAAAGCAAAAGCACATTGACAGTAGTTTTATCCAACCACTATAAGCACATGTACCTTTGGTTAAAAAAAATGCTTGCTTGTTTCAAATACAATACCTGTTTGTAAGCCTTAAAACACAATGCACAGAGCTCCATTATTAAGCTTAGAACTTCCTAATATCTCATTAGATATACTTTTCTGCAGCTTAGGGAGTTTTTCTAGCCAAGCGTTAATACACAGACCATTGTTCTGTTTGTCCTTACTTTTCTACTTTTTACATAATTTTTCTGCTAACTTATTTTATGGCTACTGCTTAGCTCTAATCACAGTTCTGCTGTATTTGAGGCCTGCCTCTCACAGCTTTCCCAAAACCCTCTGATTTTATGGATTCCCACAATTCCCCCTCTCGGTTCACCTAAAAAGAAACCTTCATAACCGTGTAGTTTATTAACTACTTTGTGTTTTGTAACTCTGCTATAACATATCTGCTTATTACTTACTTAAAACATCTTTTTGCTTGCACCAAGCATTGCTATATTACAACACAGTGATTTTAATGCTGTGGAAGTCCAGTCAGTTCAACGGGCATGTCTGATAACAATTGTAAGTTATTGTTTGAAAAAGTCTCGTCGATTCCAAAGTCTTAATTCAAAACCTTCCTCCATGTCTATACCTTCATCCATCATCTCTGTGAGATTTCAAGAACTCTCTGTGAATCCATTTCCTACCTCTCTCTCTTGTATGATAAAAACTTCTTTGATAGTTTTGTCCATCATTTGTCACAGACACCGAAGTATGCAAGGTATTACTACTAGTATCACCACCAAAACACCCAACATATATAGACCTATCTTACAGAGTTCTCTTAGCCAAGGTGCAAAGCTCCATTATTGGAAAAAATCATCTAACCAGGACCTACCATCTTCTTTAATTTGAGCTGCCAAATCTTTCAGCCTTTGTATACTTTTGTGGATGGATTCAGAATAATCAGACAGGTTCATACAACACAATCCTTCACAATCCTTATGGATATTCCCACAATAACCACTTATTTAAAAAAACCCAAAACCTGTTTGTGTAGAATAT
This sequence comes from Onychostruthus taczanowskii, assembly GCF_017590055.1. Lineage (NCBI taxonomy): Eukaryota > Metazoa > Chordata > Aves > Passeriformes > Passeridae > Onychostruthus > Onychostruthus taczanowskii. The sequence goes on along the minus strand of NW_024498352.1, from coordinate 314,803 downwards.
GAAATATGTCATCATAAGAAGGGTTTCTCCTACTACTCATCTCCCCTTCCTGGTAAGAAGATGAGCAGAGGCTGAGTAGGCTCATTGAGAGAGAGGCCGGTGAGGGGTCTTCTCTGTGCTGGACAGAAAGGATGTTGCCAGAGGACGGATGTATGCCCAGAAGGGACACATCCCTCCCTTGCAGTGGCAGAAATTGTCTATGAGGGATGTCTGCCCTGTGCAAGTGATATTGGTACAGCAACTCTTACACTGAGCAGAGGTTTGGGCAGCCTGGGGAGCAGTGGCCCCCAGGATAAGCTGGCATATGTGGGCTGACCTGCACCCACAGCTGGGGAGCGCAGCTGGCTAGGTGAGTAGTCTGGACCAGCAGCTGCAAAACCCTGGCATGGGAAGTTTGCATTAAGTGGTGTGCTGGGAGCTCTGCCTTTTCTCTCACAATATATGCAGAACTTGAGCTGTTCTTCATCAGAGCGTGGGGGAAAACCCTTCTGGATCTTGGCTAGGACACAGTTTGATACAGTTTTGTTGTGATTTGAGCTTTCTGCTTAAGTCAGGTTTGGGCACATTGTTTTGTTTCTGGGATTTTATGGAAAAATGCTCTTTAATAGTCTGTCTTCCTGAGTGCTTTGTATTTTTCTTTCCTACAAAAGGCAGTAGCACCTGTGTGGGGCAATTAAGCGCCAAACCATTTGTGGTACTCCCAGAAGTGATGTACCAGAGTCCAAAAGGTAGCAGGGTTCGGTAACCTAAGAGCCTGATCTACAGGTTTTGGGCTTCAAAACAACAGAGTGAACTTAGTTTTGTGGCTATATAAAGAAAACTGGACTGGGCAAAGAGCAGATTCTCCAAATGTTTTCCTATGCCCTAACCAGCTTCAGTAGAAGAGAAATTGTTCCTGACAGGTGATTTTTCAGCTGTCCTTCATCACATCATCAGTTGCACTTGAATGCAAGGTTCCTTTTGGCACAAGCTCCTTACTGCAATCTCTTACTTGATAATTAAATTTGCATTTCCAAAACAAAATTTTGGAATTTTTATAAATAAAATAAAAATAAATAAAATAAAATCATTATTATAAATAAAAATTTGGAAACTTATTTTTTCTGAATAAATTTGCATTTCCAAAAAGTTTCAACTAGTTGAAACAGGTTTTGTAGTTTTAAGTGACTTATCTCAACTTCTGATTTTGGTATGGCTGCTGGAAAACATAAGGAAATGGATGATTCTCTACTGTCTTCCCAACAATTTAGAAACATTGTTGAACAATAGCTCAAATTGTAGGGACTACTACCAGAAGGGTAATATATTTAATATCTTAAATATATTAAATATATGCTGCTTTCAATGCAAATTAAAAAATAATATATATTTTATGCTAACCATTAAATTTCTTTTTAGATAAACCACGTTTCTAATATTTGAAAGAGTTTTTATAAGCGAAGGTAGTGTGGAGACCTCATAGTATCTTCCAGTGTCTGAAAGGAGGCCTACAGAGAAAGTGGGAGAGAGAAACTAGGAAACAAGGAGGAAAAGGAGGAAACAAGAAAGGCGACCCTTCACTGGGAACTGTAGTGAACAGACAAGGAGTAATGGTTACAAATTGAAAGAGGGGAAAAATATACTAGCGATTAGGAAGAAATTTTTTACCTTGAGGGTGGTGAGACAGGAACAGGTTGCCCACAGAGGCTGGGGATGCCCCATCCCTGGCAGTGTTCAAAGCCAGGTTGGATAAAGCCTTGAGCAACCTGATCTAGTTGGAGGTGTTCCTGCACTTTTTAGGGTGGTTGAGATTAGATACTTGAAGTCCATTGCAACCCCTTAGCATTCTATAATTTCTGTGGGGGGAAAAAAAATCATTCATATTACTATATTTAGTAATAGCCTGTGTCATCCATCTCTTCAACTACCATATAAAGTCTTGAAATGGGAACACTGATGAGCAGAATTTAATCTAGAATTGAGGTGAAATGGGCAAAACTGAGTGCTGAAAAGGTACAATGTATAAGGGTCAGTCTCTGCTAGAAGAACACATGGTCCTAGGGTCAAACCATCTGGCTTTGTCTCTTCTGTTTTTTTCCTTCCAGTTGTAGATGGCGCCCTGCATGCTGACTCAACTGAGCTGTCTCTGACAGACAGCACTTCCATTTTCTCTCATTCCTACCTCCTCTGTCAGCACAAGTGAATCAGGAAAGAGTCCATGCTTAAGCAGGGTTACCTCCCCTTTCCTGACAATATGCTTCCTAAACAACTTGTTTTTCCTGCACTTTTGTTTCATCCTTCACTATTTAATGTCATCTTAGTTGTAATGTCTTTCAACTATTTCTGATGCAGTAAGTAATAAATTTCTCCTGTTTTTCTTTCTTGCAGCTCACTAGGCTCCTAGCATTAACCATGTTGGCTAAACCTGTCATTTGGTTCAGACTCTGAAATATTTGGGCAAAATGGCTGGGGAAATAGCCAAGTCTAAAAAGACCAGAAAAAATTACAAACTGAGACACCACTCAATGTCCCCCAAAGATGGCAAATTTAACACGGAAAAAGAAATACTTCCCCTGTCTTGCAGTTAACTCTCATTAAAACAGGCTATTGTTGGCACCTAGAAATCAGAGACAATTTGGGATTAAACAACTAAATTGATATGGATGTAAACCACAATTAAAAACCTGGGAACTTTTATATTAACAGAAAATCTTATGTTTCAGTGTTTGTCTTTGGGTATTAGGGTAGAATACAGCCTTAATTGCTGGGAGAGGGTGAAGTAGATATTATGTAATGGGCAGAGATATTTTAACGGCTGCCTACCTTAGATGCTTCTGATGCTGGCCACTGGAGACAAAATACTGGGGTAGATGGACCACCCTTCTGTGTTTTGTATGAAAGTTCCAAGGTTATTGTGATATTATAGATGAAAATTTGAACAAATGTGGCTGTAGCTAAATAATTAAATATCAGCATAAAATAAACATTCACTTTCATGCAATTCTTTAAGCAACATTTTTCTCTTTTTTCTTCCTCCAAACACAGTAAAAAACCAGAGCCTTTTGGTTCACCATTACAAGTAGTCACTATTACACTTACAGTGCCTACCCTGAAGTAAGATCATGGGTGGAGTCCCTCATGCTTACTGTCATGATGGTATTATCATAGTAGGAACATAATAGAATATTGTCCTATCAAAGGGTTGTAGACAAATTTTCTACATGTTCCAAAGCTGATTCTTTGCCTTCCCTCCCCCACCCCCCCACCCCCGAAAACCAGGTGATTGGATGATATTTGTGAATTGCTTTTGGAATTAGTCAACATTTTTTAAAGTGAGAGCATTGCACATTTTCGTTCTGCGGGGTTCTGTTGGANGGGGGGGGGGGGGGGAGGTGGTGGTGGAAAGCCTTAAATTCCTTTAAAGTGCTTGATGAAGCAACGAAGTGAGGAAAATCCTAATTGCCTCTCTCAGCTAGTCCAAGCATGCTTTGGTATTTCAGCATGCAGATTGCATTAAGCACAGTTCCAGGATTTCAGACGACATGGAGGGATTTTCAGGCTCTTTGTGTGTACACTTGCTTTACAAGCAAATACTGAGCACCTTTGTTGTGGTTTCATGCCCTCGTACAACAAGGAAAATATTTTCAAATACACATTCAAATAGTTGACTAGTTGTAAAAAACTACCAGTGGCTTGTTTTATCATTTTGCTCACAGAACAGTCTTTGCCTAGCTCCTTTTTTTTAAAATGTAGGTGGAGGAGCAATAAGATTTGCGTGACTATGCTGCATTAAGGATTACAGAAGAAGAAATTCCAAGCTGGCTAGGAAGGCTGAGATTGTGCTTTAGGTCTTGTTCACTGAGGCTCCTGAAATACTACTTCTGGGAAGGGTACTGATGACTGTTCTCGGGTTTTCCTCTCAGGTTGAGATGACCCCGAGGTGTGTTACAAGTCTTTTTTCCCCAACCCAGCTGTCCGAGAAGAAATCAGACTTCTTCAGCTGTCGTTCTCAAGGCTGTTTGTTATTTCTTATCTAAAACATTTTCTGTCTGGCCTGCCGAGGTCTGTTCTGCAGGTCAGCCTGAGGCACACTGCCCGCTCACAGGGCTGGTGTTGTCTTTTATACTACAAACTACGTATTCAATATTTACAGTTGTGTCCCAATACCTATCACCTATGTTAGACAGTGACTTTCTACTCTAAACCAATCCCAAAGTGCTAGCATCGCCAAGATGGAGGCTAGGAAGACGGAAGAAGGACAGAACAACGTCCAAATTCCTCCATCTTGTCCCTAGACCCCCATAGTAAAATTCTTCAAAATTTCACCTTTCACCCTGTGACAACTACTGTTATGCTACTTAAACTTTTGTGACTTGTGTTTCTTCATATAAAGTTGGTAACTTGCTCCATGGGTCAAACTCAAAGCCACAGGGGTCTTTGGATTTCTGCCAGGGTCTCCAAACTCCTGCCAGGGCTTTGAGCCATCCAGGGCGTTCAGAGGGGTGTCCTGGGTTCTGACAACTCTGCAATCACATGGCTGGTCTTCTGATAGAATTTTTCCCTGCTGTGTGCTGACCTGTGCTAGCTACCCAAATATGCAATGCCAATGAATGGAGAATCTCATTCCTGATCTCAGGCTTTACCCCAGGTTAAGGAGTTCAGATGAGACAGAGAACTTCCTACTGAATTTGTGCACCAGCTAATTTTAACTCATTGAATGTCTGAAGAGGCAAATTCCCACACATTTCTCAAGAAACAGGCTTTGCTTCTTGACTGAATCTCCAGAATAAACTAGTCATGGAAATGTCACTGAGAGAGCAATATGAGGCAGGCATATCTGACTGCAGCCTAGATGAGATACATAGGGACTGAAGACATTGCCTAGCCAATAATCCTATGCTTGTATTAGCAATTGCTCCATTTATTTTTTTCTTTATTTATATTATATGCCACAGTCCCATTCCAGTGGGATTATGAAATCCTTACATTGGTTTGACTGGTGCAAGGGAAGCAGGAAAGAGCATCTGAAAATGCTCTTCACCACAGCCTCATGACAGAAAACAGAGGCTGGCTCCTACTGCTCCCCTGCAGGCTCCCTGTTGGCAGAGCGTTAGGAGGAAATCTATTCACTGGAATATGTCTCATGCAGAGCAGTGCCTCTTACCATACATTAGGTGGATTTTGCTGAATTTGGCCTGCTGCATCAATATAATTATCTTTCTGTCTTCATATGAGTGAGATAGATATCAGTTAGATAGCGGGTCTGGAACACCTCTCTCTCCCTCAGAGATATGCATTTTTTTAAAGGAAGATGCTAAAGCACGGAGAAATTTATCTTGAACTGTGACAATCAGTGTTCTACCACAAACAATATCAAGAAGAAAAATACAAGATCAGCTATCATGTAAAGTACTGGACAATGACTTCTTTCAAGTTAATCTCCATTTAATCCAGTAATGCCTGTTTCTTTTTCTTGTGGTGCTGAACTTTTGGGACTGAGCTTCAGCTGTCAGGGTGGTGACGAACTAGCACAAGCTGCCTAGGGCACTGGATGCCACCTGGAAGAGGTGTTGCATGGAGCTTGGAGCACCCTGCTCTAGTAGAAGGTGTCCCTGTCCATAGCAGGGAGCTGGAATTAGCTGATTTTTCAGGTACCTTTCAACCCAAACCATCCTATGATTCTGTGATTCAATTGCCTGTCATCACAGTCAGCCCATGGTGATTTAAGCCACAGCATCAGGTCATGGTGTGTATCATTTAGCCAGCAAACAACTGATATCTAGCCATCTATCCTAAGAAATCGATGGATGTAGAAAAGGGCAGAGTGGACTGGCAGCTCTTAGAAAACTGTTTCTAAGACAGACAGGGATGCTTTGCTAACCTACATCTTCAGCAAAGAAACATGAAGTGTTATTGATTAAAATCCAAGTATAATATACTTGATTAGAGCTTTTGTAAATTTCACTACTCTTTTGTTTCACTATAACCTTAAGAAGCTATACACAAAATGTTATTTTTAGGACACTGCTCCTTAGGGAACAAAGAGAAAGTTTTCTACTTTGACCTGATGATATGTTTCCAAAGGGGAATAGTGTCATCTGAGCTGCCAGATTAAATTACTGATAATCCATTAATATTATTAAGTAAGTAAACAAATACCTCACGTAAAAATCCTGATTGTGTTTATTGCCTCCAGGGCTCAGGTTTGTTTATATCATGTACAAGAATATTTGGCCAATAAGGAAACTCTGCTAAATAATTACTTAGGAACAAGTAACATCTCAAGTTGTTTGCTATTCAAAGCCATGCTCTTCTACTTACTTGTAGAATTAGTGCCAAGAAAGACAGGCAGATCAGGAGAATGGGTTCCTGTCACTAGCTGTAACAAAGATGCTGCCAGAAAAGATTAATATTTGTAAAACTTGTTCATGTAGGGCAAAGTGCTGGTATTGTGTCTGATAATGCATATTCTTCCTTTTCCTTTGTTATCTTGAAAGTATTTTTTTTGGTCTTTCTTATTTATTTATTTGTTTATTTATTTATTTGCAGATTTGAACCTTATGGATGGCTGCAGTGGACCGGCAAGGCAGATACCATTATGCAGCCTGTAATATTCAGTGCTGTTGCAGAAGGAGAAGGAATAGGGAGGAGTCATTCTGTTTTTCTTCTGTTTAGATTCGTTGCATGTTTACCAAGGTGAAAGGATTAGTGCCTTGGAGATCATTTGCTTTCATAAGCTTTAAACTGGAGTAGAAAAAGTTTCATGTCTTGATTCTTTTCCAACAGCTCTTTCTCTTCTCAGCAAGGCACATAAGAGCAAGCTGAGACATATTGATTGCCAGCAGACTCTTCCAACAAAATTGCCCTGTCTGAATCAGTTAAACTGGGTGGGAAGAGATAACTTCTGCCAGTTTTCTACCATCATGTCTCCTAGCATGTGGTGAAACACCCAGGGCATTCCTCAGGGTTTTATAACCAAGATGAAATGCTCCAGATTTCTTTATTCAAATAATGTCAAAACTCTAGCCCAAATGTAGCCATACTTCACATACATGGTAGCTTTTTTGCATGTTATATAGACTTGCTGTGAAGTACTGATTCTCTTCATGTTTCATGGAGGGGAAAAGAAGTTTTAAAACAGGTGGGAAATAGGACCTTTTGGATTCATATTGTCTTTATTTAAATCTAATATGAAGGGTAAGTAATGATGTCTAAATCTTGCACTCCTGAGAAATACTTCTGGAGGGATGTGGGTCTGATAGCAATGAAAAAACCCCAACAAACACAAATAATTAAAAAAAAAATTCTGATTCACACAAAGCTAATTCCACCTAGAACGCACTAAGTCCCAGAGCAGCAAACTTGAAACTAGCTAAATTTAACCAGATTTCTCTCTCTAACCAACAGTATCAGAAAATTACCAGAATGATTTTCATGATGATTGTTTTAAAGTAACAGTCAGTAATGAAGATTTATTTTTTATTTTGGAAAAAAAAATATTGTGGAGGCATTTAAGGAGAGGAATCCTCCTGGTTTAGTAAAAATAATCCAATTTCCAGTTCCCAAGTTGATAAACAACCAGTCTGAAGGTCAGGTATTTTGCCTTAGCAAGGTTACCTGGTCACCCCTGAGGAAGTTAGTGCTTTTAGCACTGTGTAATAGGTCAAGTTCTTCTCATTGAAAGTAAAATTAAGATTTCTTTCAACCAGCTTGTCCACTGCATTTTAAATGCTCAATGTAGGAGTTTCCAAATTCTGATGATAATTTCACCACTGACTTGCTGGGTGCCCTGGGCAAATCTTTGCTGTCTCCTACTCCTTGTGTCTCTCTAGAATAACAATAACAATGTCTAACTGTCCCTCAGTAATGTCAAGCAGATTAATTAAATGCCTTGTTAATCTGTTGCCATAACTCAATCTGAACAGTTCTTTCCAATGTCAACATTCCCTATTCATTACCTCATTGAATCCTGGAGCAGTGCATTGAAAAAATAATTGATCTCTATGATCTGTTATAAACCATCTGGTGGCTTCTCAAAGGGATGTAGGATGTCTGCCTTTTACTTTCTAGAGGCAAGAAAAGGATAGAGAGTGTTGTAGAAATTAATGAGTATTATTTTTCTGCTTCTATAGTAATGATGAAGCATTTTCTCCTATGAGGAAATTAGTGAGCCACACATGGCTCAAAGCCAGAATTGGAGTGGTGTGCTATTTCCATTTTGTTCTTTATTTGCTTTTTAGTGTACTCGGATTTAAATGTCATCATGGGAGAGCTTCCACAGTTTACCAGGTCAAAGAGTCTTGACTTTTTTTTGTCTGCTATGTAGTTTAGCTTCCTTGTTACTGCAGAAAATCACGAATTGGCCTAGTGTAAAAAGACTGTTCCAAAAGCCCATGTAAATTACATTTCTGCTGAGTAAGACTGTAGTTGAGCTAGGACAATTGCTGTAGACACAATACGGTTTTATTTACAATTACTCATTGTGATGAACACGCCCCACCCACACACACTTAATTCTAACTAGATTTTATGTATCAGTACTGCATTCTGAAAAGAGAAATACAATAGGGATTACATTATTGTTTTATGTATAAGAATAAATACCTGAGTCAGCAGATATTGAAACCTGGGGATATGTTTTCCTTACAAAGAAGTTAGATGCTTCACATACTTATTTATTTTCTCTAAGAGAATGTTAAATGGAAACGTCATGATCACAATTATTTGCATCATAGTGCAAACTGTGTTAAATTCGTTAGTGGTTTAAATGTTATTACCCCATTACTAAGGTGACAATATCTCTCCAGATGTTTAAATTTCAGGATAATTGATTACCCAAAGTTTTTCATCAAATAGTGAAGCACAGTCTTGTATTTAAATCTCCATATTTTTTCCTTCAATGAATGCTAAGGTAGCCTTTATTCTGCAAATCAATATGCTGCGGTTTTGTTGGTTCCACAGTCAGGAGACTGAAACAAAAGATGGGAAGTTACCCCATTCATCTCAATGGGGTGTTAATGACTTCAAAGGCTGGTTGTAACCATTTAAATGTGAATGGCATTAGTCAGAGTGAGAAAAAGCACAAACACCCATCTTGAGTTGTAGAAATGTAATTGTATATGGCAGAGGGGTCCAATTTTGGTTTCTGAATGAAGATGCATGTTTAAAAACAGAAAAAAGGGGCTGGAAATCCCTACTTCTCTGCTTTGACAAAATTAAGGGGAAAATAACTCCTAGCTGATGCTTCGCTGCAGTTCTAGAAATGAATTGTTACTACAATCACAAATTAGACAATCTGAAGGAAATTAGACTGCTGTCATTTTGATTATTGCAACAAGACAGCAACTTAAAAAATTAAATTTCCTTCCAAACAGTACTCCTGTGTACTTTTATTGCAAAGCTCAATTTAATAGCTGACTCCTCTGCAGCCTCTCTTTTGGGATTGGTGGGGAAGATTTTACTAGCCATTTTTCTGTGTGGTAATTTTTTGTGCCATTCATGTTCAGTCACTCCAGCCTGTCCTATATTTGCAACATTATGTGATTTGGGGAGGTAGATGGAGGATGCTGACACTGTCTCTTTAAGGTTTTGGATAACCAGGGTGTAACAGAGCTTACATTTCAAGAACAACAGCTTTTGAAACATTTTGCGGAAGGCAGTAGGATTCAGCAACTATGCTGGTTGTTCAGTGCATTTATTATGACAATTCTGTTTTATTTTCACAGAATCACAGACTAATTAGGGTTGGAAGGGACCTCTGGAGGTCATCTCATTCAAACCCATCCATTTTGTTCTTCTCTTCTTACCTGATGCTATTTCTTGGGTTTTCTATGCTGGAAAAGGGCCCATTCCCTTCTGGTTCGGCACAGGGAGAAGGGAATTGACAGGTCACTATGAAATCCACAGTTGTGTCTCTAATAAAACTTATGTATTTCATCCTTTTTCCTCCCTTCTCTTCTGTGTACTCTTGTTTGAATAATTCAACTTCACTAGGTGCCCTCTTAGTCCCACTCTGTCCCCTGTTCTGGCTTTTCCTCAATCTCTGGATGAAGTATCTAGCATCAGAACTTCAGTTCTGACATTCTTCTTGTTTCTCTTGCTGATCTACCGTCCATTCCTGAAAAACCACTTGGGCTGGAGGCAGGTGTATTGCATAAAAGATTTGCCTGACGACTCTGATGTCACCTTCCTCTTGCCAGGTTTCCACCAATATCAGTATTTCTCCCCAACCATGTGGAGGTCTAAAATCTATTCAGATACTTTTTTCTTTTCTATAAACTAAATCTCATTTACAATCTCATAAAATATTATACTAATGTGTCCATTTTTCATCAATGCTTCCTACATTGTTGTATTGATCTGCATGAAATTGGCAGGGAGTCCTTCCTTTAAATTATCTGCTGAGTCCATTAGATGTTTCTGTGGAGTGTATTAGACAAAAACAGCATGGCTGTCAATCCACAGCAGGGTAACTGGAGAATACATACTATAAATTTAAGTTCAGGGGTTATGTGTGAGCAATTTTTTGACTGACCTTAGGAGGTAGGAGAGGTTATAAGAAAATTATCTCTGTTGTGAAACAACAACAGCAATAACAATTGAATAGAAAAATGATTGAGTGAATGCAGAAGTGATCCGTATAAATGAACCCCTGGAGTGCTTTAATGGGAAGCCAAAATAATCCACAGTTCAGGTCCAGAATTCATCTAGATTTTGAATTCCTGGGTTTAGGGTATTCAGCAAAGCAACTTCCTAAGGCTCTTCTTTGGCTCAAACTCTCACTAGGGCATGCCAGCCTTAAATGGTGGTGCTCCACTGCAGACAAGTCTTAAAAGAAGAATAATATGGCACTAAGTGCATTCATGTTAGATCTTATCAGGCTGGTAAAGTTAAAATGTTGTATCTTCATGAGGCTCTGCTGTCCTTCCCGCCTAGCACCACATGTCATCTCCTCATCCACATGTTCTTTTGCCTCCCCCTCTCAGACCCCTGTAATGTTTTTGAAAGGGTGGAGTAAGAATATGGTCACCTGTTCTACTTGAACTTGGGATGTGGAGCAGGAGGCTGCCCTGACATTCCAGGGAGATTAATCAGCCCAGCCTCAAAGCCTTTGAACTAAAGCTCCTCTACATGTTATTTCTGAATTTGGCCTTATGGTATTGTCAGGTAGCCTTAAGGTAAAGGATAGTCAAGCTGGTGCAAGCTCTTATTGAATTATAATCAGATGGAATTTATTATTACTCTGTTTTTGACATTGCTGATGCATCAGCTTTGCACAACTTAAAAACATCAAAGCTGACAAACGGGCAAGAAACAGCAATGCCGACAGCACCACAGAAAGGAACAGGAAAAGGCCAAATTAAAGAAATCATGAAGAAACTGGTACCAGCAAGCGAGTCAGCAAAACCCATTGTGTACCACAGGTTTCCTGCTTCAGCATTGTTCTGGAGATCTTCCTGCTTCTTGCCAGGCAGGGAATAGGGCAATTCAATGATATTGCACACTCCTGTCTCCCATCTCTATCAAGGTTTCTTGTTACGACCTTGCAGTTGGGCAGCCTATAGCTGTCAGTGAAAGCAAGCAACACATTTTCAAAGGGAAACATGGAAGTAATTTAAAAATATTTTATCCACTATTTTGAAATAATCTGTTAGGAATTCAGGTAGAAGGTGAGTGCATGGAAAAGCTCAGCAACTCTGTTGTGGGCCCAAACAACAGAAAAAAAGTAGTGTGTAGTGAGTAGAATTATGAAATAAATAAGGAAGGCATAAATTGGAAATACATTTCCCCAAGAGGAACTGTTTATTTACTTTTACAAGAAAGTTCTAGAACAACAGGTTTTAATTTCCATGTTAGGCTGGCATGAGAAAATTGTAGCAGAGGTTGAACAGTGAGTCACTTTGGTGACTGGTCTTGTGAGAGTTGCCATAAACAGAGCTAAGACCATCAATCAGTATTATAAAATACCATCAAAACGTCATACACATTTATTGGAGCAAAGAAAATGAAGCAGGACATTGAAGCTACAGATACTCACCAAAGTGCACGGATGTCAGACCCTGGCCTGCTTGGCAGAAGCAACTGAGAGCTCAGAATCTGAACTTTAGATGATCATGTGAGATAAGAATGCTTCTAATATTCATGTTATCAGTATTTTAAGGTGGATATTAGCAATATTTTAAGTAATGAAAATGTTAACATTCGTTAGAGGCTAGGAAGTTGTATGTAGCTGGTCCACAAAATCCTGTATTACAGTGAAAGAAGACAATCTATGTAGAAAACATCAGCCATTTCTGAGGTAAAAGCTGATCTTCTTTTAACACTCACCCACTCTCACCCTTTAAATGTGTAGAGTCCTGAGTTTACATGCAGTGAACTCATTGTTCCTCCCTATGTCTGACTCAGTGGATTGGCAGCAAGAGTGAATCTGTGTCCAGTGCCTCAGCTGGCACTCCTGGAGTCTGGTGTGTAAGTCTAAACCACCTGCACCTTCAGTGTAAGTTGGTATACTGAGCTGTAAGCCACAGCTGCTGAGAGTTTGGCTTATACCTGCTTCTTATAATATCAGCAGAGGAGCAGGACAAGAAGCTGGAGTAAAGTACTACATAAATCCAGTTCCTATGGAGAGACTTGCCTGTCAGTTCCTTTGGATGTGAAATGGCAAAAAATATAAAGAAAGAATAAAAATTATTAATATTTATATTTTTCCTCTTAATTGGTATAAAAATAACAAATTAACTAACAACTTTGAAAAAGTGGTGCCTGGATTGAAAAGAAGGCAGATACTAAATTATAAAGCTCCAATGAGAGTCAAACATCCCTAGTGGCAGTGACTAGGTTTCTTCTTCTTCTCTTTCAGTTCTATAACCATATTTTCACATTAGAGCTGAAAGAAAGTGCAAAATTAATGAACTAATATATTTAATAAATTTATTATGAAATCATGAATATATTGGATCAAACTCAAGGTCCCATGATTAATCTTCAAGACCAGTGATGAACACAACTTAGAATTTCCCTGAGAGGACTTCTCCCTTGCTGATATCCTTTAGCAGCCATTTCCTTCAGAAACTATGAGCTTGTTAGCCTCAAGAGTGAAGCTTGTGGGAGCTGGGGATGGGGCTTCCTTGGCTCCAAGGCTAGTGGTTTGGATCTTGTTATCAGAGGAAATAAGAAAGACCACAAATCTCACTTTCTTCAGAACAGTATCTACGGCTCACTTTTTCAACTTCAATTTTCCAAAGCTGCTGCTAAAAATTCCTAGGAAAAAAGCACAAAGGCAAAAGAGAAAGAAAAGGGAAGATCTATAAAGGGAAAGAAGAGAAACATGATTTTGTCCCCAGCTGCTTGCACAGAGTAGGAAGAGAATTACATGCTTGTTGTTTATTACTGTGAATTTAGTATTGAGCTATTTTAACAGTTGGCATGGATAATTTTATAAGACTCTAAATCGGAAATTATATATAGTACAATAGTGACTTTTGTCTTGCTTTTAGTTACAGTGTTAAACACCCTAATCATCCAGGTAATCAGAAGAGTGATTGGCAGATTAAATATCTGAGAAACTAGAATTTATTTGTTTATCAAGGGAGACTGATCAATGGCACCTTTCATTGCTGGGTACATAATAATTTTTCACTGTACTGACACATTTGTGCTGCTAAAGGGGCATGAGCATGATAAACCATGAGATGAATTCCTGAGCATTGTTAGTACTACCATTCTGTTCATAGCCTTTTTAAAAAATATTCCAGAGAATTGGCTTTGGTTGCTGATTTAGGGATAGGATTCAGCTTTCATGTCTCAGATGGAGAAGTTAGTTGAGTTCCTGATTAGACCTGACTCAATATCTACTGGACTTAGTTACAATGCATCTGTTACAATGCTTGGAACATATTTCACAGTGGAGCCTGGTCAGTCACACCCAAGAAAACACAATTAAACTAGCTCTAAATCCAAAAGCAATGCAGACCCCTGCCAGGGTGGGATGGCACTAGTGGTAATTAAAACCATTCTGCAGCAGAACTGATGAGTCTGGACATGATATCACCTAGTTTGTACAGATTCATGCCCTCAAAGGCTGTGTCTGCAAGGCCATGTACCCTCCCTCTGCAGGTGTCTGCTGACATCTCCAATTATATGGGCATCCTCCCATCCAGCCCAACAGGTTCCTGAAATCCTTTACATGTAACTTTCTACCTGTTGGCATGTAGGCATGAGAAACACTCACATCTCAGGTCCTTATCTTTGCTTGCTCAGTCATCACTTCTCCCCATGGCATCTTCTTCTGTTCAGGAAGAGATGATTCAGCTTTCAGACATCTGTGAACCCCATTCACCTGGCTTAGACAGAAAGACTAAGGATTCCCAAGGCAAGAAGATAATTAGAAAAGTGATGGCACAATTTTTAAATTGATCTATTCCATCATGGGGATAAGTTTTCTTTCTTTTGCACATCACAGACTTTCTGGAACAAGCACATATCTACAACTAGCTGGGCCAGATTTAATTTTAGACACATATGTATGTTCCCTTGAGTTCATAGATTTGAATATAGCTCTTAGGCCTTGTTTTATGTGAATACAGAATCATGATTATAGTTAATAACTATTGGCTTCTATGCTACTTCTCTCTCATAAGGGAAGGCTGAGAGAGTTAAGGCTATTCATCCTGAAGAAGAGAAGGCTCAGGGAACTCTCCTCAGTGTGCATAAAAACACAAAGTGAGGGTAACAAGAGGATGGGTCCAGGACCAGAGGTGATGGGCACACACTGAAACACAGGAGGTTCCCTCTGAATATCAGTAAACACTTATCCCTGTGAAAGTGACTGAGCACAGTTTACCCAGGAAGGTGGAGAATTCTCCATCCTTGGAGATGTTGGAGAGCTGTCTAGATGTGATCCTGGATAACTGGCTCTGGCTGACCCTGCCTGAGCTGAGTGACCTCAAGAGGACCCTTCCAATCTCAAACACTCAGTTTGTACAAGTGTTACATGAATCTAGCATTAAAATCAGTCAATTAATTTCCCAAGGGCTCATAGAGAAATGAACAAAACAAAACCTCTCAAGGACTATCTGAGTGGCAAAAATTGTGTGATTTTCCTTGGAAGAGTAAGATGTTTGTCAAACTTTTGGCACCTTTTACCATCTTTAACCTACTTTCTCTGAACATAACTAACTAGTATTTCTGCATTTGTAACATGATTCCTCTAAATTGATAGTTGTCTCTGCCAAGAATCAAGCCTTTGATGTAAAAATTAGTAGCCTTTGGAAATATGGTTTTGGTTCTATATAAATTGCTACTGTAAGATGCAGGTAAATATGTGATGAAAACAAGGTGTCTTGCCATAACCTGATTTTGTTTCATAGTGCTGTAAGCTGCTTAGGGCAATATCTCTTATTTGCAACCAAGCTTAGGAGAGAAGTATTATTTTTACTGTGGTAAATTTCAGGAAGTTTATACAGATGTTTCTAAAAGCTTCAGTCCTAGAATTGTTTACCTGGTGTTTAAAAGATACATAACTTAATGTCTTGTTGGGTTTGTCTTCATCTTAAACAGAAATCTTTGGCTACTTGTAAACCACTTGTATTGCCTCTTGAGAAGAAGCCATTAGCAGAGCAGAGAGATATTGTTGTGCATCTATCATTGTATCTGACTTAGAAAAATGGGTGGGTGTGACATAGATGGGATGGATCCATGCACAGTTCCGTTCGGGAAATGTTACCTGACAAGTAGGGTGGGAATCAGTGAGCGCTTTTCTCTAAACATAGAACTTAGCTGCCACCTCGTGATGAGGTGGTTTCCCTAGAAGCCCAGTAGACCAAATAAGTTTTAGTAATGTAATGTTGTAGTTCAAATTGTCTGCAAATTTTGGAGTTACCAGAGCACTGACAGTAAACATAACATTAATATTTATCTGATTCAACAGATTCAAACATTCAACATTCAAAACAGATTCAACAATCAAAGAATGTCTTTCTGCCTTTAAGAATGTGTTTTGACTTGGCAAATATTCATCTTATTTTAATAGGACCAGTAAATAAATTCGTTCTTCATTTCTAGGTATTATGTATATAAAAATTCTCTTCTGAGGTAGTAACAATACTAATACTACATTAACAAAGACAGAACACAATGCCACACTAAATATGTCATTCTAGATGCAGGGACACTAGCTGAAAATTGTCTCAGAACACCTAAATTCCTTCTGTTGCTGCACCTCCAGAAATAGTAAAAGCACTTTTCTAAGACTACCTCTGTTAAAGAGGTTTATAACATTAATAGGTAAATCTAAAGCTATCATTGACAATACAAATTCATACAACTCTAACCCTTCACAATTGAGGATTATAAACATTAACAAATGCCCTGTGTTCTTACAGGTATGAGTATTTCCAAGCATATGTATATATTCAAAGCTTCTATCCCTTTGGAAAGATAAAATAAGTCAAAATATACCTCTGTCCCATTCCATTTAAGGAGACCTTACATCAGCTTAGTGTGCAGAGATTAAGGCATATCACTTAAGTTATTGATAAGCTTTCCACTTTATATATATATATATATATAAGTAAAATATACTAATACCCCAATGTTATATTTATGTTGTTAAAACCTTAATTCATTTTCTGTACACAGCACAATCTTTATTGGCTGCTTTTCTTTTTTTCTGTACTTATAGATAAGAGAAAAAAAAAGGATGTTAATGTTAAAGACCTTGGAAATCAAAACAGTATTAGAAAAAGAAAATATTTAATAATGTGACTATAATATGGTAGATTAATGTAAATTGTATGCTGATATTATAAATTAATATAGTATTATGTTCATAATATATTGTAGTGCCACACAAATTGAAAACAATCTAGTTTATAAACATCAGCTGAATATCTGTGCTATTAAAATCAGCCTAAATTACCTATGCTTAAACTTACTAGCTAAAACTAAAATGAGTGCTCACTTAACAGCTATTTCAGACCAGTGGATTTGATGACTTGAGATTTTTTTTAAACAGCACTAGCTGAAGGGCTAGTTTTAATCCTGTTTTCTGTCTGTGTAAGAACTTACATATCAGGAAAAGAGAGGAGAATTTCTATTTTCAAAAGAGTGTAGTCTCAGTCTAGTTCTGGTCTTGCTCAAGTCATTAATGACTTATCTTCCAAAAGTATTTTTATTCTATTATCAATTTCAGACTTTCTCAAAATTATGTTCTTATTTTGAAGTAGGCATCTGGCTGATAATTTCACTACAAATGACTTTTTATTTCACTGTCTTTCAATACTCCTTTCCAAAAAAACCTTAATTTTTCATCTGCCATTTACTCTTCTACTTTGTGCACTCTTGAGTTTCCCTACTTTTTTCAAGGTCACCACTCAAAATGTCTTCTCTCTGAACTTTTAATTCTCCTAAACATTGCAAAAGATGGTAGTTTAGTTCTCAGGATCAGCAGCTTTGCGCTGAGAATGCTGAGCAAGATAATGCAGTAGGACATACATGATTACTTCTTGATAATTTTATTGAAGTGAGAGAAAGCAATATATTCCACTGCAAAATGACAAGGTTATTATGGGGGTTTTTTTCTGAGCTTTTTAGACCATAAATAGTTTTAAATTACAGCTTCTCCTAACCTCTGCAGAAAAAAACTTGATGCTTAGATGGAGACTGAAAGATTTTGTGAGGACTGTCAGGTGGTGTTTGATATCCTCAGACCACCACCCACATACACCATCCATCTGCTCAAAAACATACAGATGTACACATAAACTATTTCAATAATTTTCTTTCACTGTCTTTATTTCTGCTGGGGTTGTTTAAGCTGCACACCAGCAGCACTGAATCAGGAAAGAGCAAAGGGGAAACCAATAATGAGATACAGAAAGAAAACCCACAATCAGCACCAGCTGTTGCCCAATTAAATTCAACAGTTCACAGGTGTTCACAAGAGGATACACAGTTTTGCCTGCGCCAAGGTACCGTTCCAAATAACCCTTATGAGAACAATACAAAATGAATTTTATTTCATTGGCCACTTTACATATTTTTAAAACTTTGAATTTTTTTTTAATGTTAATAGTAACAATTTTATAAACTAAAAATTTTTCTCTCTCTGTTTTTGATATCTTAATCAAAAGCAAAAGATGTCAGAGTTAATAGTTGAAGTGTCTGGGCTCTTGTCAGCTGTATTCTCTCTTCTACTAGCATTCTGAGTTAAAACCCTTCTAAGCAGGTTTTATGACCATTGCCTCGTATTTATAAGCCTAAGTCCTAAAAGCTGAAAATCTAGATGGACATAAGGGCATTGGATGAATGTGACTTAAGTTGATATGACTACCTATGTTCAGATACAGCTTGACTTTTGAAACAGGAAATTAATGAACAGTACAATACTGTCAGATCTCTGCATGTGGGCACTACTGATGATCTAGCAAGTATGTATTGATGCTACTTTGGGATATGCTTATTTTGTGATTACACAAGGTCTCCAGGGCTGGCACTTTAATAGTCCTAGTTAGCTTCTTAAAGCATGAAAACCAACAGCAAGAATCAGAAAGAAATCTCATAGTTCTGCTGTATTCTATTAATTCATCTTCAGCAAAACCTTTGAAGTATTTTAATTTGTCTGTGGGTAGACACTGATTTGAGGGTCATAATATAAGCTTTAAAATGATGAGGTTTACACTTGATTCACATGGCCGTGTATTCACTATTGTGCATTTTTAAAGCAAAACTTATTTAAACATGAAATGATTACTTGTTTCCTATTGTAGTCAAAAATTACCTTACAAAATTCCTTGTCAGTTACAGTATTTTGGCTGTCAGCTGGGTGTTTAGGCCATGGATGGGGCATTGGAAGGCCCAAGGGAGCCTTCTCTTTACTCTGCAATGTAAATGAGATGCATATGATGTCGGTGCTCTAAAGGTTAAACTTGAGCTACAATGCAACAGAGACCAGTTCTCAGATTTAACCTACAGGGAAATATTTATGATGTTCTCTGCCTCCAATTTATTTAATAACACTTAATAATACTAGCTTGCTCTTAACCAAAGCAATGCCTTTCATGCAAAGATCTCAAAGCTCTTTCTACATAGGAATTAATTTTCACCACACCCTAATAAGAAAGATGAGCAGTAATTTATCTGTTCAGAATTTCTTTTTATTAAACTTACATTTAGTCTAATATTAAGAGCTTTAAAAGAGGATGAGATTTTGTGTTTTTATATTCTATGTTTCACTAGCTCTGAACTGGGAATTGTCCTGATAAACCTTTGCATCTGGAAATTAGGGTGAGTTTTTTCTAGGAATAACCAGGAAAAAAAAACCTATAAGGCAACATGACAGAAAGAAAAAAAAGAAACAATAATGAAATACATGATAAAAAGGGAACAGAAGCATTTGGGGCTTAGATCCTTGTAGTTTCTTTTCCTATTTAATTTAATTTATTTATTTAATTTATTTTTACTTCCAGAAGAAATGCTTTTTGAAGATTTTTCATGCTGAGCTTCCGAAGTAGCTCAGTTTTCAGGTATGCTTTTCAGTAAAAATATTCATGTAGTTAAAAACATTTCAAAAAGACAGACTGGATATTTAAAATCCTGGTTTGACACATGCAGAGCATAGAGTAGTAACAGTAGGCTAGCAAAAGTACAACCTATTTGCAAAGGTGAAAGAATAACCTTCACAGTTTAGGGGAAAATTACTGTGGCTTCTTGTCACTTTTTCTTTATTTTTTTTTCTCTCTCATTTTTTGCCCCATGTCACAGCAGAATATCATCTGTTCTCAAATGAGAGACAGAAGTTTGGCATGTATTACCTGTATACAAAACCCAGTCATGTAAGGGGTTACTACTCCCAGGTGAAATACTTTTCCTTGAGCAGAAAGTCAGAATGCAATGTGATGTAGGCCCATGTGTGGGGTTTTAAGGTAAAATGCAAATTCCTGAAACAACTGCTATGCAGCCTCTCAGAGGGATTACTGTACCTTCTTGCTGAAGTGATACTAGTTACTGCTCCTCTGCTCAGTCAGGAACAAAGCACATCTCAGTAGACATAATTTTTGAAATTTTATCCCTGCTTATGAGCAAACTTATCCCTTGTCTGTTCTGTATTTCATCAGTCTACCCAGAGATCTTCTGTAGCTGTACACATTACAGATGAATCACAGGTTATGGTTATAGCTGTGATTGTTATTCTTGGAATTAAAGGAGATTTAAGAAAGGCTCTGTTGCCAAGAAAGGGGAAAGGAGGGGTTTGGTGTTGAAACAAGGAAGCAAAATGTTGAGACTTGCTGTTTATTCAAGCTAAAGAAAATTTCCCACATCTCTGGATTCTAGTTCACCAATGATTCATGGTATTATAATAAAGTAATTTGTTATACATATGTACAATAAACAAACTGGACTGGCAGAAGTGTCGTAATCCCCTCTTGGCTTTTCTGCTGATGAAAGAGGAGGCTGGTGTACAAGACAATGGTTTCAAATTTGCTGAGAATCCAGACCAGAGAACCTAGAAAAGACATGCATTGAAAAAAGGGCTCTGGGTAGGAAAATATCTGACCCAGCAACAGAAGCAAATTGTGCTCCAGTCTCAGCTGGGCTGCTTGTTCTGCAGTTTTTCTCCCTTTGCTAGTTCTTCCCATCCATGATTTGGAGCATTAATTGTTTCTGTTCTTTCATGATCAGCACTTTTTGTTTCATTTTGTTTTGTTTTGTTTTCTTACCTTTATATGGGAATAAAGCCCATCAATGGCCACTGAAATGCTTTGCTGGCTTCCCTGTGGATTACTGGTTTTAATGTGAATATGCATTGGAATTGGATGAAATTCATGCCAGAAAAGACCTTGACTACTGCTCACATCCATCCAAGCTTCACGTTTCTCTTCAGGTACCCTGCATGGGAGAGAATTTCTCCTGATGGTCCTGTGATGAACATAATTAAAATGTCCATGAGAGTCTACACAGCTGGGCAGGACCAAAGGATACTTGTGAAAATTGGCTGCGCCCAAAAAGATGTTGTCCTGCTTCATGAGGTTTTATTCAGACCCCATTGGCAGAAATTCTTTATAGCTGTGGTAGACGACCACTAATGATCCCTCAGGGCTTTAAAAATCTATGAATTTACAATAATACACTCAGATTGGACATACCTGAACAGATCCTTTAGCATGATCCAGGTCCCAAGAAGAATCATGTACTGCTAAGTGCTTTGTTGTGCTTTTGGTTTTATTCTTTCTTCCTTGTAACTGTTTCTTAGAAGTCTGAAAGAAAAAAACAAATTACATTTAATTCCCTGCTGTTTATTTCCTTTTCAGTTTGGCACACATTCAGTTTTTTCTTCCATTTGTTTGCATACATGTATGCAGAGCTGCGAGCACCCACACAAACTAATGCCACTTAAAATAGTGAAACGAGATTAACATAAGTAATACAGTTGCTCTTTCTTAATACAAATGTAAATGAAATATTGCTAAAGTGAATTCTTAAATGCAGGAATTACACATCGTTTGCAGCCAGAATCAAAGTTTTGGAGCCAGAATCAAATTTTTGCTTTTTTATTATATTTTTCTCATGGACAACATATAGATGGTGATCAAATGAGTCTCCCTGACATGACTAAAATTGTCAGTCAGTCACAGGGAGTTAGTCCATCCTTTGCTGTCAGGTTAGAAACATGGGGATTATCCAAGTGTCATCTCTGCATGCTCTGAGTAGCTGGAGGCATAGAAGTCTTCTAAACTGGATGGCTGTTTGATGGAAAACTGATTGAAAGCTTTTGGTCTCATTTGTGCTCAGCTGCAAGATCTTGCATTTGCCCATCGCTCCTCATGAGCCTCAAACTGTAGGAGTAAGACCAGACTTTGTGCATTCAAAATAGAATGAAAATGTGGTGGGTTTTTTTCCTTTTCTTTTTTGTTTCCTTTTTATATTCCAGTCCTTCACTTTTCACAGCGGCACTGCACTCATTTGCTTTAATATGAGCAGTGCTGTAGACTACAGATCCCCAGATCTGTAGTCCTTAGTTGTGAAAGACTTGTGCTTTCATGTGGGAAATAGTTAATTCAATTGCATTGCTTTTCGGTCTCCTTTTTCATTTTGTTTGTGAGTGTGTTTACTGTGAAAATATACGAAACTTACTGTGTGATCCAGGGCATAAAGAGCAAAATGTATTCCCTTCCATCCTCTTTGCCTTCATTTGGAATGAATGTTGCCATATCCAATTCAGAAACTGGAGCGTGGACGGACTGTTCATGGCTACATATAAAGGTAGTGGTGGTATGCTCTTCTGAACACTATAATAAATCTTACTTCTCTGTTGACAGTTCTTAAGATTTTAGATACTTTTAGAGCATATCCAATGGCCAAAACTCTCCTCAGCTCCTAGCCTATTCTGCTTCTTTCTGTTCATGGGAAAATTGGATGACTCATTTAAATAAGAATCAGATACTATAAACTTGTTGCTCTAATGGAACCCCTTGCACAGGAAAAGTTAAGTTGTGGAATTTTTCTGTGTTTGAAGATTTCATGGTTTTTACAAATGGGATAAAGTGTCCTTGATGCCTCTTTTCGTCTTCATGGCTAAAAGAAATTGAATCCATCTGCAAATTAACTATAATTCAAGAACTTTATGTAGATCTTTCATAGGCTTTGTTGTCTCCACAGGTCCCCAGCCAGGTAATAATTAGCACTGACTCCATGATTGCAGAAGGCTGATCAATTGCTTTATTCTACTATATCATATTATACTATACTTAGTAAGAAGCTCGTAACCCCTATCGACAGTCCGATACAGCTTTGATCTAATTGGTCAATCAATCCAAACACCATCACCAGTGTCCAATTAAGAAATCACTCTTTGATAAACAGTCTCCATAACACATTCCGCATGTTCACAGCAACAGGTGCACCATGTGAAGATAAGAATTGTTTCTCATTCTTTTCTCTGATCTTCTCAGAGTCTTCCCCAGGAAAATGCTTGGGGAAGTCATCTGTTGCTCTCTGTGGCCAAAGAGCTGCTGCTACACTTTGTAGCTTGTGTTGAGGAAAAAGGTAAAACACATATAATAATGCATATGTATATGCACGCTTAAAAATAGTTCCGTAAGATGACAGGGAAACCCAGGGGCTGTACTTCTCAACATCTTTTGTAGGATTCCTGTTGTCATAGATCCAGCACGAGTGAGTATCTTCCTAGCCAGCCTCAAGTATAGTGAGGTGGCAAAATGTCTCTGGAATGCAGTGAATGTCTCCAGGTCTCCCAACACTGATGGAAGACAGATGTATGTGAGAGAGTACCTGGCTGTGATTTACAGCACCCTTCTCCCCATCTGGCAATGATTCGTACTTTTGTAATATTTATGATCTGCCTGTGCTTAAAAAGTGAAACACACTTGGGGAAAGTATCTTGATGCTGGCATTGTTTTCCACATCTCAGATAAGTTCTTCAAGTATATTTGGGTTTTTGTGTTTAATTTGATGCATTAGCAGCAAAAAGAACAAATGTGAAATGCATGATCTTTATTTAGACTACAGCAGCTTTCAGAAAACATTTATAGAAAAAACTGTAATGCAGACAGAATGATAAAGGTAATATTGTGGGAAAACTTGCTGATTTCTGAACACTGCCAAAAGATGCCCACTAACCCCAACTACTTTTTCCTCAGTAAGTTTATTTTTATAGATCACTTACACAGACAAACTAACAGAAGCACACTTCACCAAGACATTTATCTGGGCTGTATCATAGTTATAGTTCCTTATGAATAATAAAGGTCCACAGAAGTGTAACACTGGGATAAGAACTCCAGATCTCTGAAATGCTTATAAAAAGTAAGAAATACAAGCTCACTTGGCTTATTATTTTATTACAAATTCAGACCAGATTTTGACAAAGATTCACATAGAATCATGACTTCTTCCAGTGAAGAAGTTCCATAGTTTGGGTTTCTGCATCAAAACTGAAGATAATTGAGTTACATGAACATCTGAATAATGATTATTCTTTGTGTTCTTAATCTGAGCCTCGTTTGTGTTCCATATAGTCGTGGATTAGCTGCAAATATGAGATTTTGAACTTTGTAAATCTATCTATGTGAACCAGATAAGTAAAAGTGCTTCTTAATTCCACACAGTATACTGATAGTGACTTACATAAGTATATTTGAATTCAGATTTATGAATTAAAATTATAAATTATGAATTAAAAATTGGCAATTCCTATGGGAAAAAATATTGATTTTAAAAATAACAAAAATGAAGCTAAAAAATGCAATTTTAAAACCCAAATTAAGTTATTCAAAATTCTGGTGACTCTTCAAAGTCCTAAAAATATAATTTTATATAACAGAGTAAGTGTGTCATGGCTCACACATTGATGAATGCTTTCCATCAATTATGGAAATTATGTTTTACCTTTTAATCTCTCTTTTTTTATTGTCTTTTTTTCTATTAATTGAATAGGTCCCCAAAAATTTTACAGTCTTCTTTATTCATTCTTCTCTGAGGGAAAGGATTAATGTGTTAGCACTACTTATGTAAGTACAAGGAAGACTGGGCCTTTATTATCTCTTTTTTAATTTATACAGTAGCAGGGGATTGTAATGACTTCAATATACTTGAACATGTGTATGTTTGTATTTAATGTTTGTAAACAAATTGCTTCTCTGTGAAGAAAAGACAGTAAAGGTTCAAGCATGACTTTTAATCACTGGATTATTCTGTTTGTAGAAATGCATATAACCAAAATCCTTACTGTGTGCTGCAAGTGTAAAATGCGATGTCTCTGTGGTAGCTGGTGCACTTGTGCTTTTTTATTTGTGCCTTTGTCACAGAGTGTAGGTGGAACATGGGGCTGCACTGGTCATTAGAGTGTCCAGCCCATTGTAGTTCACTGCACACTGGATATCTGTTTTTCATGTATTATTTTCCCTCCAAAGTATGAGGAGACCAAGTTGCAGAACCGCTTAGATATGTCAATGTAGTGTAGAGCAGTACCTGACAATAACACCCTGAATGAGCTAGCACTTGTGCAGTGCCCTGCCTTGGGATGTAAATCCCACCCCCGAGAGCTCATGAACCCTCATGAACCCCAGATACTGTGGCTGGACCTCTGACAGCCTCCAGAGAACAGCCTTAGGGCTGGCAAGAGTAACCTGAACTGGCACTGCAATTTGTTACATAGACATATCCCAACCAAGAAACCATAACGCATTTCTGATCAGTCCCTCTGCTAGAAAGTAAAATCTCTTGTACCAAATCATAGTACCATTTTTGGAAGTGTCTGAGACACAACTGTATCTGTGATTACCCATTTTTTTCCTGTGTTTATTTTCAGAAAATCTCAGGAGCCCAGTCAGCCAAGTTCCTTCCACCCTGCTGAAAAGCATAAATCCAAGAAAAGGGGAGACAAAACGCTGTAGGGAACCAACCCTCCTTTGTTCTGACAAATTGAAAATGTTTAAGTTTTATGCTACAAAATGTAACTGTACTATTAAGAATTGAATAATTTGACTTTATGGTAATCTTGTTGGCATGAAATATGGCTTATTAAAAAAAAAAAAAAAAAGTAACTGGAAACAGTTACAGTCAGAGCTGCTGACTTTGCCAGAAAACTACTGTAATAATATGTTCTCTCAAAACCTGTCCTTCCTGGCTCAGCCTGTGAAAAGAGCAGGGAAGGTGAAGAAGGGTATGAGGAAAGAGAAAAACAAGGGAAAAGGGGGAATTTGGGCTTAATATCTGTAGGAACCCAGCTTTTTGAATAATCTCCATTTACTATACATACAGCATTTCTGTTGTGGTTAAGAACATTGATAGAAATGTCAGCAGACCCCCTGGTACTGGCTAGGCTAGGCACAGATCTGAGGTGTCCTCGGCCAATGGGGAGAAATAACAGCAAGAGTACACTTTCAGGACTTACACCCTGCCCATTTCTTTGGTTAGCTGGAGGAGATTCAGAAGATAAGAAGTGAGAGAGGAGTCAATCAAGAAAAATTATTTGTGGCAACCTCACCAAAAAGACAAAACAATTTGCTGTAGATGAGTGAAATGGCTGTTTTTACTGCTGATGGAGTGTATGTGCAAGGTTGAGCAAATGTTTAAACGTAATACTGGGACCTAAGGGAAAGTGTTATTAACTTTATGTGAGTGGGGCACTGGAGACGAGAAGCTGTGGAAGACTGAGCTGCAACCATTGTAAGAAACACCTGAGGCAAGGTAAGGCAGAAGGTAGGTAATTGTCACTGAAAGCATAACCTTATTTATCTTTCTTCCTGTTCCCAGCTGCTTTGTCCTTCCTTTCTACCTGTCATATTGGATCATACATGAGCTGGAAACAAAAAAAAAATTGGTTTTGAATTGCCTAGAAAATACATTAAGAGCAGATACTGGCAGCATGATGCAATTCTCCCCTGCCGTGCTCTGAATCTTCCAAGGGGCCATTTATGCAGTGAGGAAGAACTTCCAAGTAATTTAGTAAAATTTTAGGATGCTCTGAAAACCTGATAGCATAAAAGTATGCAAGTAGAATTCATTACTTTCAAAAAAGAAAAAAAATATTAATTCTAACAAACACCTGAGCATTGATATTTAAAAATAACTAACTGCATAAACTACATGACTTTGCAGAAGTAATTTGAGTAAATGTATTGGAAAAATATTTTCTCACACTGCAAATACAATTTGTTAAAAAGTAGGACATTTGTCAAACTTAGGAAACTTCAGTTGGAATAGGTTTCTAACTAACTACAGAGCAGAATTCAGGAGAATCTTCTGCTTTTTCTTAGCACAATGACCCATTACCTACTGTCAATTTCATTGCTATGTCAAACAAGCTTGTTGTGATTTTTTAATCTGGGGAAAACAAGCTCAGTTTTATTTTACTGGAGAAGAAGCCTTTTTGATGTTGTTTTTGAATAAGGTCTGAGAATAACATCACTGTGAAAAACCTGCTAATATGTGATCCTACAGTCTCAGAAAACTCAGCTATGTCTGGCTTCCTATGCTCTTTGAGTGCATTGCCACTCTACCCATATGTCCTCTTGTATATATCATTCACTGATAGAGAAGTTTATCTAGCTACTCAATAAATAACTTCACCCCAGGTACAAAAGAATATATAAATACATTCTAATAACTTCTCCATGGACACAATAGTCAAAATCTCACATATTCCAGCAATTACATTTCATCACTTCATTTTTTTGAGGCTTTCCTGTCTGTCTGAAAAAAGGAGGGGCCAGTCTTGCTAGAGCAGTAGGTTAGATCAGTGCACAAGTCCTAATGCAGATGCAATTACATTAGAATGAAGAAGATTTTATAGCTTAAAGGAAGTTTAATGCAAATCCCACTAAAAGGGCATTATATCTTTTAGACGCAGATAAGAATGTGAGGGAAATGGAGAAATCCTCATTTATACCTGGAGAAGAAAGATAAGAAGTGGAAATATGGTGAAAAAAGTAGCAGCCCAGGGGAAAAAGAAGACCTTAAGAGGATAGAAAATTCAAGCATCTTCTAAAAATTTCCCACAGGCCACCATGGCCCAGTCCAACAGTTCCTACTGCTCTGCCTCCTCTCCCCACAGGAAATCAGCTGCTCTGCTACTGCTGCAGGTTTGCATTTCCCCTCTAATTTGGGGGAAGTAGCTGCCCTAGGATGGTTCTGTTGAGAGGAACTCTGGAATGGTTACTAAGCACAAGGGATTCAATTAAATCTAAGTGTTGTTTCAAATGCTGTGAGGCACAATTGGACAATCAAACTAGGTACTGCTCAGATTTTGGAAAACTGGTAAAATGTGGAAGCAATGGTTTGTGTGTGAGGCAGCATGTGGAGCCTATTTAAAAGTGTTCGAAATTTGCAACACTTTGTCAGACAGTTTAAATATTTGTAGGAAGTAAGCACCAACATGCAGTATAAACACAAGGAAATATGCTTACTTTCCCTTATGTGAATATTTCTGTATTTTTTAAGTGTTTCTCCAATTATGGTAACAGTGGACTGGATTTATTAATAAATATGCAAGGGAAAGCCTACCATAAAGTATGTGCAGACTTCTGTAGGTCTGAAGAGTTTCTGGGGTGTAAGTCCATCACCACATAATGATAATTTATTTAGACTACTCTACATAGAATATAGATCACAACTGTGGTCTTTCTTTTACTAAGTATCCCAAAGGTGAGAGCTGCAAATGCAAAATGAAGTGAAACGATGGAAATGTAAGGACTGAACCTGCAGTTTTACCAATCAGTGAATCAATCCACCTTTTATTCTCAGAAAATATTACACCAGCTGTTGTGTGAAATAGGAGTGGTTATTACCCACATCTAGGTTTTTTTCTCCCTAGGGATTCCAAATGAAATCTTGTAAAGAGGAAAAAAAAGGATATTCAATGTACAGCCAGCTTTGAAGTTTTGAAGGCAAGAATATGTCTCATTGCCTAAAACTACTTTGAAAACAAAACCAAATCCCAGCAGGAAAGAGATGGACTGTTTTGGCTACTTTACCTATGTATTACTGTGTCTCGTTTGCAACTCAATATGAGATCTTTTGGCCAGGTCATTGAATAGTACCTGCATTCTCTACTTTCAAAGATACAGCAGTAAAAACACATCTTTATCATGTATTCTGGTTTACAAGGGGATTTGATCTGCCAATTACCCCCTTCATATTGCCCACAATTTTATCATTACTGATTAGGTGCAGAGACATGGCTGTTTATCTTCACATCAATTCTGTTTTTACTCCTTGGCATATAGTAAATTCATACAATGCTGATCTGGCAATGAAGGCAACAAACAATGTGGGCACTGTAGCTGGGAAAGCCCACAAAGTTGATGATGAGACGGAGAGATGCCAAGAAGAGAATATTTTACTGCTTAAGATCAGCATCTTCATTTCAGAGCTCCTGAAAAAATAATGTTTGGATTATTTTTGTTTATCTTATTAGATTTAGGAAGCTGATTTTTCTGTTTCCTTCACATTATCAGAAAACTACTGGCAGCAAAGAGTAAAGAATCATTAACACCACTTTTGGCAGGGAAGTGGTATGGAAATACAAGAAGCAGGGCTTGCCCTATGTTGGTTTGCAGAAATCTCAAACGTTATATGAAGTTATGTATGCTTGAAGTTATATATGCTTGAGTTTAAAATGGCCACTGCATATCATTTTGTAGCTGGCCCTGTACATAATCCTTTCTTTCTTCAGCCTCTTGTTGTTTTTGCTGAGTTGCGTTACTGCTGACCGTTTCCTAGGGTGTTGCTAATTGCAGACTGCACATTTGCCTCTTTTGACTTACTCCTACCTATGATTCTGGCTGGCATTGGTTAAATAGGGATGGAGTCACTCTGCTGAGTGTGCTCAGTGGACAAATTTTCAAGCCTGTAAGCACCTGCCTGGCAGCTGCTGCTGCTCCAAGTAAAAGATGCAGGGTCACAACAAGTCCTGTGGTGTTCTTTCTGAGAAAATAGGCTGCATATGCTGGTGGAAGGGAAGGCAGTAGGAGGAGAGCTAGACAAAGAACACATTTACTATTAAATAACAGTTTTAATTATTTGTAGTGAGGATGTGTTACACAGGGATAGGCGAGCGGAATATCACACGATGTCACGGAAAGCTGCAGCTGCAAGACTCCCTTCTCCCTTAATCTCCTGAGATAAGTGAAGAATGCAACCTCCCTAACTCTAGTAGCTTTTCTCTCCTTACTAAAATAGTATAAGCCGACTCCCTCTGACGTAGAGTAGCACCCTAGAGTATATAACCCCACGAGATGAAACAATAAAGGCCTTTGACCGTCCACCACATTGGTGTCAGCATTGTGTCTTTGGCCCGAGTGACCCTGGTGAGTTTGGGTCGCCGTGCTGCTCGTTGAAACCAGGTCGCCTTGCCTTGCATCAGAAGGCAACAATTATTAAATAACTTTATTTTGACATAATAAAAATTCAGAAATCTTTTTGAAAAATGCCTGAAGATGAAGATCATTGCTGGTGACCTCATGTCATGAAACTATCTATCAACTAGAAAAAGACATTCACCGATCATAGAAAAAGAAGACTGAAACAATGCCTGGATTTTTTAAAATAAATCATCATAAATTTGTGTCTTCCTGTAACTTGGAGATGGATTGCAGAGAAGCAGTATATTGTTGGTAAGATTGTTTTTTCTGTAATTCAAGAAGAAATACCACTCAGCTTTAAATGAAACACAATCGTGCTAACAAAGGACCTATATAAACATTCTTAAAGAAATCTCTTCCTGTACTTCCCACTTACAGCAGGTGGAGAGGAGTGAAAACAGGTGATCCAATTTATCCAATTTATTTTGTTTTAAAACCTAATACATTCTGATCTGATGCACTGAAAGGACCTAAAAGCTGAGTTGATATATGGAATTTTTTTAATGTGAAAAGTCTAGACATAAACTGGGATTATAGTTAAAATATATACTCACCCACCTGTGGATTTATGAAATGGTGAAGTACAAAGACTCATGACAGACATATAGTTTAGCAGCACTGGATTCGCATTTAATCTGCTTTTCACATATGTTAAAAAAATCTTCAATTATCTGCAAAAGATCTGCTTTCATAAACTCCATAATTTATCAGGGATTAAAAGAGCAATGTTTTGGCAACATAGCTGCTTTAAGTGCAACTCATTTTTTGTACATCATTAATCCAGATTGAATAGCTCCCAAGTTTTCTGACCCTGGTAAATGTATCCTTGCTGTTTACATTTGTGCAAGTGATACTTTTACTATTCAGGTTGTATTTCAGGGCTGTCTTATGTCAAGTAAGTATGTTTCAGAAACTGCTTTTTTCTGTGTTTCGTAAGAGTCAATATTTCATTGCTTTTCAGAACAATTACATTTGAGTGCAAATCAATCAGTGTGATGCAACAGATTTCTGAAATCAAAAACAAACGTCCTGTGAAATGAAGTGGTTGCTTATCCTAGAATTACAGGTCTCTAGGAGACAGAGGGGTGACATGATATTATTTACTCAACTAGCTGACTAAATAAAAGATGGTGGGGGAAAAAAATCCTTATAGATAATTGTTGCTTTCTTTGAGCCTGAAACTAAGAGGTAGAAACTGGCTTTTCCAACTTCAAGCTTTTGCTAGTTACCATTTTCAAAAATTCCTTAGCAAAGAGATTTTTGCCAGGAAGCTTGACAAGATAAACTCTTGAAGAATTGCTTATGATTTCAGCATTTTAAATTTTAAAGTTTTTATTTAAGAGTCCAGAAAAGTTTGTCAAAATTAAGTTTTCAACAACCATGGAATGTTATTTAGTACATTGAGTTGATATAAAGAAACTGAAGAATTAGAACTATGTAGTTGTATTTGCCTATAAAACTCACTCCTAATTTACATTTATGTGGTGTTTATTGCCTTTTATTTATTCTGTCAGGAAATAAGTGCAACACATGTGCTGTTTTATCACATGAGATGTTAGTGTAAAATACATTAAGAAGATTGTGTCAATTAATCCTCAGTCTCACCTGACAGATGGTTTCTGCACTGCTTCATCTTTCAACAATTTTACTGTGAATCCAAGCAGATAATGTAGTTTGAGACAACAATTTTGTTGGATACTAGGAAGATAGAGTTATTTCTACTATACTTGAAAGTGTTGTAGTTTCCAATGAAAAATAGAGACAAAATTCCATATAACTTCTGGTTACTAAACTCCCTGAAATCCACTGTTCTCCAAATTGGCAATATCATCCACAAAGGTTGATGCAGCAGGGATCCAATTTTATAGTATCTATTTTCCCTGAGTATTCATTTAGTTGCCCTATTCTTTCCTAATGTTTCCTACAGAGATCTCTGTGGTTTTCATTGTCCTGCTGGCACTATTTCTTCATCTATGGCATACAAAATTTTAGATACTAAACTATTTCCAAAAGATCAAATCAACTTGTCTAACATATCATACCTGCTACTGCTTTCAGTATGAGGGATGTGTCTGTGTTTTGTGATTTTAGAAGCATTTATAAGTATGCTTTTTGGCTCTGGACATCCCAAAGACTATATTCAGACAGCAACACAAAGGCTAGATGGAAGGAAACCAAGAGTGCTGAGCTGTAGGTTGTCATCTTTACCGTTTCTTGTGTGATTTGGAGAAATGAAAATATATTCCCACTTATTATGAGTTAAAATGCACTACAAGCAAGGATTAAGGTTCTCCTTTCTTCCTGTAAAAGAAATCAACCCCTGCCTGAAACATGCTGTATAGGATACCCTCTGTTGATGGACAGCCAGGCAATTCCTTTACCACAAATGTGTTGAACTAACTCGAGGCAGGGGCAGGGATGTCTGGAGGATGGTGTTCTGTCTGTCACTAGCTGCCATAGAAGAGGCAGAAGGAGACAGTGTGGAACAAAAGAACTATAGAATGGTTTAGGCTGGAAAAGGTCCCCCAGGATATTGACTCCAGACTTTGACTAACAATGAACCACCTAACTGACTAACTTTTCTGACTAACTGTCAATCACCTCCACTTTGTTGAACACCTCCAAGGATGGTGACTCTACCATCTCTCTGGGCAGGCTGTTCCAATGCTTGACAACCCTTTTAGGGGGAAAATTCTTTCTGATGTCCAACATGAACCAGCCCTGGGACAGTTTGGGGCTTTTCCCTCTTGTCCTGTCACCTGTTACCATGAGAAAAGAGGTTGATCCTCACTTCATTCCAACCTCTACTCAGGCAGTTGTAGAGACTAACAAGGTTGAGCTTCCTTTTCTTCAGACTGAACAACCCCAGCTCCCTCAGCTTCTCCTCATCAGACCTGTGCACCAGACCCTTCCCCAGCCCTGTTGCCCTTCCCTGGACACTCTGCCAGGATCTCAATGTCTTCCTTGAAGTGAGGGGCTTGGAACTGGACACAGGATTTGACGTGTGGCCTCACCAGTGCTGGGTATAAGGGGATAGTCACTGCCCTGGTCCTGATGTCACACTGTTGTTGACACAGTTCAGGTTTCCTTGGCCTTTTTGCCGCTTGGGCACAGCTGGCTTAAGATCAGTGGCTGTTGCCCGGAACCCCCAGGTCCTTTTCTACCAGAAAGCCCCTCTGCCCCAGCCTATAGCACTGCAGAGGGTTGTTGTGACCCAAGGGCAGGACCCAGCACTTCACCTTACGTAACCTCACAGTTATGTTCAGCCCATCAATCCAGCCATCAGTCCAAGCAGCTCTGTAGAGCCTTCCTGCCCTACAGCAGATAAACACTCCCACTAAACGTGGTGTCATCAAGTGACTGAGGGACACTCAATCCCCACATTCAGATCATAGATAATGATATTGAACAGATTCAGTTGCCCGCATATCAGAATTTTATGTGTCTCAGCTCAATTCTAGTTTTAAACAAATTCTAGTTTTAGAGAAATTTCTAGATTAAACATGAATGGCACTGATGTTCTAACTTAGCAGACTTGCAACATGGAGGGCAAAGTATTAAATTCTTTAAGCATATTCCTTGTTCTCAAAAAGTCACACTGTTTCAGTGATATAGTGTAACATTTATTTAGAACATTTTAAATTGTGGTTGAAAAGAAAGATGGAAGGGAAGCTAAGAAGTAAAGAGAGGGGGAAAAGTAGTAAAATGAAAGCAGCTTGATAGTTACAATGATGCAAAACACAATTAAAAAAAATTCTCCTCCACAGTTTATAATCTTTAAACTATTGTTCATTAGGGTAGATTCATTGGGAAGTTGCAGTATCATGAAAAAGACTACAGAACAAAGTTCTTGGAAAAAATATGTATAGTCTTGTGGAAGAAAGATGTGGAAAGATTTCAATTATGTATTTATAATAAGCAGAAACACAAGAATGATCAATAATCATCCATTTTTTCTGGTGATGTGGTACTGATGGGAGTCAGTGACATGATAGACTAAGGTGTCAGACATGGTATACATCACTGTGAGATAAATGGAAATTTCTGCTGAGGGCAGGTTATCTGACCTTCACTCTAACCTTATAAATATAGCTTATATCAAGCTATATTGAAATATGAAGAATTAAGTTCCATTTGTTTGGCAAAGGAAGTTATGACTCACAGGAAAAAAAGAATGCAAATGGAAAGATCTGTGCCTTAAGACATGCCTATGAGAAAACAGGCTGGACAGTGGCATTCACAAAAGATATTTGGCAGTGTGGAGGTTCCTGTCATCTAATATTAAGCCCTGAATGTCAGGTCCTTCTGGTTAAAATAAAGCAGGGCTGCTCCTGCGAAGTCCCTCCTCTAAGGCCCAGGTGGCAGGCAAAAAGAAAACTCTCAGCAAACTTGAAAGCACTGGGACAGCAACTGGGTCTCTCTCTCCCAATTCACTCCTTTCAATCACTGAGGAACTGTGCAGAGATTTTTATAGAGCTCCTTTCACTGTTTCAGGTGAAGTAGCTGGGCTTTTAGTATCTGCCACAGTCTATACTAAAGACACACATGGTTTGTGTACCCTTACAAGAACAAACATGTAACCTAAACCAAGACTTGTCTGTTACTTACTGAGATCATTAAAACCATTTTCAATTAAAAAATGAAGTGCCATCAGGAGAATGATGATGGAAATAGTCCCTTTATCAGAAGTGTAAGGCCAGTCTGACAGAGAAACAGTATCAGCAGTGAAGGAGAAATTCAATATGTCTTTAAGAAAAAGTCAAAGATTCTGTTAGTATTATCTTTTGACTCTTTTGTGTGATTGCGACCAGTAAGGTCACTGAATTCTCACATCTCTTCTTAAAACATTCAAAATGTGCGTTGAAGAAGGTTTCTATCATCTGTATTATCTGTACACCGCTGAGTCTGCTTGATGTTATCTACTTGCCCTTTTCTGTGAGCTGTTTGGGGTAGAGAGTCTTTTTACCTCTGTGTTTATTCAGAGAATAGAATAAAAATTCACATTCACTGTCAGGATCCCTATCTACTCCAGCAAAATAGCCTACATAATTCTTCATATTACTTGTTACAGTTTATATTATTTTGCTATAAATCCTGCATGTCAGGTACAAGATGGTATAGATATGATTTGTTTAGTTCTACTGTATAAAAAATCAGAATAAATATTTAAAAAAAATGCTGCAGAGAAATTGTCACAGCTGGTGAATCCGTACTTGGGACATGTGAATGTGAGAATTACAATCACTGCTCCATCATTTCCCCAAGTCCACATGATCTGGAGACCAAGCATAACTGTGCATCTCTATCTACATGGGGCAATACTGAGAATGTCATTCCTTGTATCCTTCTAGTATGGATACTTGAATATCTATACCTAAAATCAGTTTAAATTTTTTAATCCCTTGAAGTTTGTTTTAGTTTATTAGGACAACTAAATACATGCTCACGCCCTGTAAATAGAGAGAATAGGTAGGAGTTGCTGAAAAAAATTACCTGTTGCAGAGAACTGTAAAATAATGACACAATCCATGTCCCTGCATTACCTTGAGATTCCCATTTACTTCCTATTCACCTCCCATTACTTCCTACAAAGGAAGTAATTTAGCCACAAACACTGCAGTAGGAAAACAGAAACAATTTTTTAGTTTTCTCTCACATATGTATTTTCTCACATAAGTATTTTTTAGTTTTCTCTCACATATGTATGGAATACCTATGTATTCACATATGTATTCTAAAAATCAGACCTGGTGGGTCCCAACAGTCCCCATTTTCACAAATTAGGAAAGATGGATTGGTCCAATTTTTTTTCTTAATGATGAAACCAATGAATTAAGAACTGCAGGAGTTCATGGTGTCTGAAAGCATGGGGTTTTAAAGGCTAGAAAGATGTAAATAGTTTTGTTGCTTAGATAAACCTGTCCTTGATAGAGAGATAGAAGCACAGGAATTTTGCTCTGTTATGCATCAGCCTGAATTTGATCTCTGTTGATGTTTCAGTGAGACATCTTGCTGAACTCATTCCTTTTCCATCAGTTTTTCTTCCCAAAAGGTCTCTCAAGTGTACTTTAAAATTTAGACATTAATGTTCCTCAGAACAAATAAGAGAGATGCTATGCCTTCTCATCTAATGTAATAGGGCCCAGGTATATCTTTAAGGAGGGAAAAATCTTATTATTTCACTCATAGCAGTGAATATATAATTAAAACAAAATTACCTTTGTAATGTCCCCAGCTGTATTTTATTAGTAGACCCTTAAGGATTTGATGAACAAAGCATTTTAATTAATTCCCTTGCTCTTAAAATGGGCTAACAGCTATTAAATATATTTTGGCCAGTCCTCGGCTTTTTGTGTGAAATCCCTTTTCTGCAACCAAAACCAGGAGCAGTACCTCCTCCTGGCTCCCTTCTACTGCATTGTCATTGTAATGGTAATGATGATTTCCTTGAGTTTCACTGAATGTGATGCAAATGAAGCTATACCCAAGATCACTCTGTCCTAATGTCTTAATATATTTTGTGCAGGCCTAAGAGTGAATATAGTGTCTGCATGTTTAAACAATGGATGGATGACCAGAGCGTGCTGGAAGACTAGACTGTGACTCCTAGCTGTACAGCAAAACTGATACACTGAGATTGTGCATTATTGCTTACACAGTATATAACCAACCAGCATAAACTGGATTATTTTTTTTTGATCTATCACAAATTTGAAATTTGGGGATTAATCTCACTGCAAACAAATATGGGAACTGCAAAACTTTTGAAGCATGCTAGTCTTTCCTTATAAAGGGAATTTCTCAATACAGTGTTTTTTCTTGAAAGTACTGTTCCATATAAATATTTTACGTTATCTCTTAACCACAATTTTTGCTTTTCATTAGTGTAGTGAGACCATCTGTGTTCTAAGGAATAGTTATGTCATGCTTACTTTGAATCTCTATAATCCTTATATGTGGATCAGAAGAAGCCTTGACACCTTGGAATATTTAGCTGACAAAGCAATGACAGCAGGACTTTTCTGGCCTTGCTCACTTTAGTGCTTGGTGGTGGGTAATCATTTAGCTATCTTTTTTGATCATTGGGTTTCTTAAACCTCTCTTACCATTTATCTGCAAATACCTGGTGTCCTATCAACAAGCAGGTAATGTTTTATTTTACTTCTTAAGATCAAAAAAGAAATAAACTGTATAGTAACCAGAATTTTAAAGTCCCCTCTCTTCCTGTAGTAACAGCAATCTCATTTTCGTTGTTTGTACACTGATTATTGGAAAAGGTGGAAAAATATACTGTTGTTTTCTTTCTTACAAACTTTATTTTAGCATTACTGGCTTGCAAAAGAATTTATACCAAACCTGTTAAAACATATATGGCAACTTTACTTTCATATTTTTCTTTTTCTTTTCTTTCTTTTTTTTTTTTTTTTCCTCACAAGAGATTTAATTGTACTAAATGGCAGTGTACTGCTCATTAATTTGCAGGTTGACCCTGTGAGTTTTGGAAGTCCTAGTATTTGATTTGGTTAGCATAAACTCAAGCTGTATGAATCACAGAGCTCCATAATTTATATTGGCTTCTTTTCTTTCTAAAAGTATGTGGGAAGTGTTGCATTTTGGATGTTTTTCATTTGCAAGCCCCATCTAAAGCTATTCAGGTCACTTCTGTGTCAAAGTTCAAGGAGCCATGTGTATTCTTGGAACATATTTTATATGTAGATGCATGTTTCTATACTCACCCATATGTCCTAAAATACATAAAAGATAGAGATTTTTTGGGCTAAAATGAGACATTAAAAATCCTCCCTCAGAGACTAAGAATGTACTATAATTTTTATGTGATATTGGGCTACTGAATCTACTTCAGAGGCTTTTTGTAGTTCTTCCTTAGAAATTTTAAAAACAATCTGCCTTCTGCCAGCTGCATTCCTTTCCTAGTAGTCGATTTCAGAAATTTGTGAATGCACTGGAAAAAAACACAGTGGTAACGCAAGAATGTAGGAGACTTGTGGATACCAATTAAACCACCATATAATCCAATCTAAATTTTGGTTCATGAAATAGAAAAAATGAAAACCAGTCAGGAAGAGTTTACTTACTTTAATGTAGGCATTCAAATTAATTCATGATTCTGTGAAGAGAAAGGACATACTTGCTTCATATTGTTTCTTTGAATTCCATAGGTTTTTTGCTGAAGTTTATGAATGTCAGAAATCAGAGGAAAAGTTAACCTCTTCTTTCCTTTTATGTCCTGTTACTTGATACTGCTGTTGTTTGATGAACATACACTTGCATAGATTTGAAAGTGTCACTGTGTACATTGTTGCCATTTCAGAAGTTGTGACCTAAATCTCACGTTTCAGGTTCCCCCTCCTTTCACTATATGAGTTATTTGCTCATGCAATTAAGTAAGGAAATTAATAAAATTCTTTCACCTTAGGTATGCCCTATGAGTGTTACAAGGCTATGTTATGCAGTTCACTGTCAGACACCCTAAGAACTTTTAAATTTTTTGCATATTAGATAAATTATATTCTCTTGAAAAAATGATTAGGAAACAGACAAAAATGAGTGACAGCTTTATGATGTGTTGAAACCAGCTTTTCCACTTTGATTTCAATAAATTTTTAGAACAATGTACATGACTGGTAGGATTATGATATTTGAGTTAACTGAGACAATATGAAATACAATTTATTTGACAACTTAGTGTAGTGTAATCTGTGTGATTTCAGACCAAAAATCTATATTTGTATTGATACGACTTCATAGCTTTATTATATCCTTATTGATACAACACTACAGCAATGGTCTGTAGCATTTTCTAACTACTGACATGCAGCCTGATTAGATTTGTGGATTGTCTGAAGCTTGGTAGATACAGATCAGGACTATATCAGAAAGCCAATTATATGTTTGGCTGAACTAATGTGTAAAAGCCAATAAATACATTCTATGTTTTTTATGAGCTATCAAAGTACATACCAGAACAAAAGAATTGTGGTTTACCAAGTTGTACACTTGCATGTTCCATGTAGCTATGTAAAGGAAAAATCTCATATTTTGCCACTTCTAATGAATGTTAAGTTTGATGAAATCTGCTAGCAAGATATGGTAAAATATCCTTAAAATGGCATGCAACTTTTTTCTGGACTGATACAGAAAGGACTTCATATATCTAATATTCATTGACTTTGGTAGGGATCTGTTAGAAAACTTCGGAGTATAATGACTTTTTAAAGCTTTGCTTTTATCAGACATGAAAGTGAATGTAGGAGACCATGAAAACTCATCTTTAGGATGAATAAATGAGAGGAAAGATAAAGAAACATTTTTACAGTTGACAGCATGTACATTTAGTTTATACTGGTCTGAGTGCTAAGTCTGTACATTACTCTGAATAATACAGGGAAAAAGCCAGAAAAAATTGAAAGAAAGCATAAAGTAGAGAAGAAGAGGAAAGTTGTAAAACAGACTGCACTGTACATAAAAAATATTTAGAGCTCCATTTTTCCCAAGAATTAATGTGGTTTGAGGGGCCTGCATCTTTGTCTTTCTTATGTATCTTAGGTACAGCAAGGAAGCAAGAGGTGATCTGTGCTTACACTAGTCAAAGAATCCTCAGGCTTGTTCAGCAATTTTACACACCTGTAATTTAGGCTGAGGACTGGCTAGACCTCTGTGATTTTATGAGGAAGAACAAAAATTTGTGTGAAACCACCTGCTGTATCTGAAGTGCTGTTTTAGTATGGTCCCAGCTGGGTTACTGAGGTGGAGAGAAACATTTCCTTTGTTTTCTTTTATTCCGCAGGATCCCATTTCACATCCTTCCTTTATTGCTGTTCCTTCCCACTACACATCATTTAAAGCTGTGTCCCATTACATCCCTTTGTCAAAAAAGACAACTAAGGATCAGCAGTGAGGGAAGGGGAAAATATGAAGCTTTCTCTGAATCTTTGCACCATTTCCTCTGCATGACTGACATGCTGCTCCCTAAAGGTAGCCTTTGACCTACAGACTTGAGTTTTCTATCCCTTGAAATATATGAAAGAATTCCATAAGGGGTTTGTTTTGTTTTTCATCCACGTTGATGGCTATTTTGATTGACTCTTCTCTGTGAACTTTGTTGGGCAAATTTCATTTTCTAACAGGTTGTCACAAATGTTTTATGTCAATATCCAACAAAGTGGTTCTTCATAAAACAGCACAAATCAATGCATATGCTTGGTGTTCCTTCTGTATGAGTCATACATAAAAGCCTAGGCAATAATTATAACAGCAATGGATGGATAGTGGTAGACATAAAATGGGAAGAACAAGTTTGGGATGAAGACTGTTTGCTGAACTGCCAGGCAAACTAAAACAAAAAAAAACCACTGCTCATCTAACTGGGAAATGAAACAAGGAAAAAGATTTTCTTTCAAATGCCTGTAGTGGTAGCACATTTATTGTGAATTAGATATTTCAGCCTCAAAGCAAAAGGATCTGCTTTAATGGGACTGGAACAGACACCTGTCATTATTTCTGCCTGTTAAGAAGATGGCTTTGTTAAGTTTAAAATCACACAATTCACAATGGAAACTCATGGTGTCTATAAAACCAAGATAAAAACCAAACAAAGACAATTGAACCAGATTTTCATTTCCAAATTGACTAATATATCTTAATTATTAGGTCCAATATATGGTGTTTGATGAGACCATAACTCCCTGCTTGTTTCAATCACATGTGGACTTGATAGGATTTACAAGCTTTGACAGTCTGATTAATAACATAGCACTATACATAATGTGGGGCAAGACTGAAGTGATTTTAAGTCTTGATTTGATTTAGGATTCACATCCTAAAACTCATTTAGGTTGAGATTAGACCTCAAGGTTGTCACACAGATAGGCAAATATTTATATAAGATTAAATTGGTTATCAAAGCCCCTTTCACTTACTGATTGCCCACAGACAGTTTATATATGCAGATTATATTTTGTTGGAAGGGATACCCAAAAATTTCCTCGTTCAACCTCTCACTCAAGTCAGGGCTGAGTCAAATTTGATATCTACTAGGACTAAAATTTCACAGCTTCTTTCAGCCTCTGCTTCAGTGTTTGATCAGCCTCATTGTTATTACTGTTAATTAGCCTTACTTCTAATATCTAATCAGAATTTAATTTTTTGCAGCTGTGACTGTGCTTCCCATCTTTTCAATATGCATCTCCAAGAGGTGCCTCACTGTTTTCCTCTCTGTTTCCTTCCATTGGATATTTTCAGGTGCCCTTTAGGCTTCTTCTTACCAAGCTACAAACCCCATTCTTTCAGCTCTTCTTCATACAGCAGGAAATCCTGGTCCTTAAACAGCTTCATGGTGTTTGCTTAGCCTTACTCTAGTAAGTCAATACACTCCTCAGGCTAAAGAGTGCAGAACTATGCAGAGCACTCCAGATATGGTTTCATCCATGACAAATAGAGGAACAGCTTTGTTACAGTTTTGCTAAGGCAACACTTCATGACCCATACTGATATTGTCTGCAGAATAATTTTTTTTTGAGGCACAACCAATATGCCTCACATATGTCCTCTTTGTGTCACAAAGGAGTTAAAATAAAAATGCAGATTGATGTTTATATAAAACCTCCTATTGTGTAGTGGAGAAAGTGGCTGAAGTGGCTCTCACATTCGCCATCACTCATTAGGCACAAGGGGTGGAGTCAAAGTACATACATTAAAAGTATTTTGTCATCTGCACTCTTTATAACAGGATTGCTGCCACGCTGCTATTCGAAACTGTCTTTCTGGCTAGGTAATCAAACTTCCTTTCTTTGTCACAGCAGAATAAATGATATTTCTCTTCTCAGCACCTTTTTGTAATCACTACTGGGCAATGTACAATTTCAATGTTTTGTCTAAAATGTGGCTGTTCACCTTGGGGAAAATGAAATGAAATGGGAATAAAATGTTTAATGCTTTAGTGGCTGAAGAAGGCAGCTCTGTCGCATCAGGGCTTTTGCTTCAGTACATCTGCAACACATCCACATTCCTCTCCTAAAGAGCAAAAAAAAAAAAAAAAAACAACCCCAAAAAACCAACCACAACTCTTGAAGAACTAGCTCCTCCAGCTAGAGCAAGTAGAGCATTCCATGTCTGTTTTTGCAGAGATTCAGATTATTCCTTATTTAGGAAGTCTCCAATTTGCTTTCAGTTTGTTGTAATTTCTTTTCTTTTCTTTCCTTAGCTTACTACTTTAAATGGTTTTCACCATAGTGACTGCAAGCTTTTTGCAAATTCCTTCACAGTTTGTACTAAACCTGATATTGTCCTGTTTCAGTCCAACCTTGCCTGATGCATATTGGACAAAAAATATCTGTTAATTGAAATCTTGCTTACTAATCACAAAATCTTGAGATATTGTGTTTTGAAAGATACATGCATCTTTACACCAGAAAAAATAGAAGAAAAAAAATTCCTCACCTAATTTGAAATGAATTAGAGTTGACAGGCTTCTATGTATTGTGGTAACTTACAGTATTCAGTGCTAAAATGTAGCACTTTGAAACTTGTAATAAATTAATACTGTAGCAGAGGCTGAAGACATCACAGTAGAGGGAAAAAAAAAAAAAAACCAAAAAAAAAAAAAAAAAAACCACCCCAAAAACATTTCCAGCTCTTAAATTGTGTATTGTAAAAAGAATTTCATTCTTTAGCAAGTTGACAGTAAAAATAGACAAACCCAGTATTTTAGGACATTGTGCCAAAGACCATGTGAGAAAGCCTCCAAGTGTCTTGCTTTAAGGTGTGAATTATTGTTGCTTGATTTTGAGGAGTGAGAAATGCTGAATTTCTTGGTACCCTTAGGATGCGGAAGCTGTGCACTGCTCTTTTTTTGAATGACAGTATGGCCAAATTCTTCAGTCAAAAACATGTTTGTGTAGTTTTTATTTTTTCAATTGTCTTTTATGTATGATATAAAGTTGCTATTAATTTAAAAACTGTCAGTCACAGAATGTGGGAAAGGAAGGCCAACTGAGACAAGCACTCAACAGCAGCTGAAATTGGTATCCTGAGACAGGTGATCATTTGGTACAGCTAATTACAATTTTTCCCACATGAAATAATGTCAGACACATAATAAATTGTTTTTGTTTTGATAAGACACATTTTAAGACCTGCAGCCAATGGTGACTTTGTCAAATAACCCTGTTGCTTGTTTAAAAGAAAGAAAACAACCAAACAAGAATGCCAAAG
This sequence comes from Onychostruthus taczanowskii, assembly GCF_017590055.1. Lineage (NCBI taxonomy): Eukaryota > Metazoa > Chordata > Aves > Passeriformes > Passeridae > Onychostruthus > Onychostruthus taczanowskii. The sequence continues at coordinate 271,709 of NW_024498352.1, read as the reverse complement.
ACAGCGACTCCGAGCATTTCCTTAGTAATGATTCATTCTTTACCTAGCCTTCACCTTCTCACTAATATTTAGAAGTAGTCTCTTGCATTTATGGTAAATACCTGAGTTTGCTAATCTGTCCGAATTCTAACAGCTTGTTCCTATTTGGAGGGAAGAGTAGGTATATACACTTTATTTGACAGCTCTTCCATGTATGTTGGGTCTAATGGTATCTGATTTTATATGGGTTTGTGTTTAATCTGCTTCCATGTATTGCTGCTGATCATCCCCCTCCTGTATAACCTCAGGATATCTAGTGTCATGTAAATATGTTTTCTGGACAACCAAGCTTCAGGGTGAGAGAATGGCTCAGTCCTTGCCACATTATTAGTGTGGGTGCTGGAACGTGAATCTTTTACTCTTCTTTAGCAGGGTGCTCAGTTCTGTATGACTTTAGGACCATCATTATTTTCCACTTTTTACTGACTGGATGAGTTTGCACTCCAAAGTTAGTGTATGGCAGACAGAAATCATGTTTACAAACACCTAAAAAAATAATGCTGAAAAAGTAGTAGCTTTATGACACAGTATTACAAACTACACTTCTTCATCTCTTTCTTCTCTAGTATGTGCAGAATCCTTAGAAACCTGCTCCAAACATCCTGGATCATCTGTTCAACTCTTCTGACTTAAATGTTGTGGTGGTTTCAGAAACTGGGCAGAAACACCAATTAAGTGTAGTGGTTTTGGTTCACTAATCTGAGTTTCCCAAGCAAAGAACCAATTAATGTAGTGGGTCTAGATGCTGGCTAAAAATCAGGGCATCCACTGGAATTATTTACTAATTTTCTGCTGTGAGATAAGTACTAGGAGGAGAGCAAAGCAGGCTCAAAACTTTAAATGGTATAAAGAAAACTTTATTAATAGAATTAAAAGAAAAATAATAACAAATTAGAATAAACCTTCAGAACACTTTTCCTCCCTCCAACTCCTTTTTCTTTTCCCACTGACAACGTAAAGAGATAAAATTTGTTATTTTCCATCAGTTTACCACTTCTAAGATAATCTTTCTACTTTCTGAAATTCATACTATTATTTCCTTAAAAACTGTAGGCCAATTGACTTGTTTTTCTCCATTTAAATATCTACCTGCTTGGCTATAAATCAGTGTGCATGAATGATCAGTTAGACTTCTGTGTCTTTTAGTTGTGCTATTTCAGCTTTATATTACTTGGAAGCAGTATAACTTTATAATAATTATTCATATCATTCTATATGAGGGAACAGTTCTGTAACTTATTACTGTGAATGGGAAAAAGCCCAAATCAGAAATTGTGTTTCTGGCTTAACATTCCTAAGTATCTGGGTTTGTGTTATATTATGAGTACTGTGCTTGTGTGCAAAAACTAATTTAATCCATTCTTGTCACAATTATGATAAACTTTATATGGTCCTTTTACTCTACTGTTGTTTCTGAATTTGTGTTTAGTAACATTTCAAAAATTAAAAATGTTATGATAAGAGTCTGTTACAGGTGTTACACAGTAAGGTAATGCAAGGATTACACCAAAACCATTATCTCCTTCTCTAAAGTAATCTTCCTATCACGCATCCTTTGACATCTTTATGCTTGATATTTCATAGCTGCAAATTTGCTATAGTTTGCAGGATAGTGTCAATTTCTGTATCTTCTCCCCCTCTTGACATTTATTAATTGCTGATTTTATGCTGTTTGGAAATGGACCTATTTTAATATATAGCTTTTTTAATATGCAAGAAGGCACACATATTTAGCTATCTCACAGGCTTAATATTGAATTCATTATTTTCATTCTGTGTTATGAAATGCCTCTTTCCTTATTAATTTTTTTGTCTCTTAGGAATAAAAACAAGTATGCTTTAGGTGGTAGATGTTGAGACTAGAAGTCTTTATGACTGGTGACATAGTACATTTTACAAGGGTAAAGTGGGACCCTGGAGCCTGGTATTTTTAGCCTAGTTTCTAAAGCCTTTAAAGTCTCTTGCTTCTTTTAGAATTATCAATGTTTTCATGAGATAGCTATATCATAGCTATAGACTTTTATAGCTAAAAAGATCTTTGTCTTATGCTGTGCTATTTTTTTTAGGTATATCTACAAGTCACAAATGTGCCAGCTTTTCTGCCTTTTCAGCAACCATAAAGACAAATAAACTATGGAAAGGTTAACTTTTATGGTATTTGCTGTGTAACAGCAAAAAAAAAATGGATTTAAAAAAAAATTTATTTGAGTCCTCCAAGTGCAAAAGGGAAGTAGAAATCCAATCTCTCTGGGGAGTGTTAAAGAGTAGCTGACAAATATCTCAGTGATGTTCATTTACTATTTTGAAATTTGAAAACTTTATCCTAGCTTTATTCTCAGGTCTTCATTTTGAGGATGATGGTGATCATTTCTACAGAAGTTGAATAACCAGGTTAGTTTTCTATTTTGTATGTAAATTCAGTTACCAATAGCTAACAATTACGTTGCTACTCAACACATAATCTTAAAAGTAAATGACCTGAATAACCACTGAAGGAATTAAATTTTGCTGATGCTTTAATTGCTTCTTCCACACTGTTCAGCCTCAAAAGGTTAATTGATGCCTTGTACCTCTTACATATCTAAAGTACACATCACCTGAAAGTCTGAGCTGTTCCTTTTCAGATACAGATTTTCTGCTTGCCAGGCATCTAAACAGAGTTTTATGTTTCCAAAATTCCCCCAAGTCCTTTTCTGTCTCAAAGTAAAAGCACCCTCCTTTAATGTATCACATAAAAATCCACAACAGTAGTGTGAGACTTGCAATTTATAGACCTTACCCTATTTTTAGTTAAAAAAATTAGTGACAGCAGAAAGATACTGTGCAATTGTAGAGGATTTGTGAGGTGGGTTGAGGAATGGAAAATGGAAGTTTTGTTTCGTCTAAAGTGTGCCTGTTGTGTTTTGCTTGATGAGTGGTGGTAATGGCAATGCAGCTGTGAATTTCTACTCATCCTTCTGTTCCTGTGCCCGCTTTCTGTATATGTGCACGTACAGCTACACAGCAAACCATGAATGTTACCATCACTCATTTTGGAATCCCATTTCAACAATTTCCTTGTTTGTTAGTTCCATCCTTTTTTTTTGAGAGAAAGTATGAGAACACTGTTATCTACAAATCTTCACAAACTGAGTGATCAGGTTTCCTTTGATATTTTCCCATCCCATCCTGGAATCACAGCCCTGTAAGAAATGAATATTTATTGCAATTCATTTTCCCTCATTCTTGTTTCTGCTAATGAAAAATATCCTTTATGCTTCCTCTCTGTCATCAGGACAGATTTCAGACTTTTGGGGTCTTGTTTTGCTTTATTCTTGTGAGTTCATACAGGTGGCTCCCACAAAAATATCATACAAAACATGACTTATGCAGCAGACATGGATACTGTCTTCATATCAGATCCAGCTATGAAACCTGTGTATTGCTAAACTGGTTTCTTTTAAAAACATGGACTACCACATCTTTTTGAATAAAATAATTAAGGAAATGCAACATGAAAAAAGTACAAAGAACTGCTTTGTCTGGGTTTCTTTTTCATAATGACATAGGCAAAATGTTGCTTATGCAAATTCACTGATCTGTATCAAGTTGCAGGACCGAATTTTGGTAAATCAGCCTTTTGTATTTAAGACCCCTTTTTTGTTTAAGTGCATTACATTTTGATTTCCCTTTTTAAGGAGTAACTGTCAATAGTATGATTTCAAATACTTTCTCTTTTTCTAGTTTGGCATACTTTAATGGCATGCAGCAGAATTTCTTTAATAGTTTTTACTGATTTCATGCTGTGAAATATAGTGAACATTAGAAATTATCTGCAGCAAGAATTAGAGGGTGTAAGTGTGATTGTCTGAGTCATGTAAATGCCAAAAGCTTTTTGTGACATTTTTCAGACTTTAAAAATGGAAATATGTTATTTGCACATTGGCTTCTGATGGAATATGACACACTGCAGGAACACAGTGAGTTTAAGTTCAGGCTTTAGGTGATTAGAGGCCCTGTATATGTATATGCTTCCAGAAACAAAAGAAACAAACTACTTTCTGCACATACATCCCTTGTTGATGAGCCAAAGAAACTCCATCAGGTCAATGAAAGCAAATAGGATTAATGGACTTGCTGGAGCCTGTTATCCAGGCTCAAATGTTATGGAATGGTTTTCTGACTTGATGTAACTTTTGTCTTTTCTGCCAAATGAGTTTCAATAGCCTTGTATTTGCTTATGAAATGTTAATATTGTCCAGTACAATCTGGGTTTAAAAGCAGAAATTTGACTGAATTACATTTCAAGTTTGTAAAAAAAAGGAGCACCATCCTTTTAAATCTATGATATTTAAGCACATCCCACCCTCCAACATAAATATCTTCACTTAAATTAGTCCCAAAGGATTAATTTTATTCATTGTGTTACCCATCAGGCTGGAGAGGAAGAATGTAAGAGATTTTTCCAGCTCTCTACTTTTCCTAATCATCCAGGCCTTTCTCAAAATCCAGGTGGAAACCATAAAGGATGACACTTAAACCTGGCCATTCGCAGATAGAAGAACCCTGGTGGGACTCAGTAAAACAGTTAAACCTCAGACCCACCCCACTGAACTTTTAAACCAACCATATCCTTACAGGATCACACTTTGCTTGTCTCTGCGCACACCGTTTATGGGGTTAGCCTAAAATGTTTTTGCCATTTGCCTTTACAATTTGTCTTTCAGAATTCTGATGTGATAAAGACATAACGGCAAGTGATGCATTTGTAGTTCTTTAGCCATAATTATTTTCTGGTACCTGGACAGGAAGGACACTGCCTGCTCAAATGGACCACCTGAGCTGATGCATGTGGGCAGTCAAAGCATAATATTTACATATCTGATGTACCCAGTCCACCTCAGCAGCTAATATTAAATGTTCTCAACACACCTCAGGATTAGGATGTGAAAATGACTGTTACCTAGCAAACACCATTACAATTGGGAAACAAACATTCTTTGAGGTGTCCATACATATTAATAAATTCTTGTTTGTCTGAGTTTTCTATTTTAATGTGATAAAAAATGAGCTAGACTGCTGTAATCCATCAATAAGTAGTATTTAACTTTTAGTTGGTGTGATGGATGGATTTGTCTGGATGTCAGATGCCCACTGAGCCACTCTATGACTCCCACTCTCCAGCTGGGGAGGGGAGAGAAACTGTTATGGAAAGCTCATCTGTTGTGATAAGGGCAGGAAGACTCACCCATTAGCATCAAAACAAACTCAACTCAGAAATAAATTTATTAATAATCATGTCGAAGTAGAAAAATAAGAAATAAAGCAAAACTTTAAAACACCTTCACCCACCCTTCTTTCCAAGCTCAACTTCACTCCCAATTCCTTTACCTCCCCTTTGCCAGTGGCCCAGGTAGATGGGGAATGGGGGCTGTGGTATATGCATCACATGTTGTCACTGTCACTCCTCCTCACACTTCTCTCCTGCTCTCCAATGGGAGACAGTCCTCCACAAACTTCTCCAGAGTGAGTCCTTCCCTTGGGCTACAGTTCTTTAAAAATGAAATCAGTTTGCATCCCTCTCCACTGTGTGCTTTGGGAACCAGCTGCTCTGGTGTGGATCCCCCACAGGATCACAAGTCCTGCAAGAAATCTTTTCTTCGCAACTCTAAAGGTCCCTGCCAGGAGCCTGGTCCAGCACAGGCTCCAGAGCATGATAATATTTTGTATTCTTTCCAGGTGATGTGTGGTCATTCCTTCGTCAGGTCTCAATATCACATTAGCCAATCACTTGGATTCCATTATCGTGTCTCACTGTAATTCTGATTATTGCTCATCCCAGTAACCGGCTGGTTCTATTATTAACTGTTGGCCTTGTAGGGGCCCCAGAGATTCCAAGCCTTTTTAGTGAGGTTGAATTAGATTACCTGCCCTTATTAAAACTTAGATTTAACCCAAGTAGGAATGAAAAATTGTCCTCCTAGTGCTAATCTACATAAAAATATATCACTAGACATGTTTAGGTTGCCTGAGTTGCATGGCAAACTGCACCAGTCTGACTTGGTACAAATAAAGAATGTTTGTGTTACAGATTAACTGAGCACCACTGGAAGAATTTCTGTTGCACATTTTCTTTAAAAAGTCTGAGACAACAATTTTGCGAAGTTGAATGTGAATAGAAGTGTGAATGTTTTGAGCATGTTAGGTTGACTGCAGATAATTACCTGTTTAATAAAAAATTGTATATATTGTCTGATCCAAATCCCAGTGAAATAAATTGAAAGATATCTAACTCTGGTGTATAGAAGATCCAGACATAGATATTATAATCACTATTTCCCAGCAACATGACTAAGATGTTGTGCAGTAATAACATGGGATGTCACAAGACTAAAATTTTAGACTCCTTAATAGAACCCTGATTTAAAATTGTAATCTGTTCTGAAATTGTTATCTGTGCCACACTATGTAATTAAAAGAATGAATTTTATAACTTTGGATTACTTTGTATTGTAGAAAAAGTATGTATATTAAAGAAAATATAAGTGCAAAATTTGTCTCTTTCATTACATTATTTTCAAAGACTAACTGTATGGTCAAGGAATGACAGAAATCTGTCTGAAATGGCATAAAAGAACACAGATAAGTGTGGGACATAAATTCACCTAGCATTAGTTTTAAGGATGCTTGACTTGATTTTCTCTGAATGGAGCAAATTGTATGGACAATGGGAGGTTTTGTGCTCTGTTCTTTAGTTTTCTGTGCTTCCTTTCAGTTTTGTAGCCTCCATCTTAGTCCTTTCTCAGCTGTTCTGTGGCCACCTCAAAGTAGAAAGCATACAGAAAGGTGTCCTTGCAGGTCATTTTCATTTGTGTGGAGAATAGGAGAATGCAATATTAAAGCTGTGGATATCAAAGCTATGACTGAATTTTACTAAAACTATCAGAAGTCATAGTCCTCAGGTATTTTTACTTAGCAGTGTCAATCAAAAAATAAAGTGAAGAGTCTAAGTGCTTGCAATGGGCAGGGAGTGAAGTCTACTCAGGTGATATGGCAGAAGTGAAATAATGCCTTGCTCTAGCTCTCAGTAAATTCTGATTGCACTCTGATACACTGCTTTTCAGAGAACTAACAGCCTGCAATTCTCATTAAAATAAGCAAAAGCTTGTTATTATGCCTGATCACCGCATTTGTGTTTCCTTGTAATGCTGGCATCATTATAGCTGTAAAGTGTGTCAATTTACTTACAATGGAGATCTACAGCTCAGGCACACAACTGAGTTGTAGAGGATTAATACACTTCTGTGCATCAGCGGTGCCATGGTAACTGCTATTAACTGCCTGTGCAGATGTTTTGAGCTCATTTCAGTTGCAAGGCACTGTGATTTATCTGCAGTTCTGGAAGAACTTTCCACTAGGCTGCATCACTTTTTTTGATTGCTATGAATCTGTGAAGCATTGTGGGACTAAAGGATTCCTGGATAAAGATGTGAGGGTACAACTGGGCACCAGTGGTGTGAGGAGAAGGACAGCACTCCTGTGATAACCCAGAAGAAAAGGGTGAGGATGAAGCTTGCAGGGCCATCCTCAGGTGGGCGGCCCCCATGACACATTGGAATGAGAAGCACTTACCCTGAATGCCTGTATCCCTTTCTCTGCAGGCTCCTGAACGGAGCCATTGCAGTACAAAACATTTGGGTGAATTTTGGCAAATGTAGATGCTATAGATATGTGAAAACAATTACATTCCTACACCCATGTCTTACTCAGTAAAGCCAAGCTGAGAAGAGGTAATAGTAGGACTGTTTTGTTGATTTCAATAGTTAAAATGTCCAAACCCCTACTTTAACTGTAAATGTCATAGGTTAAGAAGAAAGTGAGTTTTTTGGGAGGTTGTGGTCAAACCAATCAGTGCTTGGCTTTGAATATTGGCACTGGTTTGGCCACTGAAGGTATGGACCGCCTCTGAGAACACAGCGGGTTAAAATCAGAGAACTCCCAGGTGAACTCTCTCTCTTGGTCCTGGTCAGTGAAGGGGCTGGCTGGGGGAGGGAAGCCATGCGGCCGGGTGAGGTAAGCCGGAGCCTTGGGCAGAGGAGGGGGTGAAGGCCTTGCAAGATGTAAGGGTGGAAGAGCTATGAGAAGCATTGCCCCACCCCCAACTCCCGGGAGAGAGAGAGAGAGAGAGCGCCAGTGCCTGTGCTGCCTCGAGGTTTGATACCGTGCTGGCAGCACGGCCGGCCAGAAGTGGGGGATGCAGCACCCTCTGTGGGAGTTCTGGGCAGACAGAGGCGAAGGTTTTACCCCCTTTCTAGAATAATGGAAACCTTACAAATGCTGATCCTCCTGAATCAGAATGAGGAGAGAGAGATGAAGCAGGAGGAAACGAGCAAGTGTGATGGAAGTTGGTGCACGTGAGGAATGTCAGAAGAGGTGAGAAGAATCCTAGGTTAGGAGATGATGGAGTGGCCTTGGGCTGGACTCTTTTCTTGAATGGCCATGGACAGACCCATGTTTTTCCTGTGACACAGAGTCTGCATTTAGGGGGAGGCAATGCCTTGGAGCCAAAGAGAGTGCAGTGAAGCAGTGGCGTGAACAGAGATGGCTGAGGAGGGTATGGTGATGCTCTCTGTCTTCAGTGAAGAGGAAGATCTCTGTTCCCGAGGCCCCTTGGCCCCAGGGAGTAAATTTGGGGGGGACTGGTGTCCCGAAGTTGAGAGAGACTGCTGCTTTTGGAACTGGGTGGAGCATCCTTAAACGGGGAACCCTAGAAGCAGTTCTGGTCCAGGTGCAGTGGTGAGAGCACTGGACATGGAGGGAAGAAGTCACGAAGGCAGATGTTCTCCGGGCAGTGCCACGAGTGACATGGAAACACAGGATGTTTCAATTTTTCTAGGGGAAGCCTATGGTGCAAGGGGGGACTCCTCTCTCCCTGATGGACTTGATAATCGATTATCTAAGGGGTGGTGATGGACTGAGAGTTGATTATCTGAGAGATGGTGATGGGATGGAAATCTATGGTGTTATTTCATGCTGTGGAAGAAATGGGGGGGGGAGGGGGGGAGGAGGAGGAATGTATTTGGAAGGTTTTCATTCTTAGTGCTGTGTCTGTTCCTTTTTAGATATTGTAATTAATAAAGTTTGTTTCCTTTACTCCTAAGTTGGAGCCTGCTTTGCTCTGTTCTTGATCACATCTCACAGAGGCCACTAGGGAAAGTATATTTTCATGGGGGTGCTGGCATTGTGCCAGCCTTAAACCATAGCAGTAAGACAATCTGAAAAATTATTTTGCTGCTGTTAATATAATAAAGATTTTTTGGGAATATTTTACTTGGCCAGTGGCTTCTGGGTTTGCCTGTACCACAGAAATATTTTCCAGGCAATTTGTGCAACAATGTCTAAAATATATAAGACAATATTATCCCTCACATGTCCTCAGGACTCCCCTTCCCTTCCCTTCCCTTCCCTTCCCTTCCCTTCCCTTCCCTCTTCCTTCTCAATGCCAGCGTCCTTTCCCTTAACATCCTTTCCTGTAATTTCCCTTTCTTTCCCCAAACTTCTATTCCCTTTTTGGATAAACACATAGATGACATTATTTTTTCATTTTGGCAGAAAAAAGTCAAGTGTCTCAATATGTAAATACATGTTAGAGGATGGAATCTTGATTATAGCACTTTTCCAACATCTTAGGAAAGATCCATTGTAATATCACCTGGAAATGTGGAATAGTGAAATAGAATATGAAGATTTCTGTTAAATTCTTTGTGATATGAAATGTTAATATTGTTTTTGTTTTGCTGAGATGAGCTTTCATGCCATTTGAACTTATTGCCATGGTCTTTCTATTTTAGAAATCATGGATCTAATCTGCACAGTTAGTAATCTGTCATTTCTTATGGTTAAATCAGCCTCTTAATTGGAGTGACATTTTACATTCTAAAGCATCCTCTCTGAGCTATTTCTACATCTTATTGATTCTTTCTGCTCAATGGCATCAGGAAACAGCTCCTTAGCTACCCACAAATCTGCAAGTCTCGTCAAAGCTCTCATCACTGCTAAATGCTCTTCTCTAGATTCAAGAAACATGACACTCTCCTGCTTTTATCCATCCTGAATGCTTACAAAATGACCATTTTTGTGGCATAACTTCAGTCTATCATTTTGACCATAATACTCTCTGTATATGCACACTTTCTTGAATACCATCTGGCTCCTTGTTATCTGCTCTACTCAACCCAAGCTGTCTGCTTTAACATTCAAAGGCTTCCCTGACCTAGCCTTACAACACATCAGTTCATTGTCAAAACACTGATTCTAAATTCCAGCCTGGCTGGGATGCCAGCTTTCCTTTTTCTACATCTACTTGTCCCAGTATCCCTCATGATTAGAAAAAGCTGCTGATTTTGGTTTGGTTTGTAAGTATTCAATTTGCCTTTGTCTCTTCTTTCGATGCTTTTCTTTAAAACTAACTGTTCAATGACTTGCTTCTTGTCAGTAAAAATTGGCTGGAGCACAGAAAGCACATTTTTTTCAGGCTGAATATGATTTCAGTGTTTCTTTGCACACCCTCACCTAAATTTAATGTTTAATATTCCATTCTCTCTAGTTCTGTGGTGTTATGGGCTTTTATTTTGGGAGGAGTGAGGAGATAGAGGATATTTCTAGATAGATAATGTGATTCAGCCTGAAAAACTTCGAAATAAATATCCCTGCAGAGCAACATAATATTTAATTCCTGTGAACTTTAATTATTCCTTGTGCAGTACTCACACTACCTGGTAATAGAGGGAGCAAAGCATTAGAGGAAACCTTTTTGTTCTCTGCTGTACTAGCAGCAGTATTGAGCATCTGTTTTGTTGGACCAGTCCCGAAATCCCACAGCTTTGGACTTGTACCTCTCCAAGCATTCCTGGTAAGAGCTGACCCTCTAAAACAGATGTGCTGTGACAGGGCTGTGCCCCAGGGCAGGGGCTGGGGCAGGGAGAGGCTCCACCTCTATCCAAGACTGTGTAAGGTGACACCAGAGCTCAAGGCTCCCACTGTGAGACCATCTAGCTAAATCAAAGGATTAATGTAATTGATTTTAATTTAATCCATGTTTCCTTTAAATGGGCTTGTAAAGAAGCATAGATTCTGGTTCTCAAACCAACACCTTCTCACTGTGAACTGGATGAAAATCCATTCTTTTTGCTGTGAAAGCTTATCATAAATGCCAACAGCCAAAGAGTGCTACAGGTTAGTAAACAACTTCCAGAGTCCCACTACTTTTGAGTTATTTTGGTGCTCTTTCTGATAGTAACACTAAAAAAATAAATTATTATTACGTGCACTGATTATTCCAACCAACATTCATGTTTTTACAGGAGTTAAGCAAACAATCAAGCTATTGTCTAGATTGACAAAATGGATTAATAATTTTTTGACCACTAGTAATAGATATAGCTGTGCAACTTAAGAGAAAGTAACTAGTTTTCACATTTCTGGGGCAAACCTGATGACCTCCTTTCAAGTGCTCTGCCTTCCCCTTGGCCTAAATAGCATCATTTCTGGAGATGGGATGCAAGGCTTGAAAGAACAATGAGCTAATCTGGCATATATTTCATACCCTTTAGACAACATTCATTGTTTCTATATAAGATACAACTGAAGTCAGTTTGAGAAAGTGATGGGTGGGATAAAGTCAGGCTGAAAATAGGAGAAAATAAGACATGCCATAAAATTAGAAGAATTTTTTTAAAAAATCAAAGCATAATAAATAATGTGCATGCCATAATGTGCACAGACGTGTATAATATGCATTTAACTCAGTTACTGAGTAGCTTGTAATTAAAATATAGTTTTACCATTGCCTACTGAAGAAATAATGAACAAATCCATATATTAAATTTTAGTTCTCTCCTCAGTGAAACTTTACAATATTTGATTCAAGTTTTTAATTCTTTTCCATTACAACTGAGAAGGAAGATTATATTTTTATCTCTGAAAGCTAAAAATAATTTCAGATTTAAAAGAAAATGACTTTGCCAGTGAAGTACATAGCTGAGATTTGGAATTACCAATTCAGAGTAGGTGTTTAGTCCATATTTCTTGACACATAAGCATCATGGGGGTTAAAAAAAGGTTCCAGACAACCAAAGGTATGGCTCAAAGAAAGTGCCACCTCAAAACCACGGATAGTGGGCAAAAACCACATCACAGTTTGAAGAAACAGGAATGTGTGCCAAGATGGTAGTTCCTGAGTTTCATTTTAACCAAGACATGTTTTCTGATAGTTTTCCTTGTGTCACTGACAAGCCTCCTAGAGCTTTTACAGAATAAGAATTTTTAACATTTTCAATTTAATCTTCCTGCTAATGAGAATGGCATGAGGAAATCTTTGAAATCTTTGGATAATTCAACAAAGTTTACAGCAGATGGCTTCCTCTTTGAAGACCTGACATATTATTAGTAGATTAGTATTGAGTTCTGACAAAACTTCAGAAAAGACATTTTGGTTCTAAATCTAAATTAAAATCCTTCAATAGCAAATCTGATCTGATCTTGGATCAATTGTTTCAAACTGGATTATTTTACTGAGCAAGTGATTGTAATGCAGCATATCAGAATTGATTTGCTGCACCAGAGTTTATCTCACTTTAATCAGATAAAGAGAAATTTGTTACCACTTCAGAGTTTTACTGATTTTGATATATAATGGTTTTTGATCTATAATGATGTTTTATGCAAAACTGCATCTGGTTGTTTACTGAAATGAATTACTATTACCTACCTACTGCATTAGGACACACGGCACATAGATTCTCATTCCATGAGACTCAAAAAAAATTATGCCGTAAAAAATCGTATTTATGCTTAATATATGCATTGGCTAGATACAAATTTTTGCTGCACACCTTCTGTGTGCATAATTTTAAGAACTCTGAAAATCAAATTAATGAAATGCATCATAGAAATGTTCAACTTCATTCATGGAGTAGTTTGTTTAGAATAAACATTCTACCTAATTTTCTGTGGTTTCCTTTTTTTTTCAGGAGGCATTTTAAAGAAAATAAAATTCAAAAGACAACCAAAAGGCTAGATTTATGAATGAAACTCTTTTCTCCCCCACAAAAGCCAAGTGAGCAATTTGAAGATGCTTCTAGGCAGCTGTGTATTCTTAACTTCTGTTTATGTGACAGATTGCAGAGTCTGATTTGGCAACATTTCCTGCTTCAAATTTTCAGAGGGTGAAATGCTCTTGAAAAGCTTTTGACTGTTTTCTTCACCCTCTTTTTAATCCACAAAGGACTGGTACTTGATGGGAGTTCTCAATTATTTTACGTATTTCTGTTATCTCTCACTTTGCTACTTTTTATATTTTTAATTTTTCTTCAGAGCCACACATCTTAGAGATCCCCTCAATAGCTAAAACAGCTGAGAGAAATTGTTCAGCAAGAGAAATTCTTCACATTTCTGTATAAAAGTCTCTCAACTAGATTTTATTTGTTAACATGGGGAATTAATACAGTAAGAAAAGAAAAAAAAAACTAAAGAGAAAGAGGAAAAGAAAAGAAAAGAAAAGAAAAGAAAAGAAAAGAAAAGAAAAGAAAAGAAAAGAAAAGAAAAGAAAAGAAAAGAAAAGAAAAGAAAAGAAAATTCTACTAGAAGTTGATTCTTGATTTGAAGGTCCTCTGGGAAAAGAGCACCTGAAATATACCATCTTTTTAGTTTAGAGTGGAAATAGACCATGGTTATCCAGGCTCTTACAGCTGAAAACCAATTCAGTACAATCTTTGTTTTCTGTAACCCAGTATTTTTTTTCCTTTTTCATTTCTCTCTCTCTCTCTCTCTTTTTTTTTTTTTTTTTTTTTTTTTTTTTTTTTTTTTTTTTTTCCTGGCCTGGTTGTTTGAATTGGAAGTTTTATGACTATGGGATATTTTCTAGCTGAATATTCTTTATGTTACTGTTAGGAGTTTGCAAAACAGACAATATTCACACTTTGTCCTCTGGATCAGAGAAGCATAAAACACTTGAATATGTTTTAAGTGCCTAGGAATGTGTTTAACAGAATGTTTTAAGTTAGACTCCAGTACAGTAAACACAAGTTTTGAAGACCCAAAGGCTTCAAAAATGTTCTTTAAAGAGATATGAAGAATCTTTGTAAGATTGCAGCCTGTAGCAAGGTCACTTGAGTACATTTTACTCATCTGAAATTTTACTTTCCTGCAACAGAGCTGCTACATTTTCTTTAAAAATAACTCACTGATGTTAATTAATGTCATTGTCTTATTTTTGAGGAATGTCCTATAGTCTTGAGCATATAAGCAAAATACGAAATGAAATTTCATGAAAACTCGTGAAATGCAGTCAGACATTGTGCAATAGGTCGAAATGCCCATCTCCTAACCATTGTCTAATTCCTTACCTGTGAAGATGCTTTAGTACTAACCGTTGTTGGTTTTACTGATAATCTTTGCTGCAATTTCATTGGTTTCCTGAAAGATAAGAGCTGTGGGATTTCTGATTCACATAAAGTTGAAAACTGTTTACACACACCTCTTGCCAGATGATTAATGTAATATCTTCTGGCATTAAGATTCATGCTTCAATTTGAACATACGGTTGCTTTTGATATAATATGTTTTTGCAAACAAAATTTTGAAGTAAATTTTGAAATAAACCTAACTCAAAAACTTGAAGAAAGGACAATTTTTTAAAAAAAATAATTTTCATAGTAATTTTTTTTCATATGCCCCAAATAATTGGTTAAGCTCCAGGTAATAAGGAAGTAAAAATTTTGTTCAGCTAAATGATTCATAAGTACATGCTTATCTGCTTGAGAAGGATGACACTGGTGCACTCAGCACACCACAGGACCATGACATTAATTTTAATAAAAGACTTCTGAAATATAAACAGTAGTGCATTTCAAGAAAAAAACAGGCTGGTTTATTAAAGATTGTGCAAGATTTTCTTCATTGTGCTGCAATCCTTCCCTCTCTCACACACACTTTGCATTTTTCAGCTTGTGGTAATGATGAGCTAATACCATATATTGGTCATTGATCATGCTAGGCAATAATATAGAATTTGATTGGCTTTTCAAGGTTAGCTTTTATGTTATGTGCTTCCAGGTTTGGGAACATTTCCAGAGCATTACCCAGGTCCGGGTGATTCTGAGAACAAAAACATAAACAATCAATGGCAGTCAGGTCTGCCAACACAAGAGCTGCCGGAGGCATTCCTGATTTCTAGGTAGTGATAAATAGCAGTTTCTATAGAATTTTGTGAGACCTGCTGATGTAAGAGATGACATTATGAGAAAATTACAGGCTGCAAAAAATATGTTCTTGTTTCTTTCCTTCTGTTTCTACACTCCCTCTGAAAAGTTTAGCCACCGTTATCATTTGGAAATATTATTTTTAGTCTTGTTACATTTGTCTCAACAACTTCATCTTCAAGGTAAATATCAGCTGTTTAGGAAGGAGAAATTATACATGAATAGTAAAGTTTTTCCTGCTTATACACAGATATATTTATTTTTTACAGTAGCTACCATTTTTGTGTTACCTGTTGGCAGACAGGAAAGAATGTTGAGATTTTCCCACAGACACATTCTGAGTTATGAAACTTTTTACCACCTGTTTTAATATTATGCCCTGTAGCTATTTTTTGCTGTATTATCATAATAGTTTCCCATAGAGTTATTGAAGTACTTCACTTTCTGGGTTTTTCTCCTGTTGTCAGACTTACAGGCAAAGTAATTTTGTACTCCTGCTCTGTCTGTACTCTTGGGATAATTGTAATCAGCAAATACAGTCTTCTGGTAGTACAAGTCTATTTGTACCCCCTTCTTGTTTCCTTCTTTTTAGGTGTTGTTTGTTTGATCTTAATCACATTCAGTTCACAAATGTGGTCAGTCAGTGCCTGCTGCCATGTTCTTTGCTGTTTGTGCCATGGGAGAGTCTCATGTCTGCAAATTCAGGTAGGCTCCTGAACAAAACAGGCATTACAGAAGCATCCAACAAAGCTGCAGTTGAACAAAACTGTTCGAATGCAGTCGCGCTACTTCTTTAATTACAATCTTGCAGTCTTTCCACTTCTCAGCTGCCATGCTAGTTGCTATGCAATTGTCTCCAAAATGAAATAATTGTATATATTTAAATCCTGTCTCTTGGAAACCTGGCTTTCCTGGCCTGAAATAAAGAATGTTGGAAGCTCCAGATTGCCTCCTGCCTCCCTGAAAGGCTGCTGTCAGACCCACCTGCACTGCCTTGTTAGGGAGGAGGATGCCAGGGCAGGGAACAGGGGCACAACACAGCATGCCTGGCTGCTGCCAGTGCCACTGTTCTGCATCTGTCAGATTAATTGAGCACCTGGTGTAAATCCAGGCATGTGAGGCCATATCTGCCCCTCTCTGTACCACCTGAGGGAAAAGCAAATGGGTTAAAATGTGACAAAACTGACTACAATTAATATGTATTACTACTCTTAGTGCTTATACAGGACCAAGAGAATATATATAGTATGTCTTTTTAAATTACAATAAAACATATTGAGAGGTGTTTGGGGTAATTAATTTTACATTTTTCCTAAAGATCTCCTTGAATAAGGAAAAAGGGTAATTTTCTTCTTGCAATTGTACTTCTGCTCTTATTTGTAGTAAATCATCAGTGTGGGGAAAGTAAAAGAAAGGTAACTTTAAATTTCTTTCATGCTATGCTATTTATAGTCAGTTAGGAGACTACACTTACATTTATGCTCTAAGAGCCAAGCTGGAACTGAGGAATAGGACCAATAACTCAGGTTTGTTTGCTCTTACCAGACATATCTACAAGCCTTTGCAATGTTCAGAAAGTGGGCTGAAAGTAACTTCCAATCCTCAGACTTGTGCCATATCTGAGTCTACCATTTGTCATGGAGGACCTCAAAAAATTTCTTCTCATTTGTCACATAAATATAAGGAAACCAGATTAGGTGGCTTCCTTCAATGATTTGCAAATGCAACTACCTTGCAGCAATAAATATCTGTCAATATAGTACACAGGCAGAAAGCAGGATCATTCTACCTAATTTTTTTTACATATCTTGTTTAGGCTACGCTTTCTTGATGGTATAAGTTACACAAGTAAAATAAGAGAAGAATTATCTCCTAAATGATTTCCAAATCTATTAATTCTTTTAAGATAAGATTTTCCTAGAATACTCCTACAGTGAGAAAGGAAATAATTAAAGTTGGTTGTAATAGAATTTTTAACATATACTTTATTTATTTATTTATTTATTTTTAACATATACTTTAACATCTAAAATTTTTTATTAATGGAATTTAGTGTTTCTTAAATAGATTTCAGTTAAATAATAATATTACCCGCTTTAATTGAACAATCATTTTTGCCACCTGGAAGAACAGTGTCCCTCTTTCATTTATGCCAATTTCTTGTCAATACATGGATAAGAAAGAAGGAAAAATTTTGTTCTCCTCTCATGATTAAAATTACATTTTTTAATACTATCTTGAGGAATTCCTTTTTAAAAAGTTCTCTGTTGTTGTAATATAGAAGATTTATTAGAAAAACTTTTTATACCTTGATTTTTTGCAATTATTATGTACATGAATCTGCTTTATAGTCACTTCCTTATACCTGTTTTATGTTTTCAACTTCTGCCTAGCCTAGAAATTGCCACACTGGTGCGGTAAATTAAGAATTTCCTTTCACTTGTTTCCTTTCTTGGAATACGATAAATATCCTAGTCCTATTCAATCCATCTTGATCCCCAAGCAATAAAAACCAGCTTAGTTAGACATTCCTAATCTTATCCAAATATTTTCTTAACAGACTCCTCCACTTTATCACTTACTGTTTACAATGAGTGCTATAACTCTTTCCTCACATGATTTAGGCCACATTTTTCAAGCCTGTGAGTCTTACATTAGCCATATTGGTCTATGTGCTCAGAGCAGTTGTTTAAATATTGAGCCCAAATGTCTAAACAGACAGCTGCATTTTAATGTTAAGTTCATTAATTACACTACTGGGGACTTGTCCTCATAGGTCATTCAGAAGTCAGTAGTAATTAAGTGGGCTGTGCTAACACTATGTATGCACCATACTTGTCTTAGGAATGTCTTAGGGTTAGAGTTTCAATATTTCACCTGCAAATTTCTTTTTGTGCAGTTTAATTTGTGTTTAATGAATCTAATAGACTGTACAATGATAGGAAAAACTCTGCATGTCTGGAAAACAGATTTTGTCTTCTAATTCATCTTGCAGTGGAGTTTTCAACATTTGAATGATTTATGATTGTCTACAACATGTGCATTGCTTTTGAAATGCAAGCCACCAAGAAAGGAATGAGAGAATTAAAGAAACAAAATGTATTCCTTATGAAAACCTTCTCACAAGCAGATTCATGCAAGCAACTTTTAAGCGAGATCTTAATTGCCATTGTGCCTGCCACCTCTTACTATTTTATTCAGTGTAGAGTTGTCCTTTTTTTTATACTCAAGAGAGTTAACATCTCCATTTTCTCAATGATAGAAACAACAACAATATTTGTACTTTTTTTGACACTGTAGCCTTTCCGTATGTCCTGGGTGTCACTGTCTGTGTTCGTGCACCATCACATAATGAGGCATGTTTCAGGCGATTAAATCCCTCTTTTCCCTTCATTATGCATGTGGCATGCATTGCAATTTACTACATAACAGATGTCATAGCTAAGTGCCCAGGCTCATGTCATGATTCATTCATTTGAAGACAATATGTTGATGCAAAGTAGAGCTTTTCAAAATCTAGGGAAAATTTTGCTTGCCTGAGCACTCCAGATTTTATGCTGTACTGTGCAGAGCTGGATAGACTAAAACATCAGTATAAATAGATTTGTGCTGGGGTCTAGAACACAGATTGGAAATTTGACATCTGAGTATTCATCTATTTCTTTGACTTTTTAACTTCCTCACCTAGAAAGAATTATCCTATTTCAAAGTTGGAGTGCTTTTTAAAAAAATTTTATCTTCATTGAACTCTTACTTCTACAGACTCCTATAAAGATAAATTATACAGTTCAGAATTCATGCATGTAGTTATGGAACAGCTTTGGGGATCTAAAAAATGGGAGTTTGATGTCTAGACAAATTTGGTGGAATATTATTATACTGCCTTTCTAAAGCTAGCAGAATTCATGTCAGGCAGCATTTTACATAAGATTGTCACAAAACATGGTCTATCTTTATGGGGAAAGGTAATAAGTTAGACATCAATGATGATTTATCTGAATGTGAGGAGATACATTTACAAATGAGGTAACTCAAATCTTGGAGTTAGAAATATGATAGTCATATGTATACAGCAAAATTTTAAAGGCTTCCTCTGGGCAACAATTATACAGGAAGCATCCAGCATGTCTGTTGGAGGCTCAGAATTTATGCTTATTGGAACTTCAAATGTATGCAACAAAAAAACACCTAAGTTAATTGCTGCAGTCCATGTTTTCAACTGTAATTAGGTCTTAGTGGTCAGTTCTATATCCCCTTCCATTTTGTGTTGTTACAGCATGCTTTGTCATTAATGGATTGCTCCTTCCCCCTCTGTGTTGTTGGTTTTGCCCTAGCTGTCCATCTTCCCAAAGACCTACTCCTTTTTCTAGAAACCACCCTGACAGTCACCCTTCAAAGCCCCATTGGTTCGTCTAAACTGCCCCCCTCCCCTGTAATCCCCTATTGGTTTAAACATTGTATTCCCAGCTTTTCCCTGTTGATTAAAGATTGTACCCGCCCCTGAGACCATATGTAAGTTGATGTAAGTGTGTGTTGTGTATTTTTTCATCTCTGTCTCTTTCTGAGAGTAAATTCCGTTGGGAAATCATATGAAAGGTCCCTCCCTGTTCCTTGTCCTGATCCTTGGCGTGGATACAGCTGGTGCCATGGAGAGGAGCCTCACTGCCGTGACAGTTAGCAGCCCTGCTCTACCACCACCTGGACCAATACAGGTCAGGGGTGGCCAGTCTCAGCACAGTCCAGGAAAGGCTAGCTGGAAATTCACCTGGCACTCACATCACTTAATCTCTTTTTTTTTTTTTTGTTTATATTAGTTAGACTGAAATTAATTCTGTGCAGATTTAATAGAAAGATGTGTCTCATATAGGTATCTGCAAATGGGATCATTCACCGGACTCCAGTGTTTCCACTACGGGTCTAAACACTGCATTGGTTCACTCAAGTGCATAGCAAAGCTTTGGAAAAAGTAAAAATTTAAAACTTTTTTTTCAAATTTTTTTTTATTAGGATATTTAAGAAATATCCAATAATTGAAATTAGTTGAAGCCCATAGTGAATTTGTTAATTTAATATTCCCCTGCTTCTTGCAAGGAACAATGCAAAACCATTAGAATTTCTCCCTGGGAGTTGTTTGGAATACTTTCCTGAGAATGTTGATACTGATTTTCTGTATGCATTTGAGGATGCCTGATGGGAGATCTTTTGCTTTTGATTGTGCTGTCATCTCCATTCTACAAGCACCTCTAATAACAGTTTGTAGTGCCTGGCAATAGAGTTTGAATGAGAAGGGGTCCAAATTCTACAAAAATCTTGTGTATCAGATATAGTTCCAGTTATGTAGACTTTATTCATATTAATAAAGATTTTCAATAGTCTTCTCAGAAAACAGCTGGAATGATGTTCAGCGTAGAATTTTCACACTGTGTATACAGCATTATCTAGAAAGACCTTTTATAGAAGTATTATTGATCTACTGAACCTCCAAATCCTTGGTGAAAAATTGCTATCCTGTTTCAATAGTTTTGATGCTGTGTTCAAGACAGATTAAGAGGATACCTTGAGGGTCTGTTTCTTTCAGCATTTGTATTGTAATATTTCCAAATAGATTCCTGACGTGCTTACTCCATGATTTTCTACTTTGCTTTATCTGTACTTAAGGTAAAACATGTCCAGGGGATGTGACAATAGTGAAAGTCTGCTGATAACACAGGAGGAAAAAAATTATCTCTTCTCACCTTTCCCATTCAAGCTGTAGTGGAGATTTTAAGCACAGCTGATAAAGAAATGAATTTCAGGCTTGTGGGAAGCTCTGGCCTGCGGTGTTACACTTCACTGTGCACCAGGAGGTAGCATAAAGATGCAGAATTTCCCAGCAGCACAGGGTGATTTCCTTTGGAAAGGGTGGGAAATGGGTGCATGGGGCAGCCTCAGGGTGGCAGCAGCCTGCCCAGAGGGGCAGATGGATAGTGGGCAGTGACTGGATCCCTGTGCCCTGGGACTGAGCAGCCCTGCACTGCCAGCCCGCTCACCCAAAGGCCATGAAAGGGCAACGGGAGTAGGCATTTCAGTTCCACCAAATTGTTTATGGTTTTTTATTGGGGAGAACCTATGCACGGCTTACTGCTCAAAGTAAAATTTTTCTCCAAGGAGGTATTTTTCCCATACCAGTTGAAGGAGGGGTCAATTGAATCTGCTTTTCTAGAGGAACCCCTTTGGGGTTCTCTCCCAGATTTGCCCTGAACCAAGACACCATGGTGTAGCAGGGATGTGAGTACATGAGGGTGAGGAGGCTGCACAAGTGTGGGCAGGTGAAGGAATTACAGAGTCATTAATTTTATGGCGACATAATCCTTCCTCGCTGTAGATTTATTAGCCTCACCAGAGAGTATGCACCTATAGATCCTGTTTTTTGTTTCTCCCTCCTACTTCCACATGAGCCAGGGATTCATAATCTGTGCCAGACATGGAAATGTGAACATTTTCTGATGACAGTCTGAGGGCAGGCAGCAGCCCACTACAAATAAAACATTACATGTTTGTGAAATAAAAGCTCACAGTTCTTTTGTGCATGATAGATGACTAAGTTACAACCAAAAGAGTGGAACAATTCATAATCAAGAAATTCTCAGTTTTCCATATCAAATGCATATTAAATTAAATTTCTAGTTTATCAATAGATTTTTTTTTTGCAAAAATGGGCATATTTAAAATTGACTCTTTAAAAAAGCTTACTGCATATTAGCCCTTTTAAAATCAGATTACATACTTCAGAAAACCACATTTTCTCTAGAAAATTAATATGTAATAGAAAAGTGTACTAAGGTACTTCCCTTGTAAGTTTACACTAGGACTGAATGTAGTATTATACGATCATTTTGCTTACCATGTTGATTAGGTTCCCACTGTTGTTGGATGACCATTTTTTTTTGTTAGTCAAGAGTACAAGGAGCTGTGTGCCAGGGAGATATTTATACTACAAGATAAAAATTTTAAAAAACCCCAGTTATTTACAAAGGAAGCTTCTCTTCTAAAACAGAGAAATAAGTTAGGAGATTATCAATAGCATGGACTATATGGCAATTATGACATCTGAGTGTGTGGGGTTTTGTTTTGTTTTGCTTATTTTCATTTCTGTTTTTGCTTGTCTCGGTTTTAAGGGAAGATCATACTGTTGTTCCTTGTACCAAATATTTTTAGTGCAGAGTAAAGACTGTAAAGTTATTCTATACAGTCTGCATCAAATAAATACATTCAGGGTGGTTTTTTCAATGAAAGAGTACAGAAGTGTTCCATTGTAAAACTCACAAATTTACGTGTGTGAAGGAAGAAAATAAAAATGTCTCTGCAAGATCCCCCTGGTTCCCTGAAGAGTCAACTTATTCAGAAATACATAAATCAAAGAAACACAATATAGTTAGAGGAATAGTATGGTTTTGAAAATGATGAGACATTGCTACTTCCTTCATTAATACTTGATTTTAAATTCATGTTTTTGTGTGTGTGTATGTGCATTTGTACAAAAATGCAGACATAGAAAACACATGTGCACATACATATATAGGTGTATTACAAAATATCTCACATTTGAGTACAATAAACAATAACTTACTATGTGGCATGTAATACAAGTGTGTGCTCTTCATGAAGTCATAAATCTCTATCCCATTTCTCCTGCACCATCAAAGAGAATGATGTGACAGTATTGGATAAAATCTCTGTATTTGCAGTCCATTTGTTCCTCATGAATAAAAAAACCCAAAACCACATACTGCCAAACCCCAAGAAAACCCACATTAAAGAAAAAAAATCTAACTACCTAAAACTCCAGACAACAAGCAAACCCTGGATGAGAGTGAATTGCTTTTCCTTAAGATTTCAGTTTTCTAGCTGACGCAGATATTATGCTTCCCATGCTGTCACTATCAGGTACAGGTCCTTCTTTCTGTATCACAGGTTCCATAAACTGTAGTTTAGCTGTAGACTGAAAATTACATCAGTGAGATTTTCAGTTGTTTAACTCAAGTGTAATTGGGTATTATCATCATAAGTGTCAAGATGAAGGTCTGTCCTTGAGTTTGGCTCTCTCTCTGGCTCTCTCTCTCATTCAGTATTGATCCTCTGTGGTTTTGTTTTTGTCTGCATATGTGTGTATGCAGACATATAAATAGTAGTCTCCACACATTTCATATTCATGTAAGCACAAGATAATCTCTATAACAGGGAAATTTATATGTTTTAACAATAAAATGGATATCCATTTACATAGAAAGATAAACTGGGAAGCTATTGACATGTATGAGGAAAAGTCTGTGAAACAACAAATGAGAAAGCTTTATTTTGGAAAGTGAGAAGGATATTTAATTCCTTAAAAAAACTAAAGAGGGTGAATGTATGTTCTGCTTTAACACAGACTGTTTACTCTTTTGTTGAGATGCTCCCAGATGATGAGCTTAATACAGTAAGTACATTCAAACCTTTTTGCTCACTTACTAGTCACAAACACTTTGTAAAATGGCTGGGCTTTCCTAGCCTTGTACTAACAGAGAAAAGCATCTTATTATTTCTCTCTGTCTGTCATATTTTCTATTTCTTTTTTGTTTGTTTGTTTGGGGGGTTTTCCCCTCTTTTTTTCCCTTTCATATTTTTTTTTGTTTTTTTTTCCTTTTCTCCTTTTCCTCTTTCCTTTTTGTTTTTCTTCTCTGCCTTTCTCTTGCTGTAAATCTGCTCTCCAGCACATCTGCTGAGAGTATGTTAGGTGCTTTTGGGAAGCAGCCTGTCATCTACTGATGATTTTATTCCTTAAAGGGATAAGGAGAGAAACTTATAGTATAAAAATAATAAACCTTATTAAATTCTAGACTCTGTGCCCTAAATATTTTTCTTCTCTTAACTTCCATTCTGATTTCATCCAAAAAAACACACCCAAAACAAACAAACAAACAAACAAACAAAAAAAACCCCAAACAACAACAAAAAAAACCTGAACGAATGAAAGCCTGTCAAAGCCCCAAACCTAAGTATTTTAATACTTCATATTGGATTCAGAAAACACTGAATTCTGCTCTAATCATTATCTAACCTTTTGTCTACAGTTGTCTGACTGACAAGCTGACAATATCTGATTGATCTCATACATGTTTTGTAGCAGTCACATTCAATTAATTGAGTGGAGAAGCATACTGTATAATGATTTGGGAAAACAGGAAATGGCTTGAATGCTGTGTATTGAAAAAAAAAAGAAGAATGAACAGCAGATATAACTAATTTCTCATCTTCAGGTAGGAAAAAAGAAACATATCTTGATTATCACTGCCTTTTTTACCTTTTTCTCCACTTCATTCTGGAATTACATCCACTCACCTAATTTTGTCCTATTAAAAAGCAAACAGGGGAAATGGTAACTAAAAGCATGAAGGAAAGAGGTAAGAAGTGGATAAGTGATTAAAAACATGGAGAGAAATGAAGGAAGGTTCTGTTATATATTCTCACATATGATGGAAAATCTACTAGTAAAGATTCAGAAAGAGGTTTTTTTCTGAAAAGAGAGTTCCACTGAAAATCCTGCAGCTGACCATGCATTGACAGGATGCAACAGACAGGTCTGTGATGCCGTAATGTGATAAAGCTGACTTAACTGACTGCCATCTGTCTTCTTGTGAACTTTTTGAACTGCTAATGCACATGACTGAATATCAGAATACTCCATGCAGAGCAGGGTTTCTTAATGTGGGTTTCCCTCTGTTGCACAGTTAGGAAGATATGATTGTTAAGTCTTACAAAAGCAATTGGGTGCACATTGTTAACAAAATCTTGTTTGCAAAACGATGGACTGGGAAAATGTGCCTAAAAATTAATGATGTGGCAGTATGAAATGCAATACCTTCAGTCAACACTGTCCATTAATGTTTTCTGGGCTATAAACTTTGCTTGATTCAACATGAGAATACTCTATTGTTCTTAACATGATTGTTCTAGGTAGGCAAATCTATTTTCAAGTGCATCCAAGCACTTTTTAGTCCTGCAAATAGGTGGTAGGTATGTTTCAGTGCTGCTTTCAAATACAATGAGGTCTAATGTAACTGCCTTGCAGCCAAAACTCTAAGCTTAGACTTCCACAGTGAACTGATACATGCTCGTCTAGGAAGAAAATATGAACATAATAGTTGCTAGATTGCCTTTCAGCTCATCATGACTTGCAGCCTTACTTGATTTGGGAAATGAAAGGTAGCTATGCCCTCACTAAGAGGGGAAATCCACAGAGGGCACAAAATACCTGTGCTGCTAGCAGATGACTTGGACGGTCTGCGTCTAAATCACCTTTCTTGATACATTTGCCACAATCAGAGACAATGCTGCTGACTCTCCACTAGCACAAGTGACAAGGGTGGTAGGCAGAGCTCCATAAGTGTCCCAGGGCTGCCTAATGCTCTCCATCCTTGCTCTGGAACAGTTTGGGTTTAACATCAGGTCACAGAGGTGTGGGTGTCTTCGCATAGTTTTGTAAAAGAGGAAAGTGAGAGGAAAAACTGACAAATGCATAAGTTTTGCTTTTACAAATGTTTTTTGAAAGAAAAAGAATGAAGTTGATGAAATTTCCATTTCAATTTGTAATTCTGCTTAAGTGGCAGATACTGAGATAATTTTATTTTCTTTTTCTGAACTTGGATAAAATTAACCAAGATATTAAAATGAAATTGAAGATCAGGTTTGGTGTCTAAGACTCTGTCTCGTCTAGTATTATTGATGTATAATGGTCATGAATTGATTTTGGTTGGCTACCAGATGCCCCCACCCAGCTGGTTTTTTTTTCCTCCCCCCCCCCCCCCCCACAGTGGAACACGGCAGAGACAGTAAGATGGAAAACTTCATGTATAAAGACAGGGAGATAATTTATCAGTTGCTGTCATTGGCAAACTAGGCTATACTTGGAGAAAATTAATTTAATTATTAAAAGATATTTAGATGGTTAAAAAAAAAGGAGGGGGGGTTAGGGAATGGGATTTGGGTAAAGGGGGCTGTAGTCCCTCCATAACAGATCATCTCTAGTCTGTCTTTGCCTCACATTGTTTCTCTGCTCCAGCACAGGTCCTCTCCATGGACTGTAAGAGAATCTCTGCCTGGAGCACCTCCTATCCTCCTTATTTCTCTAGCCTTAGTGTCTGCACTGCTGTTTCTCACATTTGTTTTCTTGTTTTGTCACCACCGTGTGCATTTTTTCCCCTGTCCTAAATGCACTTTCCCAGAGACAGCATCACCTTGGCTGCCAGGCTCAGCCGTACCCTGTGATGGGTCAGCTTGAGCTGCTGGAATTAGCTGGCTACAGCTCAGGGCAGCCCCAGCCTCTCTCATGAAGGTGCCTCTGAAGTCACTGCACCTGCACCCAGTACAATATAACATCAAGTTTGCATTGAAATGTGCTGGCCCTGGAGTGTAAGTATCATTGTTAGACATTTGCCTTGAATTAATAACAATGATCAAACCAACCCCCCAAAAACTGATGAAATATGTTTTTTTCATGGATAATGAAAATTGCTTTCTGAGGAGTGAACAGATGAAATTTTTTCAAATTGTAAGTAGCCGTCTCTGCATAATTGCAAGTTCTTTCACAGAGTAGAGAGATTGTGCTGAGGTACTGAAGAGGCATGAAGTAACTCTAAGAAAAACCTCAGCTGCAAAAGATGATGCCCTTTTCAGCTTTTACAGAGTGAGTACTGTGTATTGGAATTCAGTCTTAATTGAACAAGACAATGGGGAGAACAATGAATTTTTTGAAAAATATTATTTTCAGTGAAAAGTGATTGAAAGACTGTAATTTCATGCTACTTGGAATGCTGGTGTACCATTAAAGTTAAGGTTAAAAGTCAGTTAGGACTGTGAGCATATTCAGCTGTGAAACAGGAAGAAATCAGTTATGTTGCATATTACTGCTTGCTAGCAAATCAGAGATTTTAATTAGAAACCAAAGAATAATTTTTTTAGTGACAAAAGCAGGAAATTTACAAGTAAGATCAGAATTTTGGTTTAGATTCTTGGTTCTATCTTGCTCTTCTGCATATGTAAGGAAGGAAGTAGTTGTACTCTTTTCAATGAGTATTGAATGAGTACAACACAAATGAGTATTGTTTGCAACTGAGTTGATGGTCATATGTTCTTTGCATTCCTTCTAGCCATAATTTTATCCCTTTTGGACACTGCAGTTTTTTTGTAAAATAGAGTAGACTGCATGCCAGATTAGCATTTTACAATCTTTGACTCATACATACTCTGCTTCAGCTGCTGCCATTGGCAAAACATTTGTTGAATGAAATGAGACTAGTATCTGATTTTTTTTTTTGATTGATTTTTGAACATTATGCCCTTAACAGATTGCTTTTCTTTAAAGCCTCTGCTAGAATGAGTTACAGGGAGGAAATTACAGAGAGAATTATATTATTTCCCGCTCTTAGAAAGAGCAGTAGACTAGCTTCCAGCTCCACAGAGTACACAGGTAAACAAAACCATTCATATATTATGGTTCCTTTTTCATCAGTTCACAGTTTCTTGTGAGTCCATGCATTTTGGTGGCAGAGTTTACATCAAAAGCATTCCAGTGCAGTTGAGCTTTTGGACTATTTCCCTGCTGCTGTGCACATTTTTTAAATGGAGCCATAGGAAATAAAAGTGTAGGAGTGTTTGGCTTTTATAAAGATCTCTAAGAAAGAGATAGGCACATCATTTCAGTAATCCTTTATGTGAGTGTCACATACATCACCTATCATCATTAAATAAAAAACAAAAAACCAAAAAACCAAACCACTGCACTGAAGTGATATTTTTTAAAAAAAGAATCATGCATGAATGGAAATGTATGGTTGGTATAATTTAAAGTGCATTTTTACATGTTCCTCTTCATGGATGATTTGTAGTAGCTGTCCTACATCAGGTATCAGTCAAATGATATGCAAACATCAAAGCATTAAAACAGACCTTGGCTTGGCTTGTAGTTTATGCTAGGATTTTTCCTTTTTTTCCTTGAGAAAAAAATTACCTGTTGCTCCTTCTGGGAATTATAGTGCACTGATGCAGCAGAACTGGCAGTATTACTGCTGTAATTTTTACTGGAATTACTACTGTATTCTCTGTTACTTTGTACTTGCTGGTAGTGCTCACGATGTATCAGATACTGTGCAACATAAAGGTACTTTTTCCACCCAGCCCAAAATATCAACACTGGGGAAATATGTAATTAAAATAAAAATCTCCCTGTAATGACACAGTAATTTTACATCTTGTTAATTTATGTATATGTTTTCAAGTAGCTTTGACTTTATGTAGAAGGATAGGATAGGTCTGCAGATCAATACACATAGCAAAAACATGTTTTTACCTATTCCTGTAGGTAGCTCTTCAGAGCTTTGAGAGATGAATGTCTTGCAGAAGTGACTTCACAAATGTTCAAAACTAAAGCTGTTGTTATTTATTGAACCAGAAATACAGTATACCAGCCCTAAAAGATCAAAAACAAAAGAGGAGTGGATTTTCAGACTTTAAATTTTTGGTAGAACTACTTTTCCATAAAGGTACAGATGGTGCAAAAAACAGTTGGCCATTGCTGCTGATAGGCGTTAATTGCTGGGAAATATGTATTTAAATAGCTCATATTTTAGAACAATTGAGAGATCAGAGGACTTTAAACAGCTTCCACTTCAGATTAAGATGTCAGCAATAGCAAAGCTAGCAATGTGTGACGTGAAATATTCCATATGTTATACTGAAATAATCACTATTGAAAGCCATTACATAATCAGAGCTTTGGCTGAGGTTGACTGACAGTGCTTACTATTCAATTAAGAAGCATGTTATTGGGCTCAGATGGTGATGCAAATATAAAAGAAAGCTTAATTTGTTTGACCTTTGTAACCCACCAGCTTTGATTTTATTTGAAACTGTGCCTAATGCACTTTATGTACCCAAGGAGCACATTATTTCATCATAACAAGGAGATTTCCAGTTGCTGCTCTAAAACCCTACTTAAGTTTTGTTAGCATCATGATTTATTAATAATAATAAAAAAAAGGAAACAGGCTTAGAGAACCTTTAACCTTCATTTAATCTTTTTTTTTTTTATTTGCTAATTCAAACAGGAACTAATCATTGGTGCAAAGGATTAACAGACACAGGAGACCAGATTATACATTTTTAAGTTATGCTTTTGAGTCTTGAGGGAATCCTATAGTGTGGAATTGGATTAACCTTTCTGACACTTTTTCTAATAACCCAAAAGCTAGAGTATAAGACTTATTCCCCTGACAATAAGCATGGCTGCTTTGCTTACTCTGTAGAGTCTATATTTGTCTATGTCGAGATGTATGTTACCAAACACAAAGTGAACAATGAGGGATATTCAGAGTTTGCAGTGAATATTCATCCTGTCTCTATAAATTAGCCACAGTATTTGTAAATGATGTCCAGGTGCCAAAAGATGTTGGCAGAAGCAATATTGATGGGATTTGGGTGATCTCTCATGCTTTGACAATGAACTTTGTTTAACCAGCTTTGTGACTGACCTATCTGAGTGAGTATGGTTGCTTATAAATTTCATTCTTTCTCTTTTGGGTCCAGATTTCCTCACTTTTCCTCAAAGAAAATGGCTTACCTGGAACTAACTTACCTGAAACTCACTTTTCAGATATGTTCCTGTTCCATTTTAAAAGGTCAAGATACTTCAGTGCAGTTACACTTGTGATGCATCTGTAGTCTGGGACATGAGTTTACACAGGCTGTGTGAAAAGTTACACTTCTCTTATGATACCTTCATCCATTAACTCAATAAAATAAAGAAGGACAGAAGTGAGATTGAAAATTGCATTCCCCAGTGCAACCACATTTTGCTGGTGTAATTAAAACTGCTGTATTTCACATTTTCCCTGGCACACCAATTCCTTTTCTTTCTAGAAATCTTATTTGGGTAAAAAACAGAAAAAAAAAAAAAAAAAAGGGGGAATTACAGTGTTCCTGAAATCTGGACAAATTTGGCATCGCTTTCATGCCTATCACCATCAAGCTTTGAGTGCTATGTATCTTGTCCTGAATGGGAGATATCAAAAATGCTTGCAAGTAAGCTGCTTATGCTCAGATAGGCTGAGACCATAATTTTCCATCCCTCTCTGCTACAGAGGGGTGCAAAAAGATCAGAGCACAACCCTATTCTCATTGAGTATTTACCTCCAGTTTAAATCAATATGAATAGCTCACATTTTTAAATTCCTTTTTAAAACAAAAACAATCCTGAAGGAAAAGAAAAAAAAGGTTTGTATCTGTGCATAATTGTAGTATATTCATATATTTTCACAGTTGAAAAAAATCTGATGGGAATCCTTCACAGAGCAGTACCGTAAAATTTTAAGCTGATTTTTCATATTTAGAGAGTAACATCTGCTTACACATATTAAAAAAAAAAAAAAAAAAAAAAAAAAAAAAAGAAAAGTTAAGCTCAGGTCTGCCATTAGATCATCCTAGGCATTAATGCAGTAGAAAGCAGAAGTATAAATATTTGCCTTAGAGGTGAAAGAGGTCCATATGCTGTTTCTCACTGATTTCCTCTATCATTCATTTGCTATTTGTTTTTCTTAGTTTCTTGCTCTTCTCTCTGTCTCAGACACAGTTAGGTTTTGTGAGGTGTTTTGTCAAAAAATACTGCCTGTAAGTGCCCCTTGCATGATCATGAATCTGATTTTTGGGGTTAGTCAATAACTTTAAAATAGCTATAACATCATATGCTAAAGATTTTTCCCCTTCCACTTTGTCTTGCCCACAACAAGTTGTCAGTGCTGGGACTTGACCTCGGAGGTAAAAAAGGCCTATTTAAGGTCTGGATATTATGCATTTATTTTTCCTTGTCACTGTGCAGCTTTGTATTGCATTAATCTATTGCTCAATTAGCATAGCTTTTTCACACAATTTCTAATTTTTTTTTTCATTTTTTTAGTGAGTGGCATTATTTCTCATGTTTGTTAAAGATTGTGTTTCTCAGAAGTGGATGGAAAAATTATACCAAAAGAGCTGTGAACTTTCAAAAACAGTGAAACTAATATTTCAAATTATTTTCAGAAAACTCTAATGGTGTACCTAAAGGAAATGGTTACACGGGAATCACTGACAATTAACTAGGTAATGGCTAAAATAATTTTTTTGCTAAGCCTCTCAATATAAGCATAAACATACCCACATGGATGTTCCAATAAATGCATCTGAAGGAGCTTTATGCTTCCTGGTGACATTCTATAAATCCATAATTCATAAAGAAATTTAAAATACCTCTTTACCCAAAAATAACATTTGGTTCTCTGTGACATGAAAAAATGCATTCAGATGACAGAAGCCTGTTTATCAGTTTACTTCTGTGTGCCATTAATTGCACAGTATCTGGTGTAAGGCTGCAATATTAGTCCTGGAAAATGGTTATCATTCTGAGGCAGACATTTCAAATTACATTAACAGAATCTTCAGTACACTTACAAAAGTTTACTAAAAAGGATGCTTAGTGTATTTTGTTTCTTTGTGCATGGAAACAAGAAAAAGTGTTTTATTTTACTGAAGTCTGAAAGAAAGGCTACTTTCTTCTGTCAGAAAGGGGGTAAAAAATGTACCAAGATTGTACCTAGAATGTACCTAAAAATGTGCCTACATCTTAATGGATAAACTAACTTGAATTAACAGGTCTTTTTAGTCCACTGTACCTTCTATATAGTGACAATGTCAAGATAAACCACAGCACTTGCTTCCAAAAGGAGATTCTATCTTCAGATTGCTCTTGAAGTGGCATAGAAATATATAAAAGAAAGGTCTGTTAAGACCAGCAAGATCCTGACAAAAGTGTTGCATATATGACAAGTTCTAAGTTCAGTGAGTTTTGTTTATAAAATATTTATGAATGAATGAAAGAAGAAAAAGCACTAGCAGCTTCCAAAGGGAGTTTATGCAGGCAGAACTCCAACTGTTTTCAGTGGGGATTTTCCCTGCTTGTGGCCTTATCTAATAGCCATTGACATTAATAGGAGTCATTCCTTTGATTTTCACTGAATTTGGACAATGGATTTTGGTTCTAATAGGGCCTGGGTTGTATTTAGAAATAGTCATACATGTTTTATATAGGAATAAATATTCAGCCAAATTTGTTTACCGACATAATTTTCAAATATCAGTCTTCCTAATAGCTGCCTATGCATAAGCACACTGATTGGGTAAGCAAAAGGACTTTCCCCCTCCATCACTTGTCAACTCTGGGAAAGTATAGAAACAAAACACATTAGCATTTTGTAGGTCTCTCTTTCTGGAAAACTTTTTTGCTAATTTTCTGTAATTCAGTAGAGTTTACATAGAGCTAACTGTAGCAGAGTTCAGTGCGATTTACTGTAGCTTTAATGAATTAGAGATGGATTGAAAAGCTCCTCTGATCTGTTAGATTGTCAACTGACTACTGATTTATAAAGGTTTTCATTACCTTCTCAACTAATCCACTAAGTTGACTATCCATTTCAAGCAGAATCCAGGTGGATTTCAGTCCATAACAAAGCTATTCTGAGCACACTAAAGCATTCAAATACTGTATTTGCTTTTGCCTGAAGAGAAATTAAATCTAAAGTGAGTCCTCCCAGCCCAACACCAACAATGGATTGAATTAGTGAAAATCCCACACCAACACTTTGTAGAAATGACAGATTTTAGGGATTTTGTTTCAGCTGGGGAGTTTAGAAAAATTTTAAGCTTTCCATACTGATTTGAAATATTTGACTTGATCACCAGCTCTCCTGAGTTAGGCATGAGTAGTGTTTCATGAATATATGAATATCTCATACATTGAAGATTCCTGAAAAATAAAGCAACTTTGACACATGCAAAGCCCTTCTCCAAGAGTCCATGTGAGTAGTCTGCATATGCTTCCACATGATAATCAGAGTACAATTCTCATGAAAACCAGCAACTCTCTTCTCTTTGAGGTTCATGGAAAACTGCTCACTGTCAATTAGCATTAACATGAAATGCCAAAGGCATCCTTGTATTGTGTCACATTAGGAAGCACTTTGTGTAGAAATAAAAACATGAACCAGATCCTTGGTCCATTCTGTTTCCGAATTGAGAGCAATTGAATTCTTGGCATGTAAGTCAGGGATATTTTGCTGTTGCAGGTGTCCATAAAATTGCTCAGCGTTTGGTCTCAGGTGACTCTAAGACAATTTCATTTGCCTTGCAGCATTTAGCTATGCCTTAAAAAAAAAAAAAAAGGAAAAGAAAAAAGCTAATACTAATATTATTATGATCTGGTGGCTAAGTCAGGTTTCTAGTTGTTTGAAAATTATCTTATGGGAAATCGAAATAGTTGAGAACAGATATCTTTTAAGGAAGCATCTTCTGTCATTGCTTCTGAATTTCATTATCTGTGGTATTTGATAGTGCTGGGCCATGTGCTTAGAAACATGTAAGAGCTCCTTTGATATATTTTTGTATTTGTATCAAGATGGTAAATTATCAGCCTCCCAATATAACAGGCATAATAACACCAAAGAAAGTTTGTTCTTCTGAGGAGTGGGTAGGGATTAGTATACAGTAATAATGCCTTTTAGAATACATTTTTTAATGGCTTGTTCAAGGCTTTGCTTTCATTGTGTAACCAAGCGTGTGAACTTGATTAGTGCTATTAACAGTTCTTGGCTACTCTTCCATAAGGCACAGATGAATCAAAAATTTACTCTCCCTGTTCATGTTAAAAGTGGTGTATTGAAAAGGTTTTTTTTTTTCCTCAGGTGCTTGCAAGATGTACTGGTAGTTCTGGGAAAATGTATTTTAAAGTTTTAATAATTAAGTAACATAGTGGTAACAGAGTTCAGCTCTCTCAATATGTTCACCAAAAGAGAAGGGACTCTTATGCCTCTCTAGCATGCTGAAAACTGAGCTAAAAATGCTATATAGTGGAGGACTAGGCAAAGTGACAAAGTCAACTACTACCCAACAAAGGTCTGCCAAGATACAGAACAGAAGTGGAAAAGCAGGCCAGCTGGGACCATAAGGCCATACTGCTAGTGTGTTCCAGACTTCTCAGTGTGACTGGTAGAGTGGACAAATCAAAAGAATACAAATGCTGAGATTTTCTGCTTAGTTTTCAGTAGAAATCCCTAATACAGATGAAAACTCAGCTCATTTTGAGCCAGGCTAGGACTTTATATTGGCAGAAGGAGAAATTATTATGTGGGTATGATTCAAATGAGAGTTGACTACTGTGTCTGCAGTTCTCAATGTCAAAAGAGGACAGTATCATGCAGGTTCATTTTGACCAAAAAAAGAAACTGTAAAATTGCTGGATTTTCCCATTCCCCTAGCTTCATTGGTTTGCAAGGAAAGCAGCATAGGTGATCTGAGAATAATCTTGTTTCAACCAAAATTTTTGCTTCTCTGGGATGGTTCAGGCTTGCACATGACACAGAAACTGGTCCTTAGCCTTCCTTATTTTAATTTCATCATGTATAAAATGCAAATAACAGTTTAAAATGTTCTAAGATGAAAGAGACTGTATAAAGTAAAATACAGGGGAGATATTATGTTAATGGAAAAGATGTGGGGAACTTGATTTTCCTTGTAAAAATAATGAATTGAGTATGTATTAGCAGAAATCAAAAGAATCTGTGAGTTTTCTTTTATCATTCAGACCTTGCTGGTTGCCATCTCTTGTTCACAGCCATACTAAAAGCCTGTATAGTGATGGAGCAAATTCACTTTGACAGCTGAAAACCTCTTCTAAATTTGTGAGTCTGACTTTCTTCTCTCCACCAAAAATTGTTGAAGTGAAGGAAGTTGATACTCATTGTGAATTTTGCTCAGTACCTTCTCAGTCTCCTTGATGAATCCCATTATCTGGAAAGCTACCTTTACAGTTCACATCTCTTTCGCACCTTTCGCAACAGGTATTCTCTATTCCATTATAATGAAAGTCTTACATGACTATCAAGCATTATCTTTCTGAAGAGAACTAATTTGGGAAAGAAATTAAGTACTTTAACACGAAACCCAATTTCTTTTTTTTTTTTTTAACCTTGTAAGTAGAAGAGAGATAGTGCTTAGTAAGTTCACAGACACAGTAAATATACTGAACTACTTACTTACCATAACAGGTATTTTCCATTTCATAATTTATGGGCAGCTGAATCAATTCCTGTCTTGAATTACAGCACTTGGGTGAGTAGATTGTGCTGCTCTCTGAAAAGATATGTATTTGATTTTTTGACATATATAACTGGAGGTTATATCTATGTACACATTTTCCTCAGCTCTGTGCCCTTGACAAGCCATTTTGTGAACATTTTCAAAGAAAATAGGTCCTGCTGTAATTAATTATATCCATTTTATTTTCAGATTGCTTTGAAGCAGCATAGCTATGCAGTATGATGTTATTTGATACATAAAGAGCTGTGAGTCAGATAAAACTTGTGCTGGTTTGTGCTATTAGAGCTGCTAAGATTTAATTTGACTTCAGCTGGTTGGCTTAGGGCAGATGAGTCTATGTCCTTCTTCCCTTATCATTTACTTCTATGTGATGATAATTAATAATGCCCAGTAATTTCTAAGGAGGGATGAACCATTTCCAATTGACATAAATATACATGATAGTGTGAGTCCAACACAGAACGTGCAATTATGTTGAATCAGATGACATGAAATCCTCACAGTGAATGATATAGATCATGATTTGCTGAATATTCATTTTCCCATTCTTTTCCTTCTGGAACAGAGCTTGGAAAAAGGCAAAATAAAACAGTGTCAGATTTCCACACTTAAGAAGGTCTAATAATTTTTTGTCCCCCTAATGACTTTCCCACTTTAAGCACTTTAAATTGCTGAAATGGTAGCATTACCCACCCAGAATTTTGGGTTTCTCAGAAAGCAGTGAAAGGAGTCAAGAAATAAATGTCAGTAGGCAATCAGTCAATGTAAACTGCTCTTTTTTTTTTTTCCTGTTAGCATGGTACAATAGGTAAGGAAACAAAAATAACAATAGTTCAGATTTAATAGAAATAAACTATATATTGTAGATGGCCACTCAATAGCAGACAAGGCTGTGCAAGACACTGCATGTTTGAAAATTTTTATTTCACTATAGTTTGTAAAAAGCATCAGCATAATCAAATTGGATATATTGACATGTCTGCATGGAAAACAATGCTGAATTTTGCCAGATTTCTGCTTAAAATCTTCTTTAGAGGATCACTTTGTTTGTTGATGAAGCATGTTGAATCTTTCAATATGCTGCCATGGCTAATTTGAAAATCTGAAAAAAGATTCACCAGTCCTTCTGTAAGACTGTCAAACTTTTGCTTCCAGTAACAAAACAAGACAAGAAAAGAAGCAACATATCTAGTTTATATTAATGAAGTACCTATAAATGGTATTTTCTGAATTGTAAGGCTGTGTAAGTAATTAAAGTTTTTGTCATTTTGGGAACCAAACCACGAATTAAACCAAAATTATTTGGGTTTGTCTTGTCAAAATGTTATATTCAATATGAAAGCAAACACTTCATTTCTACACATTTGGAAAGAAAATAAATGAAGGAGTTGTTTTAAAATACTGTCAGAAAATTCAGGATAATTTCAGGATAATTTTTTTATGGAAGCCCTGTCTCTAGGGCTCTTAGCCAGTTGTTGGAGAGCCAAGTTCTTTCTATCTGAGCAGATTTTGACTCCCCAAAGAATGCCCTAGCAGTCAGGGCATTGCATAGTCTATGCCAAGGGTGCTCTCCATCCCTTGTTGATTTTCTCTTTGGCACAAGCAAAAAAACCTGTGAAATACCAGCAATCCTCTCTGAAGTGATATTTTTCCCCACTGGAGAAGCAGGAGGAGAGGAGTGACTGAAAGAGAAAGTTGTAAATTATGTCCCGAGAAGGACAGTCACTTCAGGAAGTGCAGAGAAGAGCTGAGCATTACTCCAGCAGCTCAGGTGATTTCCAGCGCAGTAGGAAGCTTGAATCATGTCACCACAGGTCAGTGAAAGGAATGAATTTTGGTAGTGCCTCAGCAGCAAAGATCTAAAGCATTGAACTACTCTGTTGATGAGGCAGTACTGCTATTTCTTCAGGGTGCTTCTTTCTCTGGTCACTTTTTTTTCTCTGAACATTTCGATGAATTTGAAAGATAATGTCTCTGAAATATTTTTTAGTGCCTAACTGACTCAGCAGAAGAATAAAAAATTATCTTATTCTACCACTCCAACTTATTAGAGGTCAGAGGAGATCACAGGGTGTTCTGAAGTGCTTGTGTCTTCTGCTTCCACACATGAATTTTGCAGATTCTCCATATTGTTTCCTTGACTCCATAACAAGCAATGTGGAACAAACCAGAGCTGTGAGAACTGAAAGTGTTGTCACTTCTGCAGCTTTTTGCTGCATCCTACTGCCTGTCAGGGGATATGACCTTTCCCCTCCCAGAACTGGGTCTAGCATGGGAAAATAATGACAGTAGCTACCTTCCTTCAATTCTCAACTAGACTTGTATCTACCCTCCGGTGTATTGTTACAGTCCCAGATTTTTGAAGTACCAGACAGCAGGAACTATGCCAGCACTCTGGGCAGCATAAGAAGAAATAGGAAAGATCCTGTATTTTCCTGTTGGGGCAGCAATTTTCAGACAGTAAAGGATGTGTTTTCACTGGAGGTAAATTGACCCTTAAGTGTAACTCAGTTACATAATAAAGGATTAAGATTATTTTTAATTCTCCTCTTAAGTCTATTTAAGTTTTGGTTAGTTCTGGCACATACTTTGCTTTTGTCCTACTTCATACATAAAATGAGGGAAATGATAAAAAATCAAATGTTGGGGCAATTGGAAGAAGACTCTGAAAACTTCTTTTGCAACTTGTTCTTCCTTCCCAAGTAAAGAATGAAAATTTTATTTGACGGATATTTTTGATGGAGTGGGGATTTTTTTTGTTTTCTATGGTGAGTTGATTTCCACATCTTTAAGAACCCAGATTAACTTAATGATCCTAAGAATATTTAAAAAAATATCTGTCACCTCTGTATGATAACCTTTTGTTTCTTTCAGTTTTTAATGCACTTTCTCATTTTTCTTTTCTTGGCCCTTTATTCTTCAGAGAGAAAGCTATTTTTGCAGTCATCAGGAAGAAATACTCTTCCAATCAATACAAAGCATTTAGAATTTAGAATCTCCAGCATTTGGTTAGGAGTCAGCTGTTGACTTCACCTAAATGCCTACAAGTAGGCTTGGTAGAAGTACTATTTCCTCTACACAGCTCCCTGTCTTGTTTTCTCCAAAGCAACTCAATCCAAGAATGAATCTAAGAATGACGAGTTTGAAAAATATATAAAATAGAGGTTGTCCTGTTGCACCGATTAATTTTCTCATGTCCATGTATTTCTCATATTCTGACCCTGTCTATTATTTCTCATACATTCTTTTGATTCTGTCTATTTCCTTCTCTTCAAAGCTTTATCTTGCTTTTCCCCCAAAATGTTTATTTGTACATCTCTTTTGTCTTTCTGCTCTTAGGATTCTTTATGCTTACAGAAAGAAAACAGATTGTCTTGCTGTCTATTTCTAGACAAATATGGGCTATGTGAGGTGTTCCAGATTAACTGTGATTTTAATCTATTTTTTCCATTCAAAAAGCAAGAGTTCTAAGTACAGTAGTGGCTGAGACAAAGTTGAAGTATTGATGCTATTTTCATGAAGTCCAAAAGAAATTATACAGTCTTGATAAAAATACGAAAACGTCTTTGTATTAGGAGTTAGGCCTGCTACTATGCACAAAAGGGTATCTGGAATTATGGCAGTGGCAATCTTTTTCTTTGTTTGTTTTTGTTTTTTGGATTGTTTTTGTTTTGGTTTTGCTTTTGTCCCCAATATGTGAAAGCACTTTAAAAAGCAAGTAGCAAATTTTCTCACAAATATCTGCATTAAGCTACTGCAGATGTTGACCTAGAGACTGTGATACGAAATTGAAACCTGGTTGAAATGGTTAATGGAATTTGTTACTTTTGAACAGAACATTATCTGATACTGGGTTTTTTTGTTGCTGATGTAGTTTAATACTCACTAGAAAAGGTTTTTCTATTTTTATTGTGGTGAACCTGATGATGAATTTTCCCATTTACAATAACACAGGGAAGTTTCTTACATGGAGAGAAGTGTTTTACCTCTGTTGTACTCAGTACGAGTGACAACTTGTAGAAACAGAGAAACTGGACCAGTAAATGAATCAGGTTTTTGGAAGAAATAAATACCTAACCCAGAGCTTGGTCAAAAACCTGCTTTTTAGAGGACCCTTACTGTATTAAACCTTCTTAAAGTGGACAAAATGACCCAAAATAATTGTGACACCATCAATTGCACCTGAAATAGACCCTTGAAAAGGAAATTATTGGAATGAAATGACCTGATAATTATCTAAATGACCTCTAAATTATTTTTAAATGAGGCCTAGGGCTTCTACCTTGGAATTAGAATGAAGGATCTGACCTGTTGGGTCATTGAATTACATGAAACAAACTAGAAAATGCTTGTGCTGGGGAATAATGGTTATTTCTGGCCATAAGATTGTGTAGATATTTTAGAATCAAAAATGTTTCAACTCAAGGTACCAAACTTGTTAGTGTCATGGATTGACCCTGGCACAGTGCTAGTGCCCCCATGGAAGGTATATTTCTAAAATGGTCACTGTGAGATGTGGCTCAGAAACAGAACAAAGCAGGCTCCAACTTGGGAATGGAGGGGGAAAAACAACAATTTATTAATCTACAACACAGACACAAAAGGGGAAAAAAAGAAAAAAAACCATATACAACAATCCACAATGGAACACCTCCAAAACACTCCTCCTCCCCCCACCCCTCCAACACTCAATTCCCTGATTAGTTTGACCATAACTTTCCCAGAAACTCACTTCCTGGTCAAACCATGACAGTTAGAAGCTAGTGACCACCAAAATGCTGTACTATGGCATTTCAAGTGTAATGTAGTTAAAGAAAGTTGATGTTGCCCAAGTACATAGTAGCATAAGCCAAGGGGAAAAAAGAACATTTGATTTTTGCAAGGAGGAACCTATAAGGTAACCTAGACAAGATGCAACTGGTAGTATAATACACAGGTGAAATTTGCATTACTCACTGCAAGGTCTGAAATGTAACATGAGAAGGCTTTTTCTTGTGGCTTTTTTCAAAATCTAGATCAAATAAATACTCTAGTTGCTTGAATTTCTGCTGAGATTCTAGTAGGGATCAGCTTTAAAATTAAATTAAAGTTGTTTATGAAGGGAATGCCTTGAATATATTTAAATTTCTTGTACTTTGGCAACTTCTTCTGCAAAAGAGAGAAAAAGGCTAGAAGCTTGGAAGCCAGTAAAGTATGACTATAATAAGACACAAAGTAAATATAGAAAAGTAGGAAGGTATATTGAAACTTACTAGACAAATCCTTCCTCTCCAGCTACCTGCAAAATTATATTTTCTGAGGTTTGAAGCTCTGTGATGACATAGTATAGTTACAGACTTTCATATCTGAATTGTCTTGGGGTTTGCTTACTAAGATTAGTTTGAACTCTTTTATTAAAAAAAAAATCAAAAAAGTCATTCTTAGGTAGAATGAAGTTTGAGATTAAGTAAAACCTGTTGCAGATTTAGTCCGACACCCCACCAGAATTTATCTGAAAGCGAGTACACCAGCTAGAAAAGGAAATACTGAGGAACAAAGTGCTTACCTATTGAGTCACAGAGAGATAAGACTCAGGACTGATGCATAATATTTTCTGCTAATTAATGTCTGTAGTAAGAAAGTGAGTAGAATAGAGTAGGTTTAGTAGGGAGTAGCAAGATAGTCTGTGGCAAGAGACAGTGACACACCTGACCAATTTTTGCATATTTTCTCACTTCCAACATGTTCTTGCTTTTATTGAAGTTAAATAGTCCAGGCACTGAAAGAAGCAAATGGAGACTGAAAAGGAGGCAGGTGCATGGTACAAAGGTATGTAAATGCTTACAATGAAGAAGACTTCTTTTTAAGTGAAACTTTATTGGGGAACAGAACTGTTAGAAGTCTGCCCTTCTGCTTCTTGAGTCTACCATATTCTCACGTTGAAGACCTGGTTCTTAACTCAGAAATTTGTAATGCTCTTAGTCTTTGGGTGTTTTTTTTTTCTTTTTTTTTTGGGTTTTTGTTTGTTTGTTTGTTTGTTGGGTTTGTTTGTGGGGTTTTTTTTGTCTTGTTTTTTTCCTTAGGAAATAACTGTAGGTTACTTTAGAAACAGTCAGAACATCAAAATGGTGTGCCTTTATTTTTTTTTTACTAGTGCAATTTGAATTCAATGTATTTATAATATGTTTCATGCTGTGCAAACTGTTTTTAAGGAAAAGGATATAGGAAATAACTAAATCCACTGTTGAAGGTAAAATTATTATTTTTTTCATGCCCTTTCCATCCAAAAGGTTTGGATTCCTCTTGGTTGGAGGATCAAAGTAATTGCAGCATAATGGGTAGGGTAAAGGTTAGAAGAACATACGTGAAGGAAAGTGAGCTCTGGAAGTGCTAGTGGGATTTATTCTTGCTAATACAATGACTAAGACACTCGAACACTTGCAGCTGGACCATGTATTTGCTGTGAAAATTATTTAGTTATTTCAGCATTAATATTCTTAAACCTTTTCTTATTCTATTTCATGAATTTTGGATGCAGTATTTCTGAGCTATAAGCAAGAAGCAATATTAGTTGTAGCCTTATACAGCAAGCGACATGGCTGGAACTCTTGACTCCTGAATCCTTCTGCCCTGTAGGTTTACTAAAACTGTACAGAACTTTGCATCTTGTTGAGTCCCCTGGGCTAACAGTTTAAACCATGAGCTCTTATTATGTGAGATGCAGTCAGAAACCATCTGCAATATCCAGGAAAAAGTAATATAATTTTTTTTGTTAGAAATAGTTGTCTAAATAGCCAGATGATAAATATTTTAGAAAAGTGCAAGCACCACGACTGCTGTTCTTTTCTGAGTTCTCTTTTGCTTGACAGTTATACTGAGAAATGGCTAGTGAAAATGTGACAGTCTACCTAGCTTAATAGCATTTGGGTAGAACTTTTGCTCTACTGGCATCTCTAGCTATATGATGAAAAACAAAGATTCAGAGAAACTTTGGCAAAACCAGTGTGTTAAAATATATTATAACTGGAAAGAACAAATCTGGAGGGACAAACAGAACTCTTTTATAATTTTTTATATCTTTCTGCCTGAGAACTTGCATTTATCACTGCTTAATTCTTTTATAAACACGGGAGAAATAGTAGTGAGCTAATATTTCCTGCACTTTGTAATGCAAAAGTATTTTTAAAAAATTTAGACTAATAGTATATTGTCTGTAATGTAATCAAACATTACTTGCTCACTTTAATTAAAAAATTTTGTTCCTTTGTGCCTTATTACTATAAGTGAGATATCCAAGGTCCAACTGTAGAGAGAGAAAATATTATAAATGAGTCTTATTACTCACTAAAATCTGCGGACAAGTATGAGATACTAACTTGAAGATCTACCTAAAAGCCACTCTTAATGTTTCAACACTAGAGAATTCTTATCCCAAGACTGCTTCCAGTTTGGAGAATTTACAAAGCTTATTCCTTATGTCAGAAAGGGTGTTCAACAGCTTTTCAAGCGTACTCCTCACAGCAACGTCCTCAAAATGCTTCCTGGATATGAAACTCTTAGTATCAGGTCTGAAGCAGAAAACTGAGCTGTCCTATAGAATAATATCATTGATTTATTTAGAACCACTCAAAATCCTTGTCACAAACAGTGGCTTGCTGTCAGTAGTTGGAGTTGTTCTTGCATGAACATTTCCAGCTTTATATATCCATCAATTTACTAGATGGTGATCTGGAAGGGAAAGACTCCTTTGTCTGTGTAGAGCTGGTTTTTGTCCTCCGAAAGATATTTTGGGTATTTGTGTGTGAGTGGAACACATAGGATGAATTAAATATTTGTATAATCCTAAAGCAGCTCTCACTCTCAGTTGTCTGCTTCGGCAGCTGGACAAAAAATGTCATTCACTTTTTTTTTTTTTTTTTTTTTTTTTTTTTTTTGTTTGGCCAGGTGTGACTTCCTCTTTGAAGATGAGGTTAATGCTGAAGGAAGAGTTCAAAAAGTCAATGTGAAATTAGGTGTTTGCAGGTGTTTGCAAAGCCTAAGACAGCAAAGGAAGGAGTAGGGAAGGACCTAATGAGAGCAACTTTTACTTCCCAGGTCTGGATTTTCAGCAAACTACAGAAGACCTTAAGGGGCTAGGGGTACAGGCTGAGAAACTCCAAGGACAAAGCTGAAAGAAATCTCTTTTTAGTGCCAAGAAGATTTTAGACTTTTGAATCTTTGGCCCAGATCACCATCTGATGTTAATTCCACTGAAATCAAAGGAATTATGCAAGGATGCATGTGAGAAAGGTATATAATTGTAGTTTTGAAAATGAACATGAGTTCACAGACACAGACCATGTCTAGACAAATGGATAACTATAAAAAGCTAGTTATTGTATTCTACTGTTGTGTTTACTGTTGCTTGATGTTGTCAGGGTAACTGCTTTAATTAAGTAACTCTGAATTCCCTCTAATCTTTACCTTATTCTCAGCTGGGTGAAGATAAACCTTTTATTGTTTCATACTTATCAATCCTTGAAGGCATTCAAGAGAATAAACTGCTACCTAAAGCAGTTTATTTGTGAATATAATGTGAATTTGTGAATTATTTGTGAATGTATCAGAAGTTTCAATGTTTGTTAGAGCTATGCTGGGTCTTTGCAAATGGCTGTTAACTTATCCAAAGAAATGTGAAAAATATATTACAGCATTCAACTGATGACTGAACAAAAACATGCACCGAATTTTCCTGAATTTGTGTTATTTGCTCGATATTTAAAAGTTTTTGTTGTATCTTTTCTCTCCTCTTGGGCTTTT
Source organism: Onychostruthus taczanowskii (assembly GCF_017590055.1). Taxonomy (NCBI): domain Eukaryota; kingdom Metazoa; phylum Chordata; class Aves; order Passeriformes; family Passeridae; genus Onychostruthus; species Onychostruthus taczanowskii. Next base: position 227,457 of record NW_024498352.1, on the reverse strand, counting down.
CTTACCACACATAGCAAACAGCACACTCTTAACTTGATAAAAAGAATCTGTGTCAGTATTTTTATGCTCTACAAACAACTTTGGTAGTGGGTTATTTTTGTTGTGGTCCCATCTCCCCCTGCCTCTGTTGCAGCTAATTAAAAAATTAAACAAATTTTGTTTTCTGCACTAGTGACATTGCATTTTGACTAATCCATGCAGTGGGTGCCTTCTGGGACTTGCTTTGGATCTTGACTTCACCTTGTTGTTTACCCTTTTTTTTTAATATGCTCTTTGCTTTTTCCTACTATGCATAACACATTCAAATGCATTCTTGATTAATATTTGAGAAGTCAAAATGTTTATATGCATTACAACTTCACCTTCTGGTGTAGATTAAATTTGTTTACTAAAAATGTAATAGTTAATTTTTTCCAGTGTGTTCTACTAAATTACTTTGATTTTTGATTGAAAGAAAGTTGTAAATAGAAGCTATTTACTATTATTGAAATTTTGCAAAAGTGTGTTTTCCTAGGATAGTATGCTATCAGGAAAGAAATTACGCTATCCTTCAAGGGTGATTCTCAAACTTAATATTTTCATAAACCTATTGTTAATAGATCACTAATGCCTCCATTCTTCTCATCTTGTATCACACAAAAAAAATTATATGAGAACTGCGCTATGTTCAGAAAATGGGGAAGCTTGACTTATTGAAAATTGGCTTCACAGCCAGACTTATTGATAAAGTTGTGAAATAAAAAAGGGAATTAAATTCCCAAGACTGATGCAGGACTGAAATATTTTTCTGCTTTAGGCGCTTGTAGTGTTTGTGATGAAATGATGTGTTATTAGTGATGAGCAAACAAGCACTCATATTTATTTTATCTAGACTTTTAAACTTTCGCAGAGTGATTGTTTCAAGTGTCAGTCAGAGATGTTTAGGTGCTGCTTGTGACAGCTGAGAACAGCAGAAACTCCTATGATATTAATTTATGTATGTGAAAATCAGAAGTTACGTGGTTCTTCAAGGGAGCAGAAGCTGTGGCAGGTACATGTATTTCCTAGGGGCTGCCAGCTAAACAGACTAAAAACTTGACTGAAAAACTGAAAATTCTGAAGAAACATACCTGGCTGTGATTCTTGTGATTGTGTCAGGGCTGCATTGTGCACATGGCAGAGACAGGTTCTGTGTAAGAAAGAGCAAGAAAGCAGGTTATACACCCTGAAGGACCTGTGTTTCCTCTTGTTCCAGAACTTTTGAGCAGCTCTATAAACAGCAGACAACATCACTACACTTTTTACGCTTTACAGCAATGATATCTTTGTTCCACCTTGGAATGCCTGTTCATGAGGGTCAGAAGGCAGATAACCGGACTGGGCTGTCAGTCTTTGAACAGAAAATAGGTTTTGATTTCTAGGACAAAACACTGGTGAATATCAGCTTGGGTGCTGTGGAGCCAAACGACAGCATCCCTAGCTCTTTTACCTGCTGCTATCTCTTCATTCTTACCATAGCAATTTGATAAAAACTTAACATGAAGAAAAGTGCAAGGGACTTCTTGTATAGTTTAAAAGAAAAAAAAAAAACCAGAGCATATTTTAATATGAATAATTTTTTAAAAATCTTAGTCCATATTTCTGTGGGGTTTTTTTTTTGGGTGTGTTAATGAAAAGATTTTATTTATAAAAATAGAAATATGATCTTAAAAATTAAATGGGAAAGTGTTGGAGCTCTTTAAGATTAGAAAAATTCCTCTTCTCTATGTAATCATGCACATATATTTACTTGGTAATCTTCAGTAAGAACTGGGTTTTTTAGACCTTTAGAACTAGTGTCATTATTGTATCACTGGGTAGGGTATAAGAGACCATTTATTGCAATAACAAAAAAATTGCATGGGAATTAATATCTACATAACCTTTATTTTCTCATATTAAAAACATATACTCCTGTCAACAATATTGAACTTTACTATATGAGAAGATAATTTCTGTAAGGTCAGTATCATTATATAAACATTCAGGTGCACATAAATACACACTCTGCCTGGAGGTTTCAGAAACTCCAGGTTCTGAAATTCAGCTGACAATTATACTTGCAGGTCTAGAATGGCAATCAGAGGTAAACAGTGAAAGCTTTTTATTGTTTCAGGTTGAGATTATGCAAGTTAGTCTTGTTGTGATAAACCAAGCCACTATCTTCTGTCTGAGGCATTCTATTATTACAAATGAATAAACCCTAAATAAATATATAAGCCGTTATTTAGCTAGAATGATTAGTTTTTTTTCTGTAACTTTTGTCCATCAGCAACAATATACAAATTCCAGAGAAAAGATTACAGCGTATGCTCTGTCTTCTCAAAGCACTCTGAAATGTATAATTTTGAATGTATTATTATAATCTGAAAGATTTATATTACAAAAATGTGGAAGATGTCTGAAAACTCAGTTAAGTTTAGATTTCAGTTATAATACTGAAATTTTTCTTTAAAATAAGAAATTGCAGTGGTATATGCAAATATTTCAAGGAGCTGGGCATGCTTAAAAACAGCCCCTTTAGTGCTGTGTAGGATATTTTAAGTGTGAAAAAGTGACATATTCATACCAAGGTTTGAATTTGTTTTGGTGTTTTATGCCAGTCTTCTAAAGTATCCTGAGGTTCAGAGCATGTCCAAAGCACAGTTTTCTCAGGCAGTGCAGAGCAAAGAAATAAACTGGTGACTTTTCTCCTTATGTTGACAATATTCGACAATATTTTTTAATGTAAATTACTTTATAAAGTAACAAACCGCACAAATATTATAACTCACAGCAGACTTAGAAATCTGAAACAATGAGAGTATAGACCTTATTACACTACAACTTTCTGAAACTTTACTAAAATGGCAAATCTTTACACAGCTTTCTCCAAATTAAGGTCATCCTAAAAGAGGCATCATCACTGGGTAGATCCAGGAGGGCCACTCAGAACTGTATAGTACTACCTGTCTAGAAGAGGTCTTTATAATAAAAAAGAATTTCAAAAAAAAGACTTCAAATCTCAGCAAAATTGTTGCAAAACTCCCAACAGTTTGGTTTTATCTGACCCTTTTCCATTCCATCAACTAATATTTGCAAAGACTATACTATGGAATTATTCTTGGTGTTCAGTTTTGCACGCTCTGTGGAATTAGCAGTGCTGTTAAAAACAAAAGTAAAGGGTTGTATAGTAATTCTATAACTTAGCTAGATTTCATTAGACCAAATGCAGTTATTCAGATGATGGCAGTACTACTAAAAATTTAAGGACAAGTGTTTGTGAATATGATCTTCCAGAAGTATTTCCTTTCATACACTGCTGTTCAGGCTGGATTTGTTCTCTGCTGTATTCATATATACTACAGATAAATAATGCTATGGAAATAACATGTGGCAAGAGATGTGGGAGAATGTTGATGCTGACGGCGCTGACATTGCTCTGGTTTTCTTTGCTTTTTGCAACCTCTGGATTTTTCCAACACCCATTCTCTTATTTAGGCCACTGCAACGAACTTGCAGCTCCTTCTTCCAGAATAGCAGAAAGGAATGTTTGCAGCTGCAATGTCTTGCTTTCCATTACTTAAAATGCTATCTGACAAGTTTACCTCACAAAGACAAATCAGATGAATTATGATTTTCAGTTGTAGTGTGTAGACCAGTGAAAGGAGAATTGGAAAAGGGAGATGAAAGAGAAAGGGCAGGAGTGAAAGATGGGACAGCAACTGCAATGGAAGCTACACTTGCTGCGCTAGTAAGTGGCATTGACACAGAAAGGGAAACACTGGCCCTATGTAAGTTTAGGCTGGAAATATAGAAAATATAGTTTAGGATGGAATATAGAAAAGACCCATAATTTAAAAGATTAAGCTCCTTGAATGGCCTTCTGATAAAAATAACTGGGGCAATGGGTAAGTTCTAAGATGAGGCTCAGTAAGCCTATGAAAGGAATTAGGTGATGATGGGGGAGTGGAGTTGATGACCCAAGAGATTAATTCATTCCCATAGCCCCTCACACTTTTTTCAAGGGATAGTTAGGCTGAAGATTTAGTGCATCACTGAGTCTCATTTTATTTTGAAGAGTAAATCTCATGTTCAGCCATTAGCACAGTAGATTTCTTCTCTTGGAAGAAGTGGCTTAGATGCTTTAAAGTGTTCTTGCTATAGTGCAGATTAATCTGATATTGATTAATCTCATATCTTTTTCACTCACTAGAAAGTTATCACAGAGAAGGCAAGCATGGATAAATTGAAAGAGCTACTTTAACTAATGATGTCCCACATGGAGAAATTAGCTTTATGCACAGGCCTCAGGTCAGAGTAAAGCAATCCTATCAGTTATAAAACAATGGAGTATACTTTTTTTCCCTTGTTGTGGCATCATTTTGGACAACACTAGACTGTTTCATTCCACCAATGGGAGACTAGTAGTCCTCTGATGTAAAATTACTTGATCATTGATGAGGGACATCACAGTCATGTAAATTTTAGGAGTCTGCAAGCTCCATGTGTCTCAAGATTTTTTGTCTAATTAGGAGATACAAAAATGTGTGTTTAAATAGCATGCAATTATTGATACTTGTGATTGTCAGGAATAATTGGGAAATTAGATGGTTTGTCATCCAATTTTTTAGTCTTTGCATTTTGCAAAGATTACATCAGCCCATTACTCCACCTCATTACTTATGACTCTTCACATAATACATGAGGGGTCTTAATCAAATGCAGCTCTTAATTTAGTGAAACAAGAATGTAACCCTTTGCCACTAGACTCCACAGAGGAGAGATGCAGAATAAGGAGATTTCTAGAGCAAAATGTGTAGTAACAAAATCTCATATTAATCGGGCACCTCAGTCTCTATGGCTGGAGCAATGACACATTTGTGTTTGATTGGAAGCTGAAGATCTGTATCCCAGTCTGCGTTATAAAAGCAAATGATATTTCTGGTTCTGTGGAGTACTTAGTTTCACAATAAGAGCAAACATAAGTAGCATAAAACTGCTCATTATGTTAAAGCATTCTTATCTTCTGCTACACTTTTTTACTCTGTCGTTACCAATTCTTTGCGCAGACTGAATTAAGGTAGGAATCTCATGTATCACTGGTTTATATTTCCATTCTATGGTAATTTACTTCTCAGTTATTTGCAGTTAACTGAAACCTATTGGGAGTTGGACACACATACCCAGCATTTGGAGTGGAATATGGATTTTTCTCCTAGTCCATATATTTTTACTATGACTGTTAGACAGGGAAAATAATGAGCGGGTTGGAGGAGAGGACTACTTTTAAAATTTATTACAACCCAGAAGATGAATACATTATAACAAAGTTGGTGCATATCTAACTAACTCAAATAGCGTGGTTTTGTCAGCAAACTTCTTTCCAAACTGATCTGTTGACATGTACACACACACAGAGGAAGGGGCTGGGAATTGATGGAATTTTAACTGCCTTCAATTTGTTAGAAATTACTAACTTGACTTACATTAATGGAGAAAAAAATACAGAAGTGTCTGCCTGACTGGGGCTTTGCATAATTTAGATTTCTTTGTTAATTGTTTCTGTCAACTGTTTATGGGGTAACATTTTTGTTATTTTGAACAACTAACTTTGTACAGGCTGTCTTTTTGAGAACTTTAAGGTAATTTAATCTTTGCCACAGCTCATTTTATGGCATAAAGATAATTTATTTTTTTTTTCATTTTAAAACAAACAGGCACAGTTATACACACACAGACACACACACACACACACACACACATATGCTGCCTTGCACACTACTAGCTAGGAAACTTTTTTGATAATTCAGATGCTGATAATTTCACAAAAAGATCTTCAGAATTCAGTCTTCCTTGACATGCTGCTGATTTTTTTCCTAGGATGTTTCATCTCTTGTTTCTGAAACTTGATTTACTAGCAATTTGTTTGTAAGTTTTTCTATGTTTTTTTTTCTTTTTGTTTAAAGATGCTGACCTAGCTGAGCTGTCTATGAATGAGCTACTTGTAGGTATTGCTTAACAAGAGCAGTAAAGGGCTTGGTTCAAGCTGGTGAACCTTAATTTCTTTGGGTACACACAATACATCACCTTCAAGTGCTTCAGTGAACAGACACATAATAGTGTCTTACTACTGTAACATAAAGCAGTAATGGTTAGAATTTACAGAGGGATTTTGAACACTTTTGACTAGTTCATCTCTTCTCATCATCTGCTGGTTGTGAGTAACAAGTCCAAAAGCTTGTGGGAAGCACAGCATCTCTCTGTACTGTTTTTGGCCCTGCAAGCCTTCCCCTTCTTGTAGGACATGCATCGAGGAAGGTACTAAGGAAGAGGAATCAGTCATGGTCTCTCTGCATCTGGAGACAACCCAGACAGGACTGGTCATCTAGATATAGAAACCAGTGTGGCAGTGTTAGTGCAGTTGTCCACAAGACAGGCCAACACAGCCTGCTTTCAGTACCTACAAAATTACACTGTTATCTCTAATTCTGCTTTAACAGAGTTTTGGTTTCTTCTGCGTTTGCCTGGTAGTGCACTGGTATGTCCTATTTAGCCCTTTGAGGTACAAGAAGCATTCAACTTTTTTCTGTAAGAGATGAAATTATGGAGCCTGATGCAACAGCTGAAAGAAGGTGAGGCTGCCTCAGCTCTGTGTCCCCTGGCTCAGCCAGAAGTGAGGCTGAAAATGTCCTCCTGCCAGGTGCATCCACACAGAACAGCTGTGCATACCACATGTATACAGATATACATGCCTGGCCACATGTCACAGGCGTATGTGTTTAGCACTCACATGAACTCAAACAGCACCAAGGCGTTGTGGTTTGACACTGGGCCAGGGCCAGGCATCCATGAAAGTCACTCGCTCACCCTCTCCTGCCACAGATGGAGGAGGAAAACAGAATACTGCAGGGTTCCTGAGCTGAGATAAGGACCAGGAGAAAACACACGAGGCATAAAAGAGGTTCAATTTAAAGTTACAAAGTAAACTTATTACTAACAGAGTCCAAGGAGGATAATGAAAAGTAAAATAAGTCTTTAAAAATATCTTTTCCACCTCACCCTCTCTCTCCTTCCCACTGACAGGGAAACGGGACATGGGGGTTTTGGTCAGTTCATGACCAATATTTTCTTCCACTGCTCCAGGAGAGGAGTCCTTCCCCTGTGAGGCCGGGGGGTCCCTCCCACAGGAGACAGCTCTCCATGAACTTCTCCAGTGTGGGTCCACTCTCACAAACAGCAGCCATACCACACCTACTGCAGCATGAACTGCCCCCACGGGCAGACAGTACTCCCAAAACTGCTGTGACTGTGACGTGTGTCACTCTTTCCCTGTGGTGCATTCCTCCAAGGACAGGTTGTTCCAGCCCGGAAGCAAGGGCCTCAATCTCCACCGGGTCTCCCACTGGATCACAGCCTCCTCCAGGCATCCACCCGCTCCAGCATGGGCACCTCCCCCACGGCTATGGGTGGATCTCTGCATTCCCTGTGCACCCATGGGCTGCAGGGGCACAGCTGCTTCACATGGTCTTCACCACTGCCTGCAGAGGAATCTTGGCTCCAGTGCCTGGAGCATTTTCTCCCCCTCCTCTTCCACAGACCTTGGTGTCTCCATGTTGTTTTTCCTCACATGGTCTCACCTTTTCCTCTTCCCTGACTAGAAGAAAAAACTGTGCCCCCTTTGTTTTGATTTTCTTCTTAAATGTGTCATCACAGAGGTGTTACCAACCTCTCAAACTGGGCAAGCAGCATATCCATCTTCAGAGCCGTCAGGGATTGGTTCTGCCAGACATGATGGAAGCTTCTGGCAACTTCTCACAGAAACTACCTCTGTGAAACACCTGCTACCAAAACCTGCCATGCAAAACCAACACAATGGCACAAATTACTTTACTCACTACCTTGCCCCAAGGTGCTCTGAGCTTCCTTTCTCCACACAAGTTTTTCTCCTGGAACAATAATGGGAGGAATGTGGCTGGTGTGTCCATCCTTTCTTCTGGAAACTTTGGTTTGCCACTTGCCTTTGTATCTCTGCACTCCTCTGGGCTTGTGCAGACAGTGAAGGGACTGATGACTTTCATGCAGATGCACCTGGGATTAACCTGGCAGGACACTGCTGGAGATCCTACCCCTGCCAATCTCTGTGCTACTCTGTGCTAGCCAATTTTTGTCGCATAACTTTACAGTCTGTCCTGTTATTTTCCCCACAGTTTCCCCCCTCTAAGCAATCTCTAAGTGCTACACTTTATTGACCACTGTACTCTCAGTCAGAATCTGAACCCAAATTAGCTAAACATAAATTCAGAGAGTAACAGCTTAAAATATGGACCATGTGCAGCTTAGCTCCTCCTGCTTTGGAAACAGGAAGCTCTTGGGTGAAAAGTGACAGGCACTATGACTGAATCTGACCACTGAAGTTAGATGTGTGCATGATTGAATTAACTACTCATTGAGGAATGTTGGTAAAGGGCCAGGAAAAAAAGCCAGGGTAGGTTTGTTTTCACAGAGACAATTAGGCCACTTCAGCCTCCATCCATCTGGGGACCACTATCCCCACTGCAGCAGTTCTGAAAACACACACAAGCATTGGAAACATTTTGTCGAGGTTGAGCATCAGTGGGGATGATTAACTGGTGAGAAAAATTGCCCCACAACAATGTAAGGTTGCAAGGCATACCAGGCATTTCTGATGGGACCTCTGGATGCTAACAAAAGTGGGCTTATAAATGAGTGGAGCTGACAGTAGATTATGTGCTGTCAGTGCAATTACTGGCTGTGATCACTTGGGTCTTCCTTCTTCTTGTCCACTTCTGTGCTTTCTATTTAAATCCTCCCTTCAAGGTATGACATTCACTGTGTTTACTAATGTCTAGTCAGATTAAATTGATTCAAAAAATTAATGCTAACTAAACTGTTTGATTGTGGCCACATATTTTTTTCTTCTCTCTCTCCCTCTCTCTATCTTTTTTTTTTTTTTTTCCATGTTTCTCATCCCCAGCTACTCTACAAAAAACTTACTATTTCTGTTGCAGGTGTATTTTGGCTTGAATTAGTTTAGTTCATATTCTATTGTTACTGTTCTTTTTTTTTTTTTGTTGGTTGGTTGGTTGGTTTGGGGTTTTTTTGGTTATTTTTTGTTTACTTAAAACAGTGGCCTTAGGCAAAAAAAAAAAAAAAAAAAAAATCATCCCTGTACTGTCGCTGTTAAAGCTACCCTTCTCCAATATCTGTGGCACTTAGCTTATGTAATCCTGCATTTGCACTGCCTATCATGCCTCATCTTTTTGCTTTTTTGCCAAAAGCCTGATACTTCTTTTCTCCAAAGGCAGAATGGTGTCTATAACTGTGTCAAGGTCCCCTCTTGCTGGCTGAAGCAGGAAAACTCTGGAAAGGTTTCACAACAAATGGATTTCATACCTAGTCCTGGATACAACATTTCACATTACATACATGCTCTTGAGAAACATTTATTCAGCTCCTGCAGCTGAATGTTGTGTGTTGTTTGTTGAATTTTTTCTCTTTACTGTTACTTGTCATATGCATAATATAACATGAAACATAACTGTGTCTGATTCATGCATGCATTTCAGAAGAAAAAAAATCTACATTGCTTTTTTAGTTTGAATTTTTTTGCCATGTCCTTTATTGAATAATGACCTCCAACATGTCAGTTCAATTAGAGGGATACAATTTATATCTTCTCTATAATAGCAATCAGCAAATATTAGAGGAATATATCAAAAAGAAATAAAGTTACCTCTAACACTTTTCTGTAATCCTGTGAAAGACTGTCTTTTGTCTTGGTTGGTCATGTGGTGGAGACCTGTTTTATTTTCCATATTGTACCAGGGAAAAGGTAATATAATACTATCTTTTAATGGGATTCCAGTGCATAAATCTCTCTCCCTCAACAGCTTTATAGCTGTAGAGAAACATTACATTTCACAGTGATGGAGCTACCCCCAAATTAATAAAAGTCAAAAGAAACTCACAGCTAAAGCCATCATTTCGTGAGGGATCTGAGCAAGAACGTGTTCATGTGGCACCAAAGAGGATTCACATTGAAAAGTGAATCAAATCATTACAAAGAGATCGAATCATTACAGCCTTTCAAATCATAAGACAGAAATGTTTGGACTTCATGATGATTCTAAATTCCATGGACAATTTTTAGAGCTTAACTTGGTTTCCTTAGTCATGTTTAAAACCACAGAAGATGAGAAATTATTGCAAGAGAAACAGACTTCAATTCACTGTCTTGCTCTGTCATTTTTACAACAAAAATAGAGAACATGATTAACTTCATGACAAAAAAACCCAAAATCAAAACCAAAATAAACAAAAAACCCCTAATTTCCCGTTTGATGACATCCAGCAAGACTTTTTAATTCTTATTTTTCAGTTTTATCCATGAAAGTAGTGCTTATAACTAGGTATGAAGGAAATCAGGAAATGCACTTTTGAAAATGTACTAATGAAGGTGTTATTTCAGAAGTATAATTGCTTTTGCTCTGAACAGTGGCATATAAGAAGGAAAATATTTTTGCACATTTCCAGGGACACACACATGACTAAAGTTGATTATGAAAATAAAATTGCAATTTTTTATCACAAACTCTTCAAATTTTCATACAGACTTTTTCATTTCATCCTTTGTAGTTGAAGATGATTTTCTCATCGTCTTCATATGGCACAGATCAACAGGGGATTCAGCCCTATTAAAGGAGATCTTTAGAATTAAATCAGCTGTGGAATGTTTTACAAATGTGGTTCAGTAAACCCCAATGTAATTTCAAAAAGAAAATGGCACATAGAAGAGTATCTGGGGAGTTACCGTAAATATAGTGTTTCACTTGGATTGATACAAGAAGCACCTCTGGGAGAGTAAGACATTTTTCAAATAACCTATGAAAAAACTTGTCTTTTCCTGGAGTCCTAAAGCATAACATTTGCATACTAATAGAAAATTAAAATGCCCATCAAGTATTCTTTAGTTGTTGTTTTCTCTTTTGTTTTTTGCTCTTCACATAAACATTCTTTCATAATAAAAAGAAACTCCTTCAACTCTGCTTATTATGTTGAATCACTAAAGTTTCATATTGCAATAGCACACAGTATTTTTATATTTTAATCCTTTTGAGAATTTGTTCTCTAGTTTTCCCTTTATTTGTACCTCGTTCCTCTTCAAGACGTACCTGTCTTTTTAAGCAGGGTCTAAGCATTTTATAAAGGCCAATTTCTAAGTGGGTTTTGTGTCCCATGAAAATCATGCTTTAGACATGGCTCTCACAAGTCTATTCAATTTAACATTTTAGAATCTACAATTAAAAACACCTGAAGTGATAACCTCTTGTTCGGCTGTGTCTAAAAGATATCTTATTACCTACAGTGCCGAACCAGCAATAAAAACCAGTGTTTAAGCAAGCTAAGGTAAGGAAATATGGAGTAGGTAAGTAGAACTTGAAACTGTTATGAAAAGGTACAGCAGATAATATTTTCGAAGTATACTGAATTTTAGAGAGCCCCTAATGTTATTGTGCATTTCTCTGTGAACATGACAATTATATATAAATGCACTTTAAAATTTATTTCCAATAATCACTAAGGGTATAAGTGCTGCTACAACTGAAACTTTTTCCTAAAGAAATATGTGAGAAAGAGACCATGGTAGTGTTGTTCAGTGGACCTCAGTACAGGATAAGAGAGCTGTTCAGATAGGCCTATCTTTTTTCAGTGCAGATGTTGACTAAAGAGCCAGTAAATTTATCAGTAAACATGCTGAACAAACCCAGAAATTACCAAAATGTTGAATTCTAGGTGACATGATTTATAATTCCTTAAATATGCATACTTATGGGAATCTCATCATCTGTTTGTTGTATATTTCTTGTTAGCAAGTTAGAATAAATTGGAGTATCTTTAAGCAAGGATATCTATGTAAATGCTTAAAGTTCTTTGTTGTCCCAAATGACACATTGTTGTGTTTTATGGGTATATCTCTTTAACTGCACCCTGCTATAAAATGATCTCCATGGTGTCAGGAGAGCCTTCATTTTATGTAAACACAAAATACAGTGCAGCTCCCAAAGTTTGAGCCTCATTATAGGATCAAAATATTTCCCAGTCTTGGCCAGAGCAAGACCGTCACTTACTAATGATGGTTTTGTGCAGTAGGTGCATTTCCTTTCCACAATCAGTACATTTTTCCTTAACCCTTGTAGTTGGCTCAGTCCTGTTTACAGCTGTTCCTAGGGTCTCTGAGGCACTTCTTGATCTCCCTCTGCCTTAGCATTGACTCTTCTTTCCACTAGGTAAGAAGAGCACTCTTTTTGCAGTTTGTATCTTTTCCCTGAGCATACTTGGTTAACTTTCCCATCAAAGGAGCCACAGTACACATGGTGTAGGGGCAAAAATTGTTTCCAGTAACTCTCACAATCCCATGAGTGTTGTTGCAGGTATGATAGATGAAAGGAAGCACAAAGAGGTTTTACAGCAAAACTAGGATGGTTTGTTCTCGAGGGACTGTGGCTGCGACGAGGGGCATTAGGCAATGTTGCGGTTCGTTTTGGGGTGGAAGGGGGAAGGAGAAGGAGGGGGAGGGAAGGCTAAGAGAGCTGAAGGGCTCAGAGGGCAACTGATTTCACTAGCACAGCTTAAAAGGGGAATTGAAGTGGGCGCAGAATCAGACTTGGGCCAATGGGATTACAGATACAGGATGGTTCAGGGCAGGACCACAGGCTTGGGATATACCATACATTTCGGAGGGGTGAGACAGAGCATACCATTTCAATAAAATGCAATACGACAAGGCAACTATACCTATGTGGTGAGGTTTTGGATGTCATCAGTGCAATTTCTGTCACGTTGATGCCTGTTCTGCAAATTAGACAGTAAAGGAACAGTGCACCAAGCAAAGGCAGCACCAGTTGTTTTCTTGCTAGTCATTATTCATTGTCTAAATTAAATTGAGGTCAGCACCTCAGAGACAGAATGTGACAAAAATTTCCAATAACAATCTCTTTAATTTAATGACAACAGAGATTCTTGAAATAAATTACAAAAAAGCCACGTCTGAGCCCTTCACTTTACAGCTGTACTTTTCGGGGAAGTTGAGTATACTTTAAAGTGTTTGGTGGAGTCCTTTTTGCTTTGGAGTAGATGGGAGCTTTATGATAGGCTAATGTAGACTTAATTGCCATGCGCATGCCAGCAGTATGTGCTAGAGGGCAGACTGTGTGTTCTGCCAAGACAGCTGTTTATGTTGTAGGCTTGGCTCAATGTGAAAATATGTGATCAATCATGAGATCTGTGGGTACAGGATGCATTCACTTTTTTTTTTTTTTTTTTTTTTTTTTGAATAGTTTTGCAAGCTGGATTTTTTTTTTTCA